>NC_087436.1:29735480-30360480 GCF_036321535.1 Camelus dromedarius
CATTCTCATGTACTTGTTGGCCATTTGTATGTCTTCTTTGAAAAATGTTTATTCAGTTCTTCGGCCTATTTTTAAATCAGATTGTTTTGTTTGTTTGTTTTTTATTGAATTGTAAAAGTTCTTCACATAATTTAAATAACCATTTATCAGATATATGATGTGCAAATATTTTGTCTCATCCCATAGACTGCCTTTTTATTTTGTTAATGATTTCTTCTGCTGTGCAGAAGCTTTTGGTTTTGACGTATATTCACTTGTATAGTTTTGCTTTTGTTGCCTTTCCTTTGGATGTCGTATCTAAAAAAAATCATTGCAAAGGCCAATGTCAAGATGCTTACTTAATGATTTATTCTAGTAGTTTTGTGGTTTCAGATTTTGCATTCAAGTCTTTAATTCATTTTGAGTTCATTTTTGTGAGTGGTGTAGGATAAGGGTTCAGTTTCATTCTTTTGCATGTCACTGTTCACAGTTTTCTCAACATCATTTATTTAAGAGACTATCCTTCCTCTATTGTATATTCTTGAGATCTTTATCATAAATTAATTGAGCTTATTTCCAGGCTATCTATTCTGTTCCATTAATCTGTGTATCTATACGCCAATACTATACTGTTTTGATTTGTAATATAGCTTGAAACCAGAAGTTGGATACCTCCAGCTTTTTTTCTTAATATATATTTTTATTGAAGTATAGTCAGTTTACAACATTGTGTCAATTTCTGGTGTACAGCACAATATTTCAGTCATACACTTTCTTCTTTCTCAAGATTAACTTGACTCTCGGGGGGGTCTTTTGTGATACCATACAAATTTAGAAACGTTTCTCCTATTTCTTTTAAAAATACCATTGGAATCTTGATAGACATTGCATTAAATCCATAGATTGCTTTGGTTAGTATTAATATTTTAACAATATTAATTCTTCCAATCTGTCAGTATGGAATATCTTTTTATTTATTTGTATCGTATTCAATTTCTTTCATCAATGCCATACAGTTCTTAGCATATACATTTTTCACCTCCTTAGATAAATTCATTCCGAGGTATTTTATTATTCTTTATGCTATTGTAAATGAGATTGTTTTCTTAATTTCTCCCCAATCGCTTGTTGTTAGTGTTTTGAAATGCAATTGACTTCTGTACTGTATATCCTGCAAATATACTGTATTTTAAAATTAGTTTTAACAGGTTTTCTATACATAATACCATGCCATCTACAAATAGAGAAAATTTTACTTCTTTCTTTCCAATTTAGATGCCTTTTATTAATTTTATTGTCTAATTGCTCTGGATAGGAGTTCCAGTACTCTGCTGATTAAAAATGGTGGAGTGTGCATTCTTGTTCCTGATCTTAGAAGAAAAGCTTTCATTTTTTTCACCATTGTGTATGATGTTAACTGTATGCTTGTCATATATGGCCTTCATTATTTTGAGGTATGTTCCCTCTATATCATTTTATTGAGAGCTTTTATCAAAAAATGGATGTTGAATTTTGTCAAATGCTTTTTCTGCATCTACTGAGATAACCATATGAATTTTATCCTTCATTGTGTTCATATGGTGTATCGCACTGCTTGATTTGGGGATGCTGGACCATCCTTCCATCTCTAAAATAAATCCTACTTGTCCATTTTGTATGATCCTTTCAACGTACTGCCAAATAGATTTGTTAGCATTGTTTCTTTTCAAAACATGGTTTTCAGTGTTGCTTTTTAAAAATAGATCAATTAGTGAAAATCCATTTCTCTCCTCCCAAAAATCTCTTACAGGTGTCTGACTCATAAATCCAATTTGTTATCATATTTTAGTAGCTTGTGCTTATGTCTTATTTCAGAACAATTATGTTTTGCTTACTGAGAAATCTTTTTTTTTTTTTACTTTTATACTCACCACTTTTACATAAGTTACTTAAATTATCTGGCTACAAAAACAATTACTCTTGACATAGACGTATTTGGGAGCAAAACAACCAACTTTGACACACTGAGGGAGTCAAAGTGGGAGAAGAAACATGAGAGCACATGAGACAGGGCTAGCCCAAAACATGGGCCCTGCCAGGGACCAGGTAATCCAAAGCAGCTGCTGAACAGGGATTGGGAAGACATTGAACAGTATTTCCTATCTTGGATGTAGACATGTAGGAGATAAAACATAATATTATAAAAGTGAATATTTTAGCAGAAGTGAAGAAAAAGCAGAGAGAAATAAAATAAAGTGTGAAAATAAGACTAATGACATGAGTTATGCTTTTGGGGGGGGATTAATTGCATCAAGTACCCAAGGTGCTAGTTATACCAATTTGCCTATCTACGATTGCTTTGTTTGACCAAAGTATTCTTTCAAAGTTGTGGAAAAATCCAAAGTTATTTAGAATAGTAATTATCTTTTTTGTAAAAAAATAAATGTAGGCACCTGAGAGTATATGTAAATAAAAACAAACAACACATTAAACTATTTTCCTTTAAAAAAAGCCATACATATTTACTGAGTCAAATATTAGAAATGAACATTCATTTATTAAAGTACCTAACAGAGGTGAGCTTTGACTTTTCAATCCTTCAGTTGCCAGTTATCTTCACTTTAACATAGCAGGTAACTAGTGGAAGAATAACAGATATTAGTAACAACAGAATCTTTTGTATCAAAGATTTCAGAAAAGGAATGAAAAGAAAAATTAAAAAGGATTTTGTGCATCATTCTCATATGTTATTTTCAATTAAAGGTTTCCTCAAACCTAGTAAAACCCTAGCAGTTAAAACAAGTGTAATTTTATTTCCACTCACCTGAAATCAATATTTGCTGATACTTCAAATTATACTTAACTTAGAGTTTTTAAGATAAAAAATAAAATAACAAAAAATGTGGGAAAAGAGAAAAATTAAATAGAAAGTAAAATGGTAATTCGAGTTATTGGCAAGAATTTGTTGAATAGTGCTTTCTATATTTGGTCATATTTTCCTCATTCTACAAATTTCATTCTCATAGATTCTTCATTTGTGATCAGTTCAGCTATAATATGGGACAGACTGTCACTACTATTTGTAGATGTGTATGCCAGTGCCCTCTGCTTTATGGAAGTTATACTGAATATGTACATGTATATATATACACACACATATATATACATGAGTGTATTTGGATTTATTTAACAATTCTATCACATATACTATACACACACTTGTTATTTTCTACATTAGTATGTACTTTACTATCTTATGGCAATTATTTATTTTTAGAAGAATGAGTAAGCATAATAAAATATACAGCAGTAGAATTAACTTATGTAGAGATTGCTACTTGACAATGATACAAGGAAAATCAAGTGATTTTGTTGGAGTAAATCTAATTCATTACAGAAAAAGCTCTATTGTTTTAGAAGTGCAAATGGTCACATGATTTTGGAATACTCCAGGTAAATTATTATTGAGTATAACAGTTATCACATATAACAAATGAAAATTTGGGGGAAAAATATTTAGGCTGACAAAGAACCACACCTTACTTTAGAGACCATGTATTTTACTTGACATTAGAATCTATTCCTAAACCAAGGAGGAAAAAAATAAATCTTAGGAAGAAGGCAAAGATCTACTTTTGAAGGCAAATTATTTTTATGTAATCATAGTCAGGAAAAGAAGTGAAAATCAGTATGTGATTTCACATGATTGCATGTTTTTAGACTATTAGGAAGAAAACGTCCCCGAGCTTCCAGTTGCCAATTGCTGAGAGGTTTAGATTCAGAGGTAGTATCTATACAAAGAGATTGCGCTGCTGTTATGGTAAATGATTTTTAAAATTGAACTAGAAAGTAAACAGTCACACATTATTTAAAAATATGAACTTAAAAAGGTCTGTTTGAACACCTATGAAGAAACAGACTTATAGATTAAAAGAAATCTAGAAAGAGTTTACCTTTAAAAAATTGCAAATATCACTACTGAAATTCTTACAATGAAAACAAAGGCACTTTGAGACATAATACACTTTAAGAATATCTTTGCAAATAATGTTTACTGAAAAACTAAATGTAAACCTAAATAATATAGCCTGTCATTAGTATAGATTATTGAGAACATCATATTGATTACATATGTTTTTGAAATTATTCTCTAATAGAACAATTCGACACAAGTAAACACGATATTTTAACCCAGACAAACTGGGTCTTTGAATGTTACTTTTGGATGTTACTAGTCAACCGATAGGTGATTCAGGACAGTCAATGGTGAAAGAAAATGTGTACTTACAACTAGTTATTGATGTGATTAGTGTATCTCATTCTTATACACATTAAAATCTCTAGCAGTTTCTGAAGGGAATGTGTGAAACTTCCACTTTTTCCATTTTCCATTTATTCCTCAGTCTCTTGATATATTTGTGTGATAGTTTCTCTATTTCATGTTTAATCTTTTAAAATTGTAAACAAACCTTAAGTGTGTTACTGGGGAACATGAGGTCAAGGGAGAGTAAAATTTATAATTCAGAACAAAGAATAATTTATAAAAGAAGTCCTTGAGTAAGAGACAATATTATCCACTATACAGATGGGAGAGTAATTAGAGCAAGGAGACCTAATCTATCACAAAAAGAAAGGCAATGTGTATGTGAGGGTGGGGAGTACAGATGCAAATAGGGTGGTAGGTATCTGGGTAGAAATTTTAGGAAGTTTTCTTCTAAATGCTTTATTTTGCCAGTAACTCATAAGAAATGCCTATAAGCAGACAGGCGGTATATGGACATATTGGAGATTCAAGCTGAAAACGGACGATAGGAGTGGATTCCACTTCCTCAGACTATGGACGAGAGAAATTCGAGAGGAATAATCAGAGAAATAAAAGTGCATAACTGAGCGGTGCTTAGTGTTCCCCTAGTGTTATTCGATAAGAAAAGAATATCTTTATGAGAACGAAACTGCAGTTCTCAGTAATTTGACCAACACGTGGTATCATATCCTCTGAGGTTGTTCACAGAGTCTGTGCCAGGATCACAGTTAACTCATACTCTGTTTTGTGCTGGTTAAGATAGGTTTTTCTGGCATTGAAGAAGTATGGCAGAAGCTAATGTTACCTAATTTGAAGTTATCAAGAAGATTCATTTATAATCTAAATGTGCATTTTATGCTGTGTTAAATCGGTAATCCTCGCCAATTCAGACTAATTGACAAAGAAACCAATCACCATAAATGAAAAGATTACATTTTCACTTTGTTTAAACAAATCCTGGTGTATTTATTTACTTACTTATTTGGTGTTTTTTGAAATCAGTACCAGCCTAGGAATGATATCTAATAACAGTCATTTGTTTATAGATGAAAATTCCCAGGGACGTCATTCAGACTGTTTATAATCTATAATTAGATTTTTAACGGGAGTCAATATTATTACTACTTTGCAAGAATGAAATCTGAATTTCAAATTAATTTAATCAAGTTTATGTAAACTGAGTTACAAAGCAAGATTTAAGTATAATCCTATTTAAAACCAATAATTGTTTTTACTAAATTAGATTACGAATCACATAAATTGTCTACTAAAATAAGAAGAAATTATTTGTAAATATGTATTAATGATTTAAAATGCAACATAACTGTAATATGTTTTTATTTATAATAGTCACACATGAGATACAGTATCCTTAATACTTGTATCATTGAAAACAGTTTATTATCTGAAGATATATTTATTACTTCTCTTCTAATATGTTTATGCTTTAATTTAATGCTAACATGATGTTTTAACTTGAACAACTTAAGTACTTTATAGGTGGAATCTCAATTGATGAAATTTTATTATTCAGTTAGTACTATGTTGTGATTCCTGCTTTGCCTCACAAACCAATCTCTAACAGATTATTACAAAACACTGTTGTTCTATGCCAATTTTCTCAAGTTTCCTCAGCGGAATCAACATTACAAAAGCTATATTTAAACCCAACGCCATGAACTTAAGTCACAGAGGCAAGCTGAAACTACTGTATTTGCTTTGAGCGTCTACACATTGTATTAAAGGTTATCGGATGCAATTCAAATCTAACTTCATTTGAGGATAACCCCAGGCATTGTATGTCCGTATTTCTTGTAATTTTGGATTGGCTACCTGAAATTCATTCAGTTTTGCCTCCAAGCACCCACTAACCTCAGACCAAAAAGCATAAAAGCTATTATGTGATGATCAGCCTCTGCAGACCAGACACACCAGGCACGTGCAACTGTACAGTGCTCATGGCTCACAAAAAGAAACCTAATTCTCTCGGCTGAAGTGACATGTGAAAATAATTACTTAACCTAAAAATAACCTCTCATAGTTTAGCAAATAGAGTTGAAGGCAGTAAAAATGTATTATATTCCATGTAGCCTTTTAATATATTTTTTCCTTTATAACAGAGCTTCTTTTCCTCTATTTGCAGATTTTTTGAGTAGTGAGTCAGTTACACTTGTTTTTATTATCCCTCACAGACCTATCAGGGTGCTTTGTACATTAATAGTCACCCATGAAATATCATTGAGTTGAATTAAGTTCAGCAGCAGTTTAAAGGTATTTTTGGATGAATACATTAAAGTAATACAAGTAGATAAAGTACTACTGAAGCATTCTTGATTACAACATCATGAAACGTCTTTAGCCATGGTAAGTATTAAAATGTAGGAATAAGTAGTAATGAGATATGTTCAAATTTGAACTGTGACAGACAAGGAAGACTAGATTTTAGGTATAAATATTTAAAGATTGATCTTTATGAAACACTGAGGTCTAAAATCATTTGCACAGATATTTATTATTCTAGTCAAGAGATTAAAATATTTGACAATTGCAAAATGTATAAGATTTGTTAAACACAGCCTGAGTGCATAGAAATTGCTATACAGTTTAGTCTAGTATACAAAATTATATAATAAGTATAAAAAGGAAATTTATTTCTTATCAAAGTTTTGTTTATCACTGGAAAGGTGTAGTCAATTTCTGCTACTTACTTATTACTGTTAAGCATATAACTTAATGAACTAAACACATTAATTTCTGCAGTGGATGGAAATATGTCTTGTCCCAGGTAAAATTTTCATATGTCCAAGTTAAATTTTATCTTGAGCATCTTCTTATTTCCTTTTTAACATTTTTCCAAAGGTTAACATGTTGCCCAAATAAAGTCTTATTTCCAGAAACTACTCCTTAATGTAAGGATCTTTTTGGTGTGATCTATTTAAGCGGTGCTGAAAATGAATATATTTCTGTATATGCATGACTGGGACAATGCGCTGTGTACCAGAAATTGACACATTGTAACTGCTTATACTTCAATTTAAAAAAATGGTGCTGATATTTCTGTCAGACTGCAAAGGTTATAACTGAGGTTAGGAAGAGGAATTCCTATACAAATCTTGTAACTGTTCCTTCATTAGGTGTCAGGGTAGAATTTATACAAGACATAGTTTTAAGACCAAGGCTGTTATTACCTGAAAAATTAAAACAGGCAAATTCCATGTGCTTACTTAAACTTAAAAGTGGCATTTCTGTGCAAATTAGCCCAGAGTGTGAAGTAAAAGAGAACTCTTGAGACATTTTGAGTCTTCATGGCCAATTCTTCTCCTCTATACAATTGAGAGAAATCTGCATCACTTGCGTTATTCAACCTAGATCTGAACCCAAATTTACAGAGTCAGATTCTCTGGGGTCACAGCCGAAGTGTCCACCTTTTATTAATAATCCCATGATGATTCACATGTACAATGGAGTTTGAGAACATTGTCTAAACACATGGACCATGGTTAAAGTGAGGCAATTCTGACATGATGCCAAGCCATCTAAACTTAGATTGTTAAAATGTGGGTTTAGGGCGCTTGCTATCATATACTTACATCTCCTTGAGAAAAATCATTTAACTTCTATTATCCAGTTTTCTTCTCAATAAAATTGTAATAAGAGTCCATATTTTATGAGGTATTTGAGTTTTTGAGATAATCAAATGTGACAATACATGCAAAAGTAATGCAAAAATTATCCATAAAACATTTTATACAGTATGGTGTCAGTAGGCTCTTTTTAATTGAGTTACTCTATGAAAAAATCTGGATCAATTACTTTTAATAGCAAGAATGGGACATTCCACTTGGGTAATGAAGTTTCAGTGATATAATACATTTAGAAATACTCTCTCTCCCTTTAAGGAACATGCCTAGGGGTATCCCACAGAATGATGGTTTCTTTTTAAGGCTCCTGGTTAATGGCACCTCCTTCAGGTTTCTCTGGTATTATACAATGTTTGTGACTGCCAAGCCATGTTAATAAAGTAATTACGCAATTCTTCTAATAACTGAATAGAGTTCTCCTCTGAATCACTGCCCAAGTATAATTACTGTTGCTATCTTACTAAATATTTAATACCACCTATACAAAGTTGAATAATAAGTCACCTAAACAAATATTTAATACACCAGTAATACATTCAAGAAGATATAAAGCAGGAAAAAGTATTTCAGAATAAAAAGACTTTGAAGTTTCCTGTATTACTTGATGCAATTTAGGGTAGAGTCTCAAGAAAACATTTTTTTTTCCTTCTTCTGCATCAGCTCATCTCCGAACCAATTTATTTCTGAAATAGGCCCCAGGGGCAGACTGGTTGGTGACTGTAATGGGGGATATCTGACTGGCCACTCAAGGAAATTGCTATGGACTTTTAATCTTATTTTGATTAAGTTCTGTGTAGACTGTGTCTGCCAGGCTAGCACTAAGATTACTGTTTCTGAGCTCCTTTGGCTGCTGTTGGACTGAAACTTAAAATTTTTTCTACTTTTTCAAGGTTAAGTTGAACCAATATTACCCATTTCTTGTAAATAGTGCATATTTAGGTTTTAACTTGCTCTAGAAACTATTACGCTAATAAAGACATCATTCAACAAGTCACAAGTTTATGGAAGTAATTTTTTTTTTGGAAAAATAGTTTTATGTTTTTAAAAAAAAGGAAAATTCCCTTTAGGGGAAAAACAGGATATCTGCATGTGTTTGAAGTTGCAAAATGACAATTTTAGAAGGAAATCAAATATAGTTTAAAAATAACTAATCAAAAAGATATTTAGTGTAGAGCAGCATGGATATGGATAAACTGTAGGAGGATTTCTTTTTAAATCTGTTTTTAGCAAAGATTTAATCAAAATAAGGAAAACTTAATGTGCTCTATTTCAGAGCCACCACAATAGAAACAATAAGACATTGCCTTTCATCTTGCAGTGGATGAACACCGTTAACTGCCTACCCATCAATCCACTCAAGAGGGATTTCTTCTTCTTCTAAATGGCATTCTGATAGTATGCAAGAATCTACCCTTCCCCCATGCAGCATACATGAATCAGGGAAATCTCATCCTGCTCCAAAGGGCAGAGATGGCCCCTTTGTGGTCAAGATCTTTCCTTTTTTTTTAGCTCAAAGATTCTGTAGGAAACCCAGACTTAACATCAGTTTATAGCACTGCTTCTAAGCCGATAATGATTCACGGGTGAGCAGGTGATTTAATATGGCCTAATCAGGCACAAAAGATGGGCTTCCATTTCATTACTGAAACATAAATTCCATCTCCTTTCAATATAAGAGTAACAAAAAATACTGCACCAGTTGTTATCAGGAAAAAAAAAAGCCGTAATATGAAACACTTCCCTCTTCAGGATGTGTCTGAGAATTTCTTCACTGTTAAAACAAGTTAAGAGCAGACTTTCTGTTGTTTGTCTTGAATGCATTTTTGTCGCCAGTGATCAGGTTTTTGTCTTGTCACAGAAAGAATTCAGACACAAGACACGGAGGTTAAGAAAGTAAAGTGGGCATTTATTAAGGGATAGATAGTACGCCTTCAACGGAGAGTGGGCAGGGTCAGGTGAGCAGCTGCCCGGAGTTTCTTTGGCAAGTTGGTTACATAGATGTAAAAATGAATGGGTGGAATATTCATTGGGGAGGGAAGGGTTTGGCCTCATATTCCCTGATTTTCATCCCAGCTCCACCTTCCTGAGGGGAGGAAGGATTTTTATTCTTACTTAGTTTGGATCGGAAATGTCATGTCATCGGAAGTGTTGGTGCAAGATGAGTACTGCAAGGCTATTTTACTGAAATAAAAGCATAATGAGCAAAAGGTTACATTCGAACACTGGAGATTCCTGCCTTTTCCTACCTTTCTCTGTCGGCCTCCAGGCCACTTGTCATCCCAAAATGTGTGAGCGCTTATCAGCTCAGAGGTTCCCATTTTTCTTTCTCTTCTCAGGGACCCCTGGTGCTTACGTGATGTATGGTTTCCTGTTTTTGGCCCATGCCTCTCCTTTTTTGCCTACTTCCTGCCATTTTTGACTATGTCGCCTTTTCTCTGCTCATATCTAGCTTTCTGCCTGCTCTAACATTTTGATGTTTCTGCTTTTACATATTACTTATTAATTATTTGGTATATCTGTGACTTAGAACAAAACTTCTCAGTTGTCTGCAGTAGCACACTGATGAGGAAGGTGTGTTACAGGAGAGGTGGGGTCTGATCCCTATAGCCGTTAGCCAATCATGTGGACCCTGGGCAGCCAGGATCTTCAGGTCACCTGTTTCCAACCATAAGCAGTGTGCTTATGTGGTCTTCAACTACTATTCACTTATTTTAAAGCAGTACAGTCGGAAATGGTAGTGAAGTGCTGGTCTAGAAGATCTGATTTATAATTCAGGGCAATTCTATTGGTCATAGTCGAATGGACAGGAGTATTCCAGTCATCTCTTCAAACATAGTAATTTCTTATATTGCCCTCACTAGGAAAGCCTAATATTTTTCAACTATACACTTGTTCATTTAGAACTTGGTGATGTCAAGAAATAGCTCTATAAGAGGTAGTATACAATGCAAATTGTTTTCCTTATAAACCTTCAACAGTCAATATTTTGCTTGATTTTTAATGTATCCACTAGCTCTGTAGAGAATTAATGAAAATTTTGGTAATATATTTAAAATGTAGTAAAATATTAAAAAGATTGTCCTACAAATTAAAGCAACAGCAATTGTAATATAAAATTTTCTATAGTTTATTATCTAGTAATTAGTTCTAAACCATTACTGAAGTACGTATTTGCTTTTTGCTTCTTAACAACTCTAAGTTAGTTTCAAATTCAATTATTTCTAAGAAGATGCATTAATTAATACATGATTAACTGGTTATTAGTTATTGTTATTTTCATCAGAATCATATACAAAGCCATGTGAGGGTACATAGGAAAGTTCTATTTTCAATCAGTGGGTAGTTGTGAAACTCAGAGTAAAGTTTTTGTTTTCCTGCAGAGTTATTTTTTAATCTCTTTAAAAATGTTTTCCAAGCCTATTTACGTATGGATTTTAATAGACTGGATGTCATATATCAATATTAGCATACTACTAATTTAAATGCCTCAAGAAAGACGAAATCTCAAAAAATAAAATAAGCTCAAAAGCCCCCACAGCTGAGTTTGGAAAGGAAATTTCTATGTTAAGAACTAACAGAAGTAGTCATTCATATTACTTCTAATCTTCCCTACGGTTTTATTCCTAGTCTTGGAGTTATCAGTTTCTCATTGCATAATGGTCCCAAGGAGTTAGTTACAACCTCTCTTTTCTTTTCCCTTTTTAATTTTACAATGTAATTTGTTTTTAATTTATTTTATGGTTTTAATTATATTTAATGTAATTAAAGATATCAGAAGTAAAACTCTTCACATATTCACAAATATATCATCTGTCTCTCTATACATTTTTAACTCTGACCCTTTATACAGAAGTGATTGAGAAATCTCAGATTCCCGAGACTGCTCTTGACCATGAAAACGTATCCAGTGTCAGATTCACATTTTGAACCCTGAGAATGTAAGCAGCTTTTTGTCTCTTTCCTGTTTGTCAATGTCTGTTTCCCTTAAACCTTAATTATAAAAATGAGATCACTGGGTAACATTTAACCTAACTCCTGACTTATGTTCTACTAAATGCACAATACCTTGCCTACCCTGTTGATTCGTTCCCTAGACTAAAAGAAGTAGGAATGAAGAATTAAGTAAAGAATAACTAGCTCTCTACCTGCAGCAGCCTTCTTTAGCAATGCTGCAGGCAGACCACGAAGGGACAAGATAACAGTTGAAGACCGATCATGAGTAGTCAGCTAGCTTCCACACAATGGAAAATGACACAGAGCTTGATCTCCTGAATTGATGATGCACTGAAATTCTTTCCCCCTTTTCCCTTTAAAAACTGTCATGGCTGAGCAGACTCTTTGGAGTTGGTTTTGGGACATGTGTAGACCTTCTCCCCAGATTGCCAGTTTTTCTGATTAAAATAAACTTTCTTTTCTACCAACACTTGCCTCTTGAGTATTGGTTTTTGAGAGGCGAGCAGCTAGACCTAAGCCCAGTAACAAGAAGTCAGCACAGTCATGTGTTATTCTTTCCGTAAGTATTTTAATGGAAACATTTAATGGGAACCTTTCCTTTTGGTTTCCATTATGACATATAAGTACTTTAAGTATTTGGCCTGTGAAAGCATCTGCCATTTGCCAAAACATGGATGGACATTGAGTACATTATGCAAAACATTTCTTTTATGTAGGAATCCTGTTATACAACCTTCCCACACTGAAGCTGTGTGTGAGTAGAGTTCCTCTTCCTACCACCTGGAGACCAAATCATAGACCAGACTTAAGTATGGCTGGCTAGCCCCTAAATCCTGGCTGCCCAGGGTCCACATGATTGGCTAACAGCTGTAGAGATCAGACCCCAAAGGCCACATCACAAACGGACCTCCCTCCTTTGCCCAATATTGGCTTTGAGTTGTTCTTTGATTCCTGTCTAGCCTTTTCCTCCTGCTTTTTTTGGTGAATTTTAATAGCTGTCTTATACCTTTTCAATACATTTATTTTTGCTGGCTTAAAATTACAGATACCTTCTATTGTTTTCAACAAATTACACTAACTAAAATAAAAGTCAAATATATTGCTAACACACTGGATTAACTACATTTAAATTGTTTTCCTTGTTGTAAGAATTATTCTAGTATTTCTTATATTAATATACATTGTGAATCTCCAGTTGAGGCAGTATGCAATACATTGTAAGAAATATCATTTATCTGTTAGACTCCTTAAGTTAAAAAATATATATTTATCAGTATGTAACTTCCTGATTATCAAAGACAAGAACAAAATTAAGCTCTTACATAAAATAAGGAAACTTACATATCTTTATTTCCCTATCTCACATGCTACTTATTTATGGATATTTTTATTCTTAATTTATCACTTAATATTTAAAACTTTACTGCCAAGGAATTCTCATATTGAGAATAGTTTGCAACCATACTTGTATCTATTACTTTGTTTTTGCATTATTTTTGGAAGTCAAAATGTGCTGTCTATAATTTAGGGAAAAGTTATTTCATAAGTTTTTTTGTATCGTGTTATCTCTAGAATCTCCATGTTATCTTTAAGCTCATCTTCAAGATAAGCTTGATGGGTAAATATTCCAAACTTCTGATTATCTGAGAACAACATTATGTTGTTTTCACATACACACTAATGGTGAAGCTGAGAATGAAATTCTAAGTAGTTTCGTAGAAGTAACAGATTTCAAATATCTATAAATGACTGCTACAATGTCTTCGTATATTTGCTGTTCTGCAGATGAGTCTGTGTCACTCTAAAATTTTTTATAGTTAAATTTCCAATTTTTGCATCTTATTTATAGGGATTTTTCTTTGGAAATTTAGACTTTGCAAAATATCTGCTGGTGTAGTAACTTTTAAAAACTTTTCTGAGAGTAATTAGTGAGCTTTAATCAACATACTTGCTTATTCTTTTTCAATCATGCATATTTTTCTAATATTATATTTTATTAACTTACCTCTTTTAATTTTCCTCATTGCTTTCTCAAGAGCAGCTACATTCTTGGATTATAGTCAGGGTTTAGACTGCTGTCATCTTATTTTTGATTACTTTGATTGCCCGATCTTTCTCATACACGGTGTTGGAGGGCTTCACACATCAGTAATATGTTACTATTTCAATAGTCTGCAATAACAATTCTGACATTCACTGCCCCAAATAAACATCAGCTTAATTTGTTCTGACTCCTTAAAATGCTGTACTATCTCACACAGGTGTTTTTAATCTCAGATTTTCAACTTTGAAGTTTTCTTTCCATCTATGCTCATTCTTCATATGTCTTTTTTTTTCTTTCTGTATTTCATACAAGCCACTTCTTTTTGCAAGCTACTGAAATGGATTTCTGTCTTGTAAGAAAGTCTGGAATTGTCAATAGATTTTTTTCAGAGTCATAATTAGCACTGACTTCTTTAGGATGTTTTTCCTTTTCTGTTTTGCATGTTTTTGTATTTCATCAGACAGACATTTTACTTATCTGTACTAATAAAATTATTTATTGTTGATATTTTCCATTTGTAACAATATATGGAATCTACCCTTTGTGCTTCACTTTTTTGTTATTAAAATTGTTTATTTGCAAGCAGTAGAAACCAAATCTAACTTACGTGAAGCAAAAAAGAGACTTACTAGAAACATACTGGTAGGCTTACTGAATTGAATGGCAGAATGTAAAACCAAGTCACGAGAAGGAAGAATTAGGCATCAGAAGCAGAACTGGTGAGTTCTCTTGTAGGCGCTAGGATCACATAAAAGACGAAGCTCTCATTCCCTTCCAGCCTGTGTGCCTCAGCTAAAGATGCAAATTTCTGGGAAGCGAATTCCACTGGCCTTTGGTAATGACCTCATCACTGTTATCACAGGGGGAAAATCTGTTATTAGAAGCCCAGGAGCAGAACAAGGGAAAAGAGGTGCAGGTATCAAAAGAAGGGGAGGTCCAAAGTGATATTAGAGCAAATTTCATCTGCGTTTCTCCCTTTTCCAGTTTAACTCCACTTCAGTTTCTGTCAGCTTGTTATTTGTCTTTGGTGCCTTCAAAGATTTGCTTATTATATTTTGTCCAAAGTTCGACTGTTATCTGTGGGAGGATACAATTCTTACACACTACAGAACCATTATTTGAAGCAGAATCACCATGTGTTTTTATTATTGAAGGTGCACTCTGCACTATTTATGTGCAGGGTTTTGTATATGCCCACTAGATCAAGTTCATTTAAGGTAGTTCAGACCTTCCCATGATTCCACTAAGATTCTTTCTCCTAATTATATAAATGACTGAGAAACTGTGTTAAAATGTCCTACTGTGACTGTGATTTCATTGTGATAATGAAAACTTTTACATTATGTATTTTGAGACTATATTATTACATTCTTCACAAAATGTCCCCATTATCACTGACAATTCTTCGGCCTCAAAGACTTTTTTCTTCTATGAATATGGTTATGCCAGTTGTCTTTTGGATAGCAGTCTCATGTTATACCTTTTCCCATTGTTTTATTTTTGAGCTTCTGTTTTTCTGTACTGCAAACCTATTAAATATAGATAAAATATAGTGAGGTTTTGTTCCTCTACCTTCAAGTCTTTGTCTTTGGACGACTCATGAAAGATTTTTACCTATTTGTATAAATTAAATTATGTGTGTGTGTTAAATACCTGTTCTTAACTTACAATAATCATTTATCCAGCTTGATGAAATTAGTTCTCTCTTCTCATTCTTTTTTATTTTTATCATTATTTTTTCTACTTTGAAAATATATTTCTATTTCTATCTCTCATTGGTTGCTCTAGAAAAGAAATGTATTTTTTGGTTTAATTCTAATGTTAATCAATACCCATACCTCCTTCTTGAATTATATGAGAAATTTAACTCCACATATAAGTGAACAAACTTTTACAAAATTGCACAACCTAATTTTCTTTATGCGTTATTTGAAGAATTCAGAGGTAAAATTTTTCCTAAACACTGAAGGTTATTTTCCTTCAGTTTGAATTATATCATTTAAAATTTTATTTTAGTGAAGTTCTACTGAAGACAAATTACGAATCTTGGTTTATCTCAGTTATTTCACTTTCATTATTGGAATATACTGTTAATAAACAGAAATTTTACATTTTTAAAACATACTGTGGTTATCATTCCATTTGTTGACCTAAATTAAATAGATTGCCAGATGTTTATCCAGCAAATACGAGCTTATTCAGGATCAGCAGAAAACTGCAATTCAGAATCTGCAACCACGGTGAGCCATGTGCAAACCCCCACACAGCAAGGGAAAGACAATGCTTTTACAGAAGAGAAAAGGGAGTTGGAAGGGCTACAGTAAACAGAGTCCATGTCTGTGGCTTGTCTTTGGCTGAGTCCTGACCAGGAGAGAAGAGTCTCTTCTTCCTATCGGGCTCTGCTATTGTGACAGCACGTAAGAGATCCTCTTCTGATCTCCAAACTCTATTTAACTGAGGTTTCTGTTTACTAAATTTTTTACACATCTTACTGTGAATTTTTTTTTTTCTGATGAGAAATTAGCTGTCAGGCTAATTGTTGTTTCTTTAGAATTAATCTTTTTGTTTTTAGGCAGTTTTTAAGATTTTTTGCATCTTTTGTTTTCTGCAGTTCACTTTTCTTACCTTGCTGAGAATTTGTTGACCTGCTCAAATCTGTTTACATCTGTCTTTCATCAGTACTTAAAAAGCATTACACATTATCTCTTTAGCTATTGCCCTTAGCCTTTGAAATCTATCTTCTAATCTCTGTGTCTTTTAACTTGTCTTCCATATTTTCTTTCATTTTATTTCTCCCTGTTAACACTTGGGTTATTTTTCTAGTAGTTCTCTGTTATTTCTAGTCGGTGTTTCTTTTTTTAAATATGCCAGGTTCACTTTTGTATTTTCCTACATGCATCTTCAAGTTTGTATTTTGTTCCTTTAAATTTATACGTATACGTGTTCTTTAAGGTCTGCTTGGTAAATTCTGTGATTTAAAGTTTTATTCTGTTTCTCTTGTCTGTTGATTTTTTTTTCAGATATTCTGTTCTCCCTGACAATGTGCTTATCCATTCTCTCTCATGTACTCAAGCATGTACTTGAGCACACACACAGGAAAGCAACACTCACATACACATACACACACACTATACTTCATACACTTTCATCAGGCCCTATTTTAAGTGATTTACAAAATTAATTAACTTAATTCTCAATGCATATCTACTAATTAGTTACTCTTATATTCACTTTACAGTTGAGGAAACAGAATCTCAGATAATAAATGACTTGGCCAAGTTCACACAGTTAATTAGTAAACAATTTCTAATAATACCTTGAGAGCTACTGTGGAGGTTCCTCCAGAAGCTTTGCTTTTGTAGGCATTACCTATCCCAGACCACTTTAAATTCAGGTAAAAATGTGAGATTCCCTGGATGACCTAGATTTCATCCCAGGCTACAGGTATTCTGAAGTGTTCTGGTTCATTCTTGTTTTATCCTTCAGTGGACTCCACTTGTTTTTAATATTCTAGTTTAGTATAAATAGGTCTCTGGCCAGACCTCCATTTTATGTCAGCTATAGACTTTAACTTCTATCTCTTTCAACTGAAGATTCCATTAGGGTAAAAGTTCACATGGACTGGATGGGAACACGTGCCCAGTTCTGTGTTAATTTTCCTCCCTGGTAACATATACATCTTCTCTAATCGTTACCATGTGTTTCCCATGTCTTTGTTCCTCCTTTGACTTTCACGGGATTGATGATGAATCCCCTTTCCGTTTTCATACATTCCTTACTCAAAGTAGATCAGTATCACTAGTTTATTCCCTGTAACACACAATGTCTTATAATGTCTGAATATTGATTCCCCATCCCATTTTACAGGTATTTTAGTGTTTTCAAGTATTTATTTTACTGTTTTTTTTCTTCTGCTTCTACATAGCTAATGCTTTGTTTAGACTTAACCACCTGTTCATATATATAAATATTTTACTGCCATTAATCACACATTCTACTTATATATTCATCATTGCTTCCAAAGTTATCTGATGCTTTACAAATGTGATTTTTAAAATTAATTCAGCTTTTCCTTGTCATTACAATGGGAGTATGGGTCTTATCCAACTATTCCATCCTTCCCAAAAGTAGAAAAAGATCATTATTTTTTCATTATTTCCACTCTCTCTATTCTGGAATTCCTATTAGATGCTCCTTGGATTTTACTTTTATTCTACCCTCCATGTGTTTTGACTTTTCATATTTTCTACCTTTTGGCTAATATTCTGTTATATGATTCTCTTTACAGTGGCCAACAAAGCCTAAAATGTTTAATCTCTAGTGCTTCACAGGAAAAAAAATTTTTTTTTCTAAGTCTTGCTCTAGAATGATTTTGTATTTCCTCTGGAAATCACCCAAAGTATCATTGTTCAGAAGATGATATATGTTAATTTTTAATTTGATGGTTCAATACTATATAATTCATAAGTTTGAAGACAACACATGATGTGTATCCCTAATGCTACAAATTCTCAGGGAATAATATGTATTTTTCTTACTAATTGCTCCCCTACTGATAGACAAAATTCCTCTTTATAACCTTGTGTTGGTTAATATTTTTTTGTTTACCATTTCATTATGGGTATAGCTATTAATCACCTACCAATTAATGAGTGATAAAGCCCAAGTTTCTAAGTTCTTGTGCCCATCCTTCCTGCTACCCAGAAAAGTTCAGAATAATTGGCTATGTTGTGTTTCTGGCAGAAGTTGTTTTCCTATAGTTTTAAGTATACAGATAACAGGCAATTTCTACTACTTTTAATATTAGCATTTGTTACTGAGACTTTTCAGGTAAACGAACTTGCCATATAGATTAAATTTAATTCTAAAATCCAAGATGTACTTTTTCATATATAAAACAACTTCCAAATAAGCATCAGAAAAATGTTTGAAAGAAGTGTGTTTAGTAAATATGGTTATACATTATTTAACAATCATATAATCAACCTGATTATATACCACATGATAAGTACCAGTGATACTTATTTTTAACAAAACAGACTACAAATAATACATTGCACAAATTATCTGACACAATAATAGGTACTTCTCTAATTAGAAAAACGCAACGATCATCTAAGAAAAAATATATGTGATATATAAATCTTCTAAAAGTCCAGTGTATGGGGACTTAATTTGATTGGTTTTTGAAATAGTAATTTCCTAGCACAGTCTCTCAGCATGTTTCATTTACACAAGAGAAAACTCTTTAATTACAAGATTCTTAATTTACCCTGGTAATTTCATTAGAAAAATGATTAATTACTTTGAGCAATCAGTTTTACAGATAATCATAGTTCTTTATTTAAACTTCACACAGACCCCAAAAGAAAGAATGAAGGAAAGAAAGCAAATGACAAGCTTGTGCAAAGACCTAAAGAAAAATCCAGTCTTTTAGTAAATCTGAAATCAGAGTTGAAATATTTCTTTAGACATGGCAAAAATCTTCCTATTGTTGAGTAACTAATAATTATATTTTTAAGGTCAACTGAGTCAACATAGAAACTGAATTTTAAGTTAACATACTATTTTAAGAAATGAATGGCATATTTAGAGTGTTGACATTTAGAAAATGCATGTTTTGTGGAACTTGTAATGTGTTTTAGAATCATAAATGTTAAAAACAAAATAAGTATCAGATTATATTTAATAAAATAAAAAACAGATGTATATTATAAATACTTGAAAGCCCAAGGCAGGTTTCAATTACAAGTACTCCCCTTTCAGTCAAGATTATAAATATCCAAATTTAAAACCACTTCAACTATTAATGTGTATTTATTTTAGATATATGGAACACATGGCTCTGAATCTTGGCTTCATAGTAGAATCACATCGTGAGTTTTAAAATACTTCTTGGTCTCACTCTGGTTCAGTGAAAACAGAACTTCAATTTTTAAGAAGGAATATGGGTAGACTGAGATATCTCCTATTATTCTAACATGTGGGTGAGGTTAAGAACCAATCATCGTTGGTAGGCTTTACGGCTATGTGCAGCAAGCACCAACTGCAAATAATTAACCTTCCTGAAATATAGAGAGAAAATATGCAACGGAGTTACATAAATGCAAGAGTTCAGACTTGGCAGAATTTCTTTTTTTTTTTTTCTCATTTGTTTAGGAATAAGTTAAATTTCTGAATTCTAGAAAGTTATATGAGAAAACACTATCAAAATAAATTTACATAAACTATTTAGTTGTGTTAATTTATACTTTAAATTTGATGTTCAGAAATAAATGAAACTTTTGGTAGCTGCTTTAAAAACTACCTTCACAGTGCTTAAAGAAAGGTCAATAACAAATGTGTTTTTTTTCCTTAATTTCTACATACATGATAAAATTCTATTTCTCTTTAGGTAAACTAATTTTAAGGAAACTAATTGGATAATTCAATAAAAGCCACTTTTTAATAAGATTAGCAAGATACAATTTTAGTTAGCTTTTTAATTTCTTTTTCCATTATTTATTTTCTTATATAAAAGATTTTCCTTTATCTTTTGCTTTCAATTCTTAACATTTTCATCTAGAATGAGACTAAGAATATCTCTGATTTTTAAGAGAGATTTTCATTGCCCTCCTGCTTTGGAAATAAAAGCAAGCAGTTATATGTCTTTGAAATGCCGAAGTACATTTCTAATAATTCTACAGAAAATAGCATTAAAAATAAATAAAATAAACTGGCAGCTCTTGAAAATAATAAAGAATGGTATCAGCAGACCAGAAAATTTATTAATTTGGGGGGTAGATGAAGCATATTGTATCTAATTGCATGAGAAGCTTATCATTTCCCCTTACTGACCTAGGTCACAAAGCCCATTGCCTGCAAATGAGCAAGTGGACACATTTCTCTTAAGAGTTGTCCAAGAACTTTACAATGTCAGAGGATAAATCATTGGTATCAAGTGCATTCTTATTAAATAATAAGGAAAAAAGTGAATAACATCTGTCAAAAAATTTAAGCATTATTCTACTGATTAGGCAATGATCATGTTTGTTGAAATTCAGGTTTAATATGTTAGAAATTAGTTAGTAAGTAAACTGAGAAATACATTACTACAGATTCCAACAGGGCAGCAAGAAAAAAGACAAAGTAGTACATTTAAAGGAAAAGGAATTAACTGTACATAAATTTCTTTAAAAAATTCAACCTTTTCTAGGTTTTTTAACTATAACTTTTTAAATAACTGTAATTATATATGCTAGTTTTATAATTATTGCTATTTTATTAGTCTGCTGTGATTGCCGTAACAAGAAAGCTTCAAAAAAAAAAACATTAAAAAAACTGGGAAAGCTTAAGCGACATAAATTTATTTTCAAGAAGCTGGAGGTTCAAGATCAAGGTGTCAGCGGGGTCAGTGTCTGGTGAGGTCTCTCTTCCTGGCTTGCCAATAGCCTCCATATGCTGTGTACTCACATGGCCTTTTTTTGTTCTTTTTAGGAGAGATAAATCTCTGGTGTCTCTTCCTCTTCTTAAAAAGACACCAGTCCTATCAGAATAAGGATGCACTCATATGACCTCATTTTACCTTAATTACTTCCTGAAAGGCCCTATCTCCAAATATGGTCACCCTGGGGATTAGGGCTTCAAAATTTGGATTTTAAGACACAATTTATTCCATAACAACTGTATATACTAGTTTTATAACTATAACTATGTAAGGGCAACAGAAGATATGAAAACTTTTAGAAATTAAAATTACAAATTTATAAATTATATAAAATTTATAGGAACGGAATTACTGGATCACAGGGTATGTGCTTACTATGGTCTGATTGTTTATGTTCTCCCAAAATGTAGAAGTAAAGAAACTGCTGTAAGACATACCTAAACATGTGGAAGCGGCTTTGAAACTGGGTAATGGTAGTGGGTGAAAAAATTTGGAGGTATATGCTAGAAAAAGCCTACATTGCAGTGAATGAACTGTTAAGGGTGATTCTCATAATGGCTCAGAAGAAGAAAAGAGATGTAGAGAAAGCCTCAATCTTCTTACAGAATATCTAAGTAGTCTGGAACAGAATGCTGGTAGGAATATGAATGGTAGCGATCACTGTGATGAGGTCTCAGATGGAAATGAGAGACACGTTATTGGAAACTAAAGGAAAAATGATTCTTGTTACAAAATAGCAAAGAATGTGGCTGAATTCCAGTGCTGTGATCTTTAGCTGCCCAAGGTGCAGGTTTGCGGGCCCTGGTGTGGCCAGCTCTGAATCCAGCAAAGCACAGCAGGTGTGGCTTCCTCCGATTAGATCTTAAAGAATGGATCATCAGACTAGATCTAGCCAGGGAGCCACCAAGGTGGGATCACTGCAGAAAGTGCCCATTTTAAGGCATCCCAAGCTGTGAGATCTGCAGAGCCACCTGCTTGCAATTTCTGCTCAAGTGAGCATTGGTGTAGGCTTCACCCAGCAAAGCAGTGGGGATGGGACTGCGTGGAGCCTTCGGGCCCAACCCCACCCCCGTGGGTCCTAGTTTTGGATTTGCTTGGGGCCTGTTCTCCATTTTTCATTTCCTATTTCTTCCTTTGGGATGGGAGTGTTTATCCTATGACTGCCCCATAATAGTACTTTCGAAGTATATCATATCTTAGATTTCCAAGGTTCACAGGTAGAGAACAATCTGTCTAAGGATGAATCAACTCATCCATATTGATTTAGATGATTTTTAGATCAGACTTTGGACTTAAGGCTTTTGAGTTGATGTTGGAACTAGTTAAGACTTTGGGGGCTGTTGGGATGGAATGAATATATTTTACATGGTATACGACATAAATTTGGGGAAACAAGGGGCAGAATGTTATGGCTAAATATCTGTGATCCTCTCCATTCATATGTTAAAATCCTAATGCCCAATGTGATGGTACTAGAAGGTAGAGCCTTTGAAGGGTGCTTAGGTCTTGAATGCGAAGCTCTCCTGTCCAGGATTAGTGGTCCTGTACAAGACTCCACATAGCTCCTTAGCTTCCTTCCATCATGTAAGGACATAGCAAGAAGGCACCATCTATGAACCAGGAAGTGGATCCTCACCAGCCACCAAATGGGATCTTCTGGCACCATAATCTTGGATTTTCCAGCCTTCAGAACTGTGAGAAATAAATATCTGTTTATAAGCTATCCTTCTGTAGTATTTTGTTATAGTAGCCCAAATGAACTAAGACAGCGTATGTTTAGCTTTAGTAGATAGGGTCAAATTCTTCCCAGAGTAATTTCAGCAATTTATACTCAATCAGCATTGTTTGAAACCTTCAATTACAAGGTTATTTTGGGTTAGTTAGTCTTCCTTTGTCTTAATGATTTGCATGTCTATTGTAAATAAAATGTTTTTTAAGCATAGTCAGAGATTTTTGAGCAAATTTCACCAAAACTTTGGGTCTGGGCTAAAAGAACAATCCCTGAAATTAATTCCAAGAGATAAGATGGTTAGAGACCATCATCAGGGACTTCCGTCCCCAGGTATCAATATGCATTTATATTTCAAGAGAGAATGGAACTCAGTAGAGACACTCCAGGGGTTGTACAGCTGGAAACTCTAGCTTTGGTCTTCTCCTGGAGAGATTTGTTTGAATTCTGAAGGACTGAGGAAAGAACTCAGGATTTTTCCTACTATGTTACCATGGAGACACTCTCAGAGCACATCAGAGCAGCTGGTCACTCTTCCACATAAATGCCCCCTTATTTTTCCCAGTATTCCTTGCCTCTAAAAAACCCCCTTAGATTCAGGAAGACATCTGGTTCTCATGGCATCACCGCAGGAATAAGAACCAGGGCAAAGGGGAGCCAGGCTTAAAAGCAGCCGGTATATATCTACTCGCCACACCTTTCTAGTATCAAACACAATGGGACTTGGTTGTATCTTAAAACAATCCCTGGCTCTGCACCTTTGTGTTATGACACAGGTGAATCTATGGAGTGAGCAGTAGCAAGAATCTTGATTCCTGGTGACATCTTAAATTTTACTTGATAATAGCTAAATCAAACACACTGGCCTCAGTAAAACCAAACTGAATGTGTCCCCATTCAATTTCCATCTAGCTGCATCCTAAAAGTGCTGTAGGCTGGGCCAGATTACCCGACAGGAGGATGACTGAAAGTGAGTTGTAATGGGAAGAGGCAGCAGTCTTTATTATTTTTACTTAAAACATCTTGCATAGTAAATTTTACAAAAATCATACGAGCTTGAGAAGAATGAGTCAAATATGAGGAGTTCTAAAGGTTTAGTTTCCTTAGCTTTAAGATAAACCTGCTGTTGAAACTTCCCATGAAACCCACTTCAGAAAAACACTGGAGATAATTATATATTCTATCATATAACTATACTGAATTAATTTCAAAAGTTACTTCTTAGCAATATGGTTTAACATTGTTTTCATTATTATGTACAGTGCTGTAGTTCAAACTCTTATATCTGTTCCTTTTTGTATATGTGTACTCATCTTATGTGTTAACACTTTATTTATTTATATCCAGAAGTGCTGAGACATAATTACATATCATTACATTTTATATTGAGACATAAAATAGAGATACAGTAAACTATGCAAGACATTGAAAAATAACAATATTGAAGAGATTTTCTTTTCCTTACAACTCTTGCCAACATTTGCCAATTTCCCAAAACCCATGCTCCCTAGCATTGAACAATTATTGCAAATCTCAGCTATTTTACTTAATGAATACTTGGATTTTATACTTGTCTATATAGATTTCTGCTTCTCCTAAGTGTCTTATGAGAAATAACTATATTCAAGAGATACAGCTGATTTCCTTCATATTCAAATTATAATAAAGTGGTTTACTGGAAAAAATAACAAAATAGAAGCGAAAGTAGTTTGGTCTTTTGTTTAATGATTACATGTATAAATTAAGCAGACTGGGAGAAGGGAATAAAAATCATTTTATACTGTCAGGAAAATAGAGGTAAATATCCAAATATGCTACATAAAAATAGGATTTGAAAAAAACTTAAGTTTATCTAAGGTTATGATCGTAGTAAAATATTTTAAGAATCCTTTTGAAACTCTGAATGCTTTAATAAATTAGTATAAATAAGTAGAATAATTATTGTATACTAATTAGGTAAGACTGAACTGTTTTGGGTCTTTAGGACAAAAACAATTTGTTCTTGAAATCAAAACCAATATGAGAATATAATGCTGATTTTGATGTTATGCTGGAGTTCAGAAATAAAACATGATTAGGAAATGGAAATAGATACAAAGGTGCTCCAGGACTTCTCTGTCATCTCACCTCATCTTCTAAGGACACCTACCATACACTTTTTGTTGTTGTCATTTTAAGTGGTGGTCTTCTTTCCTGATGTTCCTGGCTTGCCTCCACTCTTTTCTGCATTCCCCACCCATAAATCCCTAGAGCCCAGGTAAACAATCTTAACAGCCTAACATGTACATTTTGATATTCTTTCTATACTCCTAACATTTGTATCTGTATATAGAGGTATGAATTACTTTACACCTTTTTGCCATCATCATATATACATATTTTAAATCACTTTGTCATTCATCAGCAACTCGTGGAAATCCATTTAAGAGAAGGTGAATAACTTTAACTGATTTTTCTTTTGTTGGGGGTGGGTAATTAGATTTATTTATTTATTAAGGAGGTACTGGGGGACTGAACTCCAGGACCTTGTGCATGCTAAGCATGTGCTCTACCATTGAGCTATAGACTCCACCCTCTAGTTGATTTTTAATGGCTGCCTAATAGTTCATAGTGATGAGTCATTATAATTATTTAATAGAAACTTTTATAATAATGTATTAACATTCTAAAATATTTTTGTAAAATCTAGACTTTGAAGAAGGGGAAGGAAAGGAACAAATTTGTTCCTTGATATTTTAGAGGAAAGCACTGAAAGAGAAAATGGGGAAATTAAAGTTGTATTGATGAGGGTTTGGAGAAATGGACTATGTCAGTGAGGTAATAGATGGCATTTGGATTTTTACATAGTTCTTCAAAAGTACGCATATAATTGTGAGAGCAAGAAAAGGGAAAACAACATTTACTAAAAGGAACAAGTATAGCAGATCTTCCAAAATAACAAGGATGCAATGGAATAAATAACAACAGTAAAATAAAAATATTAAAAGAATAATGCTAAGTATTTGTCAGATGAAAGGATATATTTGAGAAAATATTTGTTAAATAGATGACAAAGAAATAATATTTGTAGTATTCATATAGATCTTAAAGTAACAATGCAAAGTATGAAATTCCAAAGAAAATTAGTAAAGAAATAGAATAGCTAGTTATTACTTACTGTAGGCTAAGCCGTGGAAAGATTAATGAAAATTCAGTGTCTTACAAAATAACTGTCTGTCTGTCTCTCTCTCTCTCATAACTTCTTAGATGAGTTTTCAGGTCAGAGTAACAACTTCTTTTTAGCCACTCAGGGACTTAAAATTGTTCTAATATTTTTGACACCAAATTACTCTAGGTGCCACCACCCGACTAAGACAGAAAGTGAAGGAACAAGGAAAAGTGCTTGATGGGGCCTTACTAATAAGGCCCAGGGACAGTATACATCACTTCAGTTAATATTTGTTTCTAGAACTCAGCCACGTGGACACTGCAGCCAAGGAAGCCTGGGAGGTAGAGAGCTGGCACTTTGTGCCACGGGAAGTTTACAGAAGAACAAATCCAAATGTTGAACTTCTATAAGAAAATATGTTCAGGTTCATTGGTGGGAAAAGAAATATAATTGAAAATCACAAGGGAATGTCACAAGAAAAATCATCACGTAGGCAAAACTTAGACTTAACCCTAAGACTTACTGCTTCCAGTGCTCTGGTATATTTCTGGTGGAAAATAAATTGCCACAGGCCCCTTCGGAGCAATCTGGCAACTTATATTGCACTAAAATGCACATACGCCATCTGACAAAGCAATCTCAATCCTAGGCTTCTTCCCCTATGGATAAAGTCATACTCACATCAGTGGTTACTGCATTCTTTAGTCTTGCTGCCATTAGATTTTTCATGACATTGGAACCTAAATGTTCACAAAGAGAAGCTCTCTTACTGATTTGTGGAAACTCAATATTATTTACCTTGAAACGGCAATAAGTGTTAGGAAAAAGGAGATTTCACTTGGGACCATCATACTATAATAACATTTAGCTTTCGATTTGGAATCAAGAATTTTAGTTTAGAACAGTAAACTTTGCTTCTGAGATTTCATGGTCTAAAAAATAAATGTAAATATATGTTTAAATATTTACATGTATGAGATTATCTTTTAGTTAGTTATAGCCAAATTAAACAAAACAATCTCTTTTGAAAAAGAAGAAAAAAATCCATCTATTCAGAAAATTAATAACTGAGGCTAAAATTGTTCATAACACAATTCAAATTGATATAGATTTTTGAGTTCACATTTTTTTTTCAAAATTGAAAGAAAAAAAAATCAAGTGAGTCAAATAACACTTCTTTCCCTTGGTCTCTTTTCTTGTCAGTAGGCATATGTTGACTTCAATGATGCTTAATTTATTTTCCCATTACATAAATTTTTAAATTGTGATATTGGAACAAGAAGTACAAATGACATTTCTGTATATTTATGAAAATTACTAAAATTACAAAGTAATTTAGATATATAGATTAAGCTTCTCATTCATATGATTTCTAATTTAGAACCATTTCTTCTATGTCTTAGTTGTTGCTATAATTAAATGCTAGTGAAATGAAATCTTTAAAAATTCCCACATAACTTTGTAATAAGTTATTGGAACAGAAGTAAAAATGAAAACACATAAAGAATACAAAAGTAACATCAGAAAAACAGAATTATTCCTAAAGTTCTGAACTTTCAAAGGTATTGATGAAATATTCAGGGACATTTCAGATTATAGTAAATTATTATTTAAATTACTATACATTCAATCTTAGAAAATAAGTGATAGATTATTCAGTAAAGGGAAAAGTAGAGAAGACTACTATCAAGAAAAAAAGAAACTGAAAAGATCCTAGTATTTTAACATTCAAGAGGCAGTCCTGTCCTTTTTATTGAAAAAAAGATCTTCATTCAACAGTAAAATAAATCATACTCACATAAAAAATGTATCTCAATAATTTGAGAGAATAAGTAAACAAAATATGCAATCATTTTCATTTGAAAGATACCCACCTACTGATAAAACACTTCATTTGCAGACTATACACATTAAAGCAAATTTATTAACATTATATTTCATAATGTTTCACACCAGAAGTTGTAAAGTGTCAAAACAGTTTCTATGTTATTCTAATTAATTCTTCATCATCAGATTGTCTTTGGTCTGCATTCAGATCCATCCACTCTATAAACAGTTTACGTAATTAAAAAAAAAAAAAGGGATGTAGGAGAATGTGGTAAGTCTGGTTAAGTCCAAATATAAGCGTGAATGCAAACATACACAAAGTCACAAGTGTGGTAAGAAATCTACAAAGGACCTCACAAAGTAGATATGCATTTCAACATGTATTAAAATAAATTAGAACTAAAAATATTTCAAAGAAAATAAACAAATGATTAATAAATGCACAGTTTTCTCTGTTTCTCCTCACAAAAATGCTCATGAATTGGATTTGTGAACTAGACTACGTAGGGCTTGTCTGAAATGGCAAAGGAAATGTTTGAATCCAAATGACAACAGTAGTGGCCATATATAAACCTGACAATTAAGAGATCATTCAGTGAACAAGACAGTAATCAAACTTGTTTTTAAACAATTGAGGCTTCAGGAAACAAATCAATAATGTTTCCTGTAAATAGAAATGCTGTTATATCGATCTGAATACTTTTGGACTGTATCATGATTTCATCAAATTCATTTAATTTTTGTGTGAATTCTTTTGCAGGACATATTCATGGTATGATGTGGGTGTGTTTGATATAATCTATCAAATTAGACATTCTGTAATACTTTTTAAGTGTATAATTCTTTGCATTAAAATGTGAGAATTCAGATTACAAATCAGTAGGAACATCTTTACTGATAATGCAAAGGAATCAGAAGGGCAAACCATTTTTAATATGTTAATATAAATATATTTTTAGAAAAACTTTCTGCACTTAAGTGTTTGAATGGTATACACCCTGAGAGTGAGAGCCATTCTTTGCTTTGATAATCTATGGTTTATCCGATAATCTATAACATGGTTTCCTATTCTCCAGTCCTTTTAAATATTGTTCATTTATCTGGCCATGTTATACTGGTCACAAGAACTGGCACATTACTTTATAGGATTGCTGAGAGTTTCCTACACTCTTTCTTATTTTAAAAGCAATACTTGAATGTTTTACAACTGATATGTTTATTAGTTTATGAAAGTTTTACCCTCTACTTTATAAATAAGATTTAGTATTAGTAGGTATTGAAGTGCAGTGCATTTACTGGGATAAATGTAAGATTCTTCTTTTATCTGTTCCTTCTTTATTTTCTTTCATCTGGTAATTAGATAATAACAATTACTAAATTGAAACAATATTATAGTCTTAAAAATCCAACTTGCTTATGCCATATTATAATTTTACATACATTGTGGCATTGATTTTAAAATCATTTGGTTAAGAATTCTACATTTCTATTCATAGATGAGATCAGACTATAATTTCCTTTCTTATGTTGTCATTGTCTGGGATAGGTATCAAGATAATTCTAGCCTCTTACTCTTTCACTCTATGAGCTTGAAAGGATTCGAATTTGCTGGGGCCTGGAGAAGGGTGCCCCAAAATGTGCCTCAATGGCATATTGATTAATTGAATTAAAGTTACTTAACAAATGCTGATGCAAGAGGGACTCTCTGACCTCCTTTCTGTCTCCCTGACGGCAGGAAATAAATCTCTCATGTTAAAGGTGCACTCCCTGCATCTGGAGGTAGAAGGACACACTTACTGCCAGGGATAAGGAATTCAGGCCAAGAGGCCTATATAAACAAACATTGTTACCTCTTTAATTTACTACCCCAAGCCCAAACCCTTTAAATTCTCCACTAATTGAGCATTTAAAACACACTTTTTTTTTTTTTTTTTTTTTTGTCTTTACAAAGGTACAGTCTCTTTGTCTGAGAAGTATAAAAACTGCTTGCTTTGGCCACTTCTTAGGTCCCATTTCTATGAGCCCTCCATGAGGATGAATTAAAATGTATTTCTTGTGTCAATTTTATTAGTCCAGCACAAGAACTCAATAAGAATAGAGGAGGAAATTTCCCCTCCCTGACAAATTATTTTCCTTGAATCTTCTCTTTCCACTCACCTGGGGTTTTCTTTACAGAAATTTATAATCTGTTTCTTCCATTGCTTTAATGGTTTTAAGAACATTCCACTCCTTGTCCTCTACCCATTGTGGGTTAGTTTTGACCTTTTTTTCTTTTCTCTGGGAATTTATTTCATCAGATTTTTTAAACATGCTTGGAAAAAGATATTGATAGGACATTTATGCCTCCCCCCCTCTCTCCTCACTCCCCTTCTCACTCTTTCCTGTTTTCATTTTTCTTTACCTTCCTTCTTCCCTTTCTCCCTCATTCCTTCCCTTTTTCTTTATCCTTGACTTAGGGACCAGACTGAGTCAGACAAATTATACCAATATTCACCTACACAGTGTGTGTGTATGTGAAGGGTGCATATTTTAAGTATATCTAGCTGGTATATCAGCTTTATTCAGGAGTTTTTGCTCTGATATCCCGTTTTTCTTTCTCTAGGTTTGTTAGCATTGAAGTTCAAGCAGATGTTTCCTTAACAAAGGCTATCTTCATTGCTGACTTAACTGTCTGCATTTGTATATTTTGTTTCTTCTATTTTTTTGAAGATTTTCCTTAAATTAATCCTGTATTATCCATTTAAAAAAAACTATCTATATTAACCAAAATTTTTCTATACTGGGGAAGTTTCTCCAAATTTATTTCCTAATATTATGCTGTAAAAGAGGTGCACGGTATAGTTAATCTTCTTGGATCCTCTAGTAACTTTTTTTTTTTTTAACTGCACTATAGTAATAATGTCTACTTATTATTTCAGGTCCTCTATTTAGAGTCACAGGTAAATCTCAGTGTTCTGCCTAACACTGCATGGTTTTTTAAATTATCTGACCTATACACTGGGCAAATCTGACCCTGAGGTTTTTAAAAGGATCAAATGAAACAATCCAATCAAATAATCTAGCACAAAGCATGGCATATGGGAGATGATCAAAATAACAGCAAACACAACTATTGCTTACTGACTGATTTAGAGCAAACTGTGTATAATTTTTAGTGTTCTTCATAGGATCTGTAAGTTCTCAGTACTCTGATTACCTACTTAATAGCAATGGCTATAATTTGTACATTTCTAGTGTCTCATCTTGAATTATCTAGGTGAGTGTTGTCTTTGGTATTTTACATACTCTGATAATAAGAAGGGAGACAAAACATTCTTTGTATGTGTGGGGGAAGATTTCATTCCCTACTATTGGTCCACTATTGTACAGTGTCATGACATTACATATTTAATAGAATCTCAGATGATTTTGTAATTCTGTGTTTAAGTATATTGTGATTTATAGTACTACTTTTTCCATAGTATTAAAATACTTCTTTCATTAACATTTTGATATAAAAGCAGAGATCTTTTTATAGTTATGAGCATTTAGGATAACACTTGACACAAAATCTAAGTTTAACATAGTCATGTGTCAATAAATTTTAATTTTTTAAAACAGCAGTTTCACTGTGATTTTACTTTGAGCCTATTATGGAGAGTATTCTAAAATTTATAAATAATCCATAATTTGGGGGTATTCTAAGTTGCTAATTAATAGTAATTATTATTAGAAATTAACAGAAATATCAATTAACAGAAATATGAAAACAAGGTACTAAATATTAATTTACCACGGAGAATCCTCAATTTTAATTGATGCACTACTATTCACAGCCAGGAACCAAAGATATAAACAGAAATGCTTATCTGTTAACCTAATAAACTGAGCAAAGTAAATCAGTTTTTTTTTTTTTGCATCCCTTGAGAGTGTGTTTATCCTCTGTACTTCACCCTGTTTGTCCACATTTTTATGTGCCTCTAGTTTATCTAGGCAACCAGTGTTTTCATACACTGTTCCTCTGGTCCCTGTCGGAATTCCTCTGTAGTCTTACCCTATGCCTGTAGCCCACCTGTACCTCAGTTCTCTCCACCTACTGTGCCTCACTTGACTGTCATTCACCTATTGAAGAACATCTTGTTTCCTTCTAGGTTTCACCCAGTGTTAGTAAATTTAACTTATCTATATGTTCTTTGTGTGTGTGTGTGTGTGTGTGTGTGTGTGTGTGTGCATGTTTTCACACTAGTTGTGTAAATACACTGCAGCACAAGGCTGCACCTATGGTGACACTATGAATCTGGCAAGATGTCTTCTCAAGAGGTTGTAACACATGAAGCCCAATCAGCAATGAATAGGATTTCCTGTTGTCCCACATCCCCACCAGCAATTAATCGGTATGGTCAGTTTTTGGTGTTCAGCTATTCTAACAGATCAGCAGGGTATCTCCTTCAGTATTTTAATTTGCTTTTCCCAGATGTACAAAGCATATTGCTTTCCAGTAATTCCCAATGTTGAGCAATTTATACATGCTTATTTCATGTATATAAATTTATATACATATATGTGGATATATATATATATATGTGGATATATACATAGATATATGTATGTATATTTATATATAGATAAAATTTAGTAAGGTCATATTGCCCTATTTCATTTTTTTTAATTTGGAGAGTTTATTTTCTTATTGTGGAGTTTTACTAGTTCTTTGAATATTCTACATGCAAATCTTTCTTCAGATGTGTGTTTTGAAAATTTACTTTCCTAGTCAAGGGCTGGTCTTTCCATTTTTTAAACACTGTCTTTCACAGCATAGACAGTTGAAATTTTAATAAAGTCCATATTACCATTTTTTTCATGGATTGCAATTTTGTATTGTATGTGAAAACTAATCATCAACTTTTAACTCAAGTAGATTTTCTCCTAAACTTCCCACTGTAATTTTTATAGTTTTGCATTTTATATTTAAGGCAACAAATGTTTTTGAGGGAACTTATGTCTAAGGTACAAAGTTTGTGTCTTCATTTATTTACTTCCTTTTGGTCATCCATTTGTACCCTCATCATTTGTTGGTGATGACTAAAGACTAGAAGACTAAAGACTAAAAGTATATCGATTCTGCATTGATGTGCCTTTATTCTTTTGACCAAGGTTAAGTTCTCTGTATTTGCACAGGTCTATGTGGACTTGTAAGTCAAAATCATAAGTCAAAATGAATTTTAAATCAAAATCAAACCTGTGGACTCTCTATTCTATTCCGTTTATGTGTCTATTCATTTTTAAAATATCACGCTTTCTTGATTCTTGTAGCTTTATGATAAATGATGATATTAGGACATGCGAGTTCATCAATTTGTTCTTTATCAGTATTGTCTGGACCACTCAGTGTTTAAAATTAGCTTGTTGATATCTACCAAATAACTTGCTGAGATTTTTATTGGGATTGCACTGGATCTTTAAATCAATTTAAGAATTGACATCTGAATAATACTGCGTGCTTCGATCACAAACAAGGAATATATTTCAATTGATTTATTTTTCTTTCATTGTTTTCAAGAATATTCCATATTTTAAAATAAATTTATTCAATTTATTTAAACTAAAAAAAATACAGTTCAAAAATTTCTCCCAGCAAACCAGTTTTCTTAAGAGACAATCCATTTTCTAATATCTAAATTCCTGATACATTGAGTATTTCTGGTAGGCATGGAAACATTTGTATAATGTGAATTTACTCCCTGAAGACTCATTGGTTAACGATATGATTACAATGCCTTTAAAGTTCAAGTAGTGAGGTAAGGAAAAGACTCAGAGCTACCATGAACATTTTGGAGAAATTTTAAGTATTAGCTGGTAATAACTGAAAGAATGCTATGTTAATAGCATTCTGCTATATAAGGGCAAAATGACTTATAAGTCAAAATTAAAACACTTCACTTAGAATATTTCTTATAAATTTTCTCAAAAAATGTTAGTCTTTTGCCCCTCTAAAACAGCAGCACATAAAAGCAAATTACCCTATTACTCTAGAAAATTAATAGCTGAGAAGTTGTCAAAACTTAATGGACTTCACATTTCGATAACAGTGGTGTTATTTTCATGGAAGTCTCTTTTGTTTGAATTCCATTATGTCTCAGTATGGATAGCAATTTCCTTATTAAATTCTTTTGTGAAATGAGTGGTAAATAAATCTTTATCTATCTGAAAAGTTCTGATAAATGTCATTTGGTAAATTTTCTTATCAACAGATTCTACAGAGATGATTTGAGAAAAATATATTAGTAATTTCTGTAAAAAGTGAAAGGTACAGAAAAGTAGACACAAAGACTGAGTTCAGTTTAATCCATTTGATCATGCTAGTATTTGTGAAGTCAGCGACATAGATATTTAGATCAAAATGCATTGTCAAATAGGGGTATTCAATTTCCCAAATATATTAAAACAACAGCTGTCAGTCACACTGACAAATGTAATGACAATATATTTATCTACTCATTGATCACAAATAAAATAGATTTCTCAAAATTTACATTATTTCTGTACTACTTAAGGTTAGTTTTAAAATATAAACGTACAGGTATGTGTTCCATCCAGTTTTATAAAATTTATGGTGTTCTATGAATAAATACTTATAATCTTATATTTAAATATATAGATGAATTCACTGAAATATGTCTTGATATTTATATAAAATTAAACAATACACATGTTAGATTATTATCTAAAATAAAATGCAAAAAGTAAAAACTAAATAATTATAGATTTGATAACTATATATAGATATATAAGAAAAAACATAAAAAACCCCACAATTTTATGTCCAGCAGTAACTACCAATCATTGCATTATGTGTTTAATAAAATTAACTTTATCCTAAATAAGCAATTTTTTTAACTTAAAATTATTCACCTTGCATTTTATTCATCATAATATTAAATCTGACATTAATTTTTTGTGTGTATGTGTCACCTATGTGTCTATTTTTATTGAGACTGACTTTGTCCAGTGAGTCTTATTTTCTGCTTCTTTGCTTCCCTGATAATTTTGATGATGAACATAGTGAATTTTATTTTGTTAGGTGGTGGATATTTATGTACTCCTATAAATATTCTTGAGCCTGGTTTTGGGACAGAGTTCAGTTACCTGGAAACAAAATGGTCTGTTTTTAAGCCTTGTTAGGTTAGGTGAAGGCAGCCTTTAAACTAGGGCTAATTTTTTAACACTACTAATGTATTTCCATATACACTGATATTCAACTATCTGATATTCAACTATCTACTTCCTCATAATTAGGGAATCACCAATTAAAATAACACTCAGATTCCTTTTTTACCTATCAGACTGTTTGAAATGACAAGGAGTGACATTTTTGCAGGTGAGTCTATAAAGCAACACTCTCATTTATTGCTGGTGAACATGCAAACTCTATTCATACAGCCCTTCTGGAGGAAAGGTTGGAAAAGTCTAACAAAACTACACAGGAACTTACTTTTTGACACAGAAATTCCACTTTTAAAAATCTGCCCTAAAATTACACCCCCTAACTGTAAGAAAACATACATGCACTATGTTATTCCTTACAGTATTTTTGTACCTGCAAAATATTAGAAGCAATCTAAATGCCCATGTATATAAATAAGAATGCTTGAAAAACATATAAATGCCCACATTAAGGAGTATTATGCATTTTTAACAAAGAATAGGAAAGAAGAACTGATGATTTCCAACATATAAGATGAAAAAAGCCAAATGCAAAAGAACATATACAGTATGCTACACTTCATGTAAGAAATAAGGAGATATAAAACAACATGAATCTGCTCATTTGTATGAAAGACACAGAAAAGATAATTCATAAATAATAAGATTGGTTACCTTTAGGAGGTGGATGGGAAAAGACAGAATGAAAGAGAGAATACGGATGAGAGAAATCTCTCATCCACCAGTGGATGCTTAAATTAATGAGAGGAACTCTGAGGATAAAGAAGATAATTGCATAGTCTCAAATATCTCCCTTAAGATATTTACTAAATACAAAGCGAATATAATATCTTTACAGTAATGAAACCCAGGAGACATTACTTTAATTAAATAATCAAGATTACCATCACAAATAATAAAATATCCACATCATATACCCCAGTAGGATGCATGGAGGACATATCACTTTCCAAAGATACATAACTTCAATTTAATCATGAGAGAACATTAGGCAAACTTTAATAATGTGCATTCTACAAAACATAAGAAAACTAGTCTTCAAACTTATAAGGTCATTGAAAGTCAAGGAAAGATTATCTGTTACCTATGGGAGGATTCTAAGTTGACATGACAACCTAATGCAGCTGGATTCTTGACAGTGTCCTGAAATGAATAAAAGATAGTGGAAAACTGGCAAATTTGAACAAAGTCTGTAGTTAAGTTTATAACATTGTACCAAATTTAATATCTTGATTTTGAATTATAAGATGTTAATATTAGGGCAAGCTGGGTCAAAGTGTACTGAAGCTCTCTGTAACATTTTGCATTTTTTTCTGCAAATCTAAAATTATTTTAAAATAATGAACTATAAAAACAAATGTTAACTAAAATATGAAGTTAGAATTTTTCTCTCTTTTAGGTTTCTCTTTGTTTTTGTTTTTTTTTTTGTATTTCTCTTGTCTGTATGTTATGATGTTCGCTTTCATGATTTATCTTGTTATGTATGTGTCGGCTTTAGAATCTATTTCTATTTTCCCCATGTTTAAACAAGGTTACTCTTCTTGGAGTACTAGAAACAGTTTATGTGGAGGAACCAGGCTAAGGTAGCTTTCTCACCTTCATAGCTTGAGAGCCGCCTCCTCAAAAATCATCCAATTTTTTCTATATTGTTTTACAAAAAATTTTTATTGTCATGAAAACAATTATGTAAGTACACATACGTGTTTTTATGGAAATGATATATATATATATACACATAGATGCTCTTGTCTAATAATATTTATAGATGCTTTTGTTTTGTTATGTGGCATGTACAACTGTATAGCTAGTGTTCTGGATATTGATAAAACTTCAATAAAAAGGAACTAGTATTATGAAAATACTTGTTAAAATATTAGCAAAATACCTTTCCCCATAATATACCTCAGAGAATTCCAAAAAACTCTTTTAAAATCTCTGGGATAGTGCTTTTAATTCTTTTAGAGAAATGGCAAAGCGAATTATGGCTTGTCCATAAGACATAAGCATATCCATTATAAAATGTTTGAGGATCATTTTTCATTCATTTCACAAAGATTTACTGAGCATTTACTACATGCTAGGTACATTTATAGGGATGGGGCAAAAGCAATGGGTAAAACTTTTAAAAAGTGTATTGGCTTCACAGAGTTTACATTCTAGGACTGTGAGAAAGACAATAAATAGTATCAAAAGCATATTATATAATTCAGGGGAAACTTTTTTCAGAGAGTAGAAGCATCATATGAGGGCTAGGGGTAGGAATGTACCTGTGACGTTTCCATAAGGATGTCTGTGTGACAGAGAAGAGATGAGGTCAGAGATGTAGTAGGAGTAAGGCACACAGGCTTCTAAGCAAATGGTTAAGGCTGTACCTTTTTATTTGATTGGTGGCCAATAAAGTTTTTGAAAAGAAAAAGCAATAACCTCTTTAAAGATTTAGCAGTATCACCTATGGCTGCTACGTGAAGAGAGACTACAGGTTAGCAAAGGAGCAAAAGAGCAAACAAGATTAGTAATGAAACGTTTTTTTTTAATCCCAGTTGAAACACTGAATCATTGCACCATTCAGTTGTGAGCCTGAAATCAGAAAATAGAGTATCTCCATATGCTTAAATTATGTATCTAAATGATAAGCAATGTCTGTGAATAAAAAACAAATCATTTGTTTTACTATCCATTAGTAATTTAGCAATAGAACTGCTTGTACTCAGTAGCTTTTGCTGTAATAAATCTTAACCATAAAACTAACCTGATACTGAGTTTTGTGAGTATTTTTAATGAATTACCAAACCTGGGACGGCCCCTGGCATAATTAGAATAGTTTACATCAGAAGTGAATGTTAGCTTTGATCCATTTTATTGTAAAATTATTATAACTATATGGAAGAGTTTGTTAGTATTTTATTTCACTGAATGATTTCAATATTCATTATAAATAACTAATTCAGGCATTTAAAAGTTATTATTTACAAATCAGTGACTTTTGTTTTACTTGAAAAGGTCAGTCCTGTTATGGGGTGGTATCACAATTCCCTTTGGCAAGAAGTTTTTTCAACCTGCATATGTACATTTTGAGAATTTGATGAACTTTGGGGGTTTACAATTGTCCCTTGCTCATAATTTATACCTTCCACAATAGAAAATTCCTGCTACTTATATAAGTGTAAATTATCATTATAATATTTGGATGACAAACTAAAATTTGAAATATTGAGAAGCATTTGTTCTGAATTCATTAAACTTACAAGAATCATGTCATAATAGACCGATAATTTTAAAAGACAGATTTTCTTATACATACTTACAGATAAATAAATTAATAATACCAATTGCTTTATAATTTTAATTTACATTTTATCATAAAGATTTTCTATGTATTTTTTTGAATTTGCATGACCTTAGTTCAATTGCTAAACTCATTTCCACAGGCTTAAATGAGAGAGTAAGATTAGACAATCTCTAAGGATTCTTTTTGTTCTAAGATTATATTAACTGTACTGCATGTCTTGAGCAGTGAAGTTAAATTGGATCTATAGTTGAAGTTTCTGTTCTATTGACTTAATATTTAGGGACTTTAGAGAGTGGAACCAAGGAAGGCAAAACAGTCTTCTTACAATAGATCATAATGAATTTGCTAATATTATAGAAAGATTGGCAATAAATTGTTCTGCTATTTTATTCTGGTTCCTTCCCACTCTCACTAACTTATATATATTTACACATTCCTTTTTTTAAACATTTTTTATTGATTTATAATCATTTTACACATTCTTTATACAAACATGATTTACGTTAAACCATATCTCTATTTTCTCTAGGAAGAATTTCAAAGGTTAGAAGCATTTACGTTTGTAGGGAATACAGTACCTATTATCTAGCCTTGATTGAAAGAGAATTAATTTTTTTTAAAATGTACTAAAGTATATAAACATTTGTTTCTTTTTGCTAAGCTTCAATTAATTTATCTTTTAAAAGATTTCAATGACTTATAAATTTTATAAATATATGTAACTGACATAAATCAAATTTGATATTTTTCTAGTTCATTTATTTTCTACCAAAGACGATCAAATTTTAAACATAAATGCTTTTCGTGACTTTGTTATGAGACACCTCATTACTACTGCTGTTTTTATTTTTTCTTCTTATTGAATGCCTGTATAGATATTTCCAAGTTGATGGTGCAACAGCAAATAAACTTTTTCAATATTCATAATTGGAAATAGGTTGGCAACTTCTTTGTAGTAGAGACTGCTAATTGTCCCTAATACGCTTTCTTTCTTTATTTAGTAACAGAACCTTAAGTACATATGGCCATGAGCAGATTACATTCATAGTCCCCTACTCAATCATTAATTTTTATAATGCATACTTTTGAATGATTCGATGGGCAGAAATTCCAGGTAACCTCCAAAAATACAAAGATGATTGTATTCAATTTTTTCTTACATTTTTCCCTGGCTGGAATGCAGAAGTGTTGCTAAACTCCTTCAAACATAAGGATGATACTGTAAGACAGGATTATGAAGAGCGACAAGACAGAAGTCATCTAGGGCCCAGAATGAACTCATGGAAAAGACCAGCTCTACTAGCTCTTTTGATTGTTGGAGAGACAAACACCACTGCACTAAATGCCACTTATTATAGTAAACATTCTTGTGTAAAAGATAATAACAATTATATTTTTTTCTCCCCTAGGTTATTGAGAGGCAGACTTCTTTTGTTCTCCAAAAGGAAAAGGAACAGGAAATGAAAAGAATTATCTAATTTCCAGCCTGAAAGAGCTATCAGTATTTTCAAAGGCTTATATTCTTCCATTTCTTTACCTTGTTGCAATACCTGTAATTTATTTCATGCACTAACAACATTTGAAATAGTGAAGAATATTCATCCATAGTTTATTAACCATGTATATTCTCAAAGAGAGAAAAAAAAATCACAAAACCAATTTCCAAGTAGGATTATCCAAGATTGTTCTAAAATATGTCACCTCTTAATTTCTAATTTGTAACAACAGGCAAAAAAATGCACAATAATTATTTTAAACTTTGGTTTTATTCAAATGCTGATGATCGAAACATTTAAAAAAGCAATGAAACTGTTTTGAAAAATAGAAGTGAACTGGTAATTGTTTTGGGTTTATATGACTTTATGTGAGGTTCTTTTCAATATAGAACATGGCTAAACAGAAATTCGCACATACTCTATTTACCTAAAAGATATAGTAATTTGGGAGAAAGCTTAAAATAATCTATCCTTTCATATAATTGTCATTCAACTGGAATATTATGCATCCTTAAAAGGATGCATTATTTTTCCAAGGGGTATACATCCACAGAGAGTATTTTAAAGGAATATTTTCAGGAACTGTGGAGGATCTGAGATTATACCTTACTATCAAGCATATATGTAGCCTGCCTCATGGACACTGGCAGAAGACACATGACTCCTTGCTCAGAGACTAAGGACTTTATTATTGCAGCAGGGCACAGTTGCATGGGCCTCATGTTCATGTTGGCTCCTCTTTCCTCAAGACCAATGGAGGTGATGCTGATGGGCTCTAGTGGATGCTGTACACACAGTTTGAGTTACAGCTGAGGAATGTCAAGTATAGGTAACCCAAATCTTTATTACTTGGGCAGCAAGCAAGCCTGTGTGATGTCTTCTATGGAAGGGAACACTTTTTATTATACTCGAAAATAAGAAAATCTGTTCCCTGGTCTATAAACACTGTCTTGGTCTTCCCAGGCTGACCACTACTTAGACATCTTTGAAAAGATGGTATAGAAAAATTACAACTAGTGCTTCTACTCATAAAATGCACAGAAACACAAGAGGCCAACTGAGAATTATCTCTCAAGAAATATATTTTCATATTTCTCGCTTGTTCTTTCATAATGCTGAAAGGCCTAAGAAAGTACTTGTACTCAAGATTCATATGATTTTTCATTACCAAATTGTTTTCCTTTTGGAAACAAAGACTGAAAAACAGTACAATAACCAAATTCGCTTTGAAGTCCACAAGCAGTTTGTGTTGTATGTCCCTATAATTATGTGTCACCTGTGGCCCCATCTCTTTTACTGAAGTACCTGGCACTTCTCTATATTCAAACTTGTGTAAGCAAACTGATGTATAAGGTATATAAAACTCCCATCATCAAGTTATTAAGTTATAGTAACAAATAAAATGCAATTCAAATATATTAAAATAATGCTTGGGACCCTACATTTCAGCGTCTTTATGATCTAGAGTTCTTCACCTGTACTTACTAACAAATTTCAAGTGTGGAATATCTTGCTAATAAAACTAAATATCAGTTTTCAGGCTAAATTTTAAAGAAATAATGCTTAAAATTACATCTAACCAATGCAAACTCTGTTTTCATTAATTTCATTCAGAAGTATAGGATTAATTATGACATATAGATTTATATGGATGTTGATAATGAAAACTTTTTATGTGCTTGAAGGACAACATAACTTAGTAAATGAATATATTGATTTGCCTTCTTCTTCACCTTCTCAGCCACATTTCCATGAATTCTTCCTTAATCACCATGAATTCTCTCTTATCTAACTATTGTGTCTAAAATAAATTATCAGCAACATGAACCATTTGCTACATGAGAGCTATATCACATGAGATACATGATGTGAGATACAATTAATAATAAACAGATTCTATCCTTAAATTCTATAAATCTATGAGGATTTAAATTATAACTATGTCACAGAGCAAGTAACCTATCTCCCTATTAATGATATCCTATAAAAGCAATATATCTGCACTAATTAATTATACCTGAAGTAACAACTATGGCTTAATTAAGTGTACCATTCCTAATAAATGAAATCTTAAAATAATTGGAAGTTTCTGTCTAGAAGCTGTGATAATTATTGTCATTAGACAGGGAATCAAACCTGGCCACACTAAGCAAAACCGATTCACAAATGACACTGAACCTGAGATTACCTAGGACAGTCGTTCACAAACCTTTCTGTGAAGGGTCAGCCACTAAGTATATTAGACAATGTGTATCACAGAGTCTCTGTCACAGTTACTCAAATCTGTCATTGTAGCACATAAGTAGCAACAGACAGCATGTAAAAATAATGATGTCACTCTATTCCAATAAAGCTTTATTTACCAAAACAGGTCATGGGCCTGCTTAGCCCTGTTGTTTGCAGTTTGATGACCTTCAATGTAGGATAACGTCCTTACTATATTTACTACATTTCTGTATTTTCTAGTACTGTAATCTAGGTTCTTGTCCTTATCTCTCAACTTTGATGCTTAAGTTTCAAAAATTCTTGTCATATATAATGTTTTAATAAATTGCACTGAAATATATTTAGCACACATTTTTCTTTGTCTTAAAATTTAGCAGTTTTGAGATATTACATTCAGTTACACAGAGCTTTAGACACTATGAAAAGGCATCTTGCTTTTGTAAATAAAAGATAAGGGTGGCCACAATGGAACTGCACAATATGACTCATGATTCATTCAAAAAGAAGTAGAGATTGAGTACAGGAGTAATAGAGTGCATGAATTACTTCCTTAATGTAAGCCCCCATGTCATTTTATGAACCTGTAATTTCTTTAGGATAGAAAGTTTGGAAATAGATAAGACGTAAATTTTACAACTTCTTATCTGATATATGAATGTCTTTTTATGCCACACCAAGTGTCTGCTCTCATTCAGTGTCTACTGATCATTGTTTTCCACTTACAATACTAAGAATCCACTGTGCTGTGTCTTCTTTTCTGTTTTTTTGTATCTCACGCACTAATATACACTCAAAATTAATATCCATTGACAGTAAAGCAAGTAAGATTAATCCAGGAAGTATTATGAAAAAAATGGTGTGAAATGTATCTACCAAGTGACAAATCTTTCTCCCGTAGGATTTACATGGTTACTATAGTCAGTCTTTCTCCCTTCCGCATCATTATTTCCACTTTTCTGTCATTACTATCCTCATATGAAGATGTTTTTATCTTCCACATTTCAAAAAATAAAACTTCTCCTTATCTCACATGTTCCACAAGTACTGAACCATTTCTTAGTTCTCCTTCAGAGCAAAACTTCTTTTAAAAAGCTTTTTAGAAAGTACAACGCCTAACAGAAGCAAGAGAAGGCATCTGTGTTAGGCTGAATGATAGTCTCCAAAGATACCCAGGTCATAGCCCCTGCAATCAGTAAATGATACACTATATGGTAAAGGAGACTTGCAGATGTGATTAGGTTAAACATCTTGTGATGGGAGATGATCATAAATTATTTTGGTGAGTCTTAAACACAAATGTAAGTGTCATAAGAGTGATGGAGAGGAATATTTGACACTGACAACAGAAGGTGATGTGAGGATTGGAAGTGGAGAGAGATTTGAAGATGGTATACTGCTGCCTTGAAGATGCAGGAGGGGATCATAAGTCAAGAAATGCAGCCTACAAGTTGGAAAAGGCAAGGGGTAGTTTCTCCCTGGAGTCTCTGAAGGGAGCATGGTCCTGCTGACACCTTGGTGGAACTGATTTTGTATTTTTGACTTCCATATTAAAAAAAAAATAAGTTTGCATTAGTCTATTACAACAGCTATAGGAAACTAACATAACACTTTTTCTTATTCATAGATGTAAAGGGAGGTCTTTTAACATTTCACATTATAGCATAAACCACTTATAAAACTTTCAAAAGATATTTTTTATCAGGTTAATAACGTGCTTTTTAATTCTAGTTTAATAAAAGTATATATATCATGAATTTTAACAAAGTTATTCTGAATCTATGTATGTTAAGATATACATTTTATGTATCTGATTGAGATGAGATTTTTCTCATTTAAACTGAGAATGTAGGAAAAACACACTTTTAAATTAGGTCTCAGTTATAAAAATTAGATTGATTATTACCTTGGATTTATGACATGCTTTTTTCCTATGCCCATTCAAGGTCAGCTTTTAAATGTAGTTGATTAATTATTTAACAGTATAAGGGGCACCCAGAACGCACCATTTCACGTGAAAGCTAAAACCTGGAGAAGAACCACATGTAACCATGTAGTTCCCTGCTCCCATGCCAGCCACTGTGCTGTCACTGAACAACAACTTCTTTCCACCGGCTGAAATCTAAGATCAGCCTCAGCCTCCCATCTATTGTTTTCTGTGGGGCTTCTAGAGGCCTTACCTTGTACCTGCGTGTTTCTGAAGTGGGCCACACACAAGGAGACTTGTACGTATTTAGCCTTCTTCTCTGTGGTTCTCTGTGGTTACTGCCTTCTTCGAAATTAGTCCCATGAGTTCCGTACACATTGGGTGCCTCAGACTCTGATCTCTCCATTTCCTCAGCATGGGAAAACTTCCCTTTCTGCTTACGCACTCTTTTTCACATCAGTATTTGGGAAGTACTGTTAGGAAAAAAAAAAATTAGAAATGAAATTTATCTGTAGGCTTATTTCGTCTTAATAATAAACCACCTCAAGCTCTGTATGGGTTGGTTATTCTCCAATGCCTTCAAACAATTTTGCCCAGCTTTTATAGCAGTCTTCAGTGTGTGGCCTTGTTCACTGCGAGCTACTTTATCAGGGCCTGAACCTGAAACCCTCTAATACGTATTTAAATGGATAGTTGTTAACAGTTTATGTTGCATTCCTTGTTTTTCTAATGAAAGTTTTTAGGTTTTCTATTTTGCCATAATTCTGAAATTAAGGACCCATTTATCTTATTTTAATCATTTTCTTATCCATAATTTTAATGTTCTTTTAACAGCTGCCGATAACTTATACATGTGCACTACTCACACTTCCCAAAGTCTTAGCAGTATTTCAAATAATGACAACTTCCTCCTCTTCAAAACATTTTCCTTTATGGATTTTCTTAAAAATACACCAAACTGGAATTCTGCTTACCACTCTCAATTTTTTATTCTCAGCTTAATTTTGACAGGTTTTTCTTGGCTTATTTTGTATTAATATCTACTGTCTGCCTAAACTTTTGGTTGGGTGATTTACCGAAAAAAACATTATTTTAAATGCCTATATGTTAATAACTCCCACATTTTTATTCCCACCTCTAACTTTTCTCAAAGTTTCAGACTCTGAAGTGATGTTTACTTACCACTTTTCATTTCTCTCACGTAAGAAACTAATAGCTCTGTTCTTTCTTTCTCCAAAGCATATCTCAAATGCATTTGCTTCCTTCTATTCCCATTTCCACTGTTACTATCACGGTACTATCATCATCATATCTCCATTCAAGACTGGTACAATACATCCATTCCTTTTCCCTAAGATTGATTCTTCAAAGAGTAATGGCAAAGAGAACAAGAGCCAGATGGTAGTTAAAAGGGTAAAGATACATTTTATTCAGAAATTATAGCAGTAGGGTAATAGAGGCTTCAGTATAGAAATGAGCTCACTCCAAATACAACAAAGAAAAGCGAGACTTTATAGCCAAAGAGCAAAGTGGGAGGTCAGTAGATAGAAAAATATTACAAAGAGACATCAAGGGTAGGGGGATTCTTGCCAAACCAACAGAATTCTTGCTGCCGGTTGGCCAGAGAGATCAGATAGCAAAGGTGATCAGATACCAGTGGTGAGGACATTCTCTCTAAACTGGTTTAGTAGGAAGCTTGCAAAAACCAGGTTATGCTGGCCTGGCAAGGGTGGGGCTAAAAAGCCTAATGGAGAAGAGGGTAGAGAAGTCTGGTCGAAGAGAAAGTCTTTACCAGTAACTACAGTATTTTTTAAATTGAAAGTTAGGCTCGTTCACATTCTCCAATTACTTTCTATTGGATGAATTATGTTAAAATCCAGTTTAAATATATATATTTCTCCTTTCATTTTCTGTCATTTCTGCTCTCTGAAAGTTGTAATTTTGCTTCACAAACTTATTATCTGAGAAGAGCGCTATTGGATCTTCCTTTTACTTTAACCCTTTCTGAATTGCTCTGTTTAGGTATGTATCTTGCACACAGAATGAATCAGATTCTGCTTCATTAGCCAATCTGAAAATACTGAATGATGAGCTATGTCCATTTATATCTCTGATATACTTAGTAAGCTGGTTTTCAGTTCTGTCATGATATTTTTTTACAATATAAATTACACGTACAAAATCTTACATTATATTTACATTTTGGAGTTTTAGGGGGTATTTATAATTGTTTCTGTATCTATTCTTGCTTATCATATAGTCTTATATAATAAAATATATTAGTCTTCCAATGTATTTTAATATTCTCTATTGTTTTTTTCAATGAATGATAATGTTCTCTAGTAACCTCTTTATTCTCCCTCCTTTTTGCCTAACATTTTTATTTACTTACTATCCTTTCAATGGCTGTTAGATATTGCCAAAACATTAATATTCTTCTTTCATTTATCTTTCCCTTTTCTTCAATTTTTTGTGTATTGTAATATCTCTACCTTTTTTAGTATATTTAGCAGTAGCATAATTTAGTCTTATTGCAAAATTTAACATATGTAATAATTATCTACAGGTTTCATGCTATGCTTGTCTGAACTGAATGTTGTCAGTAACTAGGAAATTGCTCAGAAAGTGATCAAAGGAAAAGCATTTCCAAAGTTCCCAAATGTCCCCGATGCTCTGTATTCCTTAGATATGATGCACAGTTTAAATGAATGGCATATAATTTGGCTACCTTGTTCTTTCTTTCATAATCATTAAAACAATTCTTCATTACCTTCCTGTGTAAAATGTTGCTCTCAAGAAGACTGTTGCCAATATTAATTTTCTACCTTTTACTGACTTTCTGAAATAATTTATATTATCGTATTATTTGAATTTTCATCTTTAGAAAGAAGAAACTATTACATATTCATTGCTCTCCTTTGCCTACATTCTATATTCAGGATATTCTTCCCAATTTGTTTAATCTCTCCATTTCTGGTTTGCATATTCACTTGTATTTTTTTCTCTATATCTTTTGCTATGTTTCACATAATTTCTACTGATTTGATTTGATGTTCCTTTTAAATGTCTTTAACTGAAAATTGTCTTCCTTCTCTTACCTCTACTCTTCTCACCCTCTACCAGACTACTGCTTTCTTTCCTTCTGTCTCACTCTCTTTCTGATTCTCTGATTAATTTTTATTTTGTTCCCAGTGTTTTTCTTCAGAGTAGATTTTTTTTTCCCTTAGGGTTGAGTAATTTTGGTGATTTCTGGTTGTGGTCTATGAAAGGTCTTGTAGGACCTTTCAATACTTCCCTTTATCTTAATTTTACCTTTGCCATCAGCCCTGAGCAGTGCTGCCCCATTCTACTAAGGATTTGGCTAATTACTATATTTTGAGCTTTATATTGATTACTTGTCATCTACATTTGTTGATGATTTTACCCTGGGTTTTTCCATTATGTTTCCAAACAACTCTGCTTGGTTTTCCCAGTTGATCCAGCCATATGTTAAGTAAAAAGATATATATAAATACCGATACCATAGGATGTTGTTGAAAGTCTCTCCAGTTTATTTTATTTAATTTTCTCATTAACAATAACCTATGCTCTGCAACAACAAAATAATCTCACTTTCAGGCAGTACTCAGCAAAATATAGTGCAGGTAATATCTCAGTATACTTGACGTTATCTTTTACATGAAAATAAGTAATTGTGAAACACTTCTGGTTGGCCGTTGCCTTAGTATACTATTTTTTTTTTTAGATGAAGTAGTAAAAACTAAATAAAATATGGCTTTTCTCAGAGAAAATATTTATCTCTAATGCAGTAGGAAAATAGTATCTATAGACTGAATGAATTTATCTCCCTTTAGGCTTAAATAAGAAATGGGTCTTATTTCTCATTGGCTTGTTTATATCCTAGGTTCTGATTCATATAATTACCCACTTTTATTGGCTCCCATATTATATCTTACTTTGATACTCTAGAAGCAAAAATATTTTTACAGTCTCTATTCAGCATTTACTGTGATTCCTTATTATGTTATTTGCTTAGCACAGATGTGATGCTGATTGTACTTCTCATTTTTTCATGACAAAAGAAGCAGAAATAAGATCTCTGGGAATTGGCTCTATGATATGGTTAATTGACACTAATATTAGCCTTGTGTTCTTCATCAATAAGATGGGAATATAGTAAAAACAGCAAGCCCCAACTGCATTCATGTGAAAAAAAAGTTGTTTTATGACTGCTTCTTGAAGCATCTGGTATAAGAAACATATCTGTCTTTCAGATCCTTCAGAACAGTTTTCATAATAAATAGTTTACATATATTAGTTGTAATAGGTATTATATGATCCCTTACTAAATTTATTCTTCATATTCTTAAAATATATCTTCATAATGCTGATTTGCATAAAAGGGAATTTTTCTTCTATCGCATGAATTTAAGTATACATTTCTACACCCATGAATGCCAGAAAGCAAAATCATAACAAGCTATTTCATGGGAATTCATTTTCTCAAAACATACCCTCTACATTTAAGGAAATGAAAATCTTTTCACACTCTGACTATATGCTTAAAGTTTTTTCAACAACATTGTGTAGACAACCAGTTTAAATTATCATCAATAACAAAACACACATTTGTAACCAATACAATATTAAAGACAAAGGAAGGCATCATTTGAAAATGGAAATTTTACAGTACTTAGAGTTGTTAATGTCTCAGGTACTCACGAGCACATAATTGGAAAAAGATGTTTACTTTTTGATAGGCAATTTTTTTAACCTATGAAAATGATAATATCTGTATCACTTCTTTTGTGAGAAAATGTTAACAGGATAGTATATCTTCTGTATAAAGGCTATAAAATACCATACAGAATATTTATGTTACTTTTACTATATGCTAATACAAAAATCTGTTTGATTTCTTCATTAATTTTGTGCTTATTTTGATGTTTATAAATACAGTAATTCTAAAGTTAAAACTTGACTATTTTCTTGATTATGGAGAAACATTTGAACACACAAAAATAAAATTTTTTATTGCCTTTTACATAGGTCCTGAAAAGAGGATTAGAAAAAGACATGTCAAAAACTTAAGAGACAGAAACAGCTTTTTTTCTGTTGCTGTTAAATTTAATGAAATCTTACATTATTCGACTGGCAAGTCTCATTTCTTTGAGTGTCTCAGTGAAGACTGTCAAAAATCATCAAAATTCAACACAACAGAGTAAAAGCTAATAGTCTTTTTGTTATACCAAAACTAAAAGGATTGGTAAGACTCAAAATGAAATGCTATTACTGAAAATCTTCTTTTATCTAATGCTTTGTGCAGTGAGTGAAAATTGAACAAATACATACTCTTTCATGGTGTTAAAATGAATTCTGACACTATTAAACAAATATTCTTTGTTCCTAAAACCTCTTCAATACCTTTTCCACAAGTAGCATTATTAGAATATCCTATGTGGTTTTATTCCATAATATTCTGACTACCCAGATAAATTTTTCTATAAAATAAAAATTAAGGATTCTCTTTAAAAAAATACTACAGCATGAACTTTTGGGTGGTTACCATCTTAGAGGAAGTTATATTGTAATTATCCTTTCATAATCGCTAATGTAACTGACATCACTTCTTCTGCCCCCTTCCCAGAAGTTCCTACCCAAATAACAAAAAAGGCAATAAGATAAAATACATGGCAAGCAAAGATCTCAAATACATTCGTATTTCTAAGAAATTAAAGCAGTTAAAGAGCTATGATATAATCCATATTTTTTGCTTTATTGACAACTAAAGCAAAATTCCAAACAATGATGAAAATATAAATCTTAGGGAAATAGTAAATCACAATGGTAAGCCAAGTGAGTATTATCACAAAAGACTTCTCCTTTGGAACAACACTGTATGTGAAGTCTATTTCAAAATTTTCATTCGTTTATTTACACGCACTTGTTTGTTTATTTATTTAACATATACTTTTTGAGTATGAAACATACATCAGTCATTATTACAGATGCTTAGCCAATCTGCCAGAAAGTGAAACATGCCACAGAAAGAAAAAGCAAATGCATACATATATTGGGTATATTGAGTATATAGCAAAGTGTCTCACTCTTAGAGAAAAAGCTGCCTCTCGATATTAGACAGAAGAGTTACAGTAAGAATGAGGGTAGACTAGAATAAACCTTGTAGTATTTGATTAGAACCAGAGATGCCAGTTTGCACTTATGTGCTTTTGTTTTTCTTAACATAGAAAGACAGAAACGGATATAAAAAGAAACAGACACGCAGACATGTTTATGTGTGTGTATATACATATACGTTTCTTAGCTTTAACAACTGAGAAGACCTAGAAGCAGTAAAACTCTAATAGCAATGAGCATTCCTGTACTCTGGATTCACAGTATTCTCCAATTAAAGGAACCATGACCCCTTGAAGCAATAAGTGATTCCAATGCTGGAGAAAAGAAGAACAAGATGAGTCTGGACAATTTTTTTTTTTTTTGTATTTTATTCTTTCTGGGGTGGGGAGAGGTAATTAGTTTCATTTATGTATTTATTTTAATGGAGGTACTGGGGATTGAACCCAGGACCTCATGCATGCTAGGCATGTGCTCTAGTACTAAGCTATACCTTCCCCTCTGGAGAAATTTTTGATATAAAAAAAGAAGATCTCAAGAAATAAAACTGACATGCCAAAGAATATTGGAGCTAACTCAAAGTTGCTTTCAGTAGCCAAAATTGAAAGAATTTGAGCAGGAAAAAAAAGATGGTAATATATTACTAAGGATAAGTAAACCAAATACACATGGATTCATACTGATATAAATTAATAATGAATAAATAAATGAAAGGGGAAAAGAGAAAGTTCTCCCATATAGTAGAGTTCTAATTAATAAATGTAGAAGAAATAATGGAAATAGAAACTCCATACTCAGAAAATACCATATCATTGTTTCAGGAAAGAGTGCTAAAATTAGTGGGTGATATTATGATGAGAAACAGGATATTTACATAGTCTCCTAATTATCTCCCAACAAAATACTTATTTAAAAATTATCACTTTAAAATAGAGAAATCTGATGGACAGCATCTTAACCAAGTAATTAGAGTTAACATCACCAGAAATGGGACATGGTGCTGTCATGTGCCCCCTGATACAATGCACTGAGAAAGGCAAGCTCAGCACTGGGGTACTTTTGTTATCCCATACATATCTGAATTTAAGCATAAGGAAACATCAGAAAATCTCAAATTTCAGAATAATCTACAAAATAACATGTTAGTACTCTTCAAAAGTATCAAGGTCATGAAAGACAAAGAAAAACTGAGGAACTGCTGTAGAATAAAAAAGACAAAAGAAATGTAGCAATTAAATACAGTAGATGACCTGGTTTTGATCCTGGTCAAAGATCATTAGTTGAAGCATTAACAAAATAATTGCATAAGGAATGTAGATTAATATCTAATACCTTATCAATTCTCTAATTTTAATAACTTCATGCTATATATGATGTTAATATTTGGGGAAGCTGGGTGAAGACTATATAGGAATTTTTTGCAATAGTTTTACAAATTTTTGCAAGTCTGAAATTATTTCAAGATAAAAATTGTAAAATAATTTAAAAAATAGTATTTCTTAATCTTCTTAAGCACTGTAGTAACTTAAGAAATTTATGCTATATCTTTGAGTGCTTTTATTTTACAGTGTCTAAACACAAAATAAGTATAAACAAATGAGCAAAAAAAAAGTGACAGAATGTGATGAAAACTCTCAAGAAACAAACCATGTCTGTAATAGCAAACAACTGGTGACATGGAGTAAGGCAAGGCCTCTCTAAGAAAATGAAATGTAAAATGATTTAAGATGGAAAGAAATGACTGATTGAACAGCCAAAACAGTGAGTCTTCTAAAGCAACGTACTACCTTGTGCAAAGTCCCTGATATGGGAAAACTTCTGTTCTAAGAATCAAAATAGGCTTGATTCACAAAGAGTTGGGGCACTGAGTGGTGACTATGGGTAGAGAGTGGGGCAGGGCTAAAATCATGGAGAGATTTTGCTTCCCTGAAAAGTTCTTTTAACTATATTTAAAATGTAATTAAGGGTTTGAGGCAGAGAAGGGAAAGCATCTTAGTTATAGTGAAAAAAAAAAAAAAAAAAGGAAAGAAAAAAACTCAAGTAAGGATGATTTTTCATGAGAACAAGAATAAACACAGTAAAACCAGTTAGAAAACTATTTAAGTAAAGGCATCCAAAGATAAAAAGATGGTGTCTTTGTTAAGTATAATGGAAGATACATTTAAGAGATGTTGATGTTCGAAGAACAAGAACTACTGATGAGTAGGATTAGGGAGTGTTAGATATGATAAAATCAGTAATAGTGTCAGCTGAGGTAGAAAAAAAAATAAAATTTGAAGCAAAGAATCAAGATTCTGTTTAAAAGAGTATGAATTTGAGTTGCCCATGAAACATTCCAGGTGAAATACTGAATAAGTAGATGACTGTATCAGAATTTATCAAGGTTTGAAATATTCTAAGAAGCCATCATCATACGAATAGCCTTTAAACACACAGGAATGCATGATAACACAAAGGGAGAAAAGGGGAGAAGAAATACTTCCAGTAGAGAAGAAAGAAGTTGACTAGAAGGATTAAAGACAGTGCAAGAAATACTAGAGGAGATTTGCTAAATAATTATTTTGTTGTTGTCTTCTTTGAAGGGAAGATTAAAAATAGGGTGGTAACTGGAGGGAAAGAGGTTAAAAAAAAACTTTCAACAAGAAAAGAGATACTTGTTAATGAGAACAATCTAGTAGAGTAAGAGGCAGAGTTGAGAGACAGGAAGTCGATAGAAGGAACAGTTCTGTCATGAACACAAGAAAAAAGAAGAAAAGAGGAGCACATTTAGCCAAGTTGCAAAACTTATGATGGAAAAATGAGGCTATTCCTGACTGATACAGACTATTTTCCTAATAGTGAGACAGGCCACCAGCTGGCCATTGTATGTATGGCAGCCATATGTATTGAATGATTACAACATGCTTCATCTCATTTACTCACACGCTATTCCTACAAACATTACTAACAAGATGGATTAGTTACAAAGAGGATAGCATAACCAAAAGAAATCAGATAGCCTAATTAAAATTTTACTAGAACCAAGTTTGTCTCATAATAGCAAACTACCTTCTAAACAACAAAAGAAAGGGTTTGGTTGTTTATTTATTTATATTTCATCTTAATTCTCAAAGTATATTACCATAGACAGGGGTATATAAAAACTTTATTGTTGTTAATAACCTAGAATAAAGAATTTAAAATTTAAATAATTTCATTAAGTTAGAATATGTTAAGCTGTGTAGTAAAAGCCTGAATCTGTTATTAATTTTGGAAAGTGCTGTATCCCCCCAATTCCTTCTCCATTCTGCTTTACTATCATGCCCTTTTTTTAATCTATAAAGATTGAACCTAGTATCCACCTCATATGTCCAGTTTTTCAGACACAACTTAAACAATGCCAAAATACATATGATACCATTTGCTGTAACAAATCAAATTTTTTAAAAGCTGTCTTCAAAGGAATCACCAAACAAGCACTTTTATGCCATTTATTGCTAATAGAGAACATTTCCATGTATCTTAAAAAATATAAGTAGACATGTTATGAGTAAGGGTTTATAATCCTCAGGATACTAGAAAGAAAAATATGTATCTTTCATATTTTTTCTATTATTCTATTTAAAAATTGTCCTAATCCTTAAAAAGTGATTGTTAGCTAGCCACTGAAATTTCTGGAGAAAAGATGTTAAAATTGATAGGTGCATTTTTCAATACTACACACATAGAAAACAACTCAGAGTTTTAATACATTGGAATTGCAACTTCTCTATTACTTAGAAGTGCTGTACAAGTGAAGGATTCTGTGTTAATATTTCTTGGTATGTCAGCCAATTTCTTCTTTAATCATTCTAGAAAAACGAAAAATAGCAAGAAATCTTTAGAGAATAAAAACAAAGGTATAAAAAGAATGAGTTAAAAACATTTAAATTACCATTTTATTTTTCAGCCAAATTTAAACTGTCAAAAGTATAAAAATGTGTGCAAACTCTTAAACAATCACAAAAACATAAAGTTGATATTTGATCACAACTCCTCTGCCTGTTTTATCAAATATGCTTAGATTGGAAATAAATGGAGAGTTTATTCCACAGCTCTCCTGGGTTGAAGGTAAAAGTTTCTATTCCCCAAAAAAAGAAGTAGAATATACTGGTTACAAGCAAGCATTGAGATTCATTCATCAACAGCATTCAAACATAGAAATTTGCTTACAAAGTTCATCTCAATGATATTTAGAAAAAAGACCAAAATTATTTGCGTTTGGTAGAGATACAAAAGCAAGACTAGAAAGTTACATTCTTTAAAATATTACTTGAATGGATAAACTTCAAAAAGAAACAAAAAAAAAAAGGTTGCATTTCTATCCATTAAAATTGTTTGCTATTTATTTTTTTAGCTCATTATTTGAATGGGCTCATTGTTAGCTCATTGCCTACTTGAATTTACCAACTGCATGTCAGTTAATCTTACACTTCAAACTGGTTTTCCTCTAGTTTCTCTCCTTCTCAGTTTATCCCATAAAGACATTCTATAGCTATTCAATAATTATTCAAAAAAAAAGGTGTGGTGTGCATGACACTAATCATTAGAATATACAGACTATCAAAAAAATATATTCCCTGCCTTCTTAAAGTTTCAGATCTAATTATTTTGATATTTATAACCTGTCTTCTCCTATATTTTCACTAATCACTTTTTCTTAGTCTCTGAAAAGTTCTAAGATACATAATCCAATCATCTTTGTATTATTAAGCTTCCATTGGCCATCTAACTTAATTTTATCACATGGATAATGATTTTCAAATATGCCTCCAACTCTAAAAAAGACCAAAGAGTAAGATAGCTCTTCCCTTCAAGTAAATTAAATTTTAGTCTAAATGATAAAGAGAGTCTATAGAGCTAGATTCATCATGAGTTAGAAAAATTATTGGCATATAAAGGTTGGAAAATGCTATGGTACATGAGTATGAAGCAAAGGGGACTAAAATCTATCTGGATGTTGTGGAAAAATAGATGGCCTCTTTTTTATCCAAATAATTTTGGGAACTTCTCCAAATCCCCACCTTACTTACTGTCCTTAATTTACTCTGTCTTGTATTTTATACTATTTTCTGTCTTTCTCCCCTGTCCTTGTTCAAGTCATTATTTCCTAGAGACAGATTCCCTCCTAAGATTTTATGGCAACATCAACACCAAAAGTTGTTATATAATACAAGCTGAGACTATGTTATCTGGCAATTTTTATCAGTTGTAAAAAGTTTCCTCAACTACAACTTAAAAAATGTGTCAAATTACATGAAAAGTTGCGATGATAAAGTGAATATCTATATACTTTTAACTCAATCTGGGTGTGTTTAAATTTTGTTGAACTGATTGAACAATTGCTTGTAAACATAATGATGATTCACCAGTGGGTCAACAAATTATTTATTACTCCTACAAATGGCAATGTAGTACCTATTTTTGGGCTTTGTTGGCCTTATTGTAGTCTCTGTCACAACTACTCAACTCTCTGATGTAGGGCAAAAAGTAGCCACAGACAATATGTAAATGAATGAGCTTGGCTATTATAAAATTAAGTTAGTTTCATATAATTTTTAGATGTCATGTAATATTATGCTTCTGTTGACTTTTCTTCAATCATTTAAAAATGTAAAAATCAATCTCAGCTTGCAGGCTATATAAAAACAATTAGTACAGATTCAGTGGATAAGCTGCAGTCCTGTGCTTCACCTATAATTTCTATTGTATGTGTTTTCTAAAAGCAAGGGCAGTGCTCTACTAATAAACAGTATAATTACCATATGTTGAAATTATATTAAATGCATTTTAATTATACAAATAATACAGGAATGTACACTATATCCTTGAGAAAGTATCAAAGAATTACAGAGAAAGTTGTTGTGTGTTAGTTTATTCCCAGTCACTATTATCAGCATGGTCTGCACAATTCCAGCATTTTCCAAAGCAATCACCTAAGTTTATGGAAAACATACTATCACATGCTTTGCCTAAAAACCATCTAGAAAGAAAACGGATAAACAACTAGTCTGCCATTCATCCACTCCTTTTAGGAGGGAACATACTGGAGACAATGAAAGAGGGCAGACTTCTTTTTAAACATGCTTCTGGCAGACCTCCAGGCAAAAAAACAAATGCTTTTCCAGAGGTAAATTCCTCGTCAATGGAATGCTTTTAGCAGAATGTACATTTATTTCTGGGATTGTTTATGGTAAACAAACTTAAAATCCTTTGACTTATGAAGCCTACTTTTGTGGATCATCCAAAGACAGAAAGGTATTTCATGATTTAAATGTCTTTTCTGGATAAGTGATGTGCCTGAACAGTTTACTTAGAAATATCATCTGTTATCCTTGACCAGAGCCTGTCTAACTTGGGAAGAAGGGGGCTAGGGAGCCTCACAGTATGACCTGACCTCCTTCTTCTTGTTCTTTGCCATAATTTTTATCTTTGAAATGGTTATGTTTGTATAAGATCTCTGATGCATATCAGTCTGATTTGATAATCTAGTACATTGTGTATTTTTAAGCATAAAATGTATTTTTAGTTTTCAATTTAATATGCTTTTTAAATCTTACTGATTCAGCACATGTTAATCTGTATCATTCTGCTAACCCTTTGAGATGCTGTAGTTTAGCCATTTCTTGATTGATAGACATTTAATATATTTACAAAGATATGAATATTACCCAAAAAAGCTGCAATAGACAGCCTGGCACATTATTTTATGGGCACATGTGTTAGTATTTTTCTAAGACACATGGTGATTTAAAGGAACATAATTTATAAGATATGCATGTTGTAAAATTTAATTAATGTCAAAAGTTACCATTTAAAGTGGTTTCCCCTTATAGATGGCAATTTGATATTTTAAACTTTCAACTTTTTTGCTTAGCTGATAGAAGAAAAATATGATTTCATGAAATCTCAAATACCACAGGAAGAAGTGTAAATTGATATAACTGATTTGGGGGAAAATTTTGTCAGTCTCTAATGAAATAAACAATCCACGTTATCTTTGCCTCTAAAATTCCTTGGATAGTTATATGTCCTAGATAAACATATGCATATATTCCTCAGATCACATGTCCAAGTATTTTCATATCAACTTTGTTCCTAAGCATCCAAAGTTGCAGACAACCCAAATGTGTATAAGAAACAGAAGAGACCAATTGTAATCTATATAAATGATGGAATACTAAAGAGGAGGGAAAATTATAGCTGTTACAACAATAAGGGTATATGTTATAAATATATGTTGAATAAAAAAATGTGTCACCAAAGGATACAAAAATTCATATAAATTGTCAAGGCTGGCAAAACTAAAGTATATTGTTTATACTAAAAGATAAAGTAGTAAGTACTTCTCTCAGGAACGGGCACGTAGAAGATTCTATGGTGCTGACAACATCCTAATTTGTACTTTAATTTGTTTTACATTATCAATTTAATAATTAATACTTAAACTTCACAGATGTGTCTGATTTGTTCTTTTGCATCCCAAACTAAAATGTTCTATCTCATAAGTTCAATTTGCTTTACCTGATTATTGATACACTTAGAGGTCTTTGGACCTCCTCCTTTGATTCTTCTGTTTATATGCTTTTACCATTTTACTATTCAGATATTTTTATTTTCCTAAATGATTTCTAGGTGTCCTACTACAATCCTTTGTCACATATGTTTTAATTACTTTCTCCTAGTTTGTCAACTATCTTTGAAATCTGTTTATGATTTACTATAACTTTTTTAGAAGACTTTAAGTCCAATGTAATCAAATTAATCAAGTTTTTTTATGCTTATTGATTTCTGAGTCTTGTTTAAGAAAGCAAAGTGACAGTGAGTCATATCCTATGTAGGTGTACTAAGTGTGGGAACTTGGGTTGGAAATAAAGAGCAGCGATCAGCTGGTAACATCTACATATGCACTGCCTAATTGGCATGGCTTTCCTTCTCTGACAGAAAAAAAGCTCCTATTGCAAACAAGGTAAAGTATGGGCTACAGTAGCATGAAAATCTATTCCCTGCCAAGCACACTGCCCAGTAAAAACAAGGAGTCTGGCAGAAATTCCCCTTTTAAAAATAAACACAAAGTCAAAAAGAAAGATCAAGAGTCATTTACAGACATGCCAACATTGTAAGTAAAGAAGGCAAATTTTAAAATAAAACAAACAAGAGAAGGGTCTACACAATAAAAGAAGAATGACAGTAAAAAGCAATGAGGACTTTCAGATAAATACAACTGATATCCCCAGAGGGATACAAATTGTTGCATCCATAGAAAAATGAAAAGAGAAAGGCTAAAAATGAGATCACTGAAATAAAGAATACACATGTGATCATCTCTCACTGAATAATGCCTGAACGAATATATAGAAGAAGAAAGCTGAAATATGCTTAAAACATAAAATAAGCACACTAAAATACAAGAGGTCAAATGAACAACACAAATATCCTTCTTTGTGGCCATGTACTTGCCCCTCCAGTTCTACTCTTCGCTTCTCCCTTTACTTTCTGTCCTGGAAGCAGCTTGGAATGGACTCTGTCAACTGACACTCCTTTTTCCTCTGTCTGTTGGGTGAATTCAGTGGGGTAGAGCGAATGATTTAGATATGAGGGAAGGAAGAGAGCAAGATCAAGGTATTTTTAACTCTGACTCCCAACCAGTGACTGGCTTTGTCCCTACAGCATAGATTTTTGCTCCTTTCAAGCTGCTTCTACCAGCAGCTTCTGCAGTTCAGTCAACTCGCCCTGCTACTGTCCCTTTAAGCCAACGTGTGATTAAAATCTTCACTCTCACTAATCAAGGGTACTATATATACTCTTTTGTGTTCTTTCTCACCCCTTCAACAACTCTGTAAAGAGTATCTAAACCCTTATTTAACTGCACCACCAGTTTCTTTTAATGAAACTTATACGTGGATTTTCTTCTTATGTAAATCGGTAAACTTAAGAGTATTTTTTCTCATGCTCAAAGCCCGAAGGTAAATATTTTCGATTAAGAATGTGAAGCAACTGAAGTGACAGTTTGGTTCAGAGCTGCATTGTAGAAGTACAGCTATTATAAAACAGTTTCATTTTTCTGACAGTTTGTTCTCTGCTGTCCAGGAGATTTAAATTTTCTTTTCCTATGGAGAAAGTCAGAGTATGATGGATTAAACATTAAGAATAACTTTAAAAGATTGTTTAAAGCAAGGCATGACCTAAATGATAATATTTCAGAAGGTCTCTGTTTTGAAATTTCTTATTTAAGGTCAGTGACTTAGAAATCAAGACAAAATCTTGCTACCAAGTGAATGCACTTATTGATATTAATAAAATATTAAGTATTGTTCATCATCATCCAAACTAGGTTTTGATAGAATGCCTAGGGTTTCTGAGTAATCAGCTTATGGCAATTTCTGCCTCTTCTTTTCATTTCTGAATTTGAAAAGAAAAAGGAAGAGCAAATGCATAGGTATCCTGCTCATGCAAGCAGGCACAAATGATGGAAAACTGTACCTTGGATTTTCTATTAATACACTATTTTAAAAATACATTTATTATAGGCGAATATTTGGAAAAATATTTTTTAAAAATGAAAAATACAAATACAAAGTGGATATCTGAAAAAGAATAAAGCATTCATTGGATTATAGGTGGAATGATATCACTGTGTGTGTGATTGGTGGAAAAATAAAGGGGGAAGTTGATGGTAAGTTCTAAGTTTGAGGTTAGACAACTGGGGTAGTATTGAGAAAAAAGTTAAAAGTCTAATTACTTAATCCAGCAAAATCAACAATGAAGAACCCATGAAACACCTAGCTCTGTTTTTGTTTTGTTTTGTTTTTCAAATAAAATAAAAGCAGAGATATTTTTGGCCTATTTTCATTGTTATTGTTTTGGCTTTTTTAAAATAAGTTTTTGGTTTTGGAATGTTTTTATTTTTAATGTATTTTTCCTTTTTTATACTCTGATGACAACCTCTTGCATGCATGTTAAAATGGAATTGTACTACTCCTTTTAAAATATATTTTGAATGTATTCTAGTTATTAACAAATTTATTCAAGATTTAGTACTATGTTTTGTCTTCTAAAGAAATAATTAAATGTCTTCTATGCAATGATTGACCTTGAAAATAAAGAAGTATGCAGAGACAGCACATAATGTTCCTACTGAATCTAACGTTTAACTGTTGTTTAATTCATTTAATCATTCTTCTTTTGAGAGAAAGAAATATATTAAATAATCAGGTAAAAATTCATCAGTAGCAACCATATTTATTTGGTGATTTTGTATGTAAGATAACATATCAAATTCTTGAATAAATATATTTTCTTACTATGATAACCACTACTTCAACTTGTGCATTATTTTAACAATAAAAATTCAAAATAGGTATTGTGATAAAAGGGGAATTTTGAATTTGTGAATTTTTACTTTCTCACCTGACAAGAATAAAAAAACACTGTCTTTTAAAAGGAAAAGATGAATTTTTATAAATTATATTAAAATCCTCTCCACCTTGAATGATTGAAAAATTAACTTTCAAACTGTATCTGGACATTAAAATATGTTTATTTAGGATATTTTTTAACATTATTTCACATATCTACCTCTATAGCTATAGCTATAACTATATACCTAAACCTAGACAGTGTCCACATGATCAGATAAGTAGGAGTTTGGTTCTGATCCAAGGGGTTTCCGTTATGGAAACAGTTTCCTTACAGAGTAGTGTCATACCCAACATTCTCCTCCCAACTGGAAATTTGTGATCAGTTTTTCAAAACAGTTCTATAATTTCCCATGAGAAAGTATATCAGAAAAAGTATATAATTAAAAATCTATGAACTAAAATTCTTATTTTGCTTGTCTTTAATTAGTGGAGCCTCCTATACATGTAACTACTATATATTAAGATGAATTACTATTGAAAGATATTCCAAATAAGTATTGCAATAGCTTGTATTTGAAAACTTAAAAATCCTGAAATAACCTGAGTAACATGGCTTATATTACAGTATCTAAAACAAAAAATACATTTCCATCATCTATATTTAAATACATGCCTTTATGAATTATAATTAAAAATTGTTGGGTTCTTGCTTCTTCCAATATCAAACGATAGAAAATAGATGTATATTTTTTAGAGGTTATCACATAAACACAATATTAAATAAAGTTCAAAAAGAAGAGTACATAAAAGTAAAAATAAAGTAATTTATCATTTAATTTGAAGTAAACATTGACACAAATTTATTATTATAAGTGCAAAATAATGAGAGGAGTTAAGTCTACTGGTTGCATCATGAATTATTTATCAACACAGAGATGCATAATCAGAACAAGATATGTGCACTAGTCCTAGAACTTCAAGAATTAAAAAAATTTATATATATATAAGTACTCTGAGAGAGAAGAAAAAGGAATGATCTATTAAAATATTTTTCTGAATAGGTATCAACTAAAAATCATGCCAAATTTGTATGCAGATTGGAATTCTATTCAAAGAGATGGTACAAAAAGAGAGAAAAAAATTCTTAAAATTTCCTAAAATTTTATATGTGAATTATAACTCAGTAATGCTCAATTAACAATGCCCAAAGTGTTCAAATTTATAATAGTAATAATGCAAGCTATGTTTATTTTAAATTTAAAAATTAGTATGTGCTATCAACATTTTCAAAGATTTATAGTTACAATTAGGAACTATATTTAAATTGATTTTTATTATTTGGAGTTACACATTTTATTTGTAATTTATTCAATGTTAATTTTAGACATTCAGCATTGATGAATGTATTGATTTCTTATCTGAGGAAGTGTATGGTACAAAATGTTGAAAATATTTAATGACATTATATTGATCATGATTGTACTTAATTTTTCTTTCTTATGTTCTTTTGATTTTTTGCAAAATTCCATCTTATGTTTGTTGTAACATAAATTTATTGCTTAACTGGCAAATTGTATAATGGTTTTCCACAACATTATGGCCAAAATTGGGACAAGAATGGATTATCTATAGTTTGATTGGCAGAAAAAAATTATGAGAAAAAAAAGCAGTAAATTGTTAATTCAACTTTGAGGTAATTTTTATAACTGATTTAAAAATCAAATCAAATTTAGAAGTAAAATAAATCCTAGTATAGAAAAATTTGATAAGAAACATAAAGCAACTTTAGAATAGATTTTTCTTAAAATCTGCAAATGAATTCTATCATTTAAAAAAATCTAATTATACCTTTGGGTCTGCTCTCCCCTACGTCTTATTTGTAATAAATTCATCATCTTCCTTTTGAGATGCATACACCAATTTAATAGTTTCAAAATCTCTAGTGTTCCCTCATTTCAAAGAGATTTTGACCTGTTTTAAACAATAAGCAGAGGAATTCAGTCCACATCTTATTGCTCCGTGTTGCTACCACAGGCCAATATCCAAACCTACACATATTTCTCAATGCTTTACTCCTTCAGGTATGTCCCTATAGTGCCTACATGTGGACAGTAAAATTAAAACTATAAGGTAAAATTCATATGATTTATCAATATTCTCTAAATTTCAAATGGCTTTGTGGTAGTATGTGAGCGAAGAACTTAAACATCATATGGCACAAAATTAATATGAAGTCCAGGACTTCTGCCAGCTATTCAGGCTTGCTTGGAACCTCACTGTGAAAGGTTTACTTAACACTGACGTTAACTAGAAAGTTACAACACTTGCTCTCAAAGTTCTTGAACTCATTTTGCATTTTTCCCACTTCTTATCTTCTATTAACTCAGCATTAAAAGCTTTGGCAAAATCACACAAAGTTTATTTTTACATCATAATTCTAAGATGGGAGGTGCCTACCTTCCTCACATTTGCTTAAAAAAGAGGACATCTAGGGAAGACATAAAAACAAACAAAAAAGAAAAGACAAAAATAAAATAGGAAAAAGAATTCTGGTTAACATTGTCTAAGATAAAAATAAGATCTTAATTGTTTGGAAATATTCTAAAACTGACCTGGGATATTAATTTGTTGAGGGAGAATATCTTATTTTATTTTATATGGTAAGATTTACAAAAGTTAAGATTTTTATCCGGGCAACTCAATATATTTTAATAATAGTAAATCATATGAATTTCAGCAGAAAATTGTATTAGCCTATTATGTCTCTTAACATAGCATCATAAAATCAAATTCATGTCATACTCTGGATCTAAACAATAGGTAATAGAACATACCATAAGGGTTATGTCCATGACCCTGGAATTTTAAAAAATCAATTAAAAAAAATCAAATAGAAACTTCTGCAAGAGACTTAAAAAGACACACAAAATAAGCAATTTTGGACACAAGGAACAGCTTACTCTTTTAAACTTTGAGATTTGTTTTTTCCCTCAAATATTGTCACGTACCTTTGAAAACTGTCTTGAAAACTTCCAAGAAAAATCAACAGTCACTATCATGTTCAGAATATAGGAATTAAATGTCACCTTACAGGATTCTTCACAAATGATCTTAGATGAGATTTTAATTACCATTTTCAAGCCACTTATAAAAGCGAACAAGCAAAGCAGACTCAGACAAATCTTTTGTTACTACAGCTGTACATGCTTTAAGAATGGCCTTGAATACATGCTCAAAAGATTACAATTCAATTTGCTCTAACACACTGAATTGAAACGATGCCATGTGGGTTTTAGACCTTCCCAATTTGGATTAAAAATATCTTCTGGTTAAATCAGTCTTATAGAGTTTATGGAATGATGTCAGTGTAAAAATATGGAAGTTTTCCTTGAGTGAATGATAAGTGGAAAGTTGAATATAAATAACAATTCTTTACAATTTCAGATTTAACATTAAGAAGCAAACTTAGTAATTTTATTGTGGTTTTGTCACAAATCATAGAAATAAGAATTCATCCTTCCTAAGGATTTTGACTATACTCTTTGAACACGCTGTAAAATATACTTAAATACATAAATATTTTTTACCCAAGAATGAAGCATTCAACTCAAAAGTTAGATACTGTTCCAAGAGGATGTATTATAATACAGCTTGTGTACTCCTGCAGATGTAACAAATACACCAAAAATAAATATGACAGAATGGTGAAAACTACAATCCAGAAATATGGAAAAGATTCAGTACAATATAGGCAGATAATAGTAGGATTGGATTGAACTGAAATGACTAAACAATTCACACACCCTTCACTGCACATGAAAAGTACATTTAAGAATTAAATTAAGTAATCTGGATAGATTCACAGGATCAAAGAGCTACTTACAAAGTTACTTAGGAGAAATACATATGAAAATGTCTAAAATAAACCATTGGATTTAGCAATATTTCCTTATTAGACAACTACATCCTACAAAAATTTATTTTCCTAATACCCTATCATTAAGGTAATTATAATGAAGGAGTATGCAATTTTTCCTGAATAGGTAGGGAAGAAAAGTAGTAAGTCTAAGGAAAAGAAGCATGATAGTGGAGTCTATAGAATGACGATCTTCAAGAGGTCAAAAATCTTTGTTAGTGTAGGTTTGGACAAGTGGAGATGGATTAAATGGGCAGTAGAGATGATCAAAGAGTAAAATATTTTAATCACTTTTTAAATAGTAAGAAACACTTGCTCTCCAAAACAAGGAAGAAGGAAATTCCTTCTTATAACAAATGTGATGGTCAAGAAATTTAAGGTGTATGATTTTTTTGAAGAGTTAACAGTTTGATGTAAAAGTACTAGAGAATAATGGGGTTTCAGTTGACAGAATGTCTCTGAAAGCCAAAAGGAGAAGTGTCATGGTGGAAAAAGATGAAACAATTAGAAAGAGCACTCAGAAATGGAAAACTTGGCATAGAAAAATAAATGGGAGGCTTGATATAGATAAATGTCATTCATTAGCAGTTCGAGGGCAAAGTTCATTGGCAATGCTTATGTGTTTGTTTATTTGAAGAGGGAAGGAACAATAATCTGGCAGCTACAAATAAAAATCAAAAACATACGTACCCAACCTCTTGATCATTAGGTATGTGAAGCTGGGATGGGCAAAAGGCAGCATCTTGCTGAAAGAGCTGTGGGGTTCTATTTCCCAGGCACACTGGGTCTCAGTTTTCACTGAAAACGTGGAAGCATTTGTTTATCAGAGCACAACCATCCAAGAAGACCTATCAAGCTGTGAGATGGAGAAGAGGAGAGTAGGTCTGGTAGAGATGCAGTACCATATGGTGGTAAAAGATGGTAATAGATGCATCAAAGTGAGAGATAAACAGGAACATGACACACAGAGATTCATTCCTGATAGTCTCGTTGAGAAGAATGAAAAGGTGAGATTTTTAAAATACTTCACCCAAGATTTTTAGTGACTTCAATAATCCTTTTGATGACTTAAGAAATTGCCACTTTTTGGAATATCATTCAAGGTAAAGTGCTTATAAAATTTTACTTAGTGAAAAGTCCTATAATGCCTGGACACTCAGAAAACTGTCTAGTATTATATAAATACAAGTTGGTGTACTTGGAAGTTGTGATTACAGGTATTCTACTCATCATTTTGCTACATTTATAACTTTGTTTTAGTGAAATATATTGCTTTCTGAAATGTATTTGCAAAGTGAAATTTTATCATACACAAAGAATTGATAGAGGGCTATTCTGTTAAATAAACACAATGAATGTGTATATTATGCTTAACATGCTATGGCTGTTTCACATTACTTATAGTTTTTGTCTACTGCATTGAAATTTACAGGAATTCTGCATATGTTTAGCTTAATGTAATCATTTCTTAACTGTGCTCTGGGGGGTCAACCCAGATTCAACAAAATTAGCTCTAATTCTGTGTCTTTTATTTGTTTCTACTTCTAGGTTAAATATGGCTTGAAAAAATTGTGCTAGAAAAATTGAAAATTGTGAAAATCACTGGCTTACTGGAAAGAGTGTTCTATTCAAAGATGAAGACCTGTCTCCAGCTTCCTTTAATCACTCGTCTGTTTCCAATGTGTCTGGACTTCCCACATCTAAAGTACTTCCATGAAACACTTCACTTTTCTTACAGGAACTAAGATTATTTTTTAAGTTTGGAATTTATTAGAGTACTGTGATATTGTTTTTTCTATGTTAACACACCTTTCAAAGTGAAAAGCAACCCAAAAATAAAAACATCCTACCAACATTCACTTTTTTTCTCAAATTACTTCCTTCTTAGCATCTCATCATTGCTCTGACTTCAGCTAATTAATGTATTAGTGGATGGATTTATTCATCTGAACATGTTATCTTTGTGAATGTTATCTTCATATATTAATGAAATGAGTGGAGTGTACATGGTAGTAACAGTAAAACAATCAGCTACAAGGGAAGGTTTACCTAGTAATTGTACTGATCGTTTGTGGCATGTGATTATTTTTATTTCAGTAATACCACATCTATAAGTACGCTTTTCTTAATTTCTCCATTTTTTCCCCAACTATCTTGGTCATTATAACATAGCATTTTTATTTCTCCAGAATCTCACAAGTCATTGATAATACTAAGCTGTAACAGGTTTTTTGTTTTTGTTTTTTGTGATGCTTTGGTGATTTCCTGATTCCAATAAGATTTTTCAGACCAGTATCAAAATGCTGATGAGTTTAGAACTACTTTGGTATTTTTGCAAATCAGAGAAAAATATTTATTTTTCCTGGATAGCCATGAGAGAATAACTTTTACTACACTTGAAAAAAAGCTCCTTTTGAAATGTATCATTGCTAGTAATTCAAAGTACAGTAACAAAGTAAATGGGCAGTGTTTCTCTGTGCAAACATTTTGAAAGTGAGCTGCTTTATTTCCAAAGTTAACAATAAGAAATGTCCTTAAGAATGGCTGTATTATCTTTTAATCTTTAAAATTTTTTATTACTTCTGCAAAGTAAAATGCCCTTTAAAAATTCTCATTTTGATTTTTCAAACACTGGTATTCTATGTCTTCAGTACATCAAAATGTCCAATTGTAAGAAAATACTGGAATAGCTGTATAATCTGGGGGCCCAGTGCAAAACAAACATGATTGTTGTGCCTTGTTCCAAACCTATTAAGAATTTCAAGATGGTGACAGCAGAGCATTAAATCAAATATGAGGTCATTATACCTGCGGAGTCCTGTGTGACTGCACAGCTCACACAAATATCAAGCTGGCTCTGTGCCTATATAGGTAAATCTTACAGATTCTCAAAACTGAATAAAAGAGAAAATGCATTTCATGTGTGTGCCTGGTAATTTAAATGATTATGAATTAAATTGGCAATATTTGGATTTGTGCACAGAATATCAGTTTGCCTCTGAATAAAAACTTCTATATGAATTCATTTTTAAAATAAAAATATTTTTCTAAAAAGAGGATTCTTGAAATAAGGAAATTAAAGTAATTTATAATTTAATTCCATATTTTAGGTCCATATAATGTAATTAAAGAAATACATATTTCATTATTAAGTAAAAAATCAAGATAGAATGTATAGTCAAAATTACTTATTTTAAAATTAATATATTAAACAAATAAGATCTAAGAGCAGAAATGAATGAACATTTTTGAATATGTAAAAATTATTTTCTGGGTGTTTCTGGACCATGTTTTAGCAGAGCAGGAGCTCACTACTGACCCACCTCCTACTTGAACAATATGCTAACGTGATCTGCAAGTGGGTTGTAATTTCACCCAAAACATATTACAATAAGGAATGCATTTACTCTGACAGGGTTTGACCTACATATGAATTTGTAAAAGAGACAATCATTGTCCTTCTTGAACTTAATAAGTGTCTTTCTGAATTCACATGCATACTTACCTGACCAATCCTCCTTACTCTCTATTTCAAGTTATCTGGTAAAATTAATTTTAAATATAATTGATGGGTTGTATGTTCTAAATAAATGTGTATGTTACAAATGCAAATGCATTTATGTATTTTACAGCTATGCAGTTTCAATAACTGACTTATTTCTATCTGCTTTTTATTCACTTTTTAAAATTAGGCTACTGATGCATATTAGAATTTAATTACACCAATTAGTACTGCCACATCAGACATATGATGTGCCTTCAATTAAGAAGTACCTAATGGGTATTAGTACAATTTAGCTTCATAATTAAAGTTCTAAGAACAGCACAAATTAAACATTATGATTACAAAACATTAAAAATCTACTAGGAAAATTAAAGCTGAATATTTCAGCTTCTCCTTTTTGGTTGATTTTTAAAAAGAAATTCAAGATTATATAAAACACAGTATTAATATTATTGAAAAATTCTTAACTAAAGAGAGAAAGTTATGCATACACGTAAATACGTATGTGCATATATAATGATTAAATATTTAAGAAAGTATGAAACCTAACATCCATGTCATCCGATGGACGTTAAAGGTTATCATTTCGGGGTTTTGTTTTGTTTGGTTGGCTTCTGGTTTTCCTTTTTTATACAGAAATATTTGGTTTCTGTGGCAGCCACTTAGAATTCCTGCTTCAGGGAACATAGATGACAGGCAGCCCCAGCTGCTACCCATATGATTGTATGACTGATTGCACTGAGGCCCTGTTGACTAGGCTGTTCTGGGACAACGGAGAGGGTCCCAGTTCCCGAAACATTCTTAGGAATATTGGGATTCTTCCTGCAGAAGACTTGAGTTGAAGACTCCTCTTTGGTCTGGCCAAACCTAACTAAAACGGGGCTGTAGGCTGAGAATCTTTTGTCCCAATTCCTTCCTTCACCCTCTCCTTCCGTAAGGATCAGAACCGCATTGCTACACTTAATACATGCTTCCTCTCCTTAATGCTTAACAGGAATTTCCCCTCATGAATCTTTTGTGCAGCTAATAAATTCTTGGTTTCATAAAATGTGACCTAATAATCTATCTGATATGAAACATATACATGTATATATTTGATAACGTCTGTTATAATTAGAATACTTATTTTTCTAGAGGGAGAGAATTTTTAAAAACTAAGAATATTTTCCTATTTGGATTATTTTGAATTTTTTTCGAAAGAAATAGAATACTATAGTAAATTCCAAATTGCCTACAAATAGGTAATAGCAATTCAGAGAAACTCTAGTACTGTATTCAAAATTAAGATTATGGTAATTTTTATCTTCCTACTTGCTAGGAATTATATTTAGGGTAAAAATACATTTTCTCCACAACGTATATAACAAAAATGAATGTAGATTACATTAAGACACTAATCTCATCACCTCCACTAATTTGTGAAAAATAGTATCAAAATGATAGACTGTATATTTTAGCATTATCTTAATCCTAATAGAAATCCTATAAAATTATCATACTTTATTACAGATAAGAAACTGTGTTAAATAGAGTTTTGAGTGCCAGTTGAAGCACTATTTTCTTGAGTCCATGTCTACATGTACACTTATCGGGAGCACTTTACTTGGTGGTTATGCATACATACGTATTATATATGTTTGTATATGTCATGAAAATTGTCTGTAGAATTTTAATGACTTGGGTAGAAAAAAACTGTGGAAAGTATACAGAGGCACCATTTTTTTTTTCATTAATTTATTTAGCTCCCCAAATTATAGCCCACAAGGCAATGCTACCTTTACCAAATGTTTTAAATAAAGCTTTTTTAGAACACAGGCACATTCATTTTTCTAGGCCTGCTTTGGGGCTAAAACAGTAAAAATAAGTAGTTGCAAGAGATAGTATGGCTCCTGAAGCCTAAAACATTTTCTATTTGGCACTTTACAGAAAAAGTCTGCCCATCTCTTACCAGCTTCAGAAAACAGACAACATAGACAATGATGATCAGGTACTAAAATAAAGCACAGCTCTTAAAACTAAAAACCCAGGTAAACTGGGCCAAAATGAATTGGTTGCTCGTAACAGAAAATTTTTGCTGAGAAAAAATAAAACTGTAAATCAATAAATAATGTTACCTTTTGCTTTCAGGAAGTTCTTGCAGATCAATTTATCTGAAGCAACATTCTGCTCACCTAGGTAGGTAAACGGCTCCCTTAACAAACAATGACTTAGCAGAACTTACTTCCCGACCTTCGCCTCGTTCTATATAGCAGTCCTCTTCCTAAAGATACAAGTTCTCCGGTTAAGGAGCTGGGACCCGCGTGGTGCCCGGCACCCGAAGCAGAACCGAGGGGCCCCGCGCTCACCTGCAGCCCGGGGTTCTCGGACCCGCTTCCCTCCTGGAGACGCAGCCTGGCTGAAGCCCCGCGTCTTCCGTGTTCTAGACGGAAGCCCCGCCCGCGCTGCCCGGGCTTGAGGGGGTCTGCACCTTGGGCTCCGGGGCAGGACTCTCTTCGCTCCTCTGCCGGTGTCTGCGCCTCTGGGCGTGCAGCCCTCCAACCGGGGACGCGGTGCCGGGAGAACTCTCCAGAAGGGCAGGCGCCCGAGGCCAGGGCTGGCTGCCGCCGCGGACACGCCCGCGCCGCTCTTCCCGCCTCTCCTCCCGGCGGGCGCGGGCGGGGGATCCGGGCGGGCTGGTAGGAAAGGGCTCCGCCGGTTGCCTCACGTTTTTTTGGCCTCATTTTTTTCTTTTTTGAATCAGGTCGATAGAATCTGCTTTCTCCTGGTTACTGAGATGTTTCCTCGTTCGTCTCGGCGCCCAGTTCCTCCCTCCTCCGTGTGTTGACCCGGCTGCCCGCCTGGCCGCCCGCTTCGCTCCCCTGAGGAAACGCCCGCCTCGACCTCCCGCTTGCGAGAGTTTCCTGAAGCCGCGCGGCGGCGAAGGGCCAGGTGCCCTGGCCTTGCAGCTCCTTCCTCGCCAGGAGCTGGAGCAGCAGCTCAGGGCAGAGAAAATAAACTTCCAGAAGGCTCTCAAGTTCTGCCAGAAGCTCCTGTGGAAGGAGAAGCGAAACAAAGTTAGCCTTGCTGGATGCAGGCCAGAGCAGAGGGTCGGGCCAAGGTGTCCCCTGGGTCAGGGGGGCGCTTCGGGCTGACTCTGCCGGCCCCTCAGGCTCCGAGTGAAGGCCATGTTGTCCAAACTGAAAGGTCAGCTGGAAGAAATGAGGTGCAAGCTGCAGTTCCTCGGACTTGTCACGCAGCAGCGGCAGGTAAGGCCCCCTGCATTTCTACCCGCCTTCCTCCTACGGCCTGGTAGTCGCCGAGCTTCCTCCTGTTTAAACCTTAGAAAGCAGTCTATGTAAAAACGTACCCTGACTTTTCCGAAGCCACCCCCGGGGCCAGGGGCAGGTGCCTGGGCAGCAGGTCAACCAGGCCGCGGTGGCTCGCTGCCCCAGGTCATGTATGAGGAGCCATGGGGCCTGGAGCCCGGAGCCGAGTGACCTGCTCGTGATTTTGAACGTCTTGCTGCCCTCTGCGACTCGCAGGACTTCAGCCCCCTAGACGACCTCCATCTACAGTGTCAGCAAGTTCCCGCCACCGGCTGGCAGAGGAAGGCCAGGGACCCCGCAGCCCAGGTGCAGCCCAGGCCGAGGGAGGAAGCAGGCCTGGGGGTCCCTGTGCCCCGCAGGTTTTGGAGACAAAAGGGAGAAAGAAACAAAGAAAGAAATAGGCCCCTGGGGGCAAAAAGGTCGGAAAGTCTCACCTTCCTTCATCTGAGACAGGCTTGCACCAGAGCTGTAAGTTCCCTTGGGTTGGCTGCCACTGGCTGAGTAGCCTCAGAGCTGCGGGCCCTTCGGACACTCACCTGTGGACCTGGGCTTCTTGTACACCTTCCGGTGCTTCTGCACACTCCAGACTTCCTGCACTTCCTCCTCGACCGCGTCAGCAGCACTCTGTCCAGGTATGGCTGTGAGCCTGACAAGGACGAGGGCAGAGCCTGGCTAGTAATGGCCAAGGCAGGGACGGGTGGGTAGATGGGTCAGCGCCAGGCCCGTTTACTGGGGAAGGGCAACTGAGGGAGGGTGTGTCCCGCTGGCCTCAGCTTCTTTCTGGAGCGCACCCAAAGCCCGCAGGAGAGGTCAGTGAGGAAAGGACATGGTGGGAGTGGAGAGAAGGCGACAGGCTCCACCTTGCAACCGCGGCCCCCTCTCTTCTGCTCCCAGGCCGGGAGCTGAAGTGCTCCTTGAAGACAGTCACATTCAGAGCCCTTGTCTTGGCGGTGTGACCCTGGGCAGGCGTCTGCCCTCTCGTTACACCGTGATCTTGAAAGGTGTAATGCTAAAGTAAAATAATTGATAGGGCCGAGCTGAAAGATAAGGTTTAACAATTACTTGCCTCTATGATCAACTCCCCTCCACGTGTCTACTCTTCATATACACAACTCCCTTTCAGAGCTAACATCTGAAAAAGGGACTGTAAAAATGCATTCATTTGTCCGTTATTTATTTACTTAAACAAAGTGTTAATCACAAACTTTAAGTAGGCTTTGTTCCATGTGCTGATGAATAGGCAAGACAGGTTCTCTGGTTTACAGATTGTGTAAATACTAATCTGACTGAACTAGCATTAATTTGAAAGGCAGCAGAGGGTAAATCATGCTGAGAAGGTAATTCAGGAGAGTATGAGAAACAACCCGCTAGACTAGACTAGAAGACTTTACCAAAACCAAATAAAGTAGAATGATTCTCAGTACAAATTTCTTTACAGCTTTCCTCCGGTGTTTCTTGACTTCTATACATTCTTAATGATAAAGGGTATAAATGTAACTATAAGATCTTTTAGATCATCTAGGTCCTTAATCACAATTTGTGAAATGGAATCAACTTCCTTGTTGAAGGTTATTCTAATAAAGTCTTTGGATCTAATTTTGACATACTCTTTCAGTCTGCTACATAATGATCAACACAGAATTCATTTTCTTTTTACTTCTGGATTTGTTCTGTTTCTTGGATGACATAAATTAACTTTTTATCTCAAATTTTCATTTTGCTGAAGAACATCTCAAATATTTTTTTTCCAGAAAGGAGTCTGGGAATTAACTTTTGTTACTTTAATTATTAATGACAGTTTATTTATTAGTTAAATGCATTACCCATTGCTTTGCTTCCTTATAGGACTCTAGCAAAGGAGAATTCCTCTATACCTGTAAAGAAACTGTCTTACTGTCAACTGGTATCTAATGTTGCCAATGAGAGGTCTGATACAATATAATATTTTTCCTGTTTAGGTAACTTTTTCCCCTCCCCTTGGTAATCTTTCTACTTATTTTAAATATCACCAGGGTGTGTTAAGGTAAGGATATTAGCACTCAATGAAAGCTTTTATTTGATGGCTTATAAATGTGTCTAATGCAGGAGATTTTTCTTCTTTTATTTATTTAGCATTTGCAACCCTACATACACTTTATTCTTTCTGTGTCCAGACTCATGTTATATGAATGTTGAACCATCTGGACTTATCCTCCAATTAGTCTAAAACGTCATGATTAAGTTAACATGGAACGACCACTCTGGCTGCTTTTCGGAGAAAAGAATTACGTGGTAGCAAGTGCAGACGTGGATAGAACCTTTGAGTGAATATTGCATGCATAGGATGGGAGGAAATGGTGTCCTGTTTTAGGATGAATAGCGATAATTAGATAAATGGTAAGAGTAGTAAATCTCTTGGGAATCAGTTTGTTGACTAGATGACTTTGAAAAAGAGGACAACTGTGGCAAATTCTGTCTCTGTCAGGTTTTACCCACAAGGGTGATTTGCTTTGTCTGGGTTCCTTCAAGATCTTCACTAACAGTGTTTGCTAAAAAAAGTTTTCCCTTGTGGCTTTCACACTTACAAGTTTCTTCCTACTTTTGCAGGTGTGCTCTCTGAAATGGCTTTATGGATAAGCTTTCTTCACTGATGCTTTTTATTCCTGATGGTTTTTGGTTTGTTATTTTTTTATTAAGTAAAAGCACTATTAAGATTTTACTTACCAGTCTTTCAGTTTCATGTTTGAGACTCTATTTGTGGATAAACAATGCCTGTTACCAGGTCAGGTGCTGCTGTCTAAATACAGCCTATTGAATAAGCAACCCTGCACAAGTTCTTTTCTTCCCACGGCCCATGGTGTTTTCCACATACCCGTTGATTTAAGATTAATCGTCTTTTCATGAGATTATTGATAGAATGAGGTAAGTCACTTAGATCTTTCTTTGCATTGCATGAAATATGTCGGTCCCACTTAGTTATTTTCCAGTTGTGTCCTTTAAAAAAAAAAGATGTTTATTTTTTAATTTGAGGGGGTGTAATTAGGTTTTATTTATTTGTTTATTTTTAATGGAGGTTTGAACCCAGGACCTTGTGCATGCTAGGCATACACTCTACCACTGAGCTATACCCATCCCCTCTAAATCTCCTTTACAACAAAAGATTTCTCACTTTGCTGAAGGGATTTGTGAGAGAAATTTGTAACCTGCAGGCACTTTATTTCACCATTTCACCTTTTCCCACTCTTTCCAGAATTACTTAAATTTCCAGAAAGGAACTGGGGATACAGATTAGGAGTAGATTCAAAAAGGACTGGAAAGAGAAGGAAACAAGATCCAGAAACAGACTGTCTGGATCCCAAAATAGACTTTTAACCACGTTATTATGCATCGATTAAGAAAACAGGGAAATTCTAAGCACCAAATACAAAGTATAACTGCATCTGTGTGGCAGAGAATGAATGAAAAATAGCTGCAAAATTATTGATACTGTTCCTGTTTCTAAATTGGATTGTGTGCTCACATGCATTCATTCTGTTAGTGTCTCGTAAGTTAGGTATTTTAATCAAATATTAAATAATTGAAATACAATGTAATGAAATAAGATTAGATAACTAGGAACACATTACAACCAAAAACAAAAAGTGAAGTGAATACAGGCAGGATTTTATATGGCCTGACCTTTCACTATGTGACTAAATATATTTTAGTCCAGGAGATCACAAAACTCACACATTTTTAGGCCCAAAAGAATGTAACAGAATAAATTAATTGTAAATAAGAGTTTCTTGAAGCCAATGATAATATCACATAGTAAAAAATAAAATAAAATTAGAAGTCTAAAATGTATAAAAATGAAAATAGTTAAGCACATAGAATTGATTTAAGTTGAATATCTTTTGGTCACTAGACATTTTAAATTTTTGTAAAGTTTAGAACTATGTGGATTATTATTATTATTCATTATTAAGCACACTAAAATTTTACTTTAATAATTTTTAAACTTTATTTGTATAATAACAGTTATGATGGAGGGAGATATAAAACAAAAATAAAATTTCAGGTGAATAGTGAGTGTGTAAGTGAGCAGTATGCATTGATCCCTTATTTTTTAAATCATACTGTTTTTATATATGTATATACAATTCAGGTTATAGAGATCCTGAGATATGGTGCATATTGTACTTGTATAAGCTTAATATTGATGTTAAGGATAACAAAGAAAATATATTGTACAATTAAAAATATAAATAAACACATCAGTCTATGTAATTACTCATTAGATACAACATCTGTATGAATCTTTGCTGCCTTGAAGTAACTCCCTATGAGAATTTAGACTTAATCTTATTTGATCACATGGTCAGAAAGTCTTTGGTTCTGATCAGATATAGTGCTATAGACACTGTAGGTAGACACTGTACTAACTCCTAAAAATAAGAGATATGTATTTCCCTTTTTGGTTTTTTTATCATATTTTCAGACACATAGTAAATAATTCAATAAACTACATACAACATCACTCAAATTCAACAATTACCATGGTTTTTCTAAACTTGCTTCATATATTTCTTTTCTATTTTTGCCAAATTATTTTAAAATAATATCCCAGCATGCCATTATGTACCTACATAATTAAGGCTGCATTTCCAGAAAATACAGTTATTTAGTAATACATTTTTTTATTGAAGTATGGTCAGTTACAATGTGTCAATTTCTGGCATATGGCACAATGTCCCAGTCATGCATATAATATATGTATTTATTTTCATATTCTTTTTCATTAAAGGTTATTATAAGATATTGAATATAATTCCCTGTGCTATACAGAAGAATTTTTTTAATCTGTTTTTATATATAGCGGTTAACATTTGCAAATCTCAAACTCAAAATTTATCCCTTCCTACCCTCTTTGCCCCCATAGCCATAAGATTATTTACTATGTCTGTGAGACTGTTTCTCATCTACAAAATAGTAATATATCTTTAAAAGAGAATGTTAATTTCATTTACTACAGAACTTCAAATAATGATTGTATTTAATGAGCCATATTTACTGTGTGTGTATATATGTGTATATATTATATATGTGAGAACATGATTTGGAAAAAAAAATTGACATGAAGTCCATGCTCAATGAAAATTGTACCTTCTCAACTAATCTACCAAATGGAAAAAAAAATTACAGCAATACTCATTTCTCTTTCCATAAGTTATCTCATGATATTTTTAGATTTTGAAACCTTCAAACTGTGCTTATTATTGATTTCAAGTACATGTTTCCTATCTCTTTTCAATCTCCTCTATAATCTAGTGCAGTGGAAAGGATAAAATAGAACCCACGACTTATTGTAGAAATAAAAAATGTAATATCTAGTATAATAATAATACTATATTAGAAGTAGAAAATACATATTATATTATATAAAAATCATATAATAAAAATGGAGAATCTAGTGTAGATGTCACAGGAAAGGAAAAACATAAGCACCTTGAATTGATAGATACATAATCAATTAATTGAAAGCAAAATTACTTATTTAACTTATTTTTATGTATTATTCTTTTCCTGAGCATTGAACAAAGTATGCCTTCAAAGAGCACAGTGTTTGATATGAAGATAGATCAAAAGTAATATAAGCAAAAAAATAAAGCATGACAGTTACTACTAAATTTAAAATACAAGGAACTTTGAGAGATCATAGCAAACATGTACAGTGTATCTTCTACCTGTAAGAGAGTAAACAGAAACTGAACTATGTAAGTTTATGTTGCATGAGGTAGGGGCTGCAGTAATAAATGAGAGATGAAGATAAAGACATAGAATAGATAGGAGACTAGTTCATGCAAAACTTTACAGTTAAAGAAATTCGAGCTTTTGTATGGGGCAATATAAGCCACTGGTACTTTTAATCAGGGGATTGATATGATGATATTGCACAATGTTTTCAAGACATAATTTAGCCAACATTTAAAAAATGGATCAGAGAAGTTTGACCCCGCAGGTAAGGAGGCAAGATAAAAGTCTTTAGCCGTGATCTAAGTGAGAATAAGACGGAAGTCAAAGCTAGGTAGGCTAAGTCAAAATTGGTGACCAAGAAGGTGGTGTGTTACGGAGAGTGAAAGGTTCAAGCTTGCGTCTTGGGTATCTGGCTTAGGTAATGATAATGTGTGATGACAATGACATATGCAGTTATGTTCAGGGTCAGTGAGTAAGTTCAAGCCAGTTAAATGTGGATGGAAGTTGCACAAGCCATTTTCAAGAGTTCCTCTCAGAAATTCCCATGACAAACATAAAAATTACAGGAGTTATTTGTTACCATAGCCCATCTTGATTAATAGCAAGTTGCTAGATTTGATGGAGAAGCATGAACAGGTTTGGCAGAGCCAGCGAAGTGAAAATCATCCATTTATGTTGAGGCATATTTATTATGACATGTCTGTTAGATACCTGAAGTAGTGAGAGCCAAACCAAGAAAATAAAAATCATTGAGAATTTAAAACAAAGGGACTTAGTGCAGGTAATTGATGGTAAAAACAGCTTTAAAAGAGCCAATCAAGAGATAGTGAGACAACTCAGAATTAGCAAAAGCAGGAAGGTGCTACCACTTTTACATGAAGTGACCGATAAAGAGATTGCATTAGTAGGGCTGAGGAGAGGGGTTGCTGGTGGAAACTAGAACCACAGTGGACCTGTGCAGAAGGAGCTGGAGCCATGGAAGACATGCAGCGCTAATGAGAGGCGACACCAAGACCCAGAGGAATTGGGAGAATACTTATATCCCCCCTTTTCTCCTATTTTTCATCTTTCCACATGTGTCTCCCGTGGTTTGATCCCACACGGAAGCCAGCTTTCAGGAAATCCTGAGATACATAACTTACAGTAATCAGGTCCTCTGTGTTATGAACTGAGCAGGGCAGAGTGAGGAATAGATTTCCGAAAAAATAGACCGATTATAATCACAACATTCAAGTGGAAGTGTAAAAAATACAATTGAATTTATGAGTGTGGAATTTGGGGTAGAGATTACAGCATGGAAATATAAATTTGTCAGTTCCACTCAGATTGAACATAAAGCCATGAGATGGAATGTGTAAGGAAGCAAGTGCAAAGAAAGATGAGGGGAGGGGGAGAATCAAGTCCTGAGACCTAGGGCATTCCAGTATTAAAAAGTCTAGGAAAAGAGGAGAAACCAGTAAAAGAGACAGAGAGAGTTTAAAAAAACAAACAAAAAACTAGAGAAATAATAGGAAAACCAGAATCTAAATGGAGGAGGTAGTGATAAACTCTATCAAACACTGCTAACAGATCAAGTAAGGTGAGAAAAAGAAAGAAAGAACCGTTAACAGCAGAGGAGAAGTTTAATTATTATACTGGGGCAAAAAAACTTGTATGGAGGAGATTTAAGAAAGAATGAAATAAGCAGCTTTGGAGACAATGAGTATAAATGATTATTTTGAGGAGTTTTGATGAGAAAGGGATTAAGTTCCCTGGTGGTATCTGGCAAGGAAAACTTGATATGCAGAGGCTTTTAGTTGACTATTTGCTTTTGTTTTTTAAAATAGGAGAAATAATAGCATATATGTATGATTATGAAACAACCCAGTAAGGAGAGAATATAGATGATGTAAGAGAAAGAGAGAGAGGTATTGCTTGAAAGGGATCTGTTGTAACCAGGAGGAGTTAATGAATAAGCAAAGTGGTTGGCTTCAGAGGTTGGCATGGATATTTCCTTTCTGGTAATTGTTCTCAAGAGGGGGAAATTTTGCAAAAATTGACAATGTCTGAAGGCATTTTTGTTGTCACAATTGGTAAATGGGGGAGAAGGAGCTACTGACTTGAAACAGAGGACAGAGATGCTGAATCATTTCCTACAATGCACAGGAAAGGTCCCACTGTCCTACTAGCTGCAACCAGCAATGCATTATCTGGCTCAATAAGGTCAGTAGAAACAAGGTTGAGAAACACTGCTCTATGGTAATATGCAAAATGTGTAGTATGAAAGCTAAGATACCGTATTAAGTATTCAAGTGGCATTCGGAGCCTGTGTACTTTTCCTCCCAATTGCTCTAAGTTTTTTCAGTGACATAAGAAACAAGATCATCAGCCAGCAGTGAAATTGGGGAAAAGGCATGAAAGATTTGAAATGAGAAAATAATCTATAAAACTAATCTTATATGAAAGAGAGAAAGTGATGGCTTATGGACGAATAATGGGCTTATTTGACAGCATTAAGGGCACATTTGACGTTCAAGCTCATAGTTTTAAAGAGATAAAAATCAGCATGATTCAGTTGTATGTTTTTCTCTAACTACATTCAGGTGCCTGAAAGCAATTACCGAATTAGTGGTGACATGCATGAAACCAGGGCTTTAGTTTGGCTAAGTGAGTCATGGTTGGTAGATAAAAATTTATTTGATGACCAAAGACAGATCAAAATATTTGAAGAGCTGAATGTATCAAATAATGAAGCATATTTAAGAAACAGCAAATAATCTTTTATAAAGGTGATCATTTTATGCATCTTGGAGAAGAAATAGCAACTGTGAATTCATTTTGTTTTTATGAAATGAGCAGAGAGTAAATGATGTTGAACCTGAGCTCAATAATCAAATTATTATTTTAGATTCATCAGAATTGCACTACAGTGAAGAAAAGATTGAAGATGTTAAATTAAAAGAGAAGGAAGCTGGTTTTTTAATGCATCCAAGTGTGCATTCATCAAAGTCTTAAGTGTAGCACTGACAATAGGAATATAAATGAGGGCAGGGATTGAGGACAACTTTATTGGATGTAATCCACTAGGTTTTTAGCTTCATTACATCTCATGTTAGATAAGGAATATATAATTTCTAGTCAATATAGAATGATACAGTTTTCAATGTATGAGAAAAATGAGTCAAAATAAAATATTCAACTTTAACAACATGGCTTCTGTGAAAGAAGCATATAAGTACTGTGCAGAAGGTGTAGATTCAAGAGTAATAAGAGAAGGGATGGTACCACTAGATCAATTCTCTTCCCTGATGGGACAAGTGTGGGAAGAAGCTCCTGGGAAACAGAAAAGGCAGGTGTTCTGGTCTAATCTTTTTGTAAATGTACTAACTCAGGGATTCTGGAAAATCAACTAAATAGTTTTTGGTATCAGGAGCATCCTTATCTATAAAATGCTTTTAGCAGATTGTGCAGGGTTATCCAGAATTGCTTATGATAAACCAGAAATTCATACATTTGACATCACGATTCCCAGGAAAATATCATGTTAGCTATGCCATGAGCTAAGTAAAAAAGGAGATGTTTTGTGATTAAGAAAAGTCTATCTATGTAAGTAATTGAACATTTTATTTAGAAACTAAATCTAGGGACTTGGGGCAGAGCACAATCAATGACCAAAGAGAACTTGAGCTTCTACACTGGGCTCCAAACCTTTCCCTATTTCATCAAGGCCTCATCGTTGTATCCTTGAAATTATTAGTAAAGCTCATACTGAAAAAGATCTCTGATTTGTGAGTCTGATTTAACAATTAAATAGTTTGTGTGACTTCAGATCGATTTTGTGGACGGGATTCTTTTTAAGACTCACAAATAGTAATGCTCAAGGAGTTTTTTTTCCTGTGTGAAAGGAACTAACAGAAGAATATGAGACTTTGATTCCAAAATGGTTTTTCTATTCGGTAGTGTGACATGGTGAGAGCTTTGAAGCATATTAAGGGGATAAGTCTTACCACTGAAAGGAAATAGAGGAAACAGACAGATCTGGGAGCACAGGAACAGAGTACAAGGACAAAGGGAAGCTGGAAAATTTTATTAGTGGTTTTTGCTAGCACATCTGTTAAAGTCCAGCCTTTAGTAGTAGAAGGGATACTATTTTGGGGAAATATGTAAGATTAGACTTTTCTTCACTTGAAGGCCTTCTTGTGTCTTTCTGACTTCTTGGAAAAGTCTCATATCCCCTTGGAAATGACTCAAGTCATTGATTACTTGAAAAACTATTTGTGAAACAGGAGGCCAAGGTCAGGTGATGACTAAATATTAAGAGTATTTTATTAAAGAAATGTACATTTACCAACAGAAGATTGGCATATCATTAATGGCATGGATTCTTCAAATTAATGATGGAAGAACCTATAATAACAGAATAATACAATTCTGTTATTTCAAATGGAAGGGACTGTTCGGATTAATGACAAGTCATTAAGTGGCTGCAAACTTTTGAAAAGTCACTTCCAGATACTATTAATAGCCCATCTGCTGCTGGGGCTCAGGCAGGATTTAGACTATGGTGAGGTGGTGACTGCTCCAGCCCCTCCCCAAGTCACCCATGGTATACTCCTTTCATATGAGAAGAATGTGACAAGTGTAAGTAACCTTAGACAGACTTTGTATTATCTAGAGATAACACCTTAGTTAGTACTATTGACATAGACAGTACAGTGAGTGGGGGCCAGGTGACACCCCTCTGCCTTAGGAGCCTTATGTATCCTTGTGGAAAACTTAGCTCATCTTAACTAACCATAGCTGCAAAAACTATTTCCACATAAGTTCACATTCTAAGGTTCCAAGCAGGCATAAATTCAGGTGGCATACTCTTTATCTCACTACTGTGCTGAATTTTAACCAGCATTAAAAGTTTTATAGTAGGCAAAAGCATTGGGCCCTTGTGATCCAATCCAATCTGTCAGATATTAGAACATACTCAGGCTAGAGCCCTTTTGAGAAAATTAAATGGGGCCATCAGTTCAAACCTCTCAGGATTTTCACCCAAAATATACCTATGGTACCTGTGTATTATTATCCACTTGAAAGGCACATCTGTTACATTGGATGAAGCATCCAGTGCAGACAGGCAGGGCAAGCTACGTAATTTATGTGATTCATTGAAAAATGGAAACATAGGCCTCTTGTCCAAAAATTATTAAGGGTTGATTTAGTTAAATCATTGTGCCCTGAGATTAATATGGGAAGTAACTCACACAATCTACTGAGAAGTTTTCTAGAGTCTTCAGGTGGTAATGAGGAAAAAATGTAATAGCATAATTTTATATCTTTCCCACCTATGAAACTGTCTTTTGTTTTGTCTCTAATGATGGTTCTAAATCCCAAATTAAGTTTTTGTGTACGAAAGTAAGGTTATATGAGTCCCCAGGACATGATATCCATAACATTGAATTTGACAGTGCTATTCTACAAGGTAATTTATGGTAGGTTTTAACTTTCTCCCTTTTAGCCAAATTAGGGGGGATGCAGCTCCATTACCAAGCAGAGGAGACATCCCTGAGTACTTTGTCAAACCCTAAAACATTTGTTTGGGTGTGCTAGCAAAGCTCTTGTTATGTCTGTGTGTGTAAACATTATGTGTGATGAGTTGCAAAGTCCTGATGTTGGAAGGAGGTGTGTGGAAATAGAATGAACTTGTAGTAGATGGGAAAGATGTTTAGAAGGAGATTACATCACCACAGAGAGAAGCCATCACAATATTTCCATAAGAGCAGCTCAGAGCAAGGGTGTAATATTTAACTTATCTTTTGCCATTCTTATCCAAACAAATGACCAATGTTGGTAGAAATCTCATGGCCTATTTTCTGCAGAAGAGGGAAATTGGACTCCTACTGATTTGAATGTTCTACATGTACAATTTGGATAAAATAAGTGACAAAGTGCCCTCTGATGACTCAGCTTATGGGTAATTGACTACAGTTATTATTCAATTCCTAGGCTTTGTTTACCATTCTAAGATTTTTTTAAGAAAAATATTACCAGTGAATTGTGCAAACCAGAGGAGGCTGTGTATCGTTTCTGTACCCCATGTGGCCATAAATCAAGATGATACATTGCTAAGACAGCTCCCTGGGTGTGATGGAAAGCAGATAGTGGCCACCTGCTTGGTATGTCACAGCTTGATCTCATCTATTCCTTCAAACATATCAGTGTGAATGTGGATGGAATTAATATAAAGAATGCAGAAATGGAACCCAGAAAGCCTCGGAGAATGTGGATTTGTGTTTGATTTGTTGTTCCAAAATGACAAATAACTCCCCTCCAGAGGTACACAGTGGTCATTTATGGGAAGCCTTCTGGCACAACCATATTATCTTTGATGGTAGGATGTACGTAACTGAGAGTCTCATGAAGTACAATATGTTGGAGTGCAGGTAGAACTGCACATTAAATCAATGTGTAATGCCATCAACATGTGTGGCAGATTCATTAACACTAGGCTCCCTGTGCCAGGCACTTTGCAAGGATTGTAGGAGTTCGTCATGGGAATATTGAATCTTGCAATATTATTCCAGGACACCCATCATTATGAAGCAAAAGACTTAACACCTCAAATAGGGACACTTAGAGAGAGCTTGTTTTTAGAAGACTAGCTGCTGCTGGAAATTAGCCTGGTAAGAAGGAAGACAAAGCTCTGATTGAATGTTCCAAATGCATAGTGACTCTTCCATAATCAGTAACAGCGCTGCAAGTACACTTGAACCTTGACCCACAAAGGACTATTGGATATTTTAATTACTATGGAATATTGTGTTCTTAAATTTCAGTGGCAGGAATTCCTAGTGAGCCAAGCTAAACAAGTAAAATTATGAGAAAAGTATATTTAGTGTAAGTTGTGGCTTGATATCACTAAACATTGTGATCTTTAGCATTATTCTCTAACAGCCCATGTCATATGGATAAAAAAAAAGAATTTGTCTCCCATGTTATGGAGCTGGTTAGAACTGAATGGATAAAGTAAGGTTTTTATCCATAGGCTGTGAATGGGAATTAAATGGGCTCTATTACATAAAGCTTTGTGAAAAACAGTGTCTGTAAAGACCTGGAATATATCTAGGATAGGGTTATATCCATGAATCATAAAATACAGAGTTTACTGAACATGGGCTTTTTAAGATTTTTTTGAACATAAACTTGTAATCACTACGCCAGTCACTGGGAATATATGATGTATAAGAAAAAAAGGCATTTTTGCCTGAAAAGAATATCATTTTCACTTATATAAGGTGTGTCAGACATTTGTCACAGCTAAATAAGGGTTATAATTTCACTGACAGAATTAAATGCAGACTAGATTTACGTAGAGGATGATCCCTGAATGAGAAAATGTCATGGAAGCTGATATGAAGACTCCCACCCCAATTAAAGTGTAATCAGTAGAAACTGAATTTTTTTTTCAGAAAAAAATGATTTGAGAAAAATTAAATATTCAATTAAATAATCCCATAGACATGTAGAAAATGATGCAAATAGTTAAAGCTGTTGGAGAAAAAAAATAATTCAGTTGGTAAATGAAAGTCATAAGACCTATAAAGGGAGATGTTAACAAATGATGTACTTTGTAGGAGGAATTCCTGCTCTCTGTTGAATGGTTCAAATCAAAGTCAGTGTTAGTCTGCTTAAGTGAAACACGCAGAAAATGTTGTAAGATAAATAGTGGAAATGTACCACAAATGTTTGGCACTGAGATGTTGACAAGGTCAGAGGATGGATGAGGAAGTTAAGGTTCTAACAGCTAGTCTGTGATTCTCTCCTGTTATCGAGGAGAGGCCCTCTCAGCACACCAATAAAGCATGTGACCCAGTAAGATTGTGTAAACATACTAACAAGGGAGATCCCAGAGATCCCGCTATTTGATTTTTTTTTTTTTTTTTACTAGCAGGAGGATGACTGCCTATGAAATGCTTTTAGCAGAATGTGCCAAGTTGTTTAGGATTGCTTTGGTTAGTAGAGCAGGGATCCATATGTTTATGGGACGTGACTCCCTGGAAAATGTCACGTAAGTTATGTCATTCTCTGAGTATAAAAATGAGCATATTTTATGTGTAGAAAGATCATTCTATGTAAGTGAAGTGTTGACACGTTTCCCTAGAAATCCCATCTGTCTGCCTGGGCAAAGGAGTATCTGGTGAAAAAATCAATGACCTGACTAAGATGTCTGAACACTACTTTGCCAGTGACTAGTGGTCGCCTGAATTATTGAAATTGACTAGTAAAGCTTGATACTCTGTAAGATTACAGATTTGTGCAAGTCTGACTTCACATTACAGTCATTTTCTATTATCTCAAGAAATCATGCTCATGTAAAGGAATGAGTTCAGAAACTTTGGAAGGTTTCAACACTTAAAAGACTAAGAGTAGGTGAGAAACCTCGTCCCCGTATGACTTATAAATGTATGAGGAGAATTGGAGATAAAAGTGTTGTAGAATTAAAAGAATGACAAAATTTCATAAAGTGAGCTATATAACAAGTCATGTTAAAAAGTAAATTAAGAATACCCATCAGTAACCATGATAGAATGCAGGACCCAGATAAGAGTTCTAAGTGGCTAGAGGAATAAATAATTCTTCATAAAAGAGCGTAAATATTTAAGATTCTTTGGAGAAGCTTAATTCTCTAAGGAACCAGTATGATGGCAAGAAATAATAACTGGAGGGAATTATATGCATGAGCTAGAATGGATTCATCTTTTGCGGGGTCTCTGGCATATTCAGTTTGGAGAGCAAGGGCTCTTTAAGAAAGAATACAAAACCACAAATTCAAAATTGAAAAGCATTAAAACAAATGAGGTATCCTGAAACTTGAACTTCATTAGCTTACGACCGGAGGACAAGGTCCGATAAATATTTTCTGTAAAGAGCAAGATAGTATATAGTTTAGGTTTGTGGGCCATGCTGTCAGTGTTGTAACTACTTAGCTCTGACTTTTATAGTGCTTAAACTGCCTGAAGCAATATGTAAACAAATGAGAGTTGCTGTGTTCCAGTAAAATTTTATTTACTAAAGCAGGTGGCAACCAGGATTTGGCCCATTGGCTGTAGTTTGCCTGTCTCTGGCTTGAAAACCTGCCTCTGTTCATGAGAAAGATTTTAGTTTAAATTTGCCCATGTGCTCAAGGAAGAGAAGTAAAATTAAAAGATATAATAGAGGACAATATAATGTAAATGAATAAACATGTTCATATATAATAAACATTATATTATAGAAATATAAACATAAAGTAATGGAACAAAATCCTAGTGGCAGTATCAGGAGATTGCATCAGGATTTATGAGTATGGAAGTCAAGGTATTCCTGTGTCATCTTTTCCTAAGAGATGGAAAGGAAAAAGCTAGGGACTGATACAAATTAAAGTTGGCAACTACAAAATGAGGAAATTAAAGTTATTCTGGAAAATAGAAGACAAATTCCTCCTGCTAAGAATAGGAGGTTCAAGTGTAGGGTGGAATTATTTGAAAAGCTGGTGAATCTTAGAATATCTTGTGCAGGAAAAGAGAAAAAAATTGATCAAAAGTAATATAATTTAAAATGATAATAGAAAAGTGATCCAGACAGAGTCTGTGTTATTCACAAAGGCAAAGAACCAAGAAAATAAACTGTGTGTCTTGGGAGTATATGCAAATGCAACATGAAATAAATAGATGACAAAATAGTAGATATTAGCAGAAATGTGTTTTTTAATGTTATAGTAAACACTGTCAAAACAAATTTGGTGTAATTTAGTTTCAAAATGACAACATACATCAGTTTTAACCTATGACCATATCCATAATTATATGAAAATAAATATTTCTTTAAGTTTTCTGAACAACTAAGCCGATGTAGAATATTTAGCTCCAAATTAATTGGGAGAACTTCATAGTGTCTTATAATTAAGTTGCCTTTAAATATGCCTGATCCTTCAGGCAAACATCTGTGGATATTTGTCTCCACATGTTCCAGCACGTTGAGGTGATTTGAATTCAGCAAAAAAAAAAAAAAAGTAATAGCTTAAGTTGAAAAGGGAATTATCCTAAGGGAATCTGGTGGAAATGCACTCAAGAACAGAAGAACCATATCTGTTTCTTTCATGAGCATTTGCTGTGTTTTGATGTAGTAAGTTATCATTCATGGCCTAACACTTAATGAAGATAAATGATTGATATAATGGATGACCTAAGAGCACATGAGAACAGAAATGCTTTTGTCCTGAAGAATATATTCTTCCGCCTATAATTTGAATGTAAATTTTGAATATAGAAATTATGGCTGAAAGTATTCTAAAAATCACACACACACACACACACACACACACACACACACACACACACAAACTGCATTCAGACTAGTGCTACAGTACCCATTCAAAACATCTGAAGTCATTTATCTTTCTGAATTGCACCCAGTGTGAAGATTTTTCACACAAAACAAAACAGAAGTGAGCATCAGTAACACTTCCAACATGCATACACTTTGTTCTAAAGGAACAGCTGTTGCTTGATGAAAAAGTTGATGAAAAATGCCCAGCATTTGTTTTTTAAAAAGTTATCACCCAAATAAGAATTGTTGGGAACCAGATGTTAAAATTGAGAGTGGTCTGTTTATTTCGGTTGAGAGTGTTATAAAAATGTTAATAAGGTGTTTTTATGTCTATTACACGGTGATATTTGACTCTTAAAGGTGCTTTTTGTTATACTTGAGTTTTGTTTCTGTGGGCTGGTATTATTGGTGTTAGATCACTGAAGAGTAAATAAAGAGAGAAAGAATGCTTTCTTGTAACCAAAATATTGAACTGGAATGAGAACAGTGGCATAGTTTTGCAGATAACTTACAGTGAAAGCTTTAAAAGACTAATATCTTTTTTGCATTGAGAAATAACCTAATAATATTTGTCAATAATTATCATCTCAACCTAAGGAACTATGCTACCTCAAAAACTACTATTCTAGGCATCTGCAGGATACCTTGATTTCTCACCACCTGAGTACTTTACTACTCATGTGCAGCACATCTCCATCCATTTAACAGGTTCCAGTCGGCCACATAGTATTTAATATATAAATTCTTTTAATTGCATAAATAATACATACTCCTTATAGAAAATGAAAACATTTCAAAAAATTAAAGCCTCATTTGAATATTACCCAAACCTAGTCCCTTCTTCAGAGATGACTTTTGTTTTCAGTTTGATGTGTATTTTCCCCAGATATATTCATTGCATTTATAAATGCATGTACGTTTACCTATTGAAAATATGCACAATTGACTTTTGTGAGTATGCTTTCCTTAAATCAAGTGTATCAAAATGGGTCAATTTGAAATGTACTTTTTTCAATTCAACAATATACCTGAATAGTTTTATCATGAGAATAACATTAGGATTAAAAATAATAAAACTAATCATATTAGACAAATTTATTTGGGTGCTCTCTGTCCATTGACTATTACGTGTCATATCTGGATTATTTCATTTAATCATGACAAACTAATGAAACAGGTAATACTGTTATCTCCATTTTACAGAAGAGAAAAAAAGATAAACTAAGTACTTTTCTCAAGGTCAATACAGGGAACAAATGATTCAAATTCAGATGGTTCTGTTTTCAGAGGTCATGTCATTAACCATTATGCTGCAATGGCGGCATTATAGTCTGCATAATGAGTAAACTGTTTTTGTTTAGCCATTCTTATACTGATGAATATTTAGAGTTTTTCTAATTGCAGCACAATACTGCAGTTGATATTCTTGCACAGTTATCAACAGTGCATTTCCAAAAGTAGAAAGGCAGAGCTTTATATTATTTACAGACTGTAAAATATATAAGAATTTTACTCTAAAACAACTCCCAGTAATGCATTTATACCAGCGTAGTTGAGCCTGCCCATTTCTCTACATTCTCATTTTATTTTTGTCAGTCTAATGGAGGAAAAATTGTTTTAATTCACTTATTAGCTGTATTTGGATTGTTTCATATGTTTTAATTCACTTATTAGCAGTATTTGGATTGTTTCATATGTTTATCACCATTTGTATTCCCTCCAATCCAGAGAGGCTGTTCGTATCTTTTGCCTGGTCTTCTGTTATCTTGAGTCTTTCCAAAAACTAGTTTAAATGTCAACTCATCCAAAGAAATATCCCTACTTCCTGCAACTTGAAACATTCTCTTTTTATTTGGTTTTTATAATATTTTATCTGCACTTTCCTTATCATATCACTGTATCACTTTTTACTTTGTATAATTGCTATTTCTGTATTATCCAATCTCCCCTATAATATGCTTTATGGAATAGTTTATGTTGATTAATCTTTATCACTCATATTAAAATTAACAAAAATTAAAATAATGAAAATTTTAATTAATTTAGCTTTTAATTGTTTTCAGTTATTATGTATGCCACCCAGTGAGAGACATAATTTTTGGCATGTCTTTTTTTGAAACAATTAAAAGGAAACAAAAAAAAAATTATCTCTCTATGATCATTCAGATCGGAAAAATGATGTGTTCTAAATAATGATGCTTATTCTGTTTATATATTAAGAGAGCAATTCATATGTCTAGAAACTTCTCTGATTTTTGTCATTATGGAGAATTTTTAAAAATTTAAAAAAAATCTCTGTCTTTCATTAAATTATAAAGATTTTAAAAAATCTTGATAAACTCATGGAAAAAATGTGAAAATTGTTTCATTATTAAAAATGATTATGAAAAGCTCATACAATTATTATTTAGCTTATTCATTAAAGGTTCATTCTGCATTCTATTAGGAAATATGGAAATACAATATAGGAATATTAGGAAATATAGAAACACAATATAAATATAAGAAAGACAATAAGAAAGAGATAAGAATACTGGACTTAGAGTAGAATTCAGGGTATGATTGAGGCATGTATGAAAATTTCAACCAAATTGCAAAAGAGTTTGCCATAGAATAGACCCTTCAGGCTCCCTCAGGTTTTAAACATTTCCCTACACGACCCTCAACTAGTAAGTACAGTTTACTTTGGACTTTTGAATTCTATGGGTAACAGGAGGTCATGAATATTACTTTAGAAGGCTCAGAATTAAAGCTTGTGTCCCTAGAATTAGTGTCTTATTTATCAGAATCCACAAACATATTGAAGGAAATTCAAGGATATGGGCATCAAGTTAATAATTGAATGTTTTCTATGGTAAGTTGTTCTTGGCAAATCTAGAGAAGCAACTTAAAGTTGTGATCATGGTCCGCAGTTCAATCTCTCCAAGTGTTTACTTTTTGCTGCTAGAAAGGATTCTGCCTATGTATATTTCAAAGCACCAGTGTTTTAAGAATCTGTAAAGTATTATAATTCAGGAATATCTGTTGAAGAATCAAGAACAGGTCATTAATGATCTCATAGAACAATTCTCCCATATAGTGTTTCTTGGGGACACTAGTTTCTTGAGATTGAATGAAAAGGGAAAGTGATGTTCACATGTAAATCAATTTGGGAAATTTATATACTTAAGCTTCCTTTTGGAGATTCAGAAAGAACAGTAGCATATTAACAGCTATAAGGCAACTAATATTTTAAGCTATGTTTAAGCATGTATAAAAGAAGCATATTTAAAAAGGGAATCTTTGCCTTATCAGGATTTCACTTTTCAGAAAATATAAGGCTTATCTGTACAGTTTCTTATGGCAAATACCATGAAGACATTTTTTATGAAATGGGTATACATTTGTGTGGGTATTTCTTAAGGAACTTCTTTGGCAGTATTTGCACTTGCTTGGCAATGTTTGTTCCTCATGGAATCAGGGCTGTTCACTTTGGAACATATTTCAGTAGCTTGCCTGTTTTCTCAGGTGTTTTCCCTGATTGCAGTCAGCCGTGGCTGTGCATCTCTTCCCTTCAGTCAAGGTTCACATTGAGCATAAAGCATAAGAATAGGGGCTTTGGAATTCCATAAATACGGAATCCAATTTCATCTGTGTTGCTGATAAGCTGTGTGAAATAAGGGCAGGTTTTTGAACCTCTCTCATTTGTAGTTTCCTTATTTGAAAAGTAGAGATATTAATATTGACTGTAGAGAGGTAGATTAAATTGCTATATAAGAAAAACTCAATAGATCATGGCTATTAATTATTATTATTATTATTATTATTATTATTATTATTATTATTATTATTATTATTATTATTACTAATTATTAATTTCCTTTGTGTGAAGCCTGCCTTCAGAGGGGATACACCTATGAGAGAGAGAAAAAAAGTCTTTTACAGTCCAGTCTGCACATATGGATTGGTCTTATATACACATGCACACATTTTTTTTTTCACTTAAAATATAAAAAAGAAGTTAATTAGCCAGCCACTTTGTGTGATGATTTTCTGATACATTAAAAAAAAAAAGATCTTGGCAGACACTGATGTTAGGCTATGTGATAGGCTATGCAAAACTATTCATAAATGTTTTCTCTTGCCTTCATTTTTTTATCTGGTAAGCTAAAATATCAATGCTTTCTGGTGTGGCTATTAATCCAGACAATATATAAGTAAATCTCACAGGTGAGGTTTCCAAGAGTCTTTAAAACAGTACACACTTGATTTGTATGTGTTGTTCATTTGTCCTTTGCTGCTTCAACCTTTCCTCTTTTAATTGCCTAGAATGTGGCCATCATGCATCAAGATGCTATAGGCATCATGCAACCTTATACACCATGCTAATAATAATGTAACTCAAATCTTCAGTGTCATTGTGCTTCTGCTTTTCTCCCAGTTGTGGACTGCCTTCACCCACTTTTTTGGTAAAAGAGGATAAGCCTCTTGCATGTTGACTACTTTTATTTGCAAGCTTTGTTACTTATAGCCAAATTTGTCCTAACTGAAACAAATATTGATATTTAGGTCACACATTGTCTGAAGATTATATTAAATTACATACAGAGTTCCTTTCATTCAATAGCAAACATTTTTAAGTGACTGGTAGGAGCAATGTGATATTTCAGCTACTAGAGTAATGTGATGAACTGAAGAGGAAGAAGTCATGAAAAAGTAGTCAAGGAAATGTGTTCTAACAAATGATGTTTGAAGACAGCGACATTTGAAACTAAAAGAATTAGATGGCCCAGCTTTGTAAAATATCTTGGGACTATAGCATTCCTTTTTTCAATTAACCATGCAACTTACCTATTGTATTAAAAGACACTTTTTTTTTTTGGTCCATCCTAAAAGAAAACTTGATTAGTTTGAATATAAGGAGTGAGAGGGCAATTGGAAGAAATATAGAAGAGGTAAGCAGATGCCAGATTACATAGAGACTTGTAGGAAACAAAGAAAATAGTTTCTATGTATTCCAGTAGTTTTGCTGCATAATAAAGCACCTCAAACATACTGGCATAAAACAATAAACTTCTATTATAGTCACAGAGTCTGCAGGTCAGGAATTCATAAAGGGCATAGTGAGGATAGCTCTTACCTACTCCTCATGATAGGGTGTCAGCTGAAAAGACACCCATACCTGGAAGTGACCCAAATAGCTGGGGGAAGGTGCATCTGTGAGAGTGCTTCTTTATTCACATACCTGGCACCTGGGCTTGAGCATTTGAAGCCAGGGATGAACTAAGCCTGTCACCTGGACCCTTATGCAAGGTCTCTCTACGTAGCTTAGGTTGTTTCCAGCCTGGCAACAGAGAGGACATCCTGAGAGTGACTATTCTGAGAGGACTGAGCAGAAATTGCATGGTCTATCCTGACCAGATCTCAAAAGTTACATAACATTGTTTCTGTTGTATTGATCAAAGAAGAAGTCATAGATCCTCCCAGATTCAAGGTCAGAGATAATAGACTTCATCTCTCAGTGGATTGAAAGTTGAAGAATTCTGAGGCTGTATTTTATAACCATAATTCTATATCAAATGGGAGGAAAGAAAACATACATATGTATTTTTATTGTATCCATTTTCCTCCAAAGAATTGACTTTTTACTAACCTTCATACTCTGATACTCATAGCTTCCTTATTTTTTTCCATTAAACTCTGTCTTTCAGGAGCAATTCTAACCAATTATTTTACATTACATTGTGAACTAAAGATAATTTTAAAGTATTGCTATTTGGGGGGGTATATTTATTTCACAAATTTATAAATCTGGGTAATTTATTAAACTCCATTTCCTAGGTGAGTTAAAGTAGAAAGGTAGAGTCTGAACAGGGTATAATGGATATGCCTTAATTATTTCAGTGCAGAAACTGGTGAATCAGGCAGCATGTGTCCTATCTAAAAGGAATACCCATTATTAACATTTTTTTTCTTGCCGTAGGAAACTGAGGACACATAATGCCAGATTATTTTTCCCAGAAAAGCCAGAAATTGGAATTTTTTCTGAATTCTTTGAAGTATAAAGTGTTATGTTAAAATTAAAAAAAAAAAATCCTTATCTGTAAGTCTTTATTCATCTAAAGACTTCCAACTCATGAACACTCCTTAAGTTAAAATAAGATATTAGTCATAGAATTTAAGGCAGAGTGGAGATGGTTATTATTTTGAAGGCAGTAATCATTACCACAATCCCTGAAAATATGCAGTAGGTACTTTGTATAATTATTTGTTATATTACCATAGGATTTTTTTCTTCAAATTCTTTCAATGAGATAAAAAATAAGCATTTATTTTTAAGTGAGTAATTTTACAACATTGAATCATTTACCTAATTATAGAACTTAATTTGGTGCTTTGTATCCACTAAATCAAATACTTACTTTATGTTTGCAGCATTTCAGTTTTTTTTTTAATAAATCATTTTCTATGTGTGAGGAAAATTTTTTTCACATATTAATTGAAAATATTAGAGCTTCTAAGAAAGAGTAAAAGCTAGGATAAACTAATCCTAATTTCAGTTGTACTCTATGTTTGCCATTACATGAACTATTAAAAAAAAAATCCCCCTAATTTTGTGTGATATAAAAAGAAATTGTGTGTTAGGATATTCAATAAAACTATGTCAGGAAGCACAGTTACATCAGTAGAACCACAGTCATGAACCAGGGTCATATCAATAGAACCACAGTCATGAAGGATGTAGAGAGAAAGAGTGAGGATGTGATTTCTGTAAAATTAGAGTAGGGTGGAGTCACAGAATTTGTTACCTGTAATTTCCAGAAATAATCATAGAGTTTAAGAAGAGAGAAGACTGTCAGGAAATAGGCATTTCTTACAGTCAAAAAGTAGCTTTGTTTTGTTTTGTTTTTATCAGCCACACATATTTACCTAGTTCAACTCTCATTTTTATGTTAACAATTCCATAATAACTTTATTTACCTTTATTCTTTCTTTTTGCATTCCTTTACCTTTGTATTTATTCATATAAAGTAGTTGTATAGATTTTATTTTAAAATGAAAATTTCCTTTCAAAATTTCAAAAGCAGAACATAACAAATTTTTATTCCAACAGGTCTGCTACTCTGTCTTCTTTGTTTCAACAAATGTTACCACCAGCAATCCCATCAGATACATTGAGTCAACTGGTAAATCATTTATGTCTCTTTTATACATTGTTTTTCATGAAGTTTTCCAGTACCATTATGTCTCACCTCAAATATCAAAATGCCAATGATTTTGATTTCCTTTCCTCTAATCTGTTCCACTTAATCTAACACAATTCTCTGAGTTATGACAAATTCCAATTCTGTTCATAAACCTTCAAAGACCTTCCACTGAATTTTAACAGAGTTAGAATAGACGATTACTTCAGTCATGGGTTAATGTTTAGCAAAATACCTCATCATCTGTCTTTTTCAAAAAATCAATATAGTTATTAAAATATTCAACTTTTAACTATAAAATATTTCAGATATGCCAAAAGTAGAAGGAAGCTTTTGATACAGCTACAAAACTGTAAATAAGATTTTACTATAAGAAATTCTACAAAAGATAGCTACCATCCTAAATTGATGTTTACCATTTTCATATATATTTCCATACTTTTACCTAAAAATATATGTATGGAATATTTATATATGGCATATAATGTTGGTTAAATTTTCAAAATTAAAATAAATATAATAATTTTGTGTATAACTTGGAGCATACTTTTAATCTTACTGTTAGTATTTTTGAGATCCATTCGTGATGATAGTTGGATATCCATTTCTGTTATATATGTGTATGGAATTTCATTAAATAAATAATAGAAACCATTTACATATTAAGAAATATTTAAGACAGTTAAAATTATTTTAAATGCTAAATACAGTCCTGGAATTAATATTCGTAGACTCCTTGTTCATATATGCTAGGGTTTTTGTAGGATTGATGTTGAGGAGGGGTTTCAGAACTTTGAGTGTGTGCATCTTAAGTCATTTTAGGTATTGCCAAGTAGCTTTCCAAAGTAGTGGTGTGAATTTACCTTTCCACCATACAAACATCAAAGTTCCTGTTTTCCCATCGCCTCACAATCAGAGGAGACCTTCTCAAGCACTAAGTGGTAATATAGAATGATCAATGTGATCACTTGAACTACTCAATTTGCTCAAATAAAATATATTTTGCATGTTCTTTAAAAGTGGAAAAAACATGGTTTTCACATTTGAAGTTAGTGTGATGTTTGGATACAGTTTATAATTTTTTCGTATGTTAACCAACTGTACTACACACTGCTATATTTTGAAGTTACTCATTTTCCTAGTTGATGTGAAATTAACACAAGATATCGAAAGTCTTACATCTATTTATGATTCCCATGTTATGCTACAGTGGTCAAATTCTTCATCTCTGATTCACTGGCACACTGTCACAATTACTAAGTGTTTATAATCAATTTTTATTCAGTATCTACTCAGTGTCAGTAAATAAATTTGCTGAGACTGTTAACAAATTGTTACGGAAACGACAGGCCAGTCAAGAAACAAGCACCACTCAGAGGGTTGGAGTACTCAGATGTATTACGCAGGCGGGCTCAGAGGGGCTTCTGCTCCGAAGCTCTGAGCACCTTCAAGATGTGCACATGAGGTTTTATAGGGTAAAGTACAAGCTTGGGGTATTCGGCCAATAGGCATGGAACAGCTTTAGCAGCATTATCATCACAAAAGTGGAGGCAGGGAGGCAGCAAACCAACATTCCAAAGCCAGATACGTATCTTTGAAAACCCAGCCGGCTAGCAAAAACACATAAACAGCAAACCAACACTAATTAACCTAGATTTACAAGTTAGTCTAGCAGAACTCAGATCAGTATTCCAATACTTAGACTTGTTAGCCCAGCCCAGCCTCTCCTTCACGTTCCTAGACCTGTGAGTTATCTTGTTAGACCAGCCCAGCTTTTCCTTCACAAAATTACCACCAACTTTTTTGGCTTAAAGTGAGAGATATATTCTCTCTCAGTTCCAGAGGTCTGAAGTCCACTGGAAGGGACTGTAGGTGTAGGTAGGTCATGATTCTTCCAAAGGTTCTTGAGGAGAATCTTCCTTTGCTTCTTCTAGCTTTAGGTGGCTCCAGGCATTCTTTAGTTTGTGACTGCATAACTCAGATCTCTGCCTCTGTCCTCACATAGCATTCTCTTCTCTGTGTACAAGGTGATGTTTTAATATACATATTCATTGTAATGTGATGACAGTAAAGTTACAATGTATTTCTAGCATGCAATATGTATTAATAACTGTAGTCACAATACTTTTCCAGTACTTTAACTATATTTTGTCCTTAAGAGTTGTTACTGTTATTGTTAGTGATAGTCGTAGTATATAGTTTTCTAATAGTCAATGGTTAGATTTGCCTTGGCATTTAACAGTTCTTGTATTTATCATTGCTACTTGCTTTCCGTAATTCCCTTTTTACCTTCATTTCCTTCTTCCTGTACTATTCTTTTAATAGTGATTCTTCAGCAAGTCTATGAGTTGTAATTTCTTAAAACTTTTGTTGACCTAAAAAGTCTTTTTTCCCCCTCTTTCACTGCTGTGTATAATATTTTATCTTTAATTGTAGTCTTTTGCACTTGGAAGTTTATTCCATTGCATATGAAAAATCTCATATATTCTCAAAATTATTATGTGGGCTTTTATCTGTATACCTCCAATACTGCAGAGAAGTTGGGACTGTAGTAAATGGAAAGGCAACCATACTTATTAAAGGCATATTTCCAGGTGAGGTATCTCATATGGCTTACTTTAGGAAGTAGATCAAATAAAAATAATTCATGGTAAAAAGTATGGATTTATGAGCTTTAATGTTGTTTTAGGTAGCAAAATGTTAAAAAAAAAAAAAAAAAAAAAAAAGGTCCTAGTAATATAGCTTGATGTTTCCTGGTCTTTTCTTTCCAGTTCTTCTATATAACAAGTGCAGTGGACCTTAAATAAGGAATATTTTTCTTTTTCTTTATGAAGATAAGTATAGAAATTCCCAATGAAAATTGTCTTTTAAGCCAATTCTCTAACTCTATGAAAGTACTTATTGTATTTTATTTTAGTAGTTTAGACATTAGCCTGTCAGTCACTGAGGAACTGAATTCAATTAAGAAGGTATCAGCCATGTGCTAGTACTCACTCACATTTTCGCATCCATCTAACAGAATTTTCACAGCATCTGAATGGATGCTAATTCACAAGCATTTGATTTATTGAGCAGCAAATATCTTTTCATCTATTTTTCTGTTTTTAACATACACAAATCTAGCTGGTTTCTAGAGGTGAGGTTTCATAAGAATTGAATTCATAACATTCAGTCATTAGCTTGCACAGTTTTAAGTTATTGCCATGGTAGATATTATGTGTATATATTTTTTTTAAATTAACAAAAAGGATTTTTGGATCTTTGGATTTTTTTTTTCAGTTTGAAGTTTTACAAGGAATACATTTTGGAAATATTAACCTGTTTTTTTCAGAACAAAAGAGAAATCAGCAAGTAAAAAGAGTTTTGAGATGAAGAACCTTGGCTATATATGGGAAAATATATTTGTTAATTTTCAAATGCTGATGCCAAATATTAAATATTTAAGAGTAAGTAAATCAAACTATCCCTAAATATTACAAACTTGCTTACAAACATCAACAGATGTTCTTGCCAATCTATGACTTTAAAAGGATGTTGATGTTCTTAAAAATAGCTTTTAAAAAAATAATGAAGTGATTTTTTTGTCCTCAGGTGAAGACCCTTGGAGGCATTTTTTTCACATGGTCTGTCAAATTGTATACCCAAACCATAAGTGGATGTCTGAGTAATAATTCATCTACCTTTATATGATTTGTCAGGTTTTATTTTCCAAAACAAGAGTTGACATCAGCAATGTCTTCAGTCAGATTTTTTTCAGTTATTTACTAAGATACTTGTTAAAAAATGAAATTCGACTGAGTAAATTTGAAGATCTAACTAGCTTTGTTCAGTGCTTCATGAATCAGGCATCATCCTTTCTAGTCAATGGAAGGGCACTCCAAGGAGTAGTACAAACTGAAAGCTTTTTACAAGTAGAAGGAGGGTGAGGCAAGTAAGTTATTAGCAAGAGAAAAAAATTTGTTTCAGGCCAAGTCATCTTTTTGGGGGACAAAAAGTGGGGAAGGAACTTCAGGTGTCTTGGTATGAAGATTACATTACTAGTGCTGATCAGGAAATTGAAGATTGTCTGTTTAAAGGTCACGTTCTTGGGAGAGGTTGAAACTGAAAATGTCTTGGTTTGCTGTCTTGGGAGCAAATGACTACATTTTGGGATTGTTATTTCTTTTCAACATACCTGATGTGTATGTCAAGTGCTTTGGCAAAGTATCAAAATATTAGCAAATAATTATTAGGTAAACAAATCACATTAATCTAGATAATAAGATAATGATACATTGATAAAAATATAATTATTTCATAAGTTTATAAAAATTTCCAAATGTACTAATTAAATCAAGCTACCTAGAGAAGGGTTTGTAGAAACTAGATATTAATGTCTAAGTGCAGGTTGTAATGAAAACTCAAAATTGGCTAGACTATTTGGGAAAAATATTACTGAAGATGTGTGGGATAAATGTTTTGATACTTTTAAAAGGTTTTGCAAAGCCATAGGATTAAGATAACTTAAAAATATATTTTTGAAATATTACTATTTTAAATTCCCATTCCACCTGGTACTATGCCTTACAAACTACAGTGTGGAACAATAAAACTTTCCTGGATTTCTCTATGCTCCTGTCAAAAGCCCTAACCTCTTGGAACTACACACATACCATGAGAATTAGGTCTGTAGCCATTTGTCTAGTTAATTGCTCTGATCTAAAAGCAATAAAACTTCCCTTACCTTCTAAATAGGGTCAAGACATTGTTACAATTATTCTTAAGATTACTAAATCTTCAGTTACTAGGTCCCCAAATAAAGCCACAGGGTATTAGGAAGTCTAGAGCTTTATCTCTTTCTGTGTATTTACATATCAAAAGTTGAAACTCTAGAATTTGAAGTCAACTATTTATCATAAAAGCCTTCACAAGTGGGGCCATCAAGCTTGTGGAGAGATTTACTTTATTTACAAAAGACTGGCACAAGGAGAGATTGTTTCAGGAAGTTAGGAGGACAGCTGCCTTCTCCCCTTTATAAGCAAAGATAAAAACATGTTGTCATTATTTCTTGTCTATGGAAAATCTGGCTACTCACTAGGACAGTTGACCTGAGTCTCAACACTTTTTCCCAGGGGTACAGTCTAGAGCAAGGGGCAGCCAAAACACATTATTAAGAAATGTGTCTGACTGAGAATACTTGTGTACATATTCAAGATAAAATGAATAGAGCTGAGTATTAAGACTCAACAAACAAGTTATCAAATTTTATTGAATACATGAGTGAATGAATGAATATGAAATAGGAATTGAGAGACTGGGTTTAGCTTCTATTCAAGGATACTAGAGAATCAAAATCTGAATAATTTGTAGAATATTTGTCTCATTAAACAGTAAAAAAGAGCTATTGTTCTTATTTCAGAGAAAATTAAGTCAAAGCAATTTAAACACAAACTATTGCCATGGAGAGTGTTGACTGAAATAAATGCACAGCCTAAAAGTTGAGGGTTATGTTTTATTTGGTGGGAGGACTGGAGCCGGGATGATAGCCTTTCAGATGGCTCTGAGGGATTGCTCTGAAGAGGTAGGGGTGGAGCTGGGATATATATGAGCTTTACAACAAAGACCAGGTATTGGAACAATAAAAGATTACTTGTTATCTAAAGAAAAGGAGGCATCTCAAGTTAAAGAATTTAGTGCTTTTCTATGTATGGGAGGAAGCAAACATTTGGGCTCATTGAATTCATTCCTTTGACAAGCATCCAGCTATCTAGGGCCAGTGTCCTGTCCTTTCTTATTCTGAGTCCCCTCAGGGTGCACCACTGGAGTGGCTGCAGAGGCTGGGCTGCAGGCTTGTCTTCACTGTAGGGAGTTGCAGCAGTGGCTGATGACTTGATGGCTTCAGAATTCTTTGTTTACTGATAGGGTTTGCAGTATTTTTCATTCACAAGAGGAAGATTGCAAGATTCCTTTCCATCTAGGAGTGTTTATAAATGAGTTGCTCATTGAGAAGAAAGTCCAACACAAAATGGACATTGATAGCAAGGTCCTCTCAGTTTCATTTATACTAAGTACACTTGTAAGAAAGTTCTCCTTTTATATTTTCTTCCTCCTGTCAGGTCTTGAAAAATATAATTTCAGGTCCAAATTTCTGAAATAAATGTGCATCATCAAAGCAAGTTATTTAACTCCTAACTGTAATGGATTCTCTGATTTATTTTTAATAAATGGCTAATCAGAGTCATGATCCTACTTTGTATGGTCACATTTCAAATCCTTAATCCTCCAGATCAGAGTATGTAGGAAACTGAATTATACATTTTTTTTCACCAGGCTGAGTTCTGTCTTTATTTTAGGTTCCTAATTTTTAAATTCAATTTAAAAATTTTAACACCTTTAATTAATATTGGTTGATATAGAATGTATCACTTTTTGACTCAGATTATATAAAAATACATGTTGAAAATGATTTTACTTATAGATTTAGACTCCACTGGTAGCAGCTTTATTTTCCCTCTCCCTTCCTTGAACTCAACTTTTAGATATTTGTCTTGCCCGTCTCCTTACTACTTTTACAATGGTTGAAATTTGCTTCCAGATTTTTAAAAAAATCTGTTTTTGTCATTCTGCCCATTTATGCCATTTAAAACATTCTGGTGAAATGTTTTCAAATAACTTTTATAACATCTATTTCAATTTTTTCAATAAGAGCATATGAATCCTATGTTTAATATACATATAAATTCGTCATTTTAGTGTTTCTGAGCCCCTGGTATTTGGTTGCCTGCATAGAAATCAATAAACAAGAGGTAGTTTGATTCAACTAGTGCTTGGCAAGTAATTGCCTTTATGAAACCAATTATTATTGATAACTTTGCACAATGATAGCATTACAGGAAAGAGAGGAATAAAAGTTACCCTGGTTCTTAGTCACCAGAAAAAAAAAAATGAATTTTTACCAGGAGACAGAGAGCATGATATAAACATAAGATTTTATTAGTGAAGTAAAAAGGTAGTAAAGTAGAGTATACTCCCCAAAATTGGGTGCAGCCCAATCTGAAAGAGGGAAAATGACTCCTCTCCTTTGTTTTTTCTATTCTTATATCCTGGCTTAGGGGGCATTTTCGTGATTGATTATTGATGGCTTCTCGTCTTTGAGTGCTCAGGCTGATTGACAGCTCAAGTTCCCTGTGCTCAGGCACGCCCATCTCTTCTGTGCATGTTTTCACCCATGATGCACACAGAGAAACCTATGGGAGGGGACTCAAGCTGTAATGTTAATTACATTATAATGAGCATTGGGTCAAGGTAAGCTGGTCCCTCTCTGTACTGTGCAGCTGCAGCATTTGGATTCTAGCCGACTTCTTTGCTGACCTTCATTTAGAGAGAGTAAAAGTTTTTGGAGCCTCTTATTCTGAGTGCAGGTGTACCATTATTTTCTGGTTTGCTGCCTCCCCCTTCCTCTCCCCTTGCCCAGTGCTCATTTCTATCAAACTGCCTAACAGTAGCAGTGAACTTCTACTAGTCTGTTTATGTATAAGGCTTAATGTAGGAAATAGAATGTTGGCATTAGGCACTAAATGCCTCTGTTATTCATGGGTTATTGAGACTTTCAGTACATATTTAGGAGGACTGAGGAATGGACACTATTTTTATACTAGAATACTCATTTCTAACACATATGAGAAAATCAATAGGAAAGTGAGAAAATCTAGTCAATTTGAGATGTTGAAGAGTGAGAATTCCATATGCATAGCAGTTGGAAATTATTTTTGCTATTTACTTTTCATAGAATATAATAATGTTGGCAAATGAACAAGGCAATTCCTAGCTGAATTATAAAATTATTTACAGAACTTTCAAAGATATTGATCTCTCTTGTTTATAAGTAATTCATGGGACAATTTTAAAAATAGATAAAATATCTGGTAAATAAGCTTCAGGGCATCACAGAATAATTAAAAATAAACTTTTCTATTCCAATAGCTTGAATTTCCATTCAGCATAACTGTGCATGAGAAGTCTATTGGCAGATTACTTGCTAACATAAAGCTGAAAAAGATTTCTACATTAAGCTGACAAAATTTTCTCTTTCTCCTTTAAAATGATCAATATTTTATCTTATTAATTTAGCTTTCTTTAACTGCTTATAATTTGAACTGAGTTATTGGAGAGAAGAATGATTTTTAAATTATCTGTAAAAATAAGAATAGCTATTCTTATCCAGGATGCCAATCTTACCAAGAAATGTTAGAAATAATGTAAGCAAAACTCTAAAGAAAATAAACATCATTGTCTGTCTAGGCATATGCCATGTGCGTCTTCTGTTTGAGCATTCCCTATGACTGACTGCCTTTTCACTTTTATTGACTTTAGACATGTTCTATTCATATAGTTTCTACCTTCACTTGATCCTTATTGGTTGTGTTTTGGCATCTGATCAACCCTGTATCACTATTTAGAATCCTGGGTACTGTTGCTCTTCCACTTTCACTGTTCCTTAATGTGAGCAGGTGATCACTTTCCTCATAATTAAATATTATGAGATTATTGTTGGATGTATTTTCCACATTGGTACACTGGTTTAGAAATGTATAGGAAGTTTAAATGTGTAGAAATACAGGTAGAGATGGCAACAGCACTTACCTGTAGTTCCTGATAACTGAATTATTAGTCAAATTAAAAGATACGTTGAGACCTCCCCCCCCAAGAATGTGTAGGTAATTTTCATTCTGTATTTTATTGAGGAAAAAAAAAATGAAGGGCCATAACTACTTGTACTCTCACTGCTAGCACATTTCCCACTGAGAAAAAGTTAGCATATTCAGATGTAAAATAATAAAGAACTATAATATACCCTAACATCCAATTGGGGAAAAATATCATAATTGTATACGTATGTTAAATTAGTCAAAAGCTGATAACTTACAGCATATGATGCATTTACCTTCAGCTTGTTGAAGGGAATCGTAAGTGAAACATGAAGCCCAATCGAATCAATTCAACCATGAAAAATAAAATGACTAGTGGTCATCTATTTTTATTAAAATAATAAAGTACTAGGAGAGAAACTCAATTTTTTTGAAACAGCTGTATATCTGCTTAATTTATTCATATTATGTTCATTGTGCTTCAAAATTAAATGGCTGCTTTAAAAAATGATACAAAATTACATATTCAGAGATACTTTCCAGCGGGTTAATTGAAAACTGCTTATGAAGGCATCACCACAAGCCACAAATTGAGGCTGTTTTCATAAACTTGCTCTAGCTGAGATGCTCAATGTGCAGATTTGCTGATATACAGTTTTATGGAGAGCATTGTTTATTCCCAAGAACTCAAGGAGTAGACATTTTAAGAAGAAAAATCACATTAAGTTTTGTTGAATCAAGTGGATTTTATTTTAAGAAAACTACTTAGAATTCTCTTTTTAAAAGGCGATTGTTCTGAAATCTGACAAAGCTAAATGGATATATTTGATACTTGTTATAACTCTATTTGGTTTAGTTGGTCATAATGTAACCATCCCTAACTTAAATTTATTAAAAAATTTTTAAAAGGCAAAAATTAAAATGAAAATGGCCAAACAGTACTGGAAAATGATCAAGTACTAGTTTACAGAAATCAAGGATTAATTTCCACTAATTATGGAACGATGAAACTATTTGATTAAATATTAAAATATATTGAAGATAGTAGGAAAACAGCTTCCCTGGTGATCCCTGGTACAGAAATCAGGTTAACACTCTGTGCCTATTTGATATCATTTTTTTCTTTTAATGTTTTTATGAAACCATGGCAACTTAAAGAAAGTTGCTAAAGCAATACCAAGAACAGCCATGTAACTTTCAACCAGAGAATCCTTTCACGTTCACAAACTGCCCCAATACTTTTTATAGGAAATTAATCCACTCCAGGAGACTATTCCTCCAGGTTCCATTTCTTTTCAGTTCCTTCAATAAAGATGTTTCCTAGTCCTTCCTTGACTTCCACAACATCCCAAACAAATCTGGTGGCATATAGAATCTATTTGTCTCATCAGCAGTGGTTTTAAGTATGATCATTTGAAAGGTGATGCTTTCCAGGTTTCTCTATCATAAAATTAGTCTTCGTTTGCTTTATAATTAAGCATTGTGTATTGATATACTATATAATATAATGTGACATGGCCTAATATAATATGTAATTATATAAGTAAGTAATATTTAATTATTTCATGAGGAAATGGCTTTGAGACAATGCAAATACCTCATTTCTCATCCATTTATTCACCCACTAGGTGTAGTATCCATTGATGTTTCTTGACTTAATTAGATACTACTATGATGGTTGTCAAATAATGACTTAGGTATATCATCATCTGTTTCCTATTTATTGATTGACATTCTTTGCGAAATTAGCTCTTTCAATAAATAAATAAATAGGAGAAGAGGAGCTACTTATATACTATATAATTATATTATTAAGTAATAAACATAATAATTTTAGATTTGTAATTACTCCCAAAAAGGCATTCAAAACACATAAAACAGAAATTATTTAATTAAAACCAAAAAAGTCCTATCTAAAAATACAGTATGAGATTTCAGCATTCCTTTCTCAGTAATAAATAAACATACAGAAGATTAGTAGGGAAATTGAGTCTTGAAAAACACTACCAAATAATTTTACCAATTTGACATTTATAAATGTCAGTGCTAAAGAAATAACAACAGAATATGCATTTTTTCACATGTGCAGGAAATAATCACTATGTTGGGCCTTATTCTGGTCCTTTAAGGAAGTCACAATAAATTGTTGATTTTTATATGATATAAAGTAATCTCTCTTTTCACAAAAATGAAAATATAACTCAATAATAGAATGCTGTTGGAAAATATTCAAACTTTTGGAAATCGTACCATAAAGTTCAAAATAATCCAAGGTTCAAGAAAGTATCACAAGTGATATCAGAAAATTGCTTAGAAATGAATGAAAATGAACAAATACCATATCAAAAATTAATGGATACAACTAAAGCAATGCTTTGAAATAAATTTTACAGCAATATTTATTTATATTAGTATATTCATTTGCTTGGGCTGCCACAAAAAATACCACAGACTGGAGCAGGAAAAAAAAATATTTTCAAACAGTTCTAATGGCAAGATGTCAAGTGCCACCTGATTAAATTTCCGAAAAGGACTCTTCCTGGCTTGCCTTCTCACTGCTGTAACCCCACACGGCCTTCTTCTATGCACATGTGCAGAGAGGAAGAACTCTCCAGGGTCTCTTTCTCTTCTTATAAGGCTATCAGCCTTAATAGATTTGGTCCTCATCTTTATAACCCAACCTTATTAACCTCCTTAAAAATCCTATCTCCAAATACAGCCACACTGGGGGTTAGGGCATCAACCATATCAATTTTGTGGGGGCACAATTTAGTCCATAGCAATTAGGAAATAGATAAAAATATCACATCAATGATACAAGCAAATTAAAACCAAAGTAAACAGAGGGATATATAATAAAAATAAGATTAAAAAATAAAAAAACAAGACCAATATGGAATATCAATGAGATCAAAAGCTGGATTATTAAAAAATGAAAAAAAAAATCTAGACATAGTCATCAATAAAATACAAGAGAGAAGATAGAGATTACTAAAATGAGTAATGAAAGAGGGAGTATCACCAATTACAAATTATAAAATTATAGTCAGCATATATTTTTAAGAAACTGTATGCAAATACATTTTTAAGTTTGGTAAAATGAACAATTTTTTGACAGACAACAGTAAAATTCACTTAAGAATAGTTAACATGAATGTCTTGAATCTATTAATTAAATTAATTCATAGTTTAAAACCTCTTACACAAAGATTCCAGGTCCAGAAGCTTTCACTAGTGTAGTCTCACAAACATTTAAATAGTAAATAATGTACAGTCTACACAAGGTCTTTTACAAATGGAAGAACAGGCAACTTACCAATCAATTGTACATGGCACATATTACCCTGATGCCAAAACCATACAAATAGATTAATGGGAAAGTACAGACCTATATTTTCCATGAATATTGATATAAAATTTCTCAGTGAAATTTTAGCATATCTCATCTAACTGTCATAAAAAGCACAATTCATCATGAAAATGTGTGGTTTATTCTAGCAATTCAAGGTTTATTTAGCAAATACAGCTATGTTATTTACCACATTAACACTAAAATAGAAAAAAATCTATAAAGGATTATTTCTATAGATGGAGAAGAACATTCAATGAAATTGTACTCAGGTTCATAATAGAAAAAAGGAGGCTTCTGCACAAGGAATATTTTTTAGCAAGGATAAAGATGGACATGGCTCAGTTCATCCAAAGAAGCTGATAATCCAAAATATATTTCTATGCAATAACAAAAAAATTCTGTATTTAAAATACATCAGGTAAAACTAACATAACTGAAAAGAATAATATACAACTCCACATTTATATTTGAATATTTCATAAGTACATTTGTTATTATTAAAAATAAATGAAAAATGTGTAGGTATATCAGATAATTTGATGACATAATCAAATAACTAGGTCTAGGACATTTACAGAATAGCTCATTTATTGCAAGCAGAAACTTTTTTTTTATATTTCATTAACACTCAGTGCATGCTAAGCATTTTTTAAAATTGCAACAAATTTAACATAATTGGATCATATGTTCTCTGACCCACTAGAATTAATCAGAAATGAAAACAGAAAAAAATCTGGGAATGCTCAAATATTTGGAAATTAATAAACCTCAGAATGCCCCTTGGTGTCAAATAGTAAATCAAAAGAGAAATTAGAAGGTTCTTTGGTCTCGATAAAAATAAAAACACTACTGCTTCAGGATTACCTAGGGGAAAATTTATAGCTTTTAATGCTTATGTTAGAAAAAGAGAAATGTCTAAGTCAATGAGGCAAGTTTCTACCTTAAAAAGTCAGGAGAAAAGTCTATTAAAATCAGAGAAGAAAAAAGTAAGAATAGAGGTAATGTAAATTTTTAAAAGCGTTAAAGAAATACCAAAGGAAAAAAAATCTAAAGCTAATCTTGGATAAAATCAGTAAATTGATTAACTTCTAGATAGAGAAATATAGAAAGAAAACCCAAAGCAACTACTGACAGGAATTTAAGGGGAGAGGACTGTGGAATAGACCCTATAGATCTATTGATGGTAAAGGAAATTACAAAAGCTTCATGCCAATAAATTTGATAACATTTGTGATTTGAAAAGCAAAACCATATTAAAGATTACACAAGAAAAAATAGCATATCTGTATAGATTTTTAAATATATCGAAGATATTTAATTCAAACCTCCAGGCTCAGGTGGCTTCACTGTCAAATTTTATTTTCCTTAAATAGGAATATTTTACAGTGATCATTAGACAAGAGTAGATTCTGAGAATTCTTAAATAAATTTCTTACCTAAACAAAACTTTTAAAAATTAAATTTACCTTTAAAGCAGTTTTAAGTTCACAGCATGATTTAGGGGAAGATACAGAGAATTCCCAAATATCCTCACTACCCCCACATATGCATAGCCTTCCCCATTATCAATAGCTTCAACCAGAATGATGTGTTTGTTACAGTTAATAAGTCTACACTAATACATCACAGTCACCCAAAGTCCACGGTTTACATTATGGTTCTCTCTAGATGTTGTATATTCTATGAATTTGGACATGTGTATAAGGACATGTATCCATGATTATGGTGTGCTACAGAATATTTTCATTGCCCTAAAAATCCTCTGTGCTCTACCTATTCATCCTCCTCCTCCACCTCCACCCCCCAATCACTGATACTTTTGCTGTTTCCATAGACTTGCCTGTTCCATAATGTCATATAGTTGGAATCATACAGGATGTGGCATTTTCACATTGGCTTCTTTCACTTAGTAATATACACATGAGGTTTCTCCATGACTTTTCATGAAGAAGAATGCTCATTTCTTTTTAGTACTGAATAATACAACGTTGGCTGAATGTGCCACACTTTATTTACCCATTCACCTCTAAAGGATATGCTCCTACATTTTGGCAATTATGAATAAATCTGCTATAAAGACTGTGTGCAGATTTTTGTATGAACATACATTTTCTACTCCTTTGGGTAAATACCTGAAAGTGTGATTGCAGGATCATGTGGTAGAATTATGTTAGTTTTACTGCTGAACCACCAAACTGTCTTCCAAAGTGGCTATACCATTTTGTATTTCCACTAACAGTGAATGAGAGTTCCTCTTGTTCCTCATTCTTGCCAACATTTAGTGTTTCAGTGTTCCAGATTTTGACCATTCTAATAGGTATGTAGTGTTAGTTCATTGTTGTTTTAATTTGTATTTCCCTGATGACGTGTGAAGTAGAGTATCTTTTGATATGCTTTTTTGCCATCTGTGTATTTTCTTTGGTAAGGTCTTTGGCCCATCTTTAAATCCCATTGTTCGATTTCTTACTGTTGAATTTTAAGTATTCTTTGTATATTTTGGATAAAAGTCCTTTATCAGTTACGTATTTTACAAATATTTTATGCCAGACTGTGGCTTTTCTTCTCAATCTCTTGACATTGTCTTTTGTAGAGCAGAAGTTTTTAATTTTAATGAAGTCCAGCTTTTCAGTTGTTTCTCTCGTGAACTGTATCCTTGGTGTTGTATTTAAAGAGTCATTTTCATACCCAAAGTCATCTAGGTTTTCTCCTATGCTATTTCTATAATTTTTATAATTTTGCATTTTACAAAATGTGATCCATTTTGAGTTAATTTTGTGAAAAGTGTAAGATCTATGTAGACTTTTTTTTCTTTTTTTGCACATGGATGCCCAGCTTTTTCAACACCATTTGTTAAAAAAAAAATCTTTGTTTTATCACGTTACCTTTGCTCCTTTGTCAAAATATAGTTGACTTTATTTATGCAGGTCTGTTTCTGGGCCCTCTGCTCTGTTCCACTGATCTATTTGTCTGTTCTTTTACCAATACCACATTATCTTAATTGCTGTAGCTTTATAGTAAGTCTTGAAGTTGGTTAACACCAGTCCTCCAACTTTGTTCTTCTTCAGTATTGTGTTGGCTATTTTTTGTGTTTTGCCTCTCCATATACTTTAGAATCAGTTTATTGATATCCACAAAATAACTTGTTGGAATTTGGAATGAGATTGTGTTGAGTCTTCAGATCACATTGGGAAGAACTGACATCCTGATGATATAGATAATATATTGGTAATATTGATTATGCATATATATTCCTATTTATCTCCTTTTATTTAGTTCTTCTTTGATTTTGTTCATTAGAGTTTTGTCATTTTCCTCACAAATCTTTTATGGAGTTTATTAGATTTATACTTGAGTATTTCATTTATTTAGGTGCTATGGTGAATAACATTGTGTTTTTAATTTCAAATTCCACACATTCATTGCTGGCATATAGGAAAGCTATTGCCTTTTGTATATTAATCTTTTATCCTGCAGTCTGGCTATAATTGTTTATTAGTTTCAGGTAATTTTTTTACCTCAAAATTAAATGAACTTTCTTGATAATACAATATTTTTGTCTTCTATAAACATTACTAAGCAAAACTTAGAAAAAAAAATTTCATTGAAAATATTAATTAAATACCTGATTGGAAATACCCTATTGTAGCCAATGTCCAATTCTTTGAGAATATTTTACTGAATAATCATAAAAACATGACCCATGATTACCTTATTGTGGGAGGACACATCACGGAAGATAAATGATCATCAATACAGAAAGTAGACTATAGGCAATTTTGATGCAATAGACAATAGACAAAAATATCTGCCTTTTTCTTACAGTGTTGTTAGTGGAAATAGAATGGAAAGTAAGTATCTCACATAAATAAATTCCAGAATAGTTTAACAAATGGTTAATTCAACTAACAGACACAAATAATGAAAAGGATTGCTCAAGGAAAGGATACATATTTGTAAGTGGTCAGTGTTGACTTTATTATGGCAATGAATATTGAACAAGACTTGCAAAAGACAGGGAAAAGCCATGTGAATATCTGGGTCAGAATATTTTGGACAAAGACAAAAGACAGGACAAAGCTCTGGGACACAGCCATTCTTAGCATAAGAAAGCTGGTGTGATTGGAATAGAATGAGCTAAGGGTAGATTTTAGGGTGTAATGAAATACCAACTTTAGGCTATTCAAGGATTTTTGTAATTGCAAGTTATATCTTCAAATGACTGCAATCCAATACTCTCATAAATTGTATTAAAGTTTTAATTTTCCTAGTGATGCCACTTTCTTTGTCATACCTTCCCAATCATGTCAATTTTCAATCACCATGTCCTACACATACTGCCATATGTATTCACTCATTCTATAAGTTGTTCAGTGTACAATTCTAATACTTTAACCTAAATTGCTGGGAATTCAGTATTTGTTTCTATCTTCCCTATTATATATTGGCTCTTATTATCCCCTTTCTTAAAACCTATGTCATAGTCATACTGTGAATTTAATATTTTCCATTATTCTTCTGTTTCTTAGGCAGTATTTATATTTGTTTCAATGCTATAATATCCACTTATTTTTGTTTAACAAATATTAAACAGTTAAATAATTCATGAACCCTTTCAAAATTCAAAGTTGCATAGTTTTCTTAGCTTCAATTTTATCATCTGCAGTAAATCAGAACATCTTGAATTATAACTGCATTAAAACTTTCTTAAGATATCTTAAAGAGTACTTGGAATATGTTCTATATTGTATTATATATATATATATAATTTTCATCCCTTCATTTTCTGATTTATTTTAGCCCTTATGCATTAACAGCTTGACAGCATCTATAACCACCATCATGTATTTGTCTCGTTCATTTGTTTTCTTTTTTATGCTTCACAAGTACATACATTCCTTGGAATCAGGAAATTTGTCTCTGCTTTATTTTAATGCCCCACTCATCTGCTCAGCAGTTTCTTTAACATAAATGTTCCATAAATGTTTGTTAAATGATTAGTGTTAAATTATGTGAATGCTTTACTCATTGAACTATCAAAAGAGTGCTCTCCTTTAGGGTTAAGGCTTCTTTGTCATACCATAGCATTTTAACTCTTTTGCAACATTTAAAAAATAAGACATCTTTAGGAATTAATTAAAATGAATATTTATACTTATAAAATCATGGATTGTTAAAGTATAGTAAGATAACCACATACATTTTGGAGGAAAAGAATGAAATTTATTTTTAAAGAACCTCAAATTATCATCCTCCTTACTTTCATTTTCTATAGATTAAATTTTTATCTTGTATTTTATTTTTAAGTAAAGCTCTTAGAATTAACCATAAAGGGATATATACATGAAAATATTTAAGTCAACTTAATCTATGGAAATGTTATTAGCAATGTTATTAGCTAAGTTCAAGTAAAATTACATAAAGAGCAGTAATGCATTTTATTTTCTTTCTCACATTTTCCTGTGAGTCTTGGAAGTTTACATAATTATTTTAATTAGGGTTATAAACTTCTACCTGGGCAGGTGAGAGGCTAATTACCTAATTTATATGCAAACTGAGCAATTTTCTGTAGGCTCTTTACCACTTCATCTTTTCATTTAATTTTCTCTATTTAAATCAATTAATACTTACTTTGTTTTTGTTCTGTTTAAATGAATGGCTAAAAATTACCCTCAATGTAAACTCTATGTGGATAGTTCAAATAAGGAGTATTTTATACCCAATATATTTTGGGTGAAAGTACCTTTAATGTTTACTTGTATTTGTTGTGTTTACTTATATTTGTACAAGGCATATTACACAATTGAAAAGAATTAGCATATAACGTCCATGTTAGTCTTAAACTTAATACAGTAATTAGTGAGGAGAGCAAAAATGAGTAATAAGAAAGCACAAGAAGCATCCACTTCATCATTGTAACAGGTAGTAGAGTATGAGGTCACAAAATATATTTATTTTTACTTATTCTGAGATTAGCACCATACCTAGAACATAAATATTGCATAAAAATTTTTGAACAAATGAACAAAAATACTTGCACTTAGATCTGAAAAGATACATAGTTGCTGGGATGTCATCATAGTCATTTTCAGTGCAGTTATCATTATTTGTGGAGAAATTCAGAACAGTGAGTGGTTTTTAAATTAAGTTTACATGTAGGTCATCAGATTTAAAATGCTAACTCTGTTTCAATCACCCAGGAAATTATTTATATATATTATATATATATATATATATGTAAATGTGTTTATATATACATATCACCTTTGTTAGAATTATTCAGATTCTTTTCTTCAAATTATTAAACTTTCTAGCTCTCTTTCTCTAATAGTGAAAAGAATTACACACGCAGACACAAACACAGTCAAGTCACAGGCATTGCATTGCTGGTATTTTCAGTAAGATATTTTCATTGGTATTTTGAATAGAATTTGGATTTTTTTTTAACTAAGGGTAGCTCAAACCAAGAATGATGGTCTAAGAGAGTAGTATAATACAAAATCATTGCATTCCTTAATAGGAAGGGAAAATATGAATCATGTCAACCACCTGAAATAACAGTTAAATTGTATCACAAAGATATTAGCCAATTATACTTGGGGAAAAAAGTCATACAGGCACTAGGTAAAACATTGTCCTTTTCCTCTGTTGGAGGGCGTTTATTCTTAGACATGTGTGCTTTCTTCCCAAGGGGTGAGATTGACCTAGAACCCTATGGAAAGCCCTTCACCATTAAGCTTGCCAACTATTTGTCAGAAATGATTAGTGGAGAATAAAAGAAGAAAATCTCCCCTGTTGATAATAGTGGGCAAATAGAAGAGACTCTGAAATTGTACTAGGGAATCACATTTGTTCAGGAAGAACATGTTACATTTAATAATATATATCACTGACCAACTTTTTTTCCCACATATTCCTGGGATGAATCTTTTGAATTTGACAGATCTGAGATAATAAAAAAGCTCTGTGCCAACACACAAATGTGTGCCTTGTAGTCATTTTTACTATAAACAATAACTTTGTGCTGTCCACAATTAATTGTGGTATACTCTTAACCATACTTTTTGAAACTTACTTTAAGTATCTCTGGATTTATAATAATACAACACGTATATTTTATGTAAAAGAAAATGAGAGATTTTATTACAACTCCATTTTGGCATATATTCCTGAATATATTACAACACAAAAACTGAAGAAAACTGTAAATTTTCCTAAGCAAGTTCATAAAAGCCTCACATACCTTATTATGAAATCAGCATTAATGCTGAGGTGATATTTTTATTTACTATATTTATATGATGAATGAGAATTCTTTGGCTATCATTTTGAATCTTTTCCTTCATGGGGTAAACAAGACAACACATATTTGCAATAATGGAAAATGTACCATGCAAAATTTGTTCCATAAATTTGAACAAAATGTGCTATAATTTTGTAGGTATATTGACCTACACTAGATCTATATGTTGTATAAGGCAAAATATCCTAAATAATTGAGATTAATATTGGATTATTAGGTTCAATAATATTTCATGTTAAACATTGAAAAATATTATCACATTTTTTTAAAAGGCAAAAATACATTAACTCAACTCCCAGGAGAAATTTAAGTTTCATGGTTCTGTATGCCAATAACCTTGAAGTTCAAATGTTAACTTTTTATCTTCATTTTATTTAGAACATATTGCAAATCCTTAATTCAAAAGGATGGATTCTTATTTTTAAAAGTAATCTTTGCCTTTTTTTCCCTGTAGTAGTGCAGACTAGAAACCCTAACCTGTTTAACCACTAAAAGAATTTTTTAAAGTTGGATGAACATAGAAATATATTCCTTTAATACTACAATGAGCAAATAAGAATATAAAAATTACATAGAAAACAAGCTTTCATCTTGAGAGTATATACTGATTCTTTTCATAAGGATGAGCTCAGATATTTTGGAATTCTGAAGAGAAGAGATACTCGTTAGAGATGTTGGAAATCAAAAGGCAATCTGATGTTGAGTTCCCTGGGTTTTGTTTTTGCTTCCTGCGTATCTCAGCCTGGGTACGAGGAAACAGTGTGCACAGACAAAAAAGATACGTGAAAGCCTTTTCTCTCTAGCCAGAGGGCTGGAAAGAATGCACTTATAGAATGGAACCCTTTACTTCATCCACTGAGTGCCAATAGGACCTACCTAATTGTGACAAACACAAGTGTCTCCAGACATTTCCAATTGTCCCCACAATGTTACCATCACTGTTAAAAACATTATAAAAAAGAATTCACCAGGCCTATTCTCTATCACCATGTTTCATTGGCAAGTTCTATTAAACATTAAAATAAGAAAGAACACGAGTTCTATACAATTTTTCCAGAATACTAAAGAGGAAGGAACACTTCTCAACTTATTTTATGAGGCAAGGATTACACTAATTCCAAACCAGACAAAGGCAGTACAAAACAAACATTTTAGACCAATATAGCTCATGACTCTAGAGGCAAAAATCCTCAATAAATTGAATAAAAATATTGTATCATTTTATATGGGTGTAAGAAATTCTCCACAAAAAATTCTTAAATTCTCCCTCTATATTTTTGCCATTATTTTATTTTATTTTTGAATATGCTATAAACTCACTATGCACTGCTACTGTTTGGTCTATAGATATACAAATATATTTAGTGTGATTAAAATAAGAAATACATATTTTATGTTTACTTTAATCATTTCTGGAAATCTGTATGTTTATATGTAGATTTATGTTTGGTCTGATGCTATATTCTTTCAACCTGAGTACTCAGTTGTAACAATTCTTATAGTATAGATCAACTTTTATTAAAATATCTCAGTATTTGTATCCCTGAAAAGGTGTGTATGTTTTTTGGTTCATTTTTGAAATATATTTTATTTATTATAGAATTGTAGGTCAACAGTGTTTTTGTGTTTTTTCCTCCCAGGACTTTAAAGTCTTTTTTCAATTTTTCTTTGAGAAACTATTTCTCCCTTATTTTGAAAGATATTTCACCTGCGTATAGAAATCGGTGTTGAGTTGTAATTTTTTCCCCATTACTTTAAAGATGTTGATTCATTGTTTTCTGGCTTGCATTATGACCGATAAAAATTTGTCGTTTTTTTCCCTATATGTAATTTGCATTCATTATTTTCTCTTTCTGTTGAGTGAGTGTGTTGATATTGGTGTATGTTATTCATTTTTATCTTTATTTGTATTTTCAGAAATTCCTGAATCTGTGACTTGATTTCTATTATAATTTGAGGAAAATATTTGTCCTTTATCCTTCTGAGTATTTCCTCTACCACTCTCTACTTTTCCTAGAATCTCAGTGATATGTATTAAAATCATTTTATACATTACCACCCATGCTCCCCTACTCCCCAAGTTGCACCACTGAGAGTGATTTCTCTGGTACCTCACTCTGTCTTCAGTTTTTTTGTTTTTGATTTGTTTTGTTTTTAATGATAATATATGAAGTCCTTAATAAAATCCTTTCAGTGGGAATGAATTCCTTGTGTCCATGGCTCTTAGAAATTGTCTGCCCATATTAGTCTACGCTGAATCTTTTGGAGTTTGTTAAAAATTTCTGTAGAATTCTCTTTACCCATTTTAATGGAAATCGGTCTTTTGCTGCTAGTGCTCATGTCTCTTCTGTTTTTGAAAACATCTATATTTCCTCATATTTTATGCTAGTTGGTTATTTGTGGCCTTGGATTTTTTTATGCTTTTGTAGATTATCTTTTTATTTTTATTAGGGTAGAATTGGAACCCTTTCCTGCTTTCTAAATTTTAAATAGGAAACGTGTATTTTAAATGTTAATTTTTACTTTACTATATTTTAGTTTTGCTTTATATTAACAGAATTTATGTTTTTAGGTATATAAGTTTGGCATTATTGTATAATTTCCAGTAAGAGAGATGTATCATTATAATGTATTATCCATTGTTTCTATAGCCACTGTGTTTTGACTTAAGTAGCTTTATTTATCTGGTATTTTTCTTTCTTTCTTTCTTTCTTTCTATCTATCTATCTATCTATCTATCTATCACTTTTTATCTAGTATAATTTGATCTTTCCTTATTCTCATGGTTTGTCTTCACTTTTTAATCAGCTTTAAAAATATTCATCTTTTTAAATGGAGGTTTAATCAAATTAATTTTTGTCCTCATACAGTTGCATTTATGTCCACTTTTATTTGAGATATGTATTTTCCCAAAATTTCTAGGTTGGATAATTTCCCTCATCCCTTACAAGTTTTACAAATATTTCTATTTCTATACTTTTGGGACTATCCTTAATGTTTATTAATATAGTCAATCATTGTTAATTGTGGTAGTTATGTTTCATAATGTTATTATGGATACTGAGTTACCAAGTACTGAACTATTGTCCCTAGGGAAGATTCAAGATTAGGTTCTTGTGAGCCTCTGGTCACAACATTTTTATCAACTGAAATTCTATTTGCACTATATAGGTTTGGCATGTTATAAAATAAGACAGTCCGTTGGCATTGAAATCCTGTTCTTCCACATAACCCTTTTCCTGAATAACATTTAACAGATATTTTAAAAATTCTTCCATGCACACCCTACATCACCTGCAAGCTTAACATTTTTCACAGTGTATTGCCTTTTGAAACAAGCAAGCCAGCCAACCCTAACCAAGAAGAGTTTAACATTTTCCTGATGCTGAGTAAGGTGACTATAAATTTCTTGGCTTGCAACCTTACAACAATGCTGTCCACTTCTGTTTTTAATTGGTCATCATCTCAACAATCTATAAATTTAGCCATATTTCCATCTTTTCCATAGCTTCATCATGCACTGCAGATGTTACTTCAGCACTTTCCAAAGCAGCCTTATATACAGATCAGCAAATTTCCCCTTCCTTCTTCTGTGTGTACTGTATTATTGATTCATTTACATTGAGCTCATGGCCAACAGCACTATAACTCATGCCTGAATGAAGCTTACCTAACACACATCTTTTCTCTGCAAGGCATATCAAATCATTTTTGTGCTTAAGAACTCTAGACAACATTTCAGGAAAACTTTGAGGGGCCATTTTAAAAGCAAAATTACTCCCCCAAAATCACAAAAATGCATAAATAGTGGTACTAAGTAGACCATGATAAGGATACTGGTCCTGAGCTGACACAAGAATGCAAAGTATTACCTTGTTCTGTCCAGCTGGGGACATGCCTGTTGGGCAACTCAATTTTTTATCTGCTCTGATTATGTCTGGGAATGAGCACTAAAGTGTCATAAGTATTGATTCTGGGGTTATAAATACATTTTAGTCAGTAGGTGAATTCACAAATAACAAGGATCAACTGTATACACTTTTCTACCTCTTTTGAATTTTCCTCTAAAAATTTCTCTTGCTTTGGAGTAGTTTCTTCTTGCAAGTATACTTATGCATTGAAATATATCTTCTTGAGAAGAAGCATTTAGTAGTGAAAAAAAAGTTGGAAATTTCTTAGGCAATTCATCATAACTTAACCTTTCTTTAGTTGTATATATGTTATATACATATTAAGAAAAGCATTCATATTTGTTTGAACCTCAACAATATATATGAATGAGCATGTCTACCTATTATATATTTCTTTACGTTCACATTATTTTTCCTTTGGTGCCTTATATCTTACTCATAAGTGATTAACCTCACTTTATTGTGGCAAAGCAAAATAAGGGAAAAAAAATCATAATGAAAGCACCTCAAATTCATGTGAATTTCATAAATGTTCTCCATATAAATTAAATTTGAAATAAAATATTGTACACATGATATTGATTTATTATATGTAACATATCTATATCTATCTGAATTTTCAACTGCATGGGAGGTCAGTGCCCCTAACCTCCATGTTGTTCAAGGGTCTACTCTATACAATTTCAGAAATACCTACTTGTCTTGTAGAACTCAAAGTTTAAAACAATTTATTGTCTTCTTTAGTTAGCCAATTTCCAAGACAACTTCTATCTAGACCTGTGCCGTGACTGACACACAATATAGAAATGAGGAAAAAATTTTCTGAAAAATGTTCCTATGGATATATTTTGACAAATGATCTGATTAGCATAATAACCATCAAACTATTGAATGAATAATCTGCTTTATTTTCTTTTTAATCTATGTCTACTCTGAACTCTATCTATAATGTTATTCAGGAAAATAGATTATTACAGTCCATAAATCTATTGTTAGTAACTTGCCAACTAAACTGGGAAATTATTTCTCTCCTTTTTCAAGTTATTACTTTTTCCAAGTTGCTTTCCATAATGAACTGATGAAGGCTAATGAAAATTAAATTACTTATTATGTAATAAAAGCCAGTGTAAAGATGCTGACGTATGATCTCTATAGTTCAAAAATATTCATGTTTTATTCTCAGATTTTTAATAGTAGCTCTAAGCACTCTTTCAATAGATACAGTACTTAGGCAATTTATCTTATTTTAAAATATTTTCTTAGTGTACTGTGGATGATAACAAGCCATATAACGGATAAACAATTCTTTAAATACATTTAAAATCTAATGATTAAAAAAATAAATAAAAGTTCTGTAGCATTATCAAATATCATGAATTTCAATGAGTTTTGATTTCTATTGTTTCCAGTATCTCTGGCATACAAAAAATATTGACTTCCCTGGGAATAAATATTTGGTATTGGTTTATGAGCTAAATTATATTTGACATTGTTGGGAAATGCTGTATTAAATATATCTGTAGGTATTTGGAAAACAGTACTTATGCTAAAGATGAAAAAGAGAGAAAAATGAAAGAAGAATAGGGAAGAATTAAATAATAATAAAATAAAATCTGGAAATGTTAGATTGATATTTAATGGTCATGCATATTTATGTTCTGTATTGCACCATTGTTTGAAGCATTTAGTTTTCCAAATGAAATAAAACCCTTATTTTTTGAAACTATAATTTTCTTCTCATGGAAAATGCTACGTTTTTTCTTTTCAGGTTAAACTTGGAAAGCAAACCAAAAAAAATTGTCAGAATACTATGGATAAAATAATTAAGATTTTTGACATTTTGTTGATATTCTTTATTTTATATATGTGTACTAAGATATGTATATATTATACAATTTGAAGTATATATTGTAGTACATATAGACTATATATACTAGTATATATAGTATATACTTCAAGTTGTATAATAGTATATTATAATTTTATAATTGGAAATAAAATTTCAAGTTATATTATTTCAAACTGTGTGACAAAAAAGATATATAGAATGATTAATATACATAAAGATGTTGCAGATTATGTTTTCCACATTTTCTTTCTTTCAATATACTTAGCAGATATAGCCATTCCAAATTACTATTTCACAAACTAAGATGATTCTCAGTAGGGAAGCCTTACCTCACGTTGTTTTCATCAAAGGGAGCTTAGTCTATATTTGCCTGTCTGAGTATTGCCATTATATTACTAATTTACACATTGGGAAGAGGGTCAGGAGTACTTCAAATTTTTGATGACTTTATATTAACCTGAAAGTGGAATGTTAATAACTGATGAAATACATCCACAGTAGTCCAATATCAAGATGGTTCAATGTTATGTATTTTAAAATAAAAAAGTTCTACCCCATATTGTTGAATTATTTTATATATTGAGCTTTCTGGGGAGTCTTTATTTGAGACAGCTAAATATATTTTGTATTAGAACACATAAGGTAAAATCATGGAAATAGTACATATTAAAATAACATTACCCAGGTAAGATGATATTCAATATAACTTTATTGATAAATAGCTAAAAAAATGCAGGTTTGTTTTGCTCTTGAATGGCAATTAAAGCATGAATTATTGAAACCATCTTGAAAGCCATTATCACTGAAGCTGTCATATACAGTAGTACTCAAATATTATTATTTTATTTATATTATTTTATTAAAATTAGTAGATTTCTGTGATCCTTTCTTAGGTTGTCTTAGTATCAATAATATAAATGGTGTATTGTTGCCTCAAATTGTAAAATAGAAGTATATTTTTAGGCTTTCCTAGTTAGTTATATAGCCACCTTTCTTACCCTAAATGATGCAAGTGTCTATAGAGTGTTTCCTAATTTTGTAACTTATTAAAAAAGCAAATAGAATCCGGATAGTTATTTTCTATTGTTTAGTGCATTGGAACTTACAAAATGGTACACATATCCAAAAATCAAAGGTTCAGAATTATGTAGATTAAATCTAGCAATCTAACATCAGAGATATTTAAGATTATTTTTATATCTTGTAGAAAATATTTTCAAAGATAAAATTTAAAGTCATTGGGAGATTGTGAAAATAATACTTTCCAACAAAATTTTTATATTTTTCTAGAGTTCTTCAGTTATAAAAATCAGAATGTGTTCATATGACATTTGATGAAAAATGAGAACATGCTATTTCACATCTAAATGGATTAACAGTCAAGCAAGTTGTTCCTGTTGGCCCATTCATGTAGTAGAATATGCTTCATTTTCTTAGGCATCTTTGATAACATGGAGTTAAACATTTTGTGAATGACAAGATAATTATGAGTTCAGTACAGAGAAAAGTTATGGATGTAGAAAAAAATAGAGCAGAGATAAAAATTAGATGCAAAATTGGAATGATACTGAAAACAAGAGATGGAACTGCAGAAAATAGAGAAAATGGGCTGACCACCCATTAATTTCTTTGCATGGTAAAAGTAATCTCTAGTCTATTTTGACAACTGAAATGAAAAATCATACCCTGGTGGAGATATACACCAGTAAAGTTGCTGATCCCTATTATTTTATCAACTGTAGGAAATATATGAGAAAGACAATGTTTGTTCATTAGAAATCCTTTTTCCTAAAATAGGAAGGAAGCACCACTGCATCTTTTTCATTTTCTTGCTCAAATGTTTATTGTTTTCCTGGTAGAATTTAACTTAAAAAATTTTTTTTCCATATAGGTGTTTCCCATACTGTCCGGTTGAATTCATAGATGCAATGTCTCATGCAAGCACATTTTCCCCCATCACACAGCACATGCCACTAATCTTCAAGTGAGTCACCAGAGTATTTGTGTATCTTCACATAAACACATCATTGCAGCTTGAAAGATTATTTTGAGAAATTGTTGCAATATGAACATCTATCATTTTAAAAAATAAACAGAAAAATATTAACAAATAAATGAGTTGACAATCAGAAATTCAAGGATAGGAGTATAGCTTACTCTTCCAAAAATTTTGAAAATGAAGGCAAGATAATTCGATAGAACAGCTGTATTATCATTTACAAAAATGTTCCTGAATCTGTAAAGCAAGCAATTACTTTGTCATTTAATTTCCAAACAACTTAAAGAACATTTGTTTTCCAACTGTCCATTGAAAGAGTCTGGCAGGCTGTGTTGGTTGGCTCTCTACTTGAAGAGTTCTTCTTTATTATCTCTTCAGTATTTTCTCTATAATGATGTGCACACCTTTGAATCTGAGCTCACAGTTGCCTTTTTTTCTACTCCTTTTCAAAGAAGTCTGTTCTCTGTAATGCTCAATCACTGATTAGGAATTCTTTTCTATCTTCCACATTTCCTCTAAACATTCTCTCAAATATCCTTGCTTCAATTCATTACTGAGTTTTTTCACTCTAAACCCTGACATCATTCTCTGTTTTTTCCATTTTCTGGGCTTTTTGTTTTGTTTTTTCCTGCTGTAAACATTAATCCTCCAGATTTCACCTGTTTTGCTCCTCACAATATTTAACTCTAAGGTAAATATTTCCTTATGCTTTTATTTAAGAGTGTCTCTCCATCTGCTTTTATTTTTCTTTTTTCTTTTTTGTATTATTTTTGTCTGGGTAACATAATTATTCCATTTACTGAAAATGTCTATTTTGAACTAAAGTATTTGTTTACTTTCTTAAAGTTGGCTTCTTAAGATGTACTATGAGGTCAAAGAAGGTAAGCATGATATCTGCATGTTAATAACTGCCACTTTGTGTGAGTGTATTTTGTTTTATTTTACTGAAATTTTAGAAGTTATTTATCAAGTAATGGCTGTATTTCCCTGTGCTGTACAATATATCCTGATGCTTATTTATTTTATACTTCGTAGTTTGTGTCACTTAATCCCATACCCCTGTCTTGCCTGTCCCCCATTTCTTCTCCCCACTGATAATCACAAGTTTGTTCTCTATATTTATGAGTCTGTTTCTTATCACATCTTTATTCTTTCATCTGTTCATGGACACTTGGGTTGCTTCCATGTCTTGGCTATTGTAAATAATGTTGCTATGCATGTTGGGGGGGTGTATGAATCTTTTAATGTTAGTGTTTTCATTTTCTTCAGATATATACCCAGCAGGGGAATTAGTGGATCATGTAGTAGTTTTGACTTTTAGTCTTTGAGAGATCCCCATACGCTTTCCCATGGTGGCTGCAGCAGCATACAGTTCCATCTACAGTGTACTAAGGTTCCCTTTTCTCTATATCTCCTCCAACGTTTGTTATTTATAGACTTTTTAATAATAGCTAATTATACAGATGTGAAGTGATATTTCACTGTGTTTTTGATTTGCGTTTCTCTGATGATTAGCAATTTTATGTATTTTTTTAATGTATCTTCTTTGGAAAAATGTCTTCAGATCTTCTGCCCATTTTTTAAATTGGGTTCTTTGTTTGATATGGAATTGTATGAGCTGTTCATATATTTTGGATATTAACCTCTTATTGGTCATATCATTTGCAAGTATATTCTCCCATCCAGTCAGTTGTCTTTTCATTTTGTTTCATTTATTGATGATTTCCTTTGCTGTGCAGAAACATTTAATTACATCCCATTTGTTTAGTTTTGCTTTTATTTATTTATTTGTTTGTTTGTTTGTTTATTTTTGCCTTAGAAGACAGATCTAAAAAATATTGCTACAATTTATGTCAAAGGGTGTTCTGCCTATGTTCTCTTCTAAGAGTTTATTTGTTTCAAGTCTTACATTTTGGTCTTTTTAATCTACTTTGAGGTTATTTTTGTATTTGATGTGAGAAAATGTTGTAATCTCATTTTACACGTTTCTCACTAGTTTTCCCAGCATGACTTACTGAAGAGACTGTCTTTTCTCTTTTGTATACTCTTACTTCCTTTGACATAGATTATTAATTGTCCATAAGGGCTTGGGTTTACTTCTGAGCTTTCTATTCTGTTCCATTGATGTATGTGTCTATTTGTTTTATGACAGTACCATGCTATTTTAATTACCATAGCTTTGTAATATAGTCTGAAGTCAGGGAGCATGACACCTATAGCTTTGTTCTTTTTTCTCAAGATTGCTTTGGCAACTTGATGTCTTTTGTGTTTCCATTTAATTTTAGGATCATTTGTTCTAGTTCTGTGAAAAATGTGACAGGTATTTTGAAAAGGATTACATTAAATCTTTCGATTGCTTTGGGTAGGATGGCCATTTTAAGAACGTGGGATATCTTACCATTTGTTTATATCATTTTCAAATTTCTTCATCAATATTTTATAATTTTTAGAGTATAAATCTGATTTTAAATATTTTAAAAATTCTTTCCTCCATTGCATTTTATAATTGAACTAACTTATTTCTTGGTAAAACATTCTAGCATTTTGATGCAACTATAAGGTTAAGTTTGGAAAGTTTTGTCATCTTTTAGTGTAAAAACCTATCTTTTTTTTTTTTTTAGTTTTAGAATAACCTTATCAAAGCTACTATGGACATGTGTTTATGGCTTATCGATTGAAAAGTTCATCTCTACCAGCTAATTAGCATTTTAATTTTTGCCTAAAATAAAAGACTGTCAGTATCTTTAGGCAGTGTGTGACTTCACTGTCCTGTATTATATATACTTAACAATTATCATAAATAATGATAGTTCAAAGTGTTTCCCATTTCTTTTTTATTAGTTTCAACCTATTTCAGTGATATTTTCTCTAATTTAGGCTTTCTTGATTATTGCCGTGTATACTAAAAGTAAATTTTTATACTGAACATTTAAAACACTTGAAAACTATCTTAACTATTTGTCAGCTTTTTCTGCTATTAGCACTGTTTAGCAAATGCCATGTAGCATGTCTACTAGTGATTTGAATCATATGATTTCTCTGATTCAAAACATTTCATATGCTTTAAAATTGAAATTAGAAAAGAACAGTCAAGCCATGTAAAGATGTGATATTTAGAATACCAGTTATATAATAATGGAGGATAAGGTAGTTTTTAGAACATCTATCTTAAACATGAAATATTTAAATCTAATTTACAGTTTTTGCTTCAGAAACTTTCACACCACTAGAGGTAACATGTAAAGTGAGTGGAATTGCTAATTAAAACTTCGGAAGATTGATTATAAATTTTGAAGAAAATACAACAGAGAAAAATAATGGTCATAACTTCCCTAAGCCCAAGTAAATATTTTACCAATAGAAAAAAATAAATAAAAGTGAAAAGTTAAATAAAGCTACATATGTGTGTGTATGTGTGTGTGTGTGTATATATATATATATATAGTTTCTAAACAAAACATCAGTAACTAATAGAGGAGAACTGGAATTCTATTAAAAATATGTTCGAACCTTAATATAGATTGGATGTTTATAAATTGTTATAATTTTATAAAATATATACTTCTGAGTATAAAGTGTGCATAATACGAAAAAGAATCATTTTATCTTAAATTGTCAAAATTTCTTTTCTACACTTTCTGATTACTCTCAGGCAATCTCAGTGATATAAGGATAAGTGGCATTTATCATCCAAAAGAGAAAATTTTGGCATTTGATCCCATTAGATGGAAAATTATTATTTTTTGACATAGTGTTAATAACAAAATTTATGTTTCTTATTCTAAGCAAGTGCTTAGTGGGGTGAATCTGGTTAGTCTGTTAATGATTATTTGAGTTAAGCAGAGACCCAGAGAGGTAACCTGGAAGAAACGTTTATGTAGACAACACTAAATGAGAGAGACTTAAAACATCTGTAGTTAAACTTATTATAAATTTAAAGCAATGAAACTATTTGTAGTTAAGTAAATAAATAAATTCATTAAATTATTCCTTTCTCCTGCACATTTCATAGTGTTTTATTTTAGCTAGTTTACAATGAAAGCTTCTCATTTTTCTACTCATTTTAACCTGATTTCTGAGTAATGATACTGAAAAGAGAAAAATAGAAAAAAAAAAAAAAAGTGATTTCCCAAGTCTCCATATCTCTTTAGGAAGAGCTCTGGAGCAAAATCCTAAATCAGTGAGCTACACTTTCAGTGTTCTTATTTCATATGAATTTGGAGCACTCCATAATATTTCCAAAGCTGCAGAGCATAACGAAGGTGACCAATAAAGTTGGGTGGTTCTCATTTCAATTATAGAATTAGGCCAAGACACCAGATAAGCAACAAATATTCACTCACCATCAGAAAGAGTTCTAAATTTAAATATTTCAATTGTTGTAACGGCCTGATGCCTATTGATGGTATTTTAGAAAATTCACTTTTTAAAAAATACTTTTCAGAGTGTCAAAGCTCTGATCAAATTATACAACTGACTTAATTTGCAATTCATCAAATCAAATATATAAAACAATGCAGTTAAAGTTAGAAAGCATTTTAAAATGGAAATAGATATCTTTATTTCTGTTTTATATCCAGTGAGAATTGTTAGCTGCCTTATATCAAAAAAGTTATACAGAAAGCATGTTCACCCTATGGAAGAATCTCTAGTAATATTAGCAGCAATGACTTTTAAGGATAGAAGTAAGAATAAACAGAAATTGTACCACCAAATTCTCAAGGATTAGGTATAATTTCATTATTCTTTTTATATTAAGCATTAAGCAAGATCAGTATAAGAGCAGCAATATGCTGAAAAATAACATTAAAGCATTAAGGTGAGACTATATTGAACAAAATTCTTAAAGATAAGAAAAAAGGAAAACTAGTAATTTTGCTTCATACCCTCTTATTGGCCCTTTAATGGAAAAAAAAATTTTCTAATTAATATTTCATTTACCTTGGGGACAAGTACATAATGCAGTCATCAATTTGCTTAGATTCTGAAATACCATTCATTTATGTACATATTTTCCTATTCAAATTTACTATTCATATCACTTGTCAATTTGCATATATTAAATCATCATGCATAATTTACCATATCTTGAATATTTTATTAATGAAAGTACCTTTCTAAGATTTTATATGCTCTTAAATTTTAAATACTCAAACATTTAAGAAACTTAAAACTCAACAGTTCAGTTTTAAAATATTATTTTTATGAAATGAAATATTGCATTACACATGTTAACTCTATGTTGTTGCTCTGACTATTGGGATGGACAGTGGGTAGTTATTATAAGTTTTTTTATTAAGAATGGAATTTTTAAGAGTAACTTATTTAGGTTTTTTGGGGTTGGGTGGGTAGGTAATTAGATTTATTTATTTATTCTTAGAGGAGGTGCTGGGAATTGAACCCAGGACCTTGTGCATGCTAAGCATACGCTCTACCACTTGAGCTATACCCTCCCCCAAGAATGGAATTTTTAAAATAATATGTATTCTTTTCTTTTATTTCATTTACAGTTAGCATAGACATACATGTACCTGACCAATACTTTAGTTGTTCTTTTCCAATAACTCGTGATTACTTTAGCTCATGACTTTTTAATCAAGGTTGATGATGTTTAGAAGTCGCTTCATTAACAATGTGGTGCATTGAGACAGAATAAAGTTAACTAATTTTGACAGTTTTATATTTCATGGGGTCTATTTCCAGCATTCCAATCTTATTTAATTTTATACACATTTAAAAAGTAAAATTTCCAACTCAAACAAATTCCTAGGCAAATAAATGGAAAGTTGTTGTATGAAAAAGATGCATACAAAGTAGTTATGTTTTTACAATATGAGAGTGAATTGTAATCGAGAAAAAAATCTGCAGGTCTTATTGAGTAGTTCTACTTCAATAGTAAACTAGAAACTTTGGTAGTTCTGTTAAAGAAAAATTATTCTGATACTTCTTAAAACCATAAGAAAGACTTTATTTAGGACTATTGTGATAGGTGACAATATTATCGTAATAGGGGAGAGAGATTAGGTTCAACCCTGAACTCAGCAAAGATAGCTGGGGATGTATAGAAAAGGAACAGAGGTCGGGGTTGGGGGATGTCATCAGCGGATGGAAGATTACTAAGAGGAGACATAAAAGGATAGGGTAATTTGTTAAACTGACTGAACAGGATTCTTGCTGAAGGCAGGCCAGTGTGACCAGATATCAAAGGTAGGAGATGAGTAATTTGATCAGCTATCATAAGAGATCAGATATCAAGAATGGGTTTAATTCCCTAAACTGATTTAGCAGGATTCTTGCTACAATTGGACTAGGCAGGCAGAGATACTGCCCAGAGATGAGACCGAGTCAAAAAGGGGGTCAGAGGAGCCTAAAATTTGGTCAAGAAAAGAATCTTTGTCTCTTCAGAAATTATTCCTTAAATTTCAGTAATGAGCATCCTAATTACTGCCTCATGCTGAAGAGTGGACTCAGCAGCATGTATGCTATGAAAGAGATTAGGAAAAATCTCTGAAAAAAAGTTTAAATGCAACATGAATATGGCCCTATGAAAAAATCAAATAGAACTCTTCTGGTCATGAGTGATTTATAAAATAGTTTTTAGATTGTCCATTGTGTGCATTAGGTATATATAAAATTTACCATGCTCATTTTTCAAAAATTGAAACATAGAGATACACATGCTAAAGCAATTTCTTTTAGTTCTTATGAGAATCTTTTTATGACCTATGTTACGTGATCCTGCAGTCTCTGTCTAACTTTCTTGTTGAACCTTATTTGAATTAATTAAAGAAATTAAGTCTGGACTATGTATGCCACAGTGTGTGAATTCATAGATGTAAATATTAGACATTAAAATAAAAATGGCCATTTAAATTTTCACAAAAATGATATTTCCAACTACAAATCTTTCTGAAATCTGACTCTATCAATCCAGAGTATTCCAAATAGTTATTTAACTGATTTACTTGAACAAATATAGAAAATCTTATCTTAGTTTATTTACTTATTTTATTATATTTCTAGAAGTTTAGGGAAATATTTACTTCTTTTGATTCAATTTGGGTTTCTGGCTTAGTAAAAAATGTAATAATGGTTCAATAATGTGAATATTTCTACCTAGGATGGAAAATACTCTGAATTATTTAGACAGATTTTCTCTGCAAGTAACATTTGCCTGAATAATATGGGCTAATATTAAAATCTATTTTTTTTATTTAGTAACACTTGGCAAATAGTGAATTTTCAAATGGTTCAGATACACAGTCTTATCAGGGACAAAGTTTCTCTTTTCTTCTTACTTTTCTCCCAAGCTTTTCACTTCATATTGCAAGACATCAGCTATTACTTCATTTATCCCATCCACAGTCCAGGCAAAATAAATACAAGCAGGATTTGGCTAGCACATTTATACTTTTTCACAGAAACCTCTGCAAAAGCATCCATCTATACTTCAATTATAGGAAATGGTTCACATTGCCAAGCCTTTCTCGGTGAAGGCTGGAAAATCAAGAAAGAATTGTCATGAGCGCTTGAGAGCAAACAATTCTGGGCATAGGCTCATTGACCAAACTGAGGTTGTATAAGTAAGAATTTAGGGTAAATTTTATACTGGGCTGGCAAAACCCATATTTATCTGCTTCTGTTCATATAACTAAAATGTATATTACTAATCATGATAAATTGACTATTTCAAAAATGTATCCTAAGATTTATGACTACACTTAAAATACATTCATTAACTGTTGATATACTTTGGCATACTTGGATACATTTTTTTAGTGACTGATAGTGGGGAGAGGAGAGAAATCTTAAGTTTTAGAAAAATCAAAATTAAAGACCAAAACAATATAAATTCAAGTAAAAGAAAAGGTGGCAACAAAATTTTCAACTTCTATATTAAATCTCAGAAAAAAAGTGAAACATATACCACCATTATTGAGTATTGAATAAAATAAATTGTAATAAATATAAACGAATTAATGAAAAATTGTGCATAGTAATATTGAATGATAAAGCATAGTGCAAAAATTAGTGATGGTAGGAATAAGTGATACCCACAGACATAACAATTTGTTTCTAAAACCCCAGGTTTTCTAAATTCAAACTGGTAGCTCACAGAGGTCTTGAGAAAGGTTGGGGGTTTAGTACGATGATTGCATTTTGAGCTGTGCAACCAGATAGTACAGTTCATATCTCAGCACCACTATCAAATGGCTTTTTAAACTTGTTCATGTCACTGTTGGCTTCAGTGCTGGAAAGACCTCATTTCCACTGGCTTTCTAAGTGAAAGGACACTCTTGTGTCACCTCCTTTCTCATTCATTCCATTAAGAAATAGCTTATTAGCTGATTGACAGCTTCCAGCCCTGCAAAAACTAGTTTTTCTTTTGCTTTTGAACATAATCAGCCAGTGATGTGGACATGTTACTTTGACTCCTCAATTTTGATTCAAGGAGTACAGCACTTGGTGACTTCTCTCATACACAACATCCAGTCCATGAACACCTACCTTTGAGATCTATCAGGTGACTGTCACTACCAGCTACCTCCAGGCAGCCATCACGGCCCTTGGATCATTGTAAAAGCTTCATCAATGATCAGCCCATTTCTCACCTTGTTTCCCAGAGGCCATCTTCCATCCAGTAGACAGAGTGATCTTCTTAAAACATAGATCAAATGGCATCACACTATTGCTGATTGCTTCCTGAGAGCTCCCTTTCTCAGAGGAAAACCTAAAACCCCGCCACTGCGGGTGAACCTCCACATCGTCACATCCCCTGCCAGCCGGCCCCTCACTCTTTCTCTTACCACAGCCCTCATTGCTCTGGTTACTCTCTCCTCAGGATCCTTCTGACACTCCTTGAAAACACCAAGCTTCTCCCAGGTTAGAAACTTCGCTTGGCCCTTGTGTCTGCAGAAAAGCAAGGCCTGTAGACACTGGCACTACACCCTCCCTTGCCTTTGGGCCTGCTTAGCTGACACCGCTTCAGAGGAAACCTCCCTGACCGCCTGCTGGCCTGTTTCTCTCTAGAACTTAACAGCATCGTAAATACTGCATTTTTCTTAAAATACCTTCTTCCCCCAAAAGAAAGAATGGAAGTTCTTTAGTTAAGAACTTTTATTTTTCTCTTTGCTCACTGTTTCATTTCTGGCTTAGAGTAAGTGGTTAATAAATATTTGTTGAATAACCTTGCATAAATTCACCCTCAGTTTGCAAACTGCTGATTCATTTTGCTCTGAAGTCAATGACAAAGTGAAAGAGTTGTAATTCTATTTTTTTTTTCATTTTTACTTAGAGCGAATATTTATTGCTAGTTTAATCTGTGCCCTGCAAACTGCTAAGCTTTCAAATCCACTTAGCTCTACTTATCTTGTGAGACAGTCACTATATCATTCAGAGTATATCCAGTAAAAGAGAAATTAGTGTAGGTCTTAAAAACAGTTTCATTTCAATACAGAGATAAAGTTATGCAAGTGGTTAAAAGAGCTGAGAAACAAAAAACCGGAGATGTGATAAAGCCCAGTGATTAGTACCAGCAGGGAGCCAACCCTTCTCTAGGAGATGGAGAGACAGTGGAGGAAAATAGTGGTCCAGGGCCAGGGTGAGAAGCCATTTCATGATAGAAAAGCTGCCGAGTGAGAGGTGGGGCCAGGGAGAAACCTTGATCTCTGACAGAGATACCATTAGAAACAAACAAAACAAAACAAAAACAGAAGAAAAAAACAGGAGAATTGGCCACCTCCTCACCTACTCCTGCCCTCCGTCTTCTGCTTTTGCCTTCCGTTGTCATTTTACAGAGGAGAAAATGTAAATCCAGAGAGGTGAAATAACTTGTAAAGACCCTACAGCTTTATAAGAACTGAACTGGGATTGAAAATTAAGGCACTCAGACTCCAAATCCCTCAGTCATTGCTAACAATGACATTTTAAGGAGAAAAAAAAAAGCGTGTTTTTTTTCTCTTAATAGGTATGGTGTTTTGATATTGCCAAATATGTATACATTTGTGTGTGTGTGTATGTGTCTGTGTGTGTGTGTGTGTGGGTGATGAGTCTGCATACATTAAATCAAGCAGTTAACTTAAATTCCTCAAGAGAGAAAAAAGGAATGATTTTCCAGTAAGGGCTGATGATATCCACCAAAGTACATTTTCAAGCACTAAAGTGATCCTAACTACCATTAAGGCGTACCATAGTAGCCCATAGCAGCCCATAGCATACTGCCTAGTAAACAGTAGGCACTCAATAAATGTCTTTTGATGGTTATTATGCCTTCGAGGGTATTACAAGTCCAAAACCCTTCTGTGCATGTGAGATTGTACAAGGTTTGTAGTAGTTGTGATTGCTCCTGTAATTCATATATAGACATTGCATCTTTAGTGTGAATAACCCATATATTTCACTTCTATTTATCCTTGTAACGTTTACTTAATACAGACTTTATGTTCTTGCTGAAGTCTTCAGTTATGTTTTTGAAAGGCTTATTTGCTCTATAGGTTAACTGTGGAAAACAGTGTTTTATTCAACATTATAAGAAGGACTTTCCTCATTCCATTATTTCTACATGAACATCTATTACAAATATATGGATTGCTTAAGTGGCTATTTATCTGATAACTCACAAAATGATTTGAGAAAAATTTAAAGTTATATGGGCTGCTTTCTAAACACATAAAATACACTACTAAGTAATTTATAAAAATCCATAAAATTGGAAATTAACTTAAAGGTCACTAAGTTCTCAGTAGAATAAATGACCTTTGATGCTAGAAATCACTGAAGTTTTTTTTTTTCAGGTTTTGCATAATATATTATGCATCACGTCTCTCAAGATATTTCTTGTAAAAATTAAAACAAAATACACAGATTGAAGCATTATAAAATATGTAAATTTTTTAAGACTTTTATAATTGGATAGATACCTAAAGCACTGCACTGGGAGTAGAATTAGAAGATAATAGGACATCTGTCTTAAAATAATAGGTTCTCTGTGATTTAACGTAGGTATAGATAGAGATTCTTAGGAAAATAATGATAAAGTGAAATCACAGTAAAAATAATCTTTACTGATCAAATAACAGAACAGGATAAAAAATATTTTTTTTAATGTACTTATCCTGGATTTGAAGAAAACATCATCAAGTATATAAAAGGCCAGTTTCATGTCAAGAACTGCCTTGGCTTTGGTCTAAGCTAAAATTCTGAGGAAGGATTTTTGGGGGAGAGATTCTGCTGTGGTAACATTTTATATTAATTTCTTTTAATATACCCGATGCAAAATTTTGAATCAAGGGGTATGTTAGGCATTTCTCTACCTACCATCCTTTTAGGGCTGATATTCTTATCTCATAACATCTGGCTGTTCTGTGGTGCCCAGTGAACCCCTGCGAGGACCTGGAATCATTCCTGACATTGGATTGCCTCTTTATCACCTTCTCATTATTTCTCACAGTATCATATTTTTGAAGTTTATAATTCTTATATTTTAAGCATTTAAAAGACAAATTTTGAAGTTATTTATTCACAACTAAGTACTTACTCATTTAAATATTAATTCACGTGTATTGAATCCAAACCGTGTGCCAGATATTCTTCCAGGTCCTGAAGATAAAGCAGGGTATAAGACAAACAAGATCTAATCTTTGTGGAGCAGACAACAGACACCTCCTTTGTCAGGTGCTAAACTATGCTGTGGGGAAAATAAAACCAGAAAAGTAGCTGGGGGCTACACTGGAGGTAGAGAGAAGAGGGTTTCTGTTTTATGTAAGGAAGGAATAGAGGGCTTTTAGGATTAAATGTCATTTTAGTGGAGATCTGAAGAATATAAATAAGCTCAAAACCATGTATGAAAAGAGTGATCAATCAGAGGAAAAGGTAAATGCTTATGCTGTGGGGGAGAAATGTTCTTTATGTATGAAAAAAATACACAAAATAGGTATGGCTAGAATGGGATGATGAAGGGATGGTTTTAAAAGGCACAAACAGGACAGAGGACTTGATAATTTAGGAACTTGTAACTCTTATTAAAGGATCCTATTTTAGTTTAAGTGAAATGTAAAAAAAAAAAAAAAAAAGAGGAAGATTTGGACCAGAGGAACAATTTGGCTTATGTGTTAAAAATATCACTTTGAGAGCTGTATTTAGTATAGGCTATAAATATGGACGCGGATATGGAGACTATTAAAATTACCCAGTCAAGAATAATGCTACTTTCGTCTAGTGGTAAAAATCGACATATTGTCACAGGTGAGAACTGGACAGTTATCCTGATATATTTTAAAGCTAAGCTAAGCAAAGAACCTAATGGATTGCTATGCAGTGTAAGAGAATTAAAAAAAAAAGACAAAATTAACTCCATGATTTTAATAATAGAGCAATAAGAAGGATGAGTTTTCCATTTATTGATAACAGCAACAATTGTGCATTGTGTTAAGATAATTTAAAGTGTGGGGCTTATGTGGAGATTACAAGTTTGGTTTTGGATTTGTAGTGTTGGAGATGCATTTTGATACCCATGTGGAGGGGAGTAGCAATTGATGGTTGATTATTAGTATCTGTTGCTCAGTGTGTAAGTCCAGGGTGTATGAAAAAAATTTGTGATTATCCATTGTAGAGGAATCATTTTTAAAGGCATGCAACTGACTGAGACCACCTATTAAATCAATGCATATAGAGTAGATAAAATACCTAAAAATTGAACCTAGCATACCCTAATGATTAAAGGTGAAGGAACTAATGATGAAATAACAGCAGATTGAGGTTTCAGAAGACAGTTGAAGAAAGTGTTAAGAAATAAGCAAAGATCATCAGTTTAAAATGAAGCTTGATAGGTTTATTTAGATAGGTCCTGAGAATTCAGTATAGTATTTGCTAAAGTAGAGATATATTTAACTGAAGATAAATACTTACCTCAGATATGATCAAAAATTGAATGAGAGATAGTGGAGTTAATAAAGTGTAGTAGAGAAATGTAGGTGAGCTGGAAAAGGATGGATAATGAGAGAATTTTTTTTAATTAATTTTTTTTGTTGCTTTTACAGTGGGAGACATTATGGCAAGTTTTTATATTGATGGTGATGACTTAGGACAAAAAGAAAATTGATTTTGTAGGAAGAGAATAACTGATGAAGTATGAGACTTTGAAATAAGATGACATGGATTAACAGTTCATGCATAGTAACAGGAGAAATGTAGATTATGTGTATGTAGATTCAGGTGGATTTGGAAATATCGGGAAATGTAGTTCTTTTAAGATTATCTCAATATTCTCAGTAAATAGGAGAAATTAAATTGCAACTTTAGGTATTGGTCATGATTTTTTGATATTTGGCATTTTGGGAAATAATACTTTATTCACAAAACAAAATACATGAATAGTAGGAATTCTTGTGCTCAGTTGGTGGTTTTGAGGAGGATAGAGAAAGAACGTGTTAAACCGTATTCATATAATGGAACCTCATAATGCTCCTCACATCACTGAATAGAAGCTGGTCATGGCACATATGCCATCCCATTATATTTGCATACTGATAATGAAGGAAGTGATGTCTGACATAGTTGAACTTTTTATGTTCTACTTACTTTAGAAATTAAGATTAATTAATAGAATATGGGAATGATTTTTAGGGTAATGTCTGATGGAGGAAAATACAGAAAAATGAAATTATAAGTTCTAAGATTTTATTTTAAAATAGTGTTTTCTTAGAGCCTATATTTGTAGGGCACTACCATGGATAATTTATATGGGTTATGTCTATAAATTTTCACAGTATAAGTATGAAAAATCATTATTATTGCCTGATTTTCCAAAAGAGAAAAATTTCTGATTGTGTAAATTGTTAAACTACCACTGAGTTTTAATTATTTGAAATATTGCCATGTGGATCAGTAAGATAGAAGGGAAAATGTATAATTTCATAATATAATAAAAGGCAACACAGATACGCACACACTGGAGATAACTGAGGCAACTGACACAGCATCAAAATAACTATGAAAAAAGAAAAAAAAAAACCCTGAGGAACTATATGAGCTATAAAATTATATATCAGTAAATTAAGTGGATCATTCTCATTGTGGGACAAACCATACTATCTATAGATAAACAGAGATAGTATATGTTGAGAATTATGCATTGAGTAACATGAGTTAGCTTTCTTTCAGATAGCTATAAGATATTTTCAGATATTGTTTACATTTTTTGCAAGAAAAAAGGCCATGCTGCTGTTGATGGAAATAATCAATAAACCAATTTATAATAGGAGTATAGGATAGTTTTATTTGAGCCAAACTGTGGACTGTAGCACAGGAGACACAAAATCAAGAAGCGCTTGAATTGTGTTTCACTGGATTACAAAATGGGGGGAGACTTATAAAGCCAAAAACCACAAAATTGCATAAGCTGTCAAGAGTTGTATGTAATTGGTGCTGGAAAGAAGTAAGGTCACTTGATAAGCAAGGGTTGCTTGGAGTCTGAAATGTTTGCATAGTTGCAAGGTGAGATCTTGAGGCCATAAGGTTGGCGCTGGCAGCCGCTATCGGATATTGTGTCCTTTTGGTTGTTGTTTGTTATTTGTTTGTTTTTGTAATTGAAGTATAGTAAGTTACAATGTGTCAATTTCTAAGGCTGTTAGTGTCTGTGAGTTTGATACAGTTCAGAAAATTCAGGTTCTCAGCGATGGAGGACTGTGTCTGAAATCACATCTACAATGGCCAATCAGCTATTTTGTAGGTTTGAGCCACTTACTACATCTTGATTTTTAAATGCATTATTTTCTTTCTTAAATGGTTAAAGCAAAAATGTACAATGTTGGTTGACAGACCATAAGACAGACTATTCTAGTTAACACAAATGTCAAACCAAATCATTTATAAGCCAGAATGACTTCACTATACCTCAAAATGTGAAAATCAGTGCATTACAGAAAGTGGAAATATTAAGACAATATTAGTCCAAAGAAATATCCCCCTAAAAGGAAAGCATGTCATTACTCACAAATTTATAAAATTCCAATAATTATCTTGGTAAAGAAGTGAAACCTGTGATTAAGAAGATTGAAATGAGACCAGTAAATAGAAAAATAGTGGATGTGTCCATGGATGTATTATAAGTATAGACAGATTAATATTCATTAAAAATTAGTAACTAATATTTTTTCAAATTATGTTTCTAAATAATTTCTAAAATTATTTTTTCAAATATTATATTTTTCAAATTACAAAACAAATGATGCTTGTTAGTCTGTTATTTAACAATTTTGTAGAAGTTTTAGCTCATGTCCTAATTATATAGCCAAAGAGATGAAGACAAAATTGTCTTTTTCTATAAATAAATAGTAATGGATTTCCAGAGATCTTTCAAAAATATAATATTTAAGTATTGGAAGTAAAACTTTAGTAACAAATCAAATTATAAAATATATGCATGATAATCTAAAACTACTTATTAATATGCTGTAACAAGTCAGAAAATATGCTGGAACAACATTAATATTTTAAAAATATGCCGAAGCTACGAATATATTTATTAAGTAATGAGCAGATATCAAAAATAACTAAAACTTTACTGTTTAAGTGTTAATTCCGTTCAATGAGAAAGGCTAGAATGCGCTAATATGTTCTAAAACTCTACTAGAATAAGCTAATTAGGAATTAAATCGTTTACTCATCCAAGAAAATAGTTTTAGAGTTTAGTCAGATCTTATCTTTTGACTTTGTCTTTTAGTTTGTTTTTTTAAGATTATGATAATAATTAACATTTACTGGATATATCCATGTAAATCAGATGTAGGACTAAAATTTTTACAGTTGTTATTTCAATTATTAATCACAATAATGGTATAGTAATGCTAAAATTGCTATGTTTTTTACATATGGAGAAATTAAATAATGGGTGAGAGGTTGTGGTTCCAACTTAATTTGTAGTTTACCTCAAAACTCCTAATGTCTCTTTTCAAAATCATCAAATATTTCATATTTTGTTGTTTTTTTAAATAAAATATTTTTTGCCTTTAATATTTGCTAATTAGGTATCTTATTTATTCACACTAGAAATAAAACAATAATATACTACATGAAATTAGCAAAATTCCCTAGTAAAATGTATAAATAAAAGAAAAAATCCTGGTCTTCCTGGCCCCTGTCTTCATAATTATCTAAAGCCACTTCCCATAAAGAAACATATGTTAGCAGCTCATTGTGCACACTCAAAGAAAACAATATGCAAACATTCACACCAAAAGAATTTATTTATACAACCTGCTTTATTTACTTCAAGGTCTTAATACACACTTCTCTGTAATTTTCTGTTTTAGATAGCCATCAATTATTTAAGTGTCTTCCTTGTAATCCACATTATACATATAATTATTTAATAGTCTCACTATAAATGGACATAAAATTTTTTCTAATTGTCTTTTATACACAGTGTTACAGCAATTATATCAGTAAATGCATCTTGTTGATTTTTGAATATTCATGTGGGGTGAATTTCTATTAGTATAATTGTTGATTCTAACTTGATATACATACTTTGTATAGTAGCTTCCAAGTTACCATCCTTTAATTATACCAGTTTAGAGTCTTGCCAGTAGTATGTAGGAATACCTGTTCCAGCATACCTTTGGCAATAGTACCTGTTAACAAACTGTAGTATTTCTTCTGTCCCCTTATATGCATTTACAAAGTGCTATGGATTGTTCTGTGCACTTTATATGCATTGTATCAATTAATCCTTGAATTGTACTTTCAGAAAATAACATTGACAGTTTCATTTACATTAATCTGCTTAATGAATTCTCAACTTTCTTTTATTATTTTAAACTTATTTTAATGTACTTTATTATGGATTATTTCTTTGACAGCAATATATGTAATTTGCTTTTAAAAATCCATAAATTCTCAGTGAAGCCATCAACCTTTTTTTTAGATCATATTTATTACTCAGACGGGTCAGTTATCTGGACAGAATAGCATGATGGCACCTGTGCATCACTTGGGCATGGGTTTTCCTGACCAGAAGGTACAGACACATGTAATTGTCTAGCAGGTCTCATCAGCGCACTGCCCTGGCCAGGGCTCTGTGCCTGCTAGGTTGGGAATGTGTATCAAAATGTTTGGTCTGTCTAGCATCTGCTTAAATTAACTGATTTAGTCAGCTACAAGACTGGAAGGATATTTGCAGCAATATATTCTAATCTGATTATATTCTAAGGTGTATTTTTTTTCTGATATCTATGATATTCATGCTACTGCAGAATGAAATGAAAATTTGGAATGGCTCAACACAGATGACTCTTGTAGTATACCAGGCGCTGAATATCAGTGTCTGTGTAGACTACATAAAATCATGGTGGTCTTTATCCAAGCCTGGTAGTACAGTTCTCTTTCATCCCAGAGTCTAGCATCCACTAATCTGCTTTGTGTTTATGTACTTTTGGCTTTTCTGAAATTATGATATAAATTTGAAATCCCTTCTGACTCCTTTCACTTAGTGTTATGACTCTGAGATTTATCCATGTTTCTACATGTATCATTTGACAATTTGTTATTATTACTGAGTGATAGACATTGGATGGACATTCCAAAAATGTATTTATCCTTTCATCATTTGATGGACATTTAGCATATTCCAGTTTGGAGTTATTATGAATAAGGTTGCTTTGATCATTCTAGAACAAGTCTTTGTGGGAATATGTCTTTTCATTTTCTTGAGTAAATACCTAGCAGTGCAAATGCCTCCTCATGTGATAGGTGAATGTATTTGAGACACTGACAAACAGCTTTCCAAAGTGGCTGAATTAATTTTGCATTCCCACCAGCATTTATGAAAGTTCCAGTTGTGCCACATCTTCTCCAACATTTTGAATTGTAAGTCTTTTAAATTTTGTCCATGGGCTCTAGACATCTAATTTCCACCCTCCACAATAAACCACACTGCAAGCAGGAGTTCTCTTTCTAAATTGCAACTTGTCTTGTTCCTCTCTATTCCCAATGCTTACAATTCTTTTATCTCTGTTACATGCAAGATCAAGTCAGAATTCCTTTGAATTACTGAAAGTCCCTTTAGATACAATCTCTACCTATGTTTGTAGCCTCATTTACATCCATACCCCTACCTGCTCCTAGCAACAACGTCTTTCAAACTGTTCAATTTCTATGTCTTTCCTTAAAGTAGTCTTTCCCCATTTATCATCCAATAACTCTTGATATTTAAGAAAAATGTCATCTTCTCTGGGATTTTTTTTTTCTCTAATCTCATTGAGAAGTATTTGCTAATTTATTCTTCCAAGTAGGGTCTGGCTTAAACTTACAATCTGTCATACCAATGTAATATATATTTCTTTAAAGTGTATTAAGGAGCATGCTTTGCAAAATTTACCACCTTAAAAATACACAAAAAAAATTTTAAGAAATACATATTGGTTATTAAGTGCTTTCTTTACTAAACTGGGTATTTATACACAAAATTTCAACAATAAATAAAATTTATATTGTGCAACAAAATTAGAAAAAAAAAATCTAAGCCCCAGTGTACTCTCTTGATCGCAACTGAGCCAAGCTGTTGAGGTGGTCAATTAAAACAACAAGCTAAAATGTAAGTAATACTTAAGCCACTAATTGCTTACTGAGACTGTATGAGGTTAAGCAAGAAAAATCATAGATTTCTCTTATGTTTCATTTTTCCCCTTAGAACAGTTCTGGCAAGGGTCAAGTGGATCAGCACTGGTATGGGGATCTTCTCACTATCCAGGAGTCATGAACAGAAGGCTCTTCCTATTTTATAGCCCTGGGGGTTTAGGGGAAGAAGAAGAGGAAGAACTAAGAGGGGAAATGTACTGAGTACTGAGTCAGAGTGGACAAAAAAGTGTCCCCAGGGCTTCCTATAAAACATAGAAAATGATGACCAAAGTCCTCAGCAAACAGAAGGAAATCACAAAAGGAAAGGGAAAGAGAAATGACCTAGTTTAAGATTGGAATATGTGGTACTCCTATAAGAGACATGAATGGAGGCTTCCAGAGTAAACCCAAGGCCAACAGTAAAGAGAGAAACAGAAGAAAATTTTGTTTGTATCATTAAATAGAAATGCAAACATTTAAACTTTTCAGCTTAGGCTTCAAAGTAGAGAAAGAAATAGAGAAATGTGCATCAGAAATTTGCATCTAGCTTTTATGAAGTGTGAAAGAAAAACAATGCCCTTCAATGCAGTTTTTATGGAAGCCTATTTTTTATCAACAGTGTACCATAAGTTACATGAAAATATGTGTTTAACTTACAGAAGTTTATTAATAATTAAACTAACCATTTTACTTAGATTTTAAAATAATGTGATAAAATTTGAAACTGTGCAACGTTAGCATATTAGAGCCAGCCATTGTGTGAAAGTGCATATGGAGCAAAGTTTGTTTGTTGAGTCAAATATTTATCATGCATAATTAATTAAAGAGTCTATGTTACTTGAAACACTCAATTTAAAAAAATTTAAACTTACTAAAGAGTAATTGAATTTTATAATCATATTAAATAGATAAAGAAGTAAATGTAATTAATGTTATCTTTATAATTACATTAAAACAAAGCATATCTGAATTTATACAATAAGGGAAATGTTATATATCTTGACTTTGGCAGTGAATACAAAACTATATACATTTGTCAAACCCATCAAATTGTCTATGTAAAAATCAATAAATTTTGCAAAGGCCAATTGTACCTCAGTAAACAGGGTTAAAGTACAATCCAAATATGTGTATTAATCCCCATTAATAAATCCATGATATTTGAACTTATTATATAATATACTAAAAGTAGAAGTATTGGTTCATATTTTAATATTTGATAAGAATAAATATAATCTTGTTTATCTCAGTTTGTCATTTGCCTCAAGATTCTATTAATAAAAAGCTACTATGCTGCAATTGTTATGTTGTTGTATTATTAGGTTTTAAAGTCTTGATCTTTTATAAAAAACAATTTAATTATTATTGAGAACATTATTTGTGGAATATTATTATTCTACAATATTTGACCACCATGATTGAACCAGTTCTCAAATATGACACCTGAAGTAATTATAAGCAAAGAGAATACCAGTTACTATGACTCCCAGGTGAAGCATTTTTCAGTATAAAATACATAACGGATTTCTGGTCCAGACAGTATGCCACAGAGCCACATTTTTTCTTGTTTCTTCTGCTATGCACAACTAAATTCTGGAAATGACACAAAAGACAAACAAGGGAAAACTCTGAAAGGTGTGAAAAGAAGACGAGCTACTTTGGGACTCTGGGTATTAGAGGAATAGTACATCAGCAAGGAACCTTGTGTGATCCCACCAACAGAAGAAGGCTCCTAGAACTATTGTTTCCTGACCCCCAACCTACCAACAGATGGCAGCCCAATTAGTGGATCAATTAGGAGCCACTTATCAAGATCCCCATCAATAATAACAGCTAGAAAAAGTGCTCCTCCTGCTTGACATACCCACGTCTACTCTCTGTAGTCTGAAACACCAAGACAAGACTTACTGCTGCACAGAGACAGCCAGTGATGTAAGTACTGTTGTTATCCTTAATTTGCTAATGAGAAAACTGAGATAAAGAGAGGTTAAGATATTTTCCAATATCATAACGACAAAGAATTGATGAAGCCTGGATTGACATCTAGTTAATCTGACTCCAGATATGACATTTTCCCCTATTATGGGAAAATGCCTGAGAGGAAAGTGGTGTCACTGAAGGCAAAGGAAGAGCGTCTTCAGAAATGAAGGGAAAGAGAAGATACTGCAGTCATTTCAACTAGGATACGGAATGAAGTGTTCTCTTTGGAGTCAATAATAGTGTTGCCATTGGTGACCTAAGATGGGACAATCTATTGGAGGTCAGTTATTAGCTTAAGATATGAGGATGACAAAAGTAGTGTGTGTATGTGTGTGGAGGAGGCAGGGTTGTTGCAAGTGTGGGTCCGTGTGTGTGTGTGTTGTAAGAGTACAGACTTGAGTAAACTTTAAAAGATGATACGAGAAAGAATTTCTAAAAGGGAGAGTTTGAAGACAGATGGATGAATGGCATAACTAATGTATTTAGGGCTCTGAGGAGTTTGGAGAGGATAATATTACAACAAAGTTGGTAGGGTTAGGCATACAGAGAAAGAAGCACATGTGTCTTGCTCATATACCTAGATGTTGGCCATTACAGTAAATGGATGCTGAATTGAAAACTTTAGCTAGATTCTTTAAAAAAAATTTTAATATTTACTCAAATCTCAGAAAGTATAAGAACTTGAGCAAGTACCTACTATGTTATTCAACAACAGAACAGCTGATGGGAGCTATTGAAATAAACCTATCAATATAAGAACTTGAAAGGATTTTAGCAATAAACTGTATAACTTTTCATTTTCAATATAAGAATATTGGTCTCCAGTATCCTCACATTTATCATAAAACTAGTGAAATAGTAGAAATAAGGTTGAGACAATATATGTATTGTGACAGTCAAATGAAAATATAATATTCATACAATCTCTTTTGAAAAAGTCTATCATAGCAAGACTACCTATCTCTATTTATATATTTATATTTGTGTCCCTAAGCATGGTAGCTGAAAATAATGATTTATTCAGTTGACTTCAGGAATGTTAGAGTTATGACATTTTGATCAATTTTAAAAGGACTATGGTGGTCGTATTTTGGATAGGATATATCCTTAAAACATTTTACATTTGGAAGTATCATTGATACTATACAGTCCAAGGCACCATTTATAAAAAGTTTCTATAAATGCACAAGTTTTCATCTTTCATCAAAAATCAGTTTAACTTTTTTCAGTATTTTCTGTAAATACTAAATACAGCAAATGTAAATATAATATTAAAATCTCAAAGAATAGATATTTTATGTATTGTCACAGCTGTATTTTTGTCTGTAATATATTACAGTGCTATTATACAGATATCTCACAGACCAGGAAACATACTAGTATGTGTTGTGAAGGGAGTTTTTCAATGATTATTGTCATTTGACTGGCACATATGTAAAAGGAAGAAACAGCTATGAACAAAACAAATAAATAAGACATTGGGTCTAATTTGCAGTTTGCTTTTTTATTTCCAAGTAAATCATCAGAATTGTTCCTGACAATTTCAAGTTAAAATATTTTTTGGAAAACTTCCTGAAAGAAGCAATAGCGTGTTCTGATTGGATTGCAGAATTTCTTTCCTTTTAACTAGGTTATCCAGATCCCTCAAGAATTTATATTCTGAGTTTCATGATCATTCAAACTTAGAAAAGATGTGTGGTAGCAAGTCATTGTTCTGCTGAGCTATAGATAAATAAAGGATAAATAAATAATTGAAGAGTCTCGGACAGCTGGGTGTCTGTAGCAATTGAAGTAGAGGAATTTGCACTGTGAAGCTTTGAACTAAAGCATCTTGTTCACATAAGCTGACAGGGTGATAGAGAGGGGAAAATAAAACAACACATTTATTATAACAAATGTTTGTCTATGATACATGATTCACTAAGCTGGAATTTATCATTTATATTATTTATGTGGATTATTAGTAAGTGCCTTTTGATTCTACTTACAAACAATTTAGAAAAATTCACAATGGGCCTGGAGAGGGACTAAGACTGTCATACACATCATTTTAAGAACCTTTGACTATTGTTAAGTATTAAGCTATCTAATACTCTTTCTTTGCATATTGTCTTTTCTCTACAGAGCAAGAAAATAGAAACAAATATAAACCATTTGTCCTTTAGTCATATAATAATATTGTAATTCTCATCTTGCAATAGCCTTAATAAGGTATTGCTGAGGGAGAATGCTTTTGTTTAGTCATATTCCATTATTTCAGACATTCATTTTTTTCACCTCACAAAAATCATATCATAAATAAATTTTTAATACACCTGTAAAAATTGAATTATTTATCCAAAGCTTTGTATCATCCTGATAAATTAGATCATCAAGAAATACTTTTTATTTCACTTCCAATATAGGATGCCATATGGAGAGCAATTCTAGGACTCAAAAATCTGTGTATATTTGGGTGAATGAGATGATAGCTTGCAAAATACATTTATAAGCTTTGAAGCTATTGGCGTACGTTGTGTCCGTGTGTGTACATTTGACTATGCATCCATTCTCAAATATATACTCTTATATATATGCATGCATACATTATATATTCTTAATCTATATATTGTCTACCTAAACATATGCATGAATATATAGACACATTATATTTCTCAAAAAAAAAAAACCACTCTAGGCATCAAAGATTCCCAAGAATATTCAGTAACAATTGACATTAAATTTAAAGAATATGTTGCATCCACCATTTATAACATTATCATGTAAGTTCTTATTTAGAATATATTTTATTCAAAAAAGCCATGAAATTTAACTGTTAATGGGCATATTGGTATTCATTATAAAATTATTTCAGCTTTTTTGGATGTCTGAAAATCTTTATAATGAAAAGTTTAGAAAGAAATACAATAAAAATAAGTGTATAGTTTGATGCATTTTTACAAAATAAATACACTAATATAACCAACTTCCAAATCAAGACATAAGACATCACCAGAAAGAAACATAAACCCGATCTACTCTCTTTCAGTAACCAATTTTCTGTGTCAACATTTTTTTTTTAGTGTCAACTTTCTAATTAGTGTTTCCTGTTTCTGAATTTTATATAGATAGATTCATATATTTTACTTTTTGTGTCTGGAGACTTTCTCAATGTTACATTTGTGAGAACCATACCTGTTGCATTTCCCCTAAGGAACATTTTGTTTCTATCTAGTTTTCAGCCATTCTATACAGTGCCGATATGTTACTTTACTAGTTTGTGTGCATATGTGTGTATGTGTGTGTGTGTGTCTGTGCACATGTGACTGTGCATGCATTTCTGTTGAATACTGTAATAGATACTAAGACACAACAGCCCAGATCCAGGAAGAACAAGAACCCATTGCCAGCTGCAAGGTCTTTGGTTAGCAAACAACTCCCAGCTGTAACCTCCTTCATGCTCTGCCCCAGACACAGAGAGCTGCTTTGCCTGTGGTCACACACTTTCTGGGAAGCTGCATTTGAAAACAGAATGAAGTGAGGATATGGAGACTTGGGTCATTCAGGCTGTCCTGAGACAATTTTTTCAGGAACTTCTCCTTCCAGAGCTTTCCACAGGATTTGTTCAGGTTTTGTCAAACTTGCTTTGCTTCTTAACTTTTGACTTTGCCCAAGTTTGTTTCCTTCCACTTCTTTTATAAATATTATAAATATTGATTCTTATAACTTCTTATATCCCCACATTTAATTTCCACCCTAAACTCCATTTCACTGTTGGCTTCCAGGGGACCCAAACCACAGCATGTTTAAGCCTAGAAATAGAATCACTGTGTCACAAGCATGCATACTTTCACCTTTAATAAGTATTCTTGGTTAATTTTTCAAATTCTGTGCAACAGTATCACCTCTACCACAAGGAAATAAGATTTCCAGTTATTTCATATTTTTGTCTATATGTCATATTTTCTTTTTTGTCATTTTAGCCATTCAGAGTGTAGTGGTATTGCATTGTGATTTTAATATACATTTATTTATAATCATGTTGAATACCTTTTCTTATTCTTATTATTAAGCTAGACATCCCCTAGTATAATCTCTTTATGTCTTTTGCTTGATTATTAGTTTCATTTGGCTTTCTTTCATGTTTTAAATAAAATTGGCAAATGGAGGTTTTTTATGTATTTCAAATTTTAGTCCATTGTTAGAAATATGTACTGCCTTGATCTTTTCTTTCTCTGTGGACTTCAGGGTTGTCTTCTCATAACAAATAAATTACTCTATTCAATATATCCAAATTAATCTTTTGTTAATCCTTTAGTAATTTTCGTGTCTAAGAAAAGCCTGTCTATTCTAAGGTCATGATGATAGTCTCATATGTTTTCCTTGCAAAGTTTTATCATTTTACCTTCCATTTGAAGATATGCAAGCAATCTGAAATTTCCTTTTGTGTACTGTGATAGAAGTTAATGTATAGTTTTTCAAATGAAGATTCAATTAACAAGCTTCTTTTATAAATGTTCATCCTACCCTCTTTCACTGCAGTGACACATTTATCACAAATCAGGTGACCATATATATGTAATCCCTTATTGGACTCTGTTTCATTGTTCTGTTTCTCTAATAGAAATTAGAGAATTTCTAATTTCACATTAATACCACACTGTCTTAATTACCATAGCTTCATAATGGGTTCTGATAACCCTTATAAAAAATCTAGCTTTTTCTCTTTTTCAGGATTGTCTTGTTCATTTTTTATTTTTCATTTTTCCATAAAAATTTTAGAAACATGTTTATCAAGTAACACACACAGATACCTACCTAATCTACAGATCAGCTTGGGGAGAGTTATATATTTTCAACGTAGGATCTCATAATCAGTGAATATGATATATCTTTCATTTATTTGCAATTTACTTATCTCAACATTTAGTTGTAATTTATGACAAAGCTCTTTCACATAATATATTTTTTAGATTTAAAAGTTGTCATTAAAATATTTTTTCTTATTTGTTGCTGGATTCCATTTGCAAGAATTTTTTGAGGTGATTTTGCATCAATGTTTATAGCAGAGTTGGAAGTGTGATTTCTTTTCTGTTTAATGTTCTTTCAGTATCAAGTTTATGCTGGCCTAATTAAAAAGAGTCAGCACTTTCTGGCTTCTACTTAGAATGTAAAATGCTAGAGATTGTCACTCCGATATTCAAAATAAGGAAAAAAAATAGATAATCTAAGAAATCTTGAATATATGAGAGAGCTGAGACTGGAAGGCAACCAACTAGCCTGAAATCTAAGAAAACACTCAGATTTCCAAGGCACGGAGACTGCCTTACTTGGAGCAGAGCACCAGAAAAATATGGGAGCTCTGTAATAGCAGATACAAAATGTAATGAATTGCTAAAAGCCAGTTATTAGCTAAAGTTTTAAAAATATCTGGGAGCCACAGATTTTAAAAAATAGGTTTGCACAGGCTTGCAGGCTCATCTCCACAGACAACACTAAGCATTCATAACAAAGACTGGGGACAGATATGGGGCTGGGGAAAGCTTCAGGAGCTAGAGAAGCCAAAAGAAAGGGAACTCTTCTCCCAGGGGAGGAGAGAAAGCACTGTCACTCACAGGACAAGTATTTGTTATTTTACTTAAATGTTCTTTTTTTTTTAAGATGACTTCATGAAATGAATTCTCTTCATAAACTCCCCACATAAAAAGTTGAGATAATGGAATTTCTGAGAATAATCCAAAAATGTCCCCTCAAACCAACTTCTAACCTGCTCAAATAAACAAAGTGGAATTGTTTCAGATCTCATCAATGTGTTCTGTAGTGTGAAATTTTAGACTGAAACTATTCAACTATATTATGCAAAAGAGAATTGCCTGAAGAGATTGCTCCTAAAGAACATCTGATTTGATATCACCATAGAGCCAAAGTCAAAAAATATTCCCAAAAAATAAACTAAGGGACAATGCAGGATAGACTTGTTTTTTATTGTTGTCTTGAACAATGAAGAGGAGCACTGAAGCACAGAAATTTTGATTGTACAGTAGTTATTCAATTATTTTTAATTACATTAAATGCTTGAAATATTCAGTTACTTTTCTATTCCCTGTTTTTTAGTAGTAAAACATTTATAGTCCATCAATTAAGATATCTTTGGCCTCAAGAAACAGAATGTGCAAATAAAATAAACATGATAGTATGTTACATACAATATAAGAAATATTTGTTGATTTAGTGTTTTAATGATTTTTATTTTGGCTTCTAAGCAGTTCTTTTGTCTTCACTCTGATATTTTACAGTGACTTCTGGAGCTCTAAGCATCACATCCTCACACGACAATAATTCAAAGTCAGTAAAATATTAGCTTCTATACTATGTCCTGTTTGATCTGTTTTCTCAGAAACCCCACTGGACGTATCCTTGGGTGTTATTGGCTAGAGATGTGGCCTAATCTTGTCAACTTAATCACTGGCAAGAGAATGGAAATACCATTGTTGCCCTGTACTAATCAGCATCTACCAAAGCACATATGATGACTCTTTAATAAGGAAGTAGAAGGAGAGTATTGGCTATTCTGTTAGGAGCCAGCAGGAATAGTATTTTAAATAACAATTTATATGTTTGAGGATCACACAATGTAATATTGGTTTAATGAGAAACAACTTTTTTTCATTTTCTGAAAGCTTTGAATCTTATTGCTGGTGTAGAATCAATGCCAAGCACATGCACTTGTCTGCTGGGAGATGAACTGTGGGTAGAATATGCGTGTAAATACTCATATGGCTTGAAGGTAAAAAAACTGACTCATTATGTCATGGAAGAAAGTTTCTCTTCTATGCATAGCATTGGCAAATACACATCATGTGTAGGCTTTTAAGGATGCTATGAAATAAGAGGCTCATAAAATTGGTGAGACATTTATCTCAGCTTCTTATATCACTTTATTTCAATATATTAGGAATTAAATTTGACTTGTTTAAGAAGCATTTCAACTCACAATAAGAGAGAACTTAGACTAAATAACTCAAATTCATTAATGTATATATTAAAATTGGTGATTATTATCATAATTAGGCATCAATACTCAGGCAACATTCATTACAATGAGAATTGTATTAGTTAATTGGTGATGACTATTTCTTCCATAGTCTTACAATTAAAATATTAACATTATTTATATTAATTTGGCCAGGTATTTTCCACTTTGACTTAAATATATATATACCAGAACAGGTAGAAGAAGATAAATACTTCCTAGTCTAGATTGTTATGAGAGTAAATAATATAAAGCATAATAGAATATTCCCAATTTGTATTATAAATCATAAGTCTCCAGAAAAAGGAAAGAAATCAATATAAGGATGAAGTTTGGTAGAAAATTCATAACCTTGAAAATGATTAAATATCAGATAGGTGTAGACTCTCAAGGAGATTTATCATGCCAGACAATGAAAACAGATTGAGAAGGGGTTCATACCAGTAAGAAGGCATGTGAGCAAGGGAACTATCTTGACAAGAAAAGAGCCTTTGTGTAAATAAGTAGTTACATTTGGAATTCTTTGAATAGTATTTAACTTTTAGAAGGTATAAAATTTATTTTTGAAGTGAATGAATCTGGAGACTAGATGATAAATTATATTGAATTTGAAAGAGTACAAGGATTTTAATTGTTTTGGTTTAAACTAGGGAAGAATTTGAATGCTAGCTATATTCCAATATTTGAATTACTGTCATGGTGAAGAAAGTTAACCCAGAAAAACTTAACCCAGCTTAACATAAAGACAGAAATGTATTACCCATCAGCAACACAGATAAGCGATTATATTTGCCACTGAAAGTTTAAATAACTAAGAAATGGATTAAAAGTGTAGAAGGATATTTTAACCCTTAAGATTGATTTTGACCTTGAGGTTTTGTAATTATTTTGACTTTAGACACTTGAATTCATTTGGGGAAGCTAAATATGTTCTGCCCTTGCCTATTTCACTCTGACAACAGTTGTCTTTTATTTGTTTTTGTTTCCCTTCTCCTGTCTGACATTAGTTTTCTTGATTGAGAACACAAAATAACTCTGAGTTAATTCCTGAATAAATTTTACACAGTATTTTTTATGTGTTTAAAATTGTATCTTATTTCTAATATATGAATTTTTTGATTTTTTTCTTGACATCATCAGATATATTCCTATTTTTTTTTTCTTTTAAATAAATCTTGGGCATATCATAGCGTGTCACTTGTATGGTTCATTTTATGCAGAAAGTATTGACATTTTTGTGGCCTGTATAAACATACTATAACATTGTTCCAAAGACCTAAAAAAATAGATATTTTTTTCTCTTTGTAGAGGATACATTTTTTATATAGTGTATTATTTTAATATTATAAATACGTGTGATATTTACACTTAAACATAGGAGAAGTCATACAGCCAATATATATCTGCCATGTAATTCACTCTAGTACATTAATACATCTCCAGTAAAGAATATTTAGGTAATTTTCACCTAACTATTCCCTTAACACTAATATATCATGACGTGAATCTTTGTCATAAATGTTCCTCCATATTGCATATGTTAGTCTGCATATATTCCTCACCTCATTTTTCTGTGGAGTAATATTATTTAATTATGAATATTTTGTGGTACTTTATACTGAAATTTCTAGAGGCAAAGTCCTTGGCTATACCATTTTCTAGCTCTTCAACTTGGGCAAGATTCTCAGCTTCTCTGTATCGCAGTTACTAATCAAAAAATAATTTGTTTTTAATACCTACCACTGAGAAGTCATCTGAGGAGAAAATGATAATTCCAAAAAAGTTCTTAGAAGAGAGCCTTACAAGTACTCATGAAACATTAACTCTAGAATTACCTTCCTTGCCTTACTTTCACAGAAGGCTGTCTTTTATGAATAAAAGATAATGTGATCTTTTTATACCCCAAGCTACTCTACCTAACACCCCAAGCCATCCTCTTCCCCACTGCCATTGGCTTCCTTCGCAGTGAATTCAGCCTGGATGTTATCACAATTTCTGATTAAGTCAGGGAAACGCTTCCATAGGCGTGGCAATAACTGCATTCTGCTGCTTAAACGCAACTGGTTCCCCAACAAAATCTATAACTAAGCCCTCTGCCCCTCAGGAAACTCTTGTCCTGAGATGTTAGGCTCCAGAGGAAAGTCAGAGCCACTGGAGCTGGGGCTTCTGAGAGGCCAGGTGACCGCACTTTGTAATGTAAGTCTATCTTCTGAAACCCATATGACTATAACTTTCATATTACTTGCCATTGAGTTTCTTTAAGAGTTTAATAGACTCTAAAAAGTTGGAGTTTTATCCAAGCAAAAGACAAAAAAGGTCCTTGAGCAAAGTATGTACATAAACTCTCAGTGATTGGCTACTTCGCCCTGAACTTTCTGATCTAGCAATGGTCTCCTCCAATTTCAAAATAAAGTCTTCTGAAGTCTCCAGGCTCCAATATTATTATGAAAACACTGAGAAGAGATTTTGTTATTTCAGAAATACAATGTTCAATATTGGACCCTTAAATCTATTTTCCTATGTTCCTTGATTTGCTCTTTTCCTTACTCTTGTCTGTCTGCCTAAGACTTCAACAAATTTTTGAATACACTTTGAAACTTATGGAATATTCTAAAATTGATAATAACTCTGGGACTATGCATTTTTTCCACACAGTATTGCTCTAATGTTTTTACAAGATATCTTTCATTTTTCTTTTTCTTTTTTTTTTTGAGTAAAGGTAGATTTATTCAGAGAGACACATTGAAAGGCAAGAGAAAGGCCACAAGATGTGGGAGTTAGGTACTCAGATTAAAAGTAGGTACACACTCCATAGACAGAGTGTGGGCTGTCTCTGAAGAGGGAGCGAGAGAGGGCAGCGGCAAGGCACTTTTTATGGGCTTGGTGGCTCCATAGCTAATTAGTGGAAGCACCAGTCTAACCAGCCTGGGGAAGGGGCTGGGATTCCCAGGAAGTTGGCCATTTCCCACTCTTCAACCCTTTGTGGCTAGCCTTGGGGCTGCTGTGGCGCCTGTGGGCATGTTATTCACCATGTTAGTATATTACAATAGGCATATAATGAAGCTCAAGGTCTACTAGAAGTTAAATCTCCCACCATCTTGAGCCTCAAGGCCTACTGGGGGTTGAATCTTTCACCATTTTGATGTTAATTGCTGTAGCATTCCTTGAATGGCTGTGCCCTGCCCCCTTCCTGTATCATTCCCCTCTCAGAGATTTTACTCCCATAGTATTACGGGGTTGCAGAGGGGTGAAGGTCCAAGTCTTCTGAAACTACTTCCAGGCTGAGTAGGGGCGTTGATCCCATTTAACAGGGAGTAAAAATCTCTGAATGCCTAATCTAGGGGCCCTAGGAGCAGGACAGCCTTTTGTTTTTGCTTCCAGAAGTTTAAGAGTATGGGCTAGAATCCTCGTTTAGCCATCATGTGATGTGGGGCTGCTGTAACCCACTGTTTCCATTGACTTCTGATGAATTTTCTTAAAGATGAAGCACCTTTGTAACAACAGTTTGACAGCCTGTAATAACAAAAAGACTTAAAAGCCATGGCTAAACATTTGTAATTGATAATGAGGCTTGTTTGTAATTATTAGAATTATGACTGATTGTATTTAACATGTTAAATAATCCTAGTTAACTTAGTATCTAAGATGTCTCTCTCTTTTTTTTTTTTTGAGCATCTCAAAGTTAGCTGGTGCTACAAAGAGCTTTTAGAATTTGTTAAACATTTAAAATCCTGATTATGCATGAATTTTTTTTTGTATTTTATGAAACTCTTTTACTGAAAACATACATACTTTCCCACTGCATATTAAAATACTTATTTTAGGAGCTTTAATTACATATTGTAATTTTAATCCTTAAAAACCTAAATTTCTGGCAAAAACCAAGAAGCAAGCAACTGTGAATTGGTTGTCATATCACCGTTTCCTGACTGGAAACTTATGTTTTAGTTTTTTTTTTCCCCTAAGGCAAAGGTAGATGAATCTAGACCTTCCCAGCAATTAATGTTTTAATATTTTATAAATGACACAGATAGTGAAAATTTTAACTTAGTTTCAAGTTTTAAGTACCGAAATTTGAGGAGACAATTTTAGATATTTCCAAAACAAACACCTATAGAGTTTACCCAAAATCTCTTACTTTGTTACTTTTTTTAAAGTTTTTTTTAATTGAGTTATTTTTCTTATTGACAAATTTGTAACAGATGTAATAGTCTTACTTGACCTCTAGTAAGCCTAGGCAGAACAGAAGTATTATACTTAACACTGATGTCTCTAAAGACATGTTTATATTAATTAAACCAAAAAGCTTAAGCTAGCTTTAATACCAATACCAGTACTGAATACTTTTTAGATAATGTGAATCTGAAATTTATTTTGGCCAGTTTTCTCTATGTTTGAGTATTTATATAAGTACTTAATTTTCTTAAGCCAATTAAAGAGCTTCTTTACCATTTAATTTTGCCAGTACCATACATCTATGACATACAAACCAGACACTTTATGGTTTTTATTTTAAAACTTTAGTCATGAATCAGATATAACAAAGTAAAACCCATTAGCTACAAAAGAGGTTGGATTTAAACTGGCAGATAGAATTTAAGTTGCCCATCTAGATGGCTAAGCCTTTTTACTAATATTTATGAAAAAGAGACAAAATTGTTCCTTGTTCTTAGCAAACTAAGTTCCAAATTATTTATTTCCCCCCCCCCTTTTTTTTTTTTGAGATTAGGATTTTAAAAAGATAGTGAGATCAGGGTTCCTGGAGAAGACAGGGTAGAATATTTGTATATCAAAGGCATAGGAAGGCGAGTTTCTCCCAGAAAGACTTTGTTTCTTTAAGGCTAGGGAAAAAAAAAAAACAAACAACTTTTAGAAAAAAATACTTGTCTCTTAAGATAAATATGTAGGGGAGGTTTTGGGAGGTGAAGAAGGATTGGTGGGCTTTGTAACATTTTCGGAGCCACACCTCTAGACTTGTAAAGACTAGATTTGTGGAACAAAGAGTTTTGTTTTTCTTCATGTAGCTTAAGGGAGGCTTTCCCCAAAAATTCTTATCAGGCTTCGAATATCAGCTACGGTCAGCTTAGTCCAACTGATGGCCTCCCATTTGGCCATCTATTTACAAGCACTTTTGAGAAGCCTTTCTAGATTTGAGAAGTTTTTTACTTAAGGCTCTTGTTTCGGCCTTTGATCTGAAGAGACTTGCCTACAGCCTCACGTGGTCCCATTTCTAATGATAACCTGACAATAGTAGCTCTGTCAGGGCCCTTAGTTTCCCAGATAGCAGGGTTTACTTGAGAAAAGATACGGGGTGGAAGGGAGACCTCTTCTGGTTTAGTATTGAGGTGGGTTCTCAAGGCCAAGAGCAGTCATTTTTCTTGGTGGGTGCCTTCTTCATGAGGATCTCCAAATTGTAGTACTGTCTGGAATTTAGTGAGTAAAATCCCTTCCAAAAAAGGGGCCATTTTTCTGATTGTATCTGTGAGGTTGTATTCAACACAGATAAAGATATACACTACCCAAGTGTTCTCAAAAATCCTTTCTACATACCCTTACTTCAATTGAAGCAGGAATTCAAGGTCCCAAAGTTACTTATCTATGACTGATCTCAATTTAGATGAAACATTTATTTCTTCTGGTGGGAATGAGCTCAGTATTGCTAAGTAAGAGTGAAAAACAAAACAAAACAAAATAAAACTCTCTTTTAAAATTCTGAATTTTTTTAACCACTTAGTCACTCTAAAATAACTTCATGAATCTCTTGCTTCACCCTCTTAGAACTCTGGAGGTGATCTGATTTCCAGGGTTAGTGACAAAGTTTGGGATTATGGATCATACTTCTTCAGAGCTTGTGGGCTGCTTAATTCTTAACCATTCTTTGTCCATTCTGATATCCAGAGCTACCCAGTCACTTAGTGTGTTTCTAGTCACTGTCTGTGTGCCTCCCTTGTTGAAACCCTTCATTACAGCATGGTCTTTGACCACCAGTTTCACAAGTTCTTTGACTTGTACCTTTCTCGAGAGGCTTTTGGATATAGTAGATTACACTCAGCCTATCTTTTGTGCTCTGAGTATGCTGTTCAGTATTTGAATGCTGCTTCTCACCACATTCCATTTTTCAGTGTTCTCCAAGATCACTCATAATCTCTTTGCCTTACATAGTTCTCTTCCAGTCTTTCTCTTCCGCACTGGTCACACACCGAATGTAGGGTTTTCCTGAAAGTAATGTGGTCTCCTAAGACGTCTAGGTTAGTAACTTCCAAGGTGGTGGGGAAGAAAACATGGGAGGAGGCAATATATGTTCCCAGGGGAGCATTTGGAAGTGTGTGGGCAGTGCTTTCTGGTTTTCACAATTACGGAGTCAATGTTTACAAGGGAACCACAAAACTAAAAATTATTCTCCACAAAATGTCGTTAACATCCATTTATGAAACACTCCCAGAATAACAGAAAAATTTTCTCATAGCTCACAGATTAATTCTGCAGTAGCATCTACTGCCTGAATCTCTTCTTCTGCCCTGCACTTTGAACCGGAAGAGGATTTGATTCAGGAATCAAATTACTTCAACTCCAAATCTCTTGCTCTACAAATTTTATATTTTGTTTAGGTTGAAAACTGGCTCATGGGTAATTGTTTCAAGTTTGCTATTTGTGAATAAGCCATATGCTTTTTTTTAGGACTTTTAAAAAATTTGGGAATCTCATCCCCTTTAGTAAAACAATAACTTTTCTCTTTCAAATACATGACTTTTACTTTGGTTTATATTAAAAACCTTTACTCTCAAGGAGTTCACTTTTACTAAGGTTTAAAAAATTAACACATTTTAAATGATACAATTGGCTTATTTGTTCCAATCAACTTTCCCTGTGAAATAGGAGGTGGAAGATCTCAATACAAGAAACAGTAAGAAAAGGAAAATCTGTTTACTGTTTCCAAATAAAATGTAAAAAATTGATTTATAATTCTATTTACATTATGTAATGATTTAATTTCATTGATATGATTGATGTACACAATAGTCTGTGACATTTCATTATAGTGAGGTCTTTTTTTTTAAACTGTATTTGATAGAGATAAAAAGAAATAAGTGGATGAATGAATGAATATATTGATGCTATTTCCTTTTTGTTATTTAGGTGGTATGTTTTACATTTTGAAAATGCATAACACCCATGTAATCCACACCTCTATCAAGAAATGGATCATTTACGTTCCACCAGAAGTCTCTACATGCTCCTTTCCAGTAAAACACCCTTTTCCCATGACTAATCATACACTGCTCTGATTTCTATTACCATAAATTAGTTTTGCCTCTTCTAGAATTTCATATAAATGGAATTATACAGTATATACAGTTTATGTCTGGCTTTACCTACTCAATCATTTTCTCAGTGTAATGCTTTTGAGGTTCATGAATGTTCATACAAGTATTACTAATTCATTCTTTTAAGCACCTTTTAAATACTGAGTAATATTCTATTGTATGAAGATTACAGTTTATTTTATTCTTGATGAGCATTTCATAAGTGTCTGGTTTCTTGCTATTTTGAACAAATCTGCTATGAAGATTCTTGTGCAAGACTTTCATGCAGATACATTTTCATTTCTCTTGGATAAATATCCAGGACATAGCATTTGCTATGTCTCCAGGGTAGTTGTGTGTTTACCCATGTACAAAAATATCAGCAGTGTGTGAATATTCCAGTTTCTTCATCTTCTCATCAATATCTAGTGTGATCCCTTTACCATATTAGTTATTCTTTATGGTACATGGAATAATCGTACTATGGCTTTTATTGACATTTCATTGGAAAATAATATTGAGCAGTTACTCATGTTCCTGGAAATTTTTCAGTATGTAGGGGTGTGTGTGTGTGTGTGTGTGTGTGTGTGTGTGTTTGTGTATTCATATTTTTCTTGCTGTGTGTTTATGTGTCAGAGAGAGGGAACTCAAGTAATTTGGATATTCTGTTTTCTGAAGAAACTATTTATATGTTCTGGATAGAAGTTCTTATCCAGTACATATTTATTAAATATCCTCTTTATTCTCTGATGTGCATATTTATTTCTTCAGTAGTGTCTCTGGAATAAATGAAATATTTTAATTTTAATAAATTTCAGTTTTTCATTTTTATCTATTGATTAATCCAGCTTTATAGACACTTTGAAATAGAAGAGTCCAATTTTTCCATTATGTTTATTTTACTATTATTTTGGTTATTTTAGATATTTTGCATATTCATACATATTTTAGAATCTGTCAGTTTTTATAAAAAGTAAGTTGAACCTATGGATTGTTTGGGGAAGAATAAACATGCTAACCATATTGAATATTCCAGTAAATATACATTGAATAGCTTTTCATTTTTGTAAGTTTTTCCTTAAGTTCAGTAGTTTAGAGAACTTAGACATATTTTAAGTTTCTGAAGCATTTTATTGTATTGAATGCCATTGTAATGTCAGTCAATTTTATTTTTTAATATTTTTTTGGCTAGCATATAAAAATGTATTTTATTTTGTATAATTTCTTTACATTATTGATTTATTATTAGTTCTAATAGTTTGGGGTAGATTCTTATGATTTTTTATGTGTAAAATTATACCATCCATAATAGAGTTTCTTTTATCCTTCCAAATCATTAAACATTTGGATTATTCTTTCCTTTATCATGGTTAGGACATGCAATACCCATTAAATACAAGTAATGTGAAGAGGAAACTTCAGCTTATTCTGATCTTACAGAAAAAGCATTAATATTTTGCCATTAAATATGATATTAGTTGTATGTTTTCCATACTTTTTTTTAAATCAGATTGGATATGCTTGCTTCTATTTGTCTTTGCTGTGGGGCTTTATCATAAATAGCTGTTGTAGTATGTCAAATGCTTTTTCTGCCTCTGTTGTTATTAAGTCTATTCATGTGGTGAATCACATTGTCTGATTTCAAATGGTAACCCCGTCATTATTTCTAAGAATCAGACATCTTGGTTAGAATATATTACTTTATATATTTCTGTATTTAATTGCCAATACTATGTTAATGTTTTGGGGTGGGTTTTGGGGGGGACTTATTTTGTATATAGATTCCTGAAGGATAATAGTCTATTATTTTCTTTTCTTATAATATCCTAATCTGCTCTTGCTATAAGGGTTATTGTTGCCCATTAAAATTAACTGAAAGTTTTCCCTCTTTTATTGTTACAAAGATTTTATATATTATTTATATTATTAATTTTTTAGATGTTTAATAGAATTTACCAGTGAAACCATCCAGGCCTGCAGTTTTATTTGTGTGAAAGTTTTTGATATAATTTTATGTTTTAAAAAACAAGTAAGTATCAGTGGATTCTAGGAAGCTGGCAGAGTAGAAAGCACTGGAAATCCATCTGTCCACTCAATTCCACTGGCAGAATCTGTCTGATGTGACTGTTTCGAAACTCTGGCATCTGCTGAATGTTTGCAACTTCCAGGAGAAGGCTTAGTTGGTGAACTGTGGTTAATTTTGGTCAATTTCAGTATCTTAACTCAGCAATGGCTGCTCATGCCCCATGCCTCAGCCCCATGCAGGCAGCAGAACAAGTTTTCCTGGAGCAGCTTGCATGCAGCTAGTGGGACCCAGGGTGGGCACTTAGGACCTTGTACTTCAAATATCAGAGGTCTGTCTGTATTCAAATCATTGATTGTTGGGAGACCATTGTTTTGTTTTTGCCCCGTTGTTTGTTTCCATCTGGCTAAAGTGACTTCCAGGGAATTTAAAGGCTGAATTCTTTTTCCCTCTTCGATTTTTTCCCCACTTTTGAGAGCAAGACTTTACAGACTGGGACACTGAAAAGTAACTTCATATACAGGGCAAATTAAAAAGTTCCTGTGCATATCTAGGAAAAGATGAAGAATCAGAAAATTTCCCGAAGAACTTAGGTTTACACTACAGGTTGATCTTTGTCACAAAGATAGTCTACAGCAATTAAAAATAACAGAAAACATTGAGAAGGGGAAAAATCTGCTATCTAGAGTAACCACAGTATTAGATTCATATGTTCACTTTTCAACAAAAAAAAAATCACAAGACATACAAAGAAAGAGAAAAATATGTCTCATTCAAAGAAGAAAAAATAAAACAGAGAAATTTTTTCTAAGAAAGATATGTCAGATCTACCACACAGAGATTTTAAACAACTATCATAAAGATGTTCAAAGAACTAGAGGAAGACAGATGAAGTCAAGAAAACAATATATGAACAAAATGGAAATATCAATAAAAAGAGAACTTAAAAAATTTTGGAGCTGAAAAGTAAAATAACTAAAATGAAAATTTCAGTAGCGGATTTCAAAAGTGGATTTGAGTAGGCAGAAGAAAGTTTTAACACCATTTAAAAAATAACAAATTAGCTAATTTGGTTTAGCCAGGTTGAGCAGAAATACTGGTAAAAATATCAAACTCTAAAATAGAAGCAACAAAATAAGAAAATTCAGATAGGAAAAACAAACAAACAAAAAATTAACACCAAAAGAAAAAGAATTCATTTGACATTAAAACTCTCATGGAACAACACATATCAGAAGTCAGTGGAATAACGTAATGAATGATGAGATATAAACAATGGAGAACATATCCTAGTTCAGAGAAGTGGACTTTGGACATGAGAAATCATTTGAACTAAGTCAGAGGTGAGTGATTTGGATACACAGACAAATGGATGCTTGCTGGGTAGGTCACTAACCTGGTGAAGGAAAGTGAAAGCACCACTGATCTTTGAGGAGGTCTACAATGTGTGATGGAAAAAAACTTTTTTTCCTGATCAGCTGAAGTACAATAAAACCGTTTTGAAAAATGATGCTTATGAAAAGATATATTTCAAACTATCACAGTACTTTTTAGTATTAATAGTAACATATACTATTTTTACTTTACTTTTATTGTTTGGAAAGTAAATCTCTCAATGGATTAACTCTTCTTTGTTTTTATTCATACAGCAAAAATGGTTTGTGAAAATAGTTTTCTTTAAGGACACTAGTAGAGTCACAGAAAATTATGTATTTAAATAAAATTTAAAATCTAGGAATTATATATTTTAGAAAGGAAACTACTAAATTACAGTAAGTAACTATAGCATACCTGTGATAAGTATTTGTATTTATAATGTATTATAAATTATTCAGCATTAATTAGATGGCCAATAACTTACCAAGAACAAAATTGAGAATCAGAGAAGTGTGTTAGCAGCTTTCAGTTTGCCTTTTTTTCTTTTCTTTCTTTTTTTTTTTTTTTGGTTTGGGTTTCCTTTCTTTGGACAAACTATCTCCTACCTTAGCCTGGTGCTAGTCGTACCTGGTGATGTCTAAGATTTCTGAGGACCTTGGTTCCTAAAGTCTAGCCCTCATATTCTTGACAGTCCCTCTCTTAGGGGGATCTTTGGGGTTCCACCAAGTCAAAACTATTTTTATAATGATAGCAAGACATGTTTTGCCTTTTTTTGCCTTTTTTTGTTATATATATTGATGGTACAAAGCAATGAAGAGTAAAAGCGTTGGCATCTTAGGGTGAATCAGGACAGGCACAGTACGGTACCAAAGATTATTGTATTTTTCACCTCCACACATAGAAGAAAAAAAAAATTAACATCTACAACAAAAATCACTAATTATTATATTATTGCCTTTTAAAAATGTCTTTTTAATATTTTGTGTGAAGCTATGTGAGAAGTATGCATAAAGCACTATTTCCACTTGTCTCTTATTTCTAGCAACCAAAGCTTTAAGACTAGTATATTCTTTCTGATTGACACATACGAAGAGCTCAATAAATATTCCTATAATCGATATTTATCAGCGCTACTGAAGTGCTTGTGTATATAAAACACAGCATAATTCTAAAGTTACGCTGCCACAAAGTCACCTTCATCTATTTTGAACACTTACTTATTGCCGTCACCTCTGAATTCCATCAGTGGCAGTTGTTTGCAAGCAAGAGACACCTGGTGAGTGTAAGCTTGACCTTGAGTTTTTGGGGGACCCAACAGAGTCAGATGGAACACAGCTCTAGTCGTAGCAGTTGAAAAACTGAATAGCAGAGAAACTAGTTCTAGAGAATACTCAGACTGGCTCATTGCTGGCTTGGTGGAACAGAGACTGACTTAAAATACAAAAGCTATACCTGAGCAGCGAGCATAAATTTTGTCATGACTATCCAAAGGGAAAATAGCATTAAACGTAAGGTGGCCTTACAGGCTTACAGTGACAAGTTAAGCAAAACAGTAGAAAAGTTGTTGCTAACGGAATAAACTTCAGAAGAGACAGGTAACAAACTAAGTAATAGAAGGGGGAAAAGGAAGAGTAGCTAGAACAGGAGGACAGAGAGAAAGAGGAGGAAGAGAAGAAGGGGGCAGAATATGCAGCATTTCAATGACTTTTTTAGAACCAATATTTGTAGAATAAAAATGTACTTTTAAAATGTAATGTGTCCACATGCAGTTATTTCTGTGTAGATCTTACTATTATTACCCACATTGGTATTCTGAAAGATCAAGTAGAATAAATATTATAAAATATAAAGAAATTAAAATAATGATGAAAAGGATAAGAAAATTGAAGGACAATGCAAAAACCAAAAATTCAAGTGATGAACATTTAGAAACATAAAAAGATTCAGTGGAAGATAGGGGACTTTACAGAAATAGTAGAAGCAATTTTATATAATATACAGAGATTTTGACTCAAAAGATTAAAAGCTAATTTGGTTTTAGCAGGGTTAAGAAGAAATATTGGGTAAAATATTGAATTCTAAAACAGAAGCAAAAAAATAAAATTAAATAAGATAAAAACTTGCAGACAGGTAAAACTAAAGTTAACATCAAAAACAAAAAAATTAGTTTTACATTATACTTCCCATGCAACGACACACATCAGAAGAAAGAAAGGAAGAAAGGAAGGAAGGAAGGAAGAAAGAAAAGAAAGAAAAGAAGGCACCAAGGAATTTTCTAATCAGGTGAGATATTATTCACAAATCAAGATGAAAATGTGAAAACACATTTGCAAGATTTTAGAGCCGGTACCTACAGTGCATGTATCCCATATGTATTGTCACTGATGGAGTCTGCAGTAGAGAATGAATTTAAGTAATGCACAGGCCAATATTTCAGTCTCATCTTTCTACTTATAACCTTCTGTTTTCTAGTAACTTTTTTTTTAATATTCCTATTCCCTTTAGGAAAATTGTGGACAACCGAAATTGTCATCCATCCAACTAAATTGCATAGTTGCTAATATCTTAAGAACTCGTTGTTAGAGAGAGGACTGATATTTGGAAATGTGTAAAGAAATAGATAAGTTAGTTTGAGTTAACACTGCTTTTTAGAAGTTAGAGATTTCTGAATGGTCAATGCAAATGGTATGACATTTAAATAGTTAGGTGTGGATCCCTGGAGAACGAAACATACAAAAAACAATGAATTCAAGACATTTCCAGTGAAAATTCTTTACTAATAGAAAGGCAATTAAGCTATTCAAATATTTTTGAGGAGCATAAAAAACTATATAGCATATGACATTTTATAAGCTACACCCTGCCATGGAATACTCTCAGACTTTGTCTTGTAAAGTTCATGAAATGGTTTACGTTATCACTTCTCTGCACTTATGACCTCATAAACCAGTATTTAAAAAATATTCTTTAGTTAATGATTTCATACAGTCTGGGAGGAAAGAAAACAATTTATTGAACAAAACATTTTGTTCATTTACTCCTTCATATTGTACATGCAGATATATTTCATTATAACAACCATTTAGATTCATTTAAATTCTAAGTCTTTTTTATATTTGAATTAACATTTATTGGTTACTTCTTTAACTGTATTAATATCCATTTATACATCTGTATCTGTGTCTACCTATTTATCTATCTATAGGAGTAATAACCAATATAGAACTCGAGATTATATTTGTAATGAGGGTATTAACTAAGCATTGTCATTATTTCATTTTGTATTTTTAAGGGAGGAGATAAAATAGTTTTTGAATTACAAGAAGTGATTATTGACAGGTAATTACTTATATTGTAGACATATTTGTTATTATTATTTTAGCATGTACTTTGTATTGTAAAATCAAATGATATTTATAATAAATGTCATCAAAATATGTAACTTTGAATTTATAGAAAATATGAAAACATTATATTTAGGAAATTTCATATTTATATAACCTTTGGAAATATGACACGTTAAACTCAGAATGCAAATGTATAGGTTCTGAGAATAAAAATAATACTAAATTTATCATGCCAATAAACTTCTCAGATTTGATTTTAAACTCACTGTGATGGCTGAACAGCAGGGTAACAATTATAGCTCCTATGCAATGTATAAGGTATGCTAGATTTAAGAATAAAAATGCCTCGGAAGAAATATTTTAAAAAACAATAATTTCAAAACAAACTTAATTTTACAAAGTAACTGTTACAGTCCTTATGGTATCAGTAAGAATACACACACACACAGTCACATAACCAGCTTCACCTTTTTTGCCATATATTCAATTTAAGAAAATGTTAATATTTATGTTACATTTTGTTTAGGTGAATTCAATATTGTCAACTCAGTGTGGAGGATGATTATAACATTAAATAGATTACCATGAACACTTGCCTAAAGTCCAAACTTCACACCAAGCTTCTTTGTCAATTATCTATGTATCTATCTATGTATTTATCTATCTATCTATCATGTATTCACTTATATTTAATTATAAGGGTTCTCAATAACATTTTCTTCGTTTTTTCTAAGTAAAACACATTCCTCAATATATTTTACTCTCTCAATAACTAACTTTTTGAATATACCATACAAATTCTCAAAGGTAAAAAACAATCTTATTTCATTTCTTGTAGAGTTGAGTTAAAGTAAAAAATTAAAAGGAGAATTTATTATCCTGATTCATGTCCTCAAAGAAACATGGCTGGGAATTAATGTCATTGAGATCAGTCATTTCACCTGCCTGTCACTTCATCAGAACAAGTATGGATAGCATCAAAAAAATCTGGGCACTGTTGCCCAGGGTATAACTTCCAGGCTAATAAGTGATTCATGAACAACTATCTCACTTATAAATTTTGGCTAAGTCCTACAGAAAATTATGGGGCTTAATTAAACACAGGAAGTTAGAACTGAGGTTATATTCTGCCTAATGATCCAGAGCATTTTAAACTTAGACCAGTGATTCACCAATTTTAATTCTTAAAGTTTCCATAACCAAACACTCTATTAAAGTATTCAAATTTCAAAACTCTAAACATAAGTATACCAGATTTTTTTTATATTTAAGGCTTGAAAATAATGGATACATAAATCTTTATTTTCATTAGAATAAAGTGTTCTGATATTATATGTGTGTGTATGTGTGTATATTTTAAATCACTATCACATTTAAGCCAATGTGATATGTTAGGAGAAGGAGCAGTTCAGATTAATCTGAACAAAACAGAACTTTTAGAACATATATTGATTTTCTACCTTCCAAAATACTTCCATAAATCATGATCATTGTGTGCCATTCCTATGTGCCCTTGATTCTGCAAACTATAATCTAATCTTTTACCTCAAGCCTTGAGAAAAGAACATTTTTCTTAGCATTTCTTCCTACTTATGCCTTTTACTTACTTACTCTGTCTTCCTTTTTTTATTTACCTACAATATTGCTAGCTGTACACATGGTGCTGACATCTCAAGGCCAACAAAATGAACTAATGAATAATAATACTTTTGTTCCCAGTGGGATTCTTACCAATGAATTTAATAAACTAAGAAAAAATAAATTCTCAAGCACATCAAGTGTTTGCAGTCTTCTAAATGTGATTTCTGTAATGCTTGAGAACAAAAGTCCTTATGACTACAAACACTTTAAATTGATGACCTAAACTTTATATAGACCATCTTTATCCAGTATTTTCTATTCTCTATATACACAAGAACATCCTATATGATCCGACATTTGTATTCAGGATAAAACAAACTGGTAAATGTTTTGTAATTTTCATTTCATGTGAAATGAAGAGCATTATTCTGGTAATATTCAGGGAATGATTAGTCCTGTCTCATTTATATTTATTACTCTTTTCTATTTTGATAATTTTTCACATATTCTGATTATTCATTACCACTGCTCACACAATTGATTGGCTATAATGAATACTGTAAGCTCTACTCAACTGAAATAGCTCTTCTTCATAGGATTCATTGGAAAATAATAAAGCTGTGACAGGTAAATATATTGGATAGGGTAGTGCAAGAAAATGGATTGGAACAGGACAATTGAAGAAAAAGAAAAATTATAAAAGACTTTATTAGAAAAGGTAAATGTACAAAAATAGCACACGTTTGCAAGAAAGAGATTCTATGAATCAATTGTACCTTTGTACAGTGTTTCTTAATACCTTCTCTCTTGAAACACGTTCTAAAGGATCTCCAAAATCAAAGAATCTTTAATGGAATGCACCTTCGCTGAAAGGTAGCAACTTGACACACTTCTTTCAGGAGAGTTTGAATTCTATAACGGAAATATCATGACATTAACCAAAGGTGTTCACTAACTGATCTGAATTAAATAGATACTAACCAAAGGAAAGGTACCCTTAGGAATTTGAGCGTAGAATAATAATGGCCTAATTTATTCAGAGTATAAAGTGAAACTTAAGTTCAGCAAAGCAATTATAATTTCTATCTTCCAGAAATGTTTTATTTTAAACAGTGCATCTGGTTATTTTTCTTTCATAATAATTTCTTGCTATCCACAATAAACAATATCTACTTACCTATCTATCTAGCCATCTCTGTATATTTTCATTCATGAATGCAAAACATGCTGTTACTTGAGGTTAAAAAATAAATCTATATTGCTGTTGACTTCAAAGACTCTAAAACAACAAACTAACCTTAGTAAACTCCTTTTTAAATGAAATATATGCAAAAATAGTATTTTTAAAATAGTGAATACAGGACAAGGTTAAGATTTATTATTAAATGTAAAAATAGCAAAAAGGAAGAATCTAGTTACTTACCTCTGACTGGTTTACAACTTTGGGATAATTTTCAATAGGACTAAAAATTCCTACAGAATCTTTTATCAGAATTCGTAAAAACAACTGCCTTTATTTTATTCCTACTTTTAATTGCTACTTCCTGAATAATATGAAACAAACAATTCATGTACATGATTCAATTTCTGAGAATAGTAATACAATTCTAAAAATGTGCTTTTTAAATAATATGCAATGCAATGATCTTTATAATTGTCAGAAATGCTTTATTTATTATTTTCCTCTATCTAGTGAAGTTACGTTTGCCTTCACTAGATTTTTAGAAATAATGAACAGCATAAAATTAACAAGTATTCTTAAATGCTTACAATCGAAAAGGATAATGTTGTATAGATTAACTCAAAGTTTTTGAATGTTCAATAATTATTTATTAAAATAGATTTTCAATGAAGTGAATTTTGAAGGTTATCAGCTTTAACAAAAGCTTGATTTTATTTTGTTCGCTAATTTAAGTAAACTACTCGTTATAAATACAATTTCAGGTTAGGAATGGAAGTAATTTTGATGATGCTTTCTGCCTTAGTATTGACTCACTTGTCAAATTGAAGACTTGCTTGTATGTTTAACTTATGTTGCATCATCAATTTAACTATATTTCGTCAAAGATAAATATAGCTAGACATTAGTTAAAGCGGTAAGAGCAGATTTTATTCTGTAACTAATGACAGTAGGGGAAAGAGTTGAGCTCCACTTCAATTTTTGCAGAGGTGACTAGTGCTTTAAAGGAGAAAAGGGAGTAGGGAGGAGGCAACAGGAAGCTCAGTATGGTCAGTCAGTGTTGATCAGTATAAATGCACTTAGGCCACCTTTGTCTGTTTCTGGCAGTTATTGAAGTTAGAAGTTTATCCTGCCAGAGAGTCTGGGAGACAGAGGCCCTATCCTTCCTGATAGATATTTCAAAGAAATAATTTTCAGTTCCTTGAGAAAGACAATCCTGTGCTGTAGGAGATGCATACATGCATTTCTCAAAGAAACAGTGGTAGAATATAAAATTGTATGCTCTTTTTTTTTTTTTAATACATAAATGCTCTAGGAAAGGGGTATGTTGGCAAGAACAAATGGCAAATTATTTTGGCAGCCAGGTGCTTTCTCTAGCAGGCATTTTAAAGGAGGTTGGGTTCCTCCTAATGACAGGATCTTAAGCTTTTAGAAGACATGCTAGAGTTTGGTCAAGTCTCTTAATGCAGAAGTTTGGACAGAGTCCCATGTGCCGAGTGTTCCTTGCATTTCTCAAGTTAAAGGAAGCTACACTGGTGAACTATAAAGAATTGAGACTGATGCAACGCCAACCCATGCCTCTGCTTGGAAGGGGCTAGGGAAGAGAAAAGCAAATAGAATTAAACAAATGTATGAATCTGTTCAGCATAGCAGAAAATCAGAACAAGGGGATGTGTGAATATTAATATAATTATTGACAATGTTAAATAATTGCTATAGATTGCATGTTTCCCCCAACATTCATATGTTGAAACCAATCCCAATGTGATGTTATTTGGAGGTGGTACCTTGGGGAGGAGATTAAGTCATAAGCATGGAGCACTTATGAATGGGATTAATGTCCTTATAAAAGAGACCTCAAAGAACTTCCTCACCCCTTCTGCCATATGAGGACATAGAAAGAAAATGGTTGTATATAAATCAGGAAGTGGGTTCTCACAAGACAGTGAATTGGCCACCGCCTTGATCTTTGACTTCTCAGTCTCCAAAAGTATGAGAAATAAATTTCTGTTCATTATAAGCCACCCACCCAGGCTGTGGCATTTTGTGATTGCAACTCAATGGGACTAAGACAAACATTAATCTCTCAAATTAGAATATCTTAAGAATTAGTTTCATATGAAGTTGTGAAAATTAGTTACAAATTCAACACACTTCACTTTTGATTAATAGCATAGGTAATAAAATGGGAGTAAAATATATTAAAGTATTATCAGTCAGCACTTTGTAGGCCATGACTTCCCATCAGTAATGCTAGATTCAGTACGTTAATTACAGTACCCTGCTTTTATACTAGGAAAATTCAATTGTGTTACTCAACCCAAAAATACTTCCTCTTGTTGTCCATTTTTCTGACTGGAGAGTTTTTACTTGGATTTATTGAAATGAAATGTATGCATTTGATGAGTTTTGACAAATGCATATTCCCACGTAACCAGCATTAAAATTATTTCTATCATGTGCAAAAGTTTCTCTATCACCTTTTGCTGTCGATCCCCAGACTGAGACAACCACTGATGTTATATCTGTCACTATAAATTAGCTTTTCCTTTTTTGGGTTTTCATAGAAGTGGAATATCACATACACTTGTGTGTCCATATCCTTTTGAGCATCACACTATTTTTGAGATAAATGTGTATGTTTGCCTGTAGCAGTAATTTATTATTTATTATTGCAGAGTGTAATCTAATCCTGGATGTACCACAATTTGTTTATCCATTTACCTGTGAATGTAATTTTGAGTTATTTTTGGCTTGAGGTGATTATGAGTCGAGTTTTTGTGAATACTCAAGTATTAAATTTTGATGTGAATTTCTTTTTACTTTTTTAAAAACTTTAGCACTTTAAAGATATTGTTTCATTATTTTATGGCTTGCATATGTTTGCTGAAAAAATTACATTCAGTAGTAATTTTTATAATTGTTTTCTCTTTTTATATGTCTTTTTGTTTCTCTTATCTGCCTTTAAGATTTTTCTCTTTATTACTGATTTTCAGCAATGTGATTAAAATAGTTCTTGGTGTGTTATCTTTGTTCTTATCCTGCTATAGTTCTTTATATCCTTCACGATCCATGACTACACATCTGATAGACTGGTCCCTATTTTACCACTTGTTGTGGAATCAGAATCTCTTTTTCCCTAGTGCTCTGTGTGTGTGTGTGTGTGTGTGTGTGTGTGTGTGTGATTTCCATTTGGATAGTTTCTATTGCTTTGTCATCAAGTTGACTTATCCTTATTTCTGTGGTAACTAATTGTTAATTCCAACCAGAATTTTTTAAAATTCCAAATATCACACTTTTTATTTCTTTTCAACAAGAAGTTCCATGTGGTTTTCAATTTTGATGTAAGACATTGAGTATTTAGTATTGTTGAAGCTTGAGTTTTACTGTCTTCCTTTAAAGAGTTTTGAAACATGAACTTTAAAAATTTGAGGTTCGTTTTTAAGCTTTATTAAGACTGATCTAGAGTAGCGTTTAGTCCAAGAATACTTTAGTCCTGCTACTGAATTTTGAACCTACTCAGATCTGTAATGAATATTCCAGATATTCCAGGAAGACTGTTACTGTGCCTGAGTGGAACTCAAATTATTGTCCAATTCTTTGTGGGTTCTGTTGATTTTTCAGTTTGTAACACCCTTGTAAATCGTTTGTACTGTGTATGCAAACCTCATCACTCAGCAAATGTATACAGGGGACCCCCCTTTGCAGATTTCTGCAGACATTTTTCTGTGTAGATCCCTTCTCTTTGCTACTCTGCCTGCAAATTCTAGCCATTGTGTCCTCTTGGATCTTAAATATCTATCTCCTTAACTCAGTAAGCTCTAGTGTTCTGATCTGTACACCTCAGCATAGAAAGTACCTCTAAGCAGAAGCTAAAGAAATCTCCTGCCTCTCTTATTTTTATCCCTTTTCTCAGGGATTATAGTCCTGTGCTCTTGTCAATGTCTAAAAACCACTGCGTCTCATTCAGTTTATATTTGTTTATGATGAGAAGACAAGTTTGATTCCAGTTACTCTTCATTCTTACTTGGAACTGTGTTGTGTGTGTGTGTGTGTGTGTGTGTGTGTGTGTGTGTGTGTATGTGTGTGTGTGTATATAAAATATATATATTATATATTATATATATATTTAAAGATGATATATAGATATAGATACAGATATAGATATAGATAAATAGATACAGGTGTATATATAGATATTGATAGCTGTATCTATATATCAGCTTTATTTTTGAGATAAAGAAAATTGATCATTAATACATTTAAATCTGTTTTATCTTTAGAAAACTGTTCCATTCTTACTTAACTTTTATCATACATATATAATATCTTATCTGAAACACATACATGTATACACATATATATTTTATCTAAAAATACAAAAATTAAAATCTCCTATCACATGTATCACAAAATTGATGGCAACACTTTCTAAAAAGTTTAATGATTTTTTTTTCAATCATGTGAGTTTTCTTTTGAATGTAATACAATCAAGAACTGTTATGGACAATAACTAAGAATGATATTTGTTATGTGTGACAACATATTCTTTTTACACAGACTATATATATAATCTCCCTTTTAGTAAATGTCTGATATTTTAAAAGGCTGTTATAGTTGAAATATTTTGAGCAATAGATCACCAGTGCCTTTCATCAGGAATAAAAGCTTTGTCTCATAGAAAACATATCAGTTTGAGAAATGCATTACTGTTGGTTCAGTGATCTCATTTGTTCTGCTCATCTGCATGGAGATGTGCTTATGATACTTTTCTGGACACAGTTTTTGTAATGACTCCATTTTATCGTATTATGGAACACCTGTTTTTGTATTTGTTATCACATACCCTCCATACATCTCTAGCAGAGGGAAGATGAGCAGAAGCAAACATAGATAAATAGCTAGTAGGTATAATGCACTTCATAACGTAAAATCTTGCTCTGTTTAACCCCATCCTGTTGCTATGATTCACTATAATACTTCTAAAACTCTGCTTTTTGCTGCTTTTTTTTTTCCTGCAGCTGCATAAGCAGGTGTAGGTTTGAATCAGTATAAGGGATGTAAGAGAGTTTATCTTGCAAATAACACTATCGTTTACCCCACCCCAACCCTGTAATTGACCTGATTGATCATAATGAAGATTCTCTCTCTGAATTCACTAGAAAATGCTGGGTAAATAAATAGCAAAGGGTACTTTATTGACACAGTTGTCCCTAATAGCAGTCTATCTTTTAAAAATACATATTATTTTCCTAACAGAACCAACTGAGGTTTTCATTCTATAAGTGCATCTTTCCCCTTGCTTTGAAATGAGAAATACCGTATCATTTTGTTTTCTGCTTCACATTTGCCTCAGTCCTTAAAGGTTTCAAGCAAAGAAGAAGAAATCATCCAGACATGTAATATTCACAACCATGGCAGTTTAAGTAAGATTAGGACTAGTCCTTTTAATTCAAATTTCTGATTTTTTTCAAAGCCAGGTGTACAAAGGGCAAGAAAATCAATACACCTGTTTGAATAAATTAGGTGGCTTGACTTCTGGAAACTTTTTTGAAGGTTCAGATGCAGGAAATTATGCCTTAATGTCCAGCTATCCTTTCTACCTAAGAAGATAACTATATTCAAAAGAAAGGTTTATTTGACTATATCTCTTATAACAAGAAACGGAAACAAATAAAAAGGAAGTGGTTCTGACTAACATGAAACAAAAGGGAAGGAAGCTTTGTGATACGTTTATGTAAAAGTTCACAAGGTAAGGTAAAATAATCTCAAATAACTGACAGACTTTCCCAGGTGATAAGATAGTGTGTAAGTCCAGAAGAGAAAGCCATATATTTAGTATAGATCAGATTTAAAGAGACAAGTGCTAATAAAATCAGATCATCTGTGTAGATGGCATTTTGAGCTGATTAAAACCATCTCATGTCAGAACTTAATATCAGTTTATATAATTCAAAATATAGCCAGATCCAAGGCTTCCTTTCAAGGTCCTAATACACAAGTACATGCACTTGATATCTAATTTGTCTTAGATATTCTATGAGTCTAATGCTTCAGTTTGCTTATATTTGAAGCACAGAGTTATAGAGCAAAATTCAAAATGTTTTAAACATTTCATTGAGGCCATTACTCTCTAGTGAGCAAGACTGAAAATTTTAATGACTCTTAAAATCAGTTTATCTCTCTTACAAAACTCCATTTGGCACACTTAAACCTGAGGAAGATCTTAGATTTTCTTTTAGAGGTGAGATAGAGTAAATGATATATCTGTTTTATATAGTGATATTTAAGGTGTCTAGCATTTCATGTTTTCTTGTGCCAAAATAAAAGAAAAATAAACTGATCCAGGATACTAGTATAATAGTGAAATAATCCTGCACTTTACCCACTCAGCTTCAAATCAGATACTATTCCATTTTGACATGCCATCATGCCTAAGACAATTGCAGCAAATAATGTCTTCCATGAATAAGGTTTGTTAAAGAGTTTCCAATATTAGGTTTTCCTGTATTTCAAGCTCATGTAAATAAGCAATTTGGATTTTAAAAATATTCTTGCTGGTCAATCCAGATGTTCTTTTTTCTTCATCTCCTCTTTCCTTTCTCTTCTATTTCACTTATAGTCTCTAACTGAGATTATTTGATGCCCTCTGCACTGGTAAATAATAATAATAATAAAAAAATCAAGATGCATTTAGCCAAAGTACAGTGTTTAACTAAGCCACATGCTCTGAGTCATTTAATAAAAAGAGAGATAGAATATGTTTGAGTTAATTCCAATGAAAATTTATTTTGATGCAGTATCAGGCAAAATCCTTCTAAATGTTAACTCTATGTAAAAACTATGTGACATTGGTTAAATAGGCAGAATTCTTTCATAATTCTTGTAAAATATTTGGCATCAAACTTAAGTAAGATACATGAACAATAAAAGATGAAGACATTTTATAATAATTCTGGTTGTAAGTTTTAAACATTATAGTAAAAAGCATTCTTATAATAAGAATTTTGTTAGTATATTGGGATAAGGATCATGTGTATATTACAGAGAAGTTCATTACACAAAAGAAATATGGAAGGAAAAAAGAGCAAGAGGGAGAGCTAGAAAGAAGGAAAAAAAAGGAAGGAAGGAAGGAAGGAAAGGAAGAATCTGTTATAAACATCTATTTTCATTGGTGACTAAGTCTGAGAGCTGTTGTTTTTGTCTAGTAGAAAAAGAACAAAAACAGAATTAATTGTTAAAATTTCAGTGATCTACATAACAGTTTTTAAGCATAAGATTTAACTGAAATTAAACTATAAAAATTTAATAAGTAAGTTAGATAAAACAACAGTAACAATTATTCAAGACATACACTGTTTTGCTATAATTTAGTATCATCTATCCTTGTGAGATTATTTGTATATATTTTATTTGTACAGTGGAAATACTCTAGATTGATGTGCTACTGTATGTCTATTTCTAACTCCCACATGCATTGATAACACCTTAATAGCTTGAAATAGGCCATGCTGGAGTAACTACACTGTGGAAATCAGAAAATGCTGCAGATCAGGATTTGAGTTATCGTTCTGTTGATTCTTTTAGCTCTATCCATTGTTTTGTGAATAGAAAAAAAAAGTGAAAAAGGGAAGAGTGAGAGAGACAATGTTATTGTCATATTAAAAAAATGATAATTCAATTTAACAAAGAAGCACTGATATCACTGATAAGTGAGGAAAATCCAGCAAATGCCTTAATTGTTTCCGTGTTATCTCACTTATTAACCTAAGCAAAAATATCAAAATATTTCTGTGAGTATCAATTAGCTATATGAGATTTACAATAAAGCATATTGTAAGTATATTTTATTATTATTTGGAAATTATGTGCTAAATAATCTTTGTATCAGTAAAAGTTATAATATACATATTCAAGCTTCATTTATTTATTTGTTTATTGGTGTTAAGAGGGATATGCATATTTAACATTTGTTTCAGAGAAAAATTTGTAATGAGGTCCTGTAAAGAGATATATTAATAAAAGGAGCACTTTGACTGAGTCCACACTTCTGGCCTGATGAGTGCAGCTGGGCAAAATGTAAATTAAACAAGAAAGTGTATCTTAGAATAGTTACATCTAAATTTAGATGCATATGGCAGTCAGAATTCTAAGATGGCCTCCATGTTTCTTGTCTCCTGGTGTCCATATCTTTGTGTAATAACCATTGCTTGATTGTGGGCAGGGCCTGTAACTTTGATCTAACCAATAGGAGAATATTGTAAATTGAAGAGATTTTTCCAGTCATAAATTATGGTCCCTATTCAGTTGACGTCATGCTAATAAAAAGGAACATTATTTAGGGTGGTCTGTCCTAATTAAGTGAGACTTATAAAAGAGGGTCAGAGGCAAGAGACCTCAAGCAGTTGACTCCCTCTATTTCTCCATTAGTGGCTTCAGGTAAGCAAATTGATATGCATTCTGTAGCCACAAGGTAATTAATTCTGCAAAGAACCTAAAGGAGATGGAAAGTGGACACTTTCTTAAACAAACCTGAAGATGAGAATGCAGCCTGTACAGTATTCTTGATTATAGCTTGGTGAGACGGTGAGCACAGAACCTAGTTAAACTGCACCTGGAGCAATGATCTATAGAAACTGTAAAATAAAAAGATTGTGTTCTTATAAGTCTCTAGTTTATGATTATATATATATAAAATCATAATACTATATATATATATATATATCCATATATTACAACACAGTACAGTTACAAAAAACACATAATGTATGAGTCTGTTTGTATGAAATATTCAGAATAGGAAAATTAATAGAGACTGAAAGTAGATTAGTGTTTGCCTAGGGCTTGAGAAGTTGGGGAATAGGGAATGACTGTTAATGGACATGGAGTTTCATTCTGGGGTGACAAAAATGTTCTAAAAGTAAACTAACATGATGGTTGTATAACTATGTGGATATAATGAAAATCATTTTTGTACACTTTAAAAGAGTAAGTGAATGGTATTGAATTATAACTTAATAAAACGTTTTGTGAAAAAGAAATGATGGCATTCTAGGACATATAAAAATTGAAGAAATTAATGTTTAGCAGATCTACTCTGCAAGGAATGTTAAATAAAGTTCTTTCTGTAGAAGAAAATTTATATATTCAGAGACTTGATTCTACACACAAAAAAATAAAGAACATCAGAAATGGAATAAATTTATAGTACCTTAACCATTGTATTTTTATTCTTAGTTACTCTTTTACACTTAATTACTATTTAAAGCATGAATAAAGGTGAAATGAATGATAAAGAATATAAGGATGGGAGGGAGGAATACAGCATACACTACATATGAAACAGTTAAATATTTCTTGAAGGCAGGTATATTATTTAAAATGGACTTTGTAAAGTCTAGGAAAGCCACTATACAATAAGCAATAGAGGAGATAAAATAGAATTATAAAAATGTACAATTGAATTCAGAGAAAGAAAAAAATGAAATAAAAAATAGAGGAAGCATAAAACAGCAAGGTAGGTGATAGATTTTAATACAAATATAGAAATAATCATTTTAAATGGAAATGATCTAAACTTACTATGTGAATGAAGACACAGACTGCCAAATTGGGTTAAAAAAAAAGAAAAGCAATCTAACCTAATGCTGACTGCAAGCATCTCCTTTTAAATGTAAGCATAGATAGATTAAAAGTAAAGGAATGGCGAAGTATGTAACATACAAACACTAACTGTAAGGAAAATAGTTAAGAAAGAAATTAAATAGTAATATATGGTCAATTCTACAAGAAGTTATTATGATTGCAAATGTTCATTCCCCCAGCACCATAGTTTCAAAATACTCTAGGACAAGAAAGATAGGCACATTTGGAGAAAAGAAAAGAAAATTCCAGAACTGTAGTTGGAAATTTCAATAATTTTCTCTCAGTAGTTGATAGGATAAGTAGGTAGAATATCACTGATGGTATAAATGAATTGAACAGCACTATCAGACAACTTGGTCCAATTAGTATATGTAAAACACTTCATCCAACAGCAGAATACATATTCTTCTCAAATCTACAAGGAACAATAACCATAGTAGATCATATCTTATACCATAAAATAACTCTTAACAAATAAAAAAATAAAATTATATGAAGTATGCCCTTGAATGATAGAAGAGTTATACTAGAGATCAAAACCAAAGAAATCTGGAAAACACTAGAAGATATCTCTAATTCTAAAAGATATATGCACCCCCTTGTTCATTGCAACTTTACTTACAATAGCCAAGATATGGAAACAACCTAAGTGTTCACTGATGGATGAATGGATAAATGAAATGTGATGTGTGTATGTATGTGTGTGTGTGTGTATATATATATACACACGCAGTGGAATATTGTTCAGCCATAAAAAATAATAAAATCTTGCCATTTACATCAACATAGATAAACCTCAAAGACATTATGCTAGGTGAAATAACTTAGAGAACGAAAAATACAATATGATCTCTCTTATATGTGGACTCTAGAAAAACAAAGCAAACCCAAGAAAACAAAAGCCAAGCTTATAGATACAGAGAACAAATTTGTGATTGCCAGAGGTGTGGGGAGGGCGAGGAATGGGAGAAATGGGTGAAAGAAAGAAAGAAACAAACAAACAAACCCTACAAAATCTCCATATAATTTTTTAAAAAATTACACACTTGTATGTAACCTTTGTGTTAAAGTCCAAGATAAGTTAAACATGTTTTCAAATGAATGAAAGTGAAAATGAAATATATTAATATGTACTTGTAGCTAAAGCAGTGCTTAGATGGAAATTTATATCTTTAAGGGCTCGCATTAGAAAAGCAAGGTCTAAAATCAAGTCATGTAAATGTCCACCATAAGAAAATAGAGAAAGGAAAGCAAAGAAATACAAAACAAGTTGAAAAAGGAAATGATAATAAAAAATTAGAGTAAAATCAATAAAATTAGAAAAAAACAAAAAGCAAAAGACAGCGTTTTTGAAAATATCAGTATAATTGATAAATCTCTAGTGATGCTGACCAAGAAAGAAACAGAATAAAAAATTGTCAATATGGAGTGAAAGAACATCAATACTGTTAATAAGTTACTTATATATAAAGAAAAACCTATGGCAATATATTTGGCACCTAGATGAAATGTATCAATTCCTTGAAAGACCCAAACTACCAAACTTTCCAAAAAAGAAAACACGAGGGCCAGAAATTTTCACTAATAAATTCTAATACATTCTTAAGGAGAGAATATGAATCCTTCAAAATCTGTTTCAGAAAATAGACAAAAGTAGAACACATCCCAACACATTCTATGATGCCAGCATTACACTAATACTAAAAACAGACACAAATATTTCAAGGACAAAACTGTAGACCAATATCTTTCATAAATAGACACACACACACACATGCTCAAGTATATAAATGCAGTCTCAAAAGGATCAAATGCAGACTGTAGCAGATGAGTTTATCTATATGATAAAAAGATGATGGATGATGATAGATGGATGAATAGATAGATGATTGATAGATGACAGATACAGATAGATTTATAGACAGAGAATTCAAGCTCTCCTAGAAAGATGACATAAAAGAGCTGACTTAAGTACTTTAGCAAACAGTATTTTTTTTTTTAATTGGAAACTCTAATGTTAAAGAGAAAAGAATTGTATGTAAACATGGTAGTCTAGTTAGTAAATTTCTTACGGGCATACAGGTTATCAACTCTAAAGCGACTTTCAATTTATACAGTCTCTAAATTTAGTTTCAGAGTCAAAAGGAATTATCTTTCACCTTATTCACAGCTTTAATCAAGTGTAAGTTAATAATCACATTTTGAGAAAAATTAATTTTAAGAAATTTCTTAAAAATAGATTCTGAATTTGTGTAATAAAGGGGAGAAAGCACATGGTTTAAACTTAATATGTCAGGAATTCTTTAACCAATACTTAAGGAAGCGCCAGACATTGATACTCCAGGCGTATTAAACTGCCTGACAGCGATTTCTAGAAGCTGCTGAGAAGTCACTGGGTAATGAGCTATTTCTAAAGCATGGTCTCATATTAAAGTCACTTGGCTAGCTATCGAAAGAAAAATGTTTATGTGTGTATTTAATTTAAAACTGGGCCTCACTCTTAAGAAATATAGCCTATTACTAAAACAAAATTGACAAACAGGAAAACAATATATAAAATGCTAATATTTTCAATTGCTTAAAACTAAAGCTATTTGGATTATGACACAAGATATATAGCAAGTAGTGTGAGTAATAGAACCAAATTGCACACATATAAAATAAAAGATTAGTTTTTTCCTTTATAATGGTATCACTAATCGTATTTATTATAAGCCTAGGGCAATCATTCTTAAAACACACTTCTAATTTGAGAATATGTGCTATATAGACTTTATGGTGCTATCAACATCTCTGTTTTATAAGCCTATTTCCTCATCCCAAGCCCAAATTGCTTTGACAAGGTTAAAAGAGAGATCAATAATTTCTAGGAAGAGCTAACTGATATTTAACTAAGAATATTTTTCCATATTAAATGTTGAAAATGTGTTTCACTGCAATAATAATGCTTCATATATATGGTGCAGTTTAACTGGAGAAAAATGAAACAATCAAGAAATTATGGAAAAGTATGATTTTCCCCTTCAACCATGAAGAAAATACCTCAAAGTCATATCTAAAAGAAAACCACATATAAAATATGAATTATCAGAAGTTAAGTCTTAAAAAAGTTTAAATAAAATCATAATAAGCTATATCCTTCTTTAAAGCTGTGGATAACCTCATCAGTGTGACCTTTATCTGTACATCTAAACATAGCCTTTATTAACATACGTGACCATTTCTAGACCCTGATTTCATCTCAGCTTTTTATTTAGTGATCACAGTGCATTATGTGTGTATATGTGCTTGGTTACAAGTAAAAATTTGGCAAAAGAAAATTGCTAATACTTCAATGATGAATAAATGTCACTTTCACTAAGAAATACACAAATAACGAAGAAAATGCATCATTAGTTCTCATGTGCAGACGTTAAGCAGAGGACTGGAAAGCATGTCATAAATACACGGTGTTGTAGAACACATTCTTACTATTATCTAACATAAAATTATATTTTACTATCTTTTATATTGTTAAATGTGCAATAAGGAGAAAGTCAATATTCCTTTTAACACTTGGTCTACTTTTATGTTAGTTTTAATTTTATTGAGATATCCATCGGCAGCATTTTTAACACTCCAATAACTCACTTCTGTATGCAAGAAAAGATTATGGGTAGAGAGGAAGCTAAGAGATATTTGCATTTTGGGTTGTTTCAAAGTCATCACCCCCAAAACTAACACACAGAAAAACAAATAAATAGTTACCCAAACATTGTACTTCTTGATCAAATAAATCAGGTTTCTCATATAAGTCAGGTGGAGAGGGGAAGCTAGATAATGGTACACTGAAACATCACTGCCACATGTGGGCAAAAGTGCCCTTCCTTTTACTGCTTCTGACCTAGGATTGTCTATTTTTTTAAAAAAGAAGAAATATTGCCAGATGCATGAAAATATTCATTTAAATTTTATTGGGACTGCCTTGTTTCCAACCCTTCAAATTAATGTAGAGCATGGAAATAAATAAGAAAACGGGAAAATGCAGAATTATGTCAAGTATATATGCACTAAATTTTCCTTCCTCAGAGAAATACATCCAAATAACTGGAGTTTTAATGACTTTGCAGTGATGTCAATTCATATATAGAGGTGTAGCTGCTTCAGTTTTCTATTATCAGTGAAGACCATGATGTATACATAGAAAGAAACTAATGGTTATAAGCTAACTTTTTGCTTTCTTTTGAGTGTGTAGACTTTATAAAAATAGAAATTCTATTTGTCTATGAGCTACATAGAGCAGAAAAAGTTATTTGAATATAGAAGGCTATGTTTTTTGGGTTTGGGGTTTTTCGTTTGAAGATGTGATGGCTTTACAATTCATGAGGGATAAAAGCTCCTCTTTCTGTTGCCCCATTCTTAGCACATTTCCTGAAGTTTCACTGGCTACTGTGTAAACTATCAAAAATATATCTTGGCTGAAACATGGTACAAATAAATGTTTTGTTTATTAAAAGTACAATATAGGTTTCATAGAATAGTTTTCATTCAAGGGGTGACCTAGACACACAGGATCCTTCATTGTCTTGGAGCTGTCACCTCCAGCTTCAGACATAGAAGTGATGTGCTCACCTCTGCCCACATTACATTAGTTATAACTATGTCTGAATTCTAGTTAGAAAGGAAGAGGATAGGAGGAAGAGAAAAGGCATATGCCAGCTGAGTGACTCCCTTTATAAAATTCATAGCAGCTTCTCCTAGTAACTGTTTCAGATGTTTCTTGGACCAAATGTGTGTGTGTGTGTGTGTGTGTGCATGTGTGTGTGTGTGTGTTTACTTAGAATTACAAAGGAGGCTGAGAAATGTATTTTAGTTTGTTTGATTGCTTTGTTTTTGTTTGGGTACAGTGTCAACCTAAATGAAACTGGAATTGGTTTAATAAGGAAATGGGAAAAAAATGGATGTTCAGTAGGCAACTAACAGTTATATCCCAAAGCCATGTCGACAGGGCTAATTGTTCCAGAGATAACCACACACTATAAAGTAGACACCTTCCTCTCTATTACTATTGATGTCATCAGTACTTTATTGTTCCTCATATTCATGAGCAGTCAACCATTCTGATTTCCTAACATAGTTTAATTATTAGTAGTTTAACCTATCCATTTGTAATGACAGAAAAAGGACTATTGATCTTCACATAGGAACATGAAGACATTTATTTCCCAAGAAATCTATTTTTAAGACCATAGCATTCTCCATTAATTTATACAAAATTAATATATCTGCTATTTGTGACTATCCATCCACCTTTATGATGAGTTTTGGGTAGGACAGAAGTACTTCAAAGTAGCCATGACACAGCAGAAAAATCTCACATAAGTCATAGACTCATTATTGCCAAGTTAGACATTAAAAAAACAGGCACAAGACCAGGGAGTAACAACTTGTCCATATGAAGTTATATGAATAAGAAGTCCTCTCGAACTTCTCATATCCCGTTCCTGAACAACACACCCTCTGCCCACATCTATCTGAAGGTACCTACTTGTTTCACAATGGCCATAGTTACAATGTCCACAGGCTCTGATTCGCCAGACAATTACAGTTTTCACTTGCTGTCATAGTCTCCTTTCAGGTGCTGAACAATTCTACTTTCACTTTTTCAAGAATCTCTGCTTGGCTAATAGTTATATTGACCACCCAGCCTTAGTTCACGCACGGTCATGTGATCATGCAGATTCCTTGTGGAATAAGCTCTACAGTTTGCAGATCCTATGTTCTCATGATCTCCACTGCAGTATCATGCAGATGTAATCACAAAAAATCCCCCTAAATTCTTGATACTGGTAACATATAATATTAATTATAAACATAGACTAAATATATTTATAACAATTCAACTAGATTTTGGTGTTTCATAATCTGTGGGACTATGAATGTCAATATTAGCCAAGCCTAAAGCGAGGCTTCCCAAACTAGAATGTGAAAGTGAATCACTCTGGAGATCTTTTAAAAATCCAGATTCCGATTCACTGTGCCTTGGATGGGAAATAAGATTCTTTGGGTGACCGAGGTGAGCTGATAAACAAATCATACATTGGCCTGGTCTATTTCAAGATAATTTATTTTGGCTTGGAAAATGTAGTCAGTCATTTATCAAGAGTAAATACAACACTAGTGCTTTTTAAATTTGGATATTTTGTTTTGGTACATAAAGGATTAGAATTAAATTAAGCCGAGAAAAATTTTAAAGTAGTTTTGTTAGTTTGTTAGAGATACCATAACAAAGTATGAAATAAAGATGGCTAAAACAACAAAAAAGTATCTTCTCACAGTTCTGGAGGCTTCTGTCCTTGGCTTGATGATGGCTGTCTTATCTCTGTGTCTTCACATGGTCTTACCTCTGTGCATATATCTGTGTCTTAATCTCCTCTTCCTATGGTGATACCAGTCATGTTGGATTAATGCCCACTCTAATAACCTCATTTAATTTAATCACTTCTTAAAGAACCAGTCTCCAGATAAGTCACATCTGAGTTACTGGGGATTAGGACATCAATTTAAAAATTTGAATTTATAAGCTTATACACAATTTCTTCCATTTCTTTGGTAATATTATTCAACTTCCCTGAACATGCAAAGTTAAAAGCAGTTCTTTTTTTTTTTTTGTCGTCTTTTGAAGAATATGAAAATATATATATTTTTCAAATTTAGTATGAACAATATTTTTATAATTGCCTTATAAAATGCATTTTCTTCAGGCTTTGACTATTTTTAATGCTAAATTACTAAACAAATCTGTCAATGAGATTACTCCTTGGGCTTAAATCTACATGAGATTGATGAGAGGATCCATTGTGCTGTAGAGGAAAGAGTCAAATTTTCAGTCAAACGGTCCTGCCATTTAATAAATGGTCCATGGTAGGGATGTAACTTTAACTTTATAAACATGCATTTAAAATTTGAAGCAGTTTCTACCTCAAAATATATAGGAGGAGTTATTAAGATAGCATGCAGAAAACAGTAAAATAACTATATTTTAGGATATTGGAAGAGTTGAAAGAAATAAAGAATGAAAAGAGAATGGTTTTGTCTTTAAACCTTATCTGTATGACTGTAAGTCATTTTACTCCTCTAAGCTATTGTTTCCCTTTCTATAAAATGTAGATCACAGTGCTTAACTTGCAAGGATTTCATAAGTTTATGTAATTGTCCTTGTACATAATAGATGCTCAATAAATTACACTTTTAAAGTCAAATCATAGCTTTTCTTGGTAAACACTTACCCTAATTCCTCCCAATACAATTATTTTAGACATTCTTCAAATTATACTATATGTGTATGCTGCAAAACAAAAACTCACACATGATTATAATTATATAGACAAAATAAACATAGTACAATTCTGAGATTTTAACCCAAATCCACACCTCTGCCATACACAAAAAATTAAAAATGATTATCTAAAGTTTTTGTCTTGTTCGTTCATCGTCAAGGATGTTTTCTGTTTCTTCTGCCAAGGGCAAGTGGGTGAAAGAGAAATCAAAGTGAAAGGAAAAAAGATTATTAATAAGATAAATTGATTGAATTTTGAAGTAAAAGAAAATTGGATTTAGGTAACTAACTTGATAGGAAAAGTTCTGTGTGAGATGTAAGAACTTGGGCTGTTCAGTTTCAAAAAATAGATCTTAAAGGTTTATTTTCTTATGAATAAGGAATACTATAAGTAAAGAACCAAATTACCCAAACTATAACAAGTTGTTTTCGAGGAGTGATTAGAAGCATTATTAGAAAAAGAGAGATATGTTTAGAAGCTTAGTCAGAACATAAATAAATGTTCTGATTCCCTCCATCCTGAGCTGAGTCCTGAGAGGAGAGAGTTGAATTTAGAAACTCCAGATCGGTTTGGAGGAACTGAAAATAAAACATGCTTCAGTATCTATATAAATACTGTGTACATGTTAAGTTTTGAGAGAGATTTTCCATGCTAGCATTGCACAGAAATGGTGGCAAAGGGGATGTAACCAAAGAGTTTTAAGGTCGTCTGCTTTCAAAACCTTTACCCCGTATACCATGAGGTTTCCTCTACTTCCAAATGGAGAATCCAAATTTTCCATAGGCCATCCTGTTTTAGAGCCACTGACATGTCAGAAAGCTAGTGAAAACTTAGAGGAGTAATAAAGGAAAATATAGGATAATTTTTTTCCCATTGTTGGAGATAATATCTTCAGACCACAGGACTCTGACTTAATGTTATATTATAGACTGCTCCCACTCCAAAAATTCTGTGGCAGCTGTGGAAGAATTAAGACAAGCTAAGTGAACACATTAAGAACTTGAAACAACTGGCTCTACCTAAAATTGGCTAATTTATAATTTAAGATATGAAAATGGAAGCATTTACTACAATAATGTAAATTACAGAGAAATAAAGATTATTACAGTCCTTTACAGCCGAGTTCGTGTAACTGTAAGACTTTTGTCTACTAGATCTCGCAGTAAACTTTTTCAAATATATACTTCTATTGAAGTATAGTCAGTTTACAATGTTTTGTCAATTTCTGGTGTACAGCATAATGCTTCAGTCATACATGAACATACCTGTATTTGTTGTCATAGTCTTTTTCACCATAAGTTACTACAAAATATTTAATGTAGTTTCCTGTGCTATATAGTATAAACTTGTTGTTTATTTATTTTATATATATTAGCTGGTATCTGCAAATCTGAAACTCCCAATTTATCCCTTTCCAGGCCCTTCCCTGACTGGGTAATTATAAGTTTGTTTTCTGTGTCTGTGATTCTGTTTCTGATTTGTAAGTAGGTTTGTCTTTTTTTTTTTTTTCCCCAGATTCCATATATAGGGGATATCATATGATATTTTTCTTTCTCTTTCTGGCTTACTTCACTTAGAATGACAGTCTCCAGGTCCATCCATGTTGCTGCAAATGGCATTATTTTATTCTTTTTACGGCTAAGTAGTATTCCATTGTATAAATATACCACAGCTTCTTTATCCATTCATCTGTCAATGGACATTTACGTTGTTTCCATTTCTTGACTACTGTAAATAGTGCTGCTATGAACATTGGGGTGCATGTATATTTTTGAATTAAGGTTCCCTCTGGATATATGCCCAGGAGTGGGATTGCTGGATCATATGGTAAATCTATTTTTAGTCTTTTGAGGAATCTCCATACTGTTTTCCATAATGACTGCACCAAACCACATTCCCACCAACAGTGTAGGACGGTTCCCTTTTCTCCACACCCTTTCCCGAGTTATCATTTGTGGACTGACTGGTGTGAAATGATATCTCATCATAGTTTTAATTTGCATTTCTCTGATAATTAGTGATACTGAGCATTTTTTTGTGTGCTTATTGGCCATTTGTATGTCTTCATTGGAGAATTGCTTATTTAGGTCTTCTGCCCATTTTTACTGGGATTTTTTTTTTGTTGTTGTTGTTCTTGTTACTAAGTTGTATAAGCTGTTTATATAATTATTATCTTTAATAGTATATACTCTGTATTAGCCTCCTTGACCATAACAAAGTGCTACCTGCTGTATGGCTTAAACAACATAAATTTATTTCTCAAAGTTCTGGAGGCTAAAAGTTCAAAATCCGGGTGATTTAGTCTGCCCTATAGATGGCTGCCTTCTTACTCTGTCCTCATGTGGCCTTTTCTCTGTGCATGCTTGGAGAGAAAGATATTTGGTATCTCTTCCTCTTCTTATAAAGACACCAATTGTATAGGGTTAAGACCCCACCCTATGACCTTATTTAACCTTAATTAGCTCCCTAAAGATCCAATCTCCAAATGCAGTACCACTGGGAGTTAGGGCTTCAACATACAAATTTGGGTGGAGAAGAGCACAATTCAGTCCATAAAAATATTCCCAAAATTTTAAAAGCAGATGCTGCAAAATGTAAAGTTAAAAATGCCTAAAACTATTTCACTCAGAATCAATTGCTCTAAAGATTTGCTTACATCCCATATTAAGATTTATGGTCCATTTAAACATCAATGAGTCAAGATAACTGACTGAAATATAACATTTCACTTGTAGACTTATTGTAATTAGTCACATAATAAAATGTAACAATTATTGCTTTCATGAGGATTTCAAACAAAGTTAAACTTACTTTCTTTACAGATATGATGACCATTGCTATAAAATATAAATGTTAGAATATATCCATAGTGTTTCATTAAAAATAATTAAGGTGTTATATTTAGGACATATAATGCTATTTCTTACCAGAACTTTACTTTGCCAGAAATACTTTGTATTTCTCCCAGTTTTGTTCCTTTTGAGTAGCTCTTGGAAACTATTATGTCACTCCTTTCTGACTTCTATTCACTAACTTGTGGACAATACTTAATGACCATGTCTATTGAACAGATAGATAAAAAAGCCCAGCTAACCAATAAAGATCTGCACTTCAGAGAATTTCCTTCTTTGAATTCTGAGTGTCTTTGTCAGGTTCATAGTGCTTTTAAGAAATATTTAAGTTGTTACGTTTCTTCTGATATTTAAAATATACTCAGTGGCTATCAGTATATAGTAGTTTTCTATCTGTATATAGACAACTGAGTTGTTCTTTTTAGATTTTTATTTTTTGTTTAAAAACAAGCAATAATTACTATTACAATGCACAAAATATGCCACTTTTTGAGTTTCCAAATACAGTGAAAGAGAAAGATCCTATAGGACTGATGGCTAAATTGGTATAAAGTCATAGCCAGAGGATAAGGTATAGAACCCAGTAGTCAAGTATAACACAAAAGAGGCGACACAGAGGTTATTTATTTAATAGCATCTCTGTAAGTGCCTACCTATGGGGCAAATTATAATAAAATAACTTTTTAAGTTGAAATTGGTACTCCACAATGCTTAGAGAATAAACTGTGACTACTGAATTTACAAATAGCAGGTTGTGTATAGTTATGTTGTTTGATCTTACTCAAGTCCAGAGGGAAAAGAATAATTAATTATTTCAGTCTGACTGAATGGATGGAGAATAATTATATTGTTAGATTTGAAAATTTGCAACTAAACTTAACACTGAATTACTATGTGGTACAGAATTGTTCTGTATGTAGTGATATTCACATCATCTTAATGCCTGCGGAGGGAAAAACATGCCATCACATCTAATTTGGATCCAAGATTGTTCTATTTCTTACTACAAAAATATCAGGAAATAAAATGATTTTTATTGTAAATATCACATATGGTAGAAAAGTATCTATAATACAACTTGCTGATTAAAATGGAATGAATGAAATGGCATTATGAATTTTGAGCACAAATTAAAGTGGTATAAATGAAGACAAGTGGAAGCCACAATATTGACAATAATATATCTTATCGATTAGTAACTCAGAAAGTCTATTCCAATCATGTGTTATATTTTTAAACAAGCAAGTATTTTAGCTAAGAGGGAAAGAGTGTTATAATATGAAAATTAAAATCATTGTATAGAAAAATGCACTTCCTGAAGTGGGATCTCTTTTAAAATTTGAATCAACAAGGACAACTCCAGTCAACCAGAAGAAAAAAGACTGAACAATTTCCCTCAGCTAAGATAATTTTCTAATTGACCACCAAAACTGATTTAGTGAATATTATATGCTTAATATCATTCATATGGCATGGGGATTGCAACATGCATATTAATCATGTTTCCTGAGTTTGCATATTGATTAAGAGAAAGCGGACTTAGAGACAGACTACCATATTGACTATGATATTTCAGACTTAACTGTCTTACCAGTTCATGGGGTATTAAAATAATATTTTTAGAAACTAAAAGAATAAAATAGTATTGATTTTAAAAGAACAGAAAGTAGATATCAAACTTCAAAAAATTGTGTACATTTAAATTTCCTTGGCCATTTTTATGATACATTTGAAACTAAAAAAATGTGATACATATCTGGTCTGACTAAAGCTTGTAAGTATACCAGTATAGTTTTATTTTTTTTCTTAAAATTTAGATAGAGGATGAGTTTTGAAAATACATTCCAACATTAATCATTAGCAGAGTTAGGAAGACATGAATCTGTAATGCAAATGTCATTTTACTCTCACAGTTCATTCCAAAGTGAGAACACAGCAGTGATCATTCTAGTAGAGTGAGCAGGCTTTAAGTATTGCTTTATTTAACTATGTAACATCCTTCACACCACAAGTCACTAGGAAATACACAAATAAGCTATGCCATGGATCAAATATCCTAACATAATTGTGGTAGCTAAATAATGGTCCTCCAAAGTTGTCCATGTCTTAATCCTCAGAACCTGTGAATATGTTACCTAATATGGCAAGAGGGACTTTGCAGATGTGATTAAGGATCTTGAAATGGGAAGATTATTCTCCTGACAGGTCGTAAATGTAATCACAAGTGACCTTATAAAAGGAAGACGACAGGGTCAGTGTAAGAGAAAGCAATGTGCCAGCAGAAGCAAAGATTAGAGTGATGTGGCCAGGAGTCAAGGAAGGCAGCAGTCTCTAGAAGCTGTAAGAGGGAAAGAACAGATTTTTCTCCTGTAGCCTCCAGAAGGAACCAGCCTTTCCAACATCTTGACTTTAGCCCCTTACGACTCATTTTGGACTTCTGACTTCCAGGACAATAATGTAATAAACTTGGTTTATTTTAAACCAGTAAGTTTGGAACGTAATTTGGTACAGCAGCAATAGAAAACTACTATAACAATAGATATAATTTTATATCTATTTTGTAATTTGCTACTCAAACACATTTAATTTGTCTTCAAATGCAACCATTTGTGAAATGTTTCTGACAACTGTGTATTATTAACTAATACTAAATAGTAGCAAAATTAATGGTTTTCCTGATACAATAGCAGGAGTTAAAATGTTTACTTCAGTGCGCAACTCCAGGTGCAAGATTGACAGGATATTCCATAAATGTGTTGCTCTGTAAAGCGGTGTAATGAAACGTCCTTACATAGACTCATCATCCTACTTCCGCCTGCCAGCAGGTTTAATGTTTTAGTTCCCCAGTTCCTTGTACCAAATTTTGTATGTTATATTTGTATAGCAAATATAATTCACTCTGCATTAAGTAATAAGGATATTTTTTCTATCATAAATTGGAAGGCAGTAATCCAATGTGTGTCATCAAGAAACCTCATGTTTCTTCTCTTCTCTGCTGTCCACGATGACAGCTATATGCTAAGGATGGGTCATCTTGTCATCATAATAAGATTACTGACAGTAAAATATACTTTATTTTTCTTTATTTCATGAACAGTATATAAAAGAGAGTAGCCTCACATACTAATGCAATAGAAGTCTTTCCTTTGAGTCTGATTGAATCTGTTAGGTTACCTGCAAACTCTTAAAGACTATCTTTAAAAGAAATCATACATTGTGTTTGAATTAAACCTTTGTTCTCTAACCAAATATTATCAAAATGCCATTTACATGGTTATCATAGGCTTATCTGACTCTACCCCTGGGGCCGGGGTTGCCACCTCTGAGCCATATCGGTTGCTTGGAGGAAGAGTGATTATCTTTCCAACATTTTTATGTTATAAAGGCAAGGGGAAAGAAGAATGGATGTTGAAAACAGAAGTATATGTTTCACTAAAATAATTTCAAACTGAGATTTCTTCAAAAAGCCTTTTCTTATGCCCATATCACTGCTCACCTACCTAGAACTGAAAATAATTTATTCCCCTTAAATTCTAATAAGTACCTCATTCCTGATCTTATGCATGCCTCTATTCCAGGTTCTTGTCCTGTGGTACGTGTCCCTTTGCATGTGCATAGATGTCAGACCTCTATCACATTGTCCTATGGAGAATTGGGTCATGGGGAGCAGGCACTAAGATGGCCAGTAAGCAAACAATTGATTTGTCCTGTGATCCAGAAACCTTGTGTTTCCTGTCAGAATAGAGACTTTAATTAAGTGAGTAAGTAAGTAATTAACCATTTTGGAGACAAAGATGAGATATAGTTGCACAAACATTACCTTCAAAAAAAAAAAAAAAAAGACGAGTGCCCCATGGGTCAATGTAAATTGATAGTTGATATGTTGAAAATTGTTTGATCAATTGGGAAATGCATTTTTCTACACTCTGTTACCTATAAAGAAGAATTGGGAAGTGGTTGAAGATCAAATAACGGAAGATAAGGCTGAAACAAGAAGCTGGAGTAGTGCTTTTGTTTTTTGTTCTTTCCTCCAAGTAGCAGGAAACAAATTGAAGAGTCCTGAGAGCCAAATGGGGCTTTGGTGAACCAAACTCATTTTCAGGAGTGGAGGCATTTTCTGTGTCCCTTTATTCCTAGTTTTGCTTCTATCCTGATATCAGAAGCCTTAAGGATTAGGGGTGAGACCAAAGTCTGCACCCAAGTAAGACTTCATCCTGATAGACTGGAACTTCAGGGATAGGAGGAATTCAGAAGTTTATGGTGCTGTTAGAAACAGATAGCCAAGACACGTCAGTGGCTCTAAAACAGGATGGCCTATAGAAAATTTGGATGCTCCATTTGGAAGTAGAGGAAACCTCATGGTATTATGGGGTAAAGGTTTTGAAAGCAGATGAAGTGGATGACGGCCATGGAATGTAGGGTGAAATCCTGATAGTGTAGAAATCATGCTGAGTGGTAGATAGAAAGAGCCCTTGGGCCCAGGCACCACCTAGGTACTGGAAAGTGAACAGGTGGGTAGGCAGAGGGAAAAAAAGTCTCTGAGGATGCTAAAGCTATCTCCACAATTTGTCTCCAACACCTCTCCCCCAAATACTAGTACTTTCCAGTCTCCATCTAGGAGATAAAAGGATCTCCTGGGAACTCTGAATGTAACTTTGGAAATGCTGAACTTAACCTATAGGATAGAGCAAAGCTTGCAATGAAAAAACATAAAAGAAGTTTAAATGACTTTGTATTGTTTTAGTGCTTCTACATATGGATGTATAATAAGAATTGATATTGGATGTTATATGCCCGTAATTTCCCATCTCATAAGTGACAAAGGGATCATTCTGACAAGGGCAAAAGCTGGAGATAGATAAGTGAGTTAATGAACCAAACTCACCTGCCTTTTGCCACCAGTAGTTTTGTTAGGGTTTAGCATGAATTTTAATCAATTTGTTGGACCTTATGGGTGTTGAGATTAGAACAAATTTCTGTGGTGCTAATTTTTGCTGATTGGAAACTTTTGCAAAGGGAGGATTCATCCACAGGGATGAACCACTTATTGGCAGGTAAACTTGGGTACTTTGGACTTGGGGTTTTGAAAGAGCTACAAGATACACCCTGTTACGACACACAGATTGCTAATGAGGTCTTATTAAACTCTATGCCTCAGCCATAGAAGTCTGGAGACTCAAACTTTGAGTCAAGTTGAAAACTATGGCTGAGAACCGAAAAGGCCCCCAAAGCATGTGATCTAGTGACATTGTGGCTAACCTATCCCCATCAGCTTCTTGGCTTTATGTGAGAAAGTGACAACAATCCCTTTGAAGGGAGACAGTAGCATGTCAGTGAGGAGGGATTTATCTCCTACTCTAGTGCCTGACATAAAGCCAGAGCTTCTGGCTCTTTTCAAATTCTTGCCTCACAGAGTTTCCACTTAGTGCCAGGGCCTGGATGACTGATGTTCAGCTAAGCTGAAACCCAGTGGCGTCTGCTATACTTATTGTAACCTCAGTACCGCATATTCCAAACTGAAGCAGACGTGGCCATTCTGCCTAGGGGACAAAACTCAGACTCTGAACTTGGGCAGATCAAGGACGTTCTTTTGGGAGGACATGGATGTGGAAATGAATCGTGAATGTGGGTTGTACCTGTCGACGTCAGTTTTGTAGATGCACTTGGCAAGGGTCTTTTCTTTGATAAGACCAACTGAAATTGTGCTACTTATAGGGTCACTTTGTTTTTGAGGGATGGACAATGACTTTAATTCAGACTAATGACTTCTGCCAAATATACCCCCTTTATCTCTAGATTTGGGAGGCCTTATTCCATGTATTACGTTGAGTGTGCCCCTAACCTCTCCTGGCACATTAACTAAAATTGTACACTCAGAATTAAGGAAGAAAGATGACATTGATTCAAGTCCATATATCATCTTGTTTGATAAAGAATAAGTACTAACAAAGCCTCTTAAAGGTATAGTATCCTATTTAAATTTATCACCAGAAATAGCTACTTTGTATCAGTAATGTTGATCAAACATACTAAACTAAACATTTATATTAAAAAGTAGTCCTTTTCTTTTTCCCCCTTTTTTCTTTCTTCTTATTAACAGATTGTCTATATCAGTAGACAATTGACCTGATATTGTTTTTATTCACCACTGTTATGCATTGAATGTTTGGGCACCTCCCATTCGTATGTTGAAGCTTGTAGACTGGAAAAAATGCACAATGTAAAAGCAATGAGTTTCAGTTTTATTCAAGGACCTTACTGAGGACTATAGCCTGGGAGGTAGCCTCTCAGATAGCTCTGAGGAACTGCTCTGAAGAGTTAGGGAAGAAGCCAGTATAAATATGAATTTCGGGGCTGGGAAATATATGTAATCAAGCATGCACCTTGATAAAAGATTACTGCTAATCATAAAAAACAGACATCTCAAGTTAATGATTTCAGTGTTTTTCTACATATGAGAAGACGCAAGAATCCAAAGTCATTGAAATTCTTCCTTAGATATGTATCTTAACTACTTAGGGGCCATGTACCCCAAAACACAGAATGTTTCATCCCATGTTTCTATGTCCTGAATTCCCCTCAGGATGCATGGCCTGTGGGTGACTGCAGTAGGTTGCTACTTAATCATTGGATAACTGGATGATGAATGAAACTCTTTGTTCTTTTTGATTACCAGACCTACCCTCAATGTGATGGTATTCAGAAGTGGGACATTGGGAACGTAATTAGGTTTAGATGAGATCATGAGGGTAGGGCCCCATGGTGGGATTAATGCTCTTATTAGAAGAGGAAGAGAGACCAGATATCTCTCTCTCTTTCTCTGGCAGACACAAAGGAGATTTCATGTTAGCAGATACTGCATTGGTGACCACCTACTACACCAAGAGAAGAGGACTTTGAATGAAACTTTCCTTGCTGGCACCTTGATTTTGGACTTCTCAGTCTCCAGAACTGTAAGAAAATTTTCTTTTCTATCATTGCTATGGTATTTAATCATTTCAAAGCCGACTCAGACAATTATCTGTTGCCAGAATCTCATTTTCTGCTATCTTTTCCTTTCCACTGATAATATCTCTTCTAATTAAGAGCAGTATTGGTTCACAATGATTGTACAAGGATTTTTAAATCAGTGATTATAAAATTAATGTAACCAGAAAATTGATTCGAGTTCTTGATAATTTTGTGGAAATGCGTTTATTTTCACTGTTACTGAACTTAGTCCTGGCTGCTTTAAAGCCAATCCTGGAGTGACAAATGTTGATTGGAAATAAAAAGTTGCTTTATTCAGGAGGTTGGACTGTGGAGATGATGGACTCACGTCCAAAAGCCTATTCCCCACTGCCAATCAAGGGGCGAGAGCTGTTAAAGGGGAGAGTGTCAGGAGTGTATACGTGGAGGGAGGGGTTTATGTGCAGAACAGCACAGTCAACCCTGACAATCATCTTTAAATTGTTCATATGATGGTCTGATCGGCATCATCTTGATTGTTTCAAGTAGAGTTAATCTTCAGTTCCAGGGTCATTTTTTCCCATTTCCTTGAGGCCAGTTCTTGGAATTGTGTAAGGTGGAGAAGCTTATGTCAGGACTTCAATCTGGTCATCATGTAGTTAACTTCTTCCCCCTGGTAGGGGTTTCAGTATCTGCAAGACAACTCAAAAGTATGGCTGAAAATATTGTCTATAGCCCTTGAGGAGGAACTAAATGTCCTTGGCTTTGTTTAATGACTAAACTATTATTAGTTGGTCATGTTTAATTACTTTCCTTTGCATCTGCATTTTGTCACTTCTCTGGTTAAGTTTATTCTTTGGCTAAAGTTTTTTGTTTGATTGTTTTGTTTTGTTTTGTTTTTGTTTTTTTAACCGACAAGAGGCAGTTGGACAACATGGTGGGGGATGGGTGGTCTGTCTCAGGAAGGCACGTAGGTTCCTGCTTGGTTTTATCTCTATTCAGAAAATAATTTGTTTTAGAGCTCTAGCCTTATGCTTCCAAAGCGTAAAGTTCTAAAACTGTAATAAGCTCTTTTGAAATGGTTTGGAAAGTTTACTTTTTTGTTTGTAGGTGTGTTGTTAAAACAAACAAACAAAGCAATATATGTTCAGAAAAGCAAGAATGTTTTATTTTTGCACTCTTTTGCTTTCATGACTTTCCATTGCCTTTTTCATTTGGTTCTTTGTTTTGAAGACTGTCTTGTATTCTAATTATTTTGGAAATGTTTAAATTATTCTTTGACTACCCTTGCATTGATGAAATGGGTGGCCAATTACGACTATTTTTGTGTCCTTCACGGGATCATTAACAGGCTTCTATCCCTTGGAGATGCTCACTGAATGACTGGGTTGAATAAAATCAAACTTGCCAAGATGAGTTTCTCAAATTATATTTGTCTCTTCATAAGTTTAGTGTGAAGAAGAGTCATGTGTGTCTATTGATTTTAAACCAAAGTACTTTATTGTAAGAAACAGAATTAACGTGATTTGCTGTGGTTATAATTATCTACCAAAATAAAACTATTGGCAACTGGTCTGATTCAGAGAAGAACAAACAATTATGAAATAGTTTGACATATTATACAGCTACTTATAAAATGACCTACACTACATTCTTTGGTTTAACTACAAATTATTTTTCTTATACTTATAACACATCTGTTTCCTTTATTCTCATTCAGCAGACTCTGAAATGACTAAAATCTTAGTAACTTCCACAATAATTAATTTTGGAATAACATCATTCTCTTTTTTCATTTACCCATAGAAATTTCCCCAACTTGCGTTGATATTTAATTTTTGTCACTCTTTCAAAGTGCCATTAGATTATTCAATAATAGACAAATGGTGTTTTTGGATGCCAGTCAGTCATCCAATACTATGAATTCATTGCATGTGAAATGTGTGTCTCCCTTATTTTCAAGGATATATGGATTTAGTTACATGTGTTTGCATTCATTAAAATGTTGTAGCGGAAGTAAATCATGACTGTAATTCAGTTTTTGACATCTTTACCACACATAGCTGGAGAGATATAGATTTAAACACTTTTCAAAGTGTGGAAAGCTTGGGCTCACTGAGCCAAAGCCATTGGAGTGTTTTTATTCTATTTTGGAATAGTTACTTCGGTATTGACACTAAGGAAATAGTACAGTAGAGTAGCTGTAAATCTAATACAAGACTCATGCTGGTTTTCTACCTTGAGATTCTGTCTTTCTATTGAAGCCAAAGAGACCAAAACAATTATAAATAAATGTAAATTAAATTTTACTAATACATACCAATTGACTCTACAGTCATTGTAACCTTGCCACCAACTACAGACCCCTAAAAGGGGAGGAATGTGGCCATTTAGGAAACAGAGAGAGATAGATCTAAGAATAAAGAAATTGAGATAATTTCTCATTGTCTCTGAACTGTGGATAAATGCAGAAAACTGTGTAGGATGTAAGATTTCAAAAGGAATATGGTAATAAGACATAACAAATCTCAAAAATATCCAGCAAATGCTTCTTACCAGAGTTTCACCCTCATGAGAAAATATAGCTACAGACATTAAATTGTCTACATAGGAGCACAGAAAATAATAGAAAAGTGTCAGATAGCTAACAAGGAGGGGCTCAAATGACTTAGATTCCATCTGGAAGCTATCAAATGTTCTTGATCAGAACTTGAGGAACAGTAGTTATATACTGAGGCCATATTTTGAGTCTTTTCTGGTAAACAGATTGAAGAGAGTCTTCATGCCGTAAAGCCAGAAGCTGTGATAGCACATACTCTACTCTAAGAGTAACCATTAACGGGTCTGAAAAAGTCCTCCATATTTATCCATGGGGAGCAGAAAATACAACCAACACCATTTCAAATTAATATTTTATAAAGGTAAAAATAAACCAAATAACATTTTGACAGAGAATGAGAATATATATCAGACAATGAACATGCAAAAAGTAGAAGCAATAGCTTAAAATTTCAAAATAATCTGTAAAGAAAGCAATTAACATGAATCGTAAGTACTATAACTGGTATAGCTAGCCAAAATTCATACACCTGTCGTATCCAGTGATCCAGCTGATCAAGCGGACAAAACTTAGTAAGATTACAAAAGACCTTAAAAGACTTAAATAGTAACTATATACGAAACCCTAAAACTACAATAATGAAAATATACTTTCTTTTCAAGTTCTTTGGGGCATTTAGTAAATTTAGTCATATATTAAGTCACAAATAAAACCTTAATATGTTAAAATGTGTTTTCTGAATACAGTAGAATAAAAATAGACATTAATGACAATTACTATAAAAGATCCCTTGGTCAAAGTGAAAATGCAAAATAAAATTATGTAATTTCTATAAGACCGTGTTAAAGATGAAGCCTATCAGCATCTATGTGATGCAGTTGAAGTGGTGCTGTTGATACTGACTACATCTATTCCTCAACTTCTTTTTCATTAACAATGTTGGTCTTAATTATGGGCATATCCACAGTGTGTAGAAAAGCCCTTGGCACATAATAGGCATTTGATGACCATCGCTGAGTTCTCAGTTATTTATCTAATGGAGAGTAGAAGCAGAAATACTGGGAAGAATATTTAAAAATAAAGACAACAAGGAAAGGACATAGCTACCAGAGGATAAACCTGCCATAAAATCACTTTAATCACAATATTATGATATTTACAATAATGAACAGATTTGTTTGAAAAATACATGTGTGATAAAGATGACATGTTGATATATTTTGAAATGAAGTGGGAAAAATAGAGGTAGTTTCCCACATTGATCCACATTTAAATACTACTTTGAGAGGATTATTAATTAAAATCAAATAATTAAACCAAAAATATAAAATTAAATGAGTATATTTTTTCTAAATTTAGGGTGAGAAAACTTTTCTTAAGTAAGACATGAATCCCAAAAGTCAAAAATGAAAATGTAGATATGTTTCATTACATGAAAACCAAAATTGGAAAGAACAAACAACAAATACACGTGCAAAGGAAAAACAAACAGAAGCCTTATCAGCAGGTGGAGGTTTACAGAATGGCTGATGAAACATCGAAAACTCTTAATAAGCACCGAGCTTACACAATTTAATATGGAAAAAGAAAACCAGTACAAATAGTGGCCAAAAGTTAACAGTTCACAAAAGGGGAATTTCCAGTGACAAGTATGCATTTAAGGAGGGTTTCAAAGTCGCAGGGAGTCAACAAATAAATAAATAAATTCCTCATTTTAAGATTGTGTTCACAGCAGTGCTATGAATATAAAAGTCTTTTATTTTCATTGTTGGGGAAGGAGAATATGCATTTTACCTCTCAATAGAGTAATCAGAAAAAAGGCCATTAAAATTAATTAATTCCTTATCCCATATGTTTCACTATTTATCTACTTTTTGGTAAGAGAGGCGAGTATAGGGAAATATGCATGAGGGAATTTGTTGCAACAGTGTTTTTAGTTGCAAAAACAAATTGTGTTTTATCCATAAAAGAAAAGAATAATTAGCCATTAAAGAGAATTAGATCTATAGCTAGAAATACAAAGAGGTGTTCATTATTTATTAAGTGATAATGTATGATAATATTCTTGTAAAAGCAAATAGTAATAATAATAATAATAATAATAATAATAATAAAGCTGTTATATGGTGAAAGTTTATTCCTCAGACTTGTTATTGTGGATTGTACCAAAGTGCGGAATCTTGTTGAGACCAGAAAGCAGAAAATCACAGTGTATCTTAAACTTCTAATATTGACACATTCAAGTCAAAATCCATATATTACATTCTCTAATTTTATTACAAAAAAGGTGATTTGTAACAATGCATAATAATATGAAATAGGAGAGAAGGAATAAACCGAGGCCATGCTCTAAATATAGCTGCCTTCTTTTTATCAATTTCTTATCTATATCTTCATAATATAAAAATTTGGGGGAAATGTTGTATTAAAGTTAAAATTGGTTGCTTAAAACCATGATTTAATAAAATAAAGTATCTTTATTTTTATTTTTTTCTGATTTTCAAATTCAGAAATGTGTAGATATTTAATAATAATTTTCTGATTTGAGAAGTACTGGTTAAAATCTCAATATTAAAATTATGCAAGATTTTTGTAATAACAGTACCAATGATAATAATTATGGCAACAAATAGCACTTATGAATACTTATGATGGGCTAAGTGAGGATCTGATAAATCTTTAAGGAAGGGGCACAGTGAGGAGGAGGTGATTTTCACACATTTGTACACGGAAATGACTTCTCCAGAATCCCTTGTCTGTGACATGACTAAAGAAATTTAGAATGAACTCATTGAAAGTAAACTTTTCACCTGATCATTGGCCTACAGTAATACTGATCTCACATATGCTTCACAGAGAAAGCTTAAGCTGTAACTACTTTACTGTCCTCTAACATCTTCCAGCTGAAATCATTGCCTAAAGATCAGCATCGGAACTGAGGCGCCATCTATATGGACTAAATCAGAGTCTGCTGAGATCCACAGGTGGTTTGTATGGACGTTAAAATGTCTTAAGGACTAATCTACAGTCCTCTAAAGATGTGTCTTTTGTAATCTGAAAGCATAAAATATTTCATGCAGTGTTATCAGATGTTTTTTGAATATCAAAGCAAAATAAACATAAAGGCTAATGAAAGTTTTACAGCTAAACAATTTTAGCAATGTGTGTAAATAGTATTTTTCATTTCCTTTTGGGTTTTTAAAAGGATATTCAAATACATCATAAGTGATGTTGAAGTGGATAAATGTTTTAAAAAATCAAAGTAAATGGAATTATTGCAGTATTTGGACTAAAATACTTAGTAGTGTAGACTTAAAATAAAAAGAGGAAAGATTGTTACACACAATACATTAGATGTTATTGCAGTCAAAAAGCTATATTTTTAACTAAATTCAGAACTTTGAGTTTTCCTTTAAAATATGTAATACAAATAATAAATTTAATTATAGTAACATTTCCTTCCAGTTGTTTGGAGCCTAAGTTACTTATCAGGAACACTGAATGATGTAGGAAATTCTGTTTATGTCTCTTAATAGTGCCCAGCACCCTTCAGCTTTCATTATAGTTTTTTTGTTTGTTTTTCCAATTTCAGAGGTACCAAAGCTTTTGTTTATACTTTAATTTCTACTGTGCATAGAATATAATTTCTCTAATTCATATTAGTAATACAAAAATACACATTTTCCTTCTAATACTTGTTATAGTGACCAAGGCATAATGACAACATTAAATTTAATAACCAGCTACATTATTATTTATATTTTTATAATAGTAGAGGGTTACAAATCCACATAATATTTATTCAGCTTTATTTTTTTCCCCGTGATTCCAGAATAATACACACGACTTATAAATCACACTGACACTGTGCTGCTCTCCTTTGTATGTCAGCTCCCAAGGAGGTCAGAGTTGCATCATCTGTGGTCTTTATGGGAAAACACTCCCTGGAGTTTTGCGAGGCATGGTCTTTGTGTACAAATGTCGGGCTCTGTGAGCTGCTATGTTTTCTCGAGAGATTACAACTGCCTACGTTCGGAGAAAGCACTCAACGCTCTGCAAGTGCATTGCTATGTATTATCCGTGCCCAGCAATTCCGAAATGGCAGCACCCCTAAATATCCTTCCATGCCATCTGTTTCTTATTAAGACAATAGGGGTATAAATATCAATAATGCTTCATCTGGACCATGAAGAACCGTACAGCACAGTGGCTTTTATCTGCAGTAGTCTTCATTCAGCAACCTTTTCTCTCTCATACCACTACCAACCATATCTTTCCAGCTGCTCAACCTCAAGATGACCTAGCAATTAAGTGCCCACAGCTTCTGTTAAGTTCCTCGTTCCCATATAGGCAGCCAGAGCCCTGTCTTGACCGAACCTTCCCTAGAAGGTTCTCCATACTCAACACACAGTGTAACCTTCAATCTCATACCCGCCAAGTTCCATTTTGAGTTGTCAGCCCACCTCAAGCACTTATGGCCAGGCTCTCTGGTATGTTTTCAATAATTTCCTGAGAAAGAAAGCTAAAGAATAGGAAAAAAATAATATCTAAAAGAAGATATTTTCGCCCTTTTAAAGAAAATGTTGCCAGTGATCTTTTGGGGTGCATTATTTCTGCATTTGCTTTGCAAACAAAAGCTATAAATCTCATGGAAAAAAATGTCAGACTCAGGAAGAGAGGCTGGAAATCAAGTCTGAATATGGATGTGAACTAATCTTTAAGCAAAAGTTATCTCATAAGACACAGCATGTAGGTGTTTTACTTCATTTCTACTTAAGTTATTTGCTTATCCATGTGAAGAAAATGGTCTTTGAAAGACATATTTGCTATGTATAGAGCTTTCATTGACTGCCCTGCTTTCCAGGTCTTCCTCTGCTATTAAAAGCTCTTTTGTTTTAGAAATTTCCTGTGACTTTATTGGGCCTTAATTTTTCCCATCTGTAAACAACAGGGATCAGTTAATTGATTGAAAAGATCCTTCTAGCTCTATCACTCTATAATTTTATCACTGTTATAAGAAAGATGTTGACATGTGTGTAAGTGAGATGATTCAGGCAATAAGTAGTGTAGGCCTGGATATAAAAGCTGTAGCTACAGTGACAAAAAGGACTTTTAAATTACAACAGAGCTGGCTTTGAAGAACATGCCTAGTACTATATGTATCCCCTTGTGCAAGTTCTTTAAACTTCCTGAAATTCATTTTCTTCATCTTAATGTGGCTAACATGAGATAAAAGTTCTAAGAAGAAAATAACTTAAATGTATGCAAAACAACCCAATACTTTGGGCCACAGTAACTATTATGTCCCTTTCAAGCTCTAAATGATTGTGCCTCTTCAGATTCCAAATACCTCTAGAATTTCTGACCTATTATATTGTATTGCAATTAGATTGTAGTGACACTTGCGACAGATTTGTGTTTAACCTCTCAGATGTGAGTTTTTTATTAGACTGTAGTATACTTCATCCTTAGATAAAAATACATGTAGATGTAACAGGTCATATGGTGGGACATTTGGTAAAATGCAAATATAAATACACATGTGTTTATTCATATTTTACACACACCGACACACACACACACACACACACGTATTATTTGTCCTTTGTTATCAGTACTTGTTCCGAGATTTTGGCTATGGTTTTACTTCATGTGTTAAACTTCATGGATTATATAATGTTCACTATAGAAATAGTCTTTCTTTTATGTAAAAGTAATTAAGATGCTCAGAAGGTTACCTTGTTCAATCTCTCGGTTTCACCTTCCTGAAATTGGAAACAGAATTTGTTTATATAGGTCCTTCGCTCTTAAAATTGCATTCTTGCATTTATGTTGGCCTTAAGGGAAAATGAAAGCACATTGATTTAACTTGGTAGAAGAGGACAATACATTTTTAAATGCAATTTTTGTGTTAATGTAAATGCACCCAGAGGACCAAGAGCTGATCCACACTTTAAATAAATTTGAATGGGCAAGATTCACATTCTAAATACCTCTTTGACTACCCATGGGGAAAAAGGCTTATTTAGTATAAGTTTTAAAATTTGCATCTTAAACATTTTAAACAATAACTGTGTTAAAAACAAAGCATATTCAAAAAAAAGTCATTATTTTGGTAATCTATTTGGTATAATCCAACTCCCCAGTTTTAAATAAATGTGACATTGGCTTATCTGAAAAAAAATATGAATAAATTATTAAATAAGACTAGCAAGATTAACCCTGCAATAGCTACTCTGAAATATTTAAATTGGCAATGTTTTAAAAGCAATTCAGTGTAATGAGGACAAAATGAAAAGCTTGGGTTTAGAAAACTATCTTTAATTCTTGGATTGATTCAGTAAAAATCCTCTGCCTCAAAAATAAATGGAGCAAGCAGAAAGTTAGTAAAATATGAATTGTTTAACAAAGAAAGATATGCAAAAACACTTACTTATATCTGTTTCTTTGTACTATATTCTTTCCAGTCTATTTTGACCTAAACATTTGGGTTTTTTATAGCCATTCATCAAAAAGACTTTTAGATACTTTGGTTTGTAGTTAGGATATCAAGAGATTTCCTGGGTCTGAATAACTTTTAAACTTTAAATGTATCCTTAGTTGTGGTCTTCTTTGTCTTCATCTCCATCATCAAGACTGATTTTAACATGACTTGATATATGTTGTTGCATACGGAATAATACTAGGTTGACAGAATAAAACCATTAACAATTCATAGTCCTGTGCAGCACTGATACATACACAGCTTTGTAGGACATAGAAAGCTGTCAGTAGTTTTTACAATCTATATAACATGTAATGGACAAGGGTCTGTATAGATTTAAACGAGATATCTGAGCTTGATCTCCCAGTGCTATGTAAAGAGAAAAATCAATATATGATAGTCAGCTGCAGAGGGATTTGTGATGTCTTGCATTTATCATTATTTGTATTTTCTTTGGATTCATTGCCATTGTAGTCTTTTTTTCACAAGTAATTCACAAGGAAGCTGGTAGTATGCATGTGAGCAATCCCAAAATTTTAAAAAAAAAAGTCATGTTTAAGAGTTCCTCCATAATCTGTAATATACTTTTTATAATATGAAGTAAAACTGGTATATAAATCTTGAAAATGACATCGGAAAAGAACCCAGATAGGCTGATGAAAAACAAATGGCATCTAATGTATTTTTCACGTTGACTGTGGCAGTGATTTATTATGTTGTCTAAGATGCTAAATATACATCATAAATCCCTCCAACAGAAGTCTTATTGTATTCATTCATCTCTTTTCCATGAGCCAACATTTTCTCTTTTCATAAACTTTATTGTATGAAAAGAATCATTATTTTTTTAAATGGCATTTAAATCCAGTGATTTTACATTGGATGTAAAAACCCAATGAGAGTTTTTTTTTTTTTTTAACTTTAGTAGAGAAGATACCCAACTGGAAATAAACGTTCCATTCAAGATTTCCTCTCTGTGAGGAAAGAAAACACAAAGTAAAATGTATACAGCTTATTGTCCTTGTGTCATTTTCACCCTTGATAACACATGCACCTAAAAGAAAGTCAAAAGAGAAAGAAAAATGAGTGTAAGATAACATGTAATATCTGTATATTATAGTATTGAAGTCCAGCAGTATGATATTTAAGTATATATTCTGATATAATAAATTTTATTAACAATTTTATGAGTGACCATACTGCTAATATTTCAACTCACTTTTCAATGTTTCAAAAAAGAATACTATAAAATAACATGAAAAATGAAAACATTAATAAACACAGAACACAGAGCTTAGGGCCATGAATTTATTACTGTATATCCACTTGTCTACTAATGAAAGAAAATAACTCTATCAGAGGAAAATGTAAAATATGTTTTTTGAGCTTGACTTGACAGTCATGCATCCCAGGGACTTATGTGATCTCCCTTTTTTCCAGGGGATAACATTCTGCAAGACAAGGGAAACTAATTATCACTGAGTAACTGGATTCAAGGATGTCCAAAGTAGTATCTGAACTTGTATTTGAATCTTTTATCAAAGAACATTGCCATCAAAAGTTTGCATCATTTATGCAGTGTTGAGTCAAGTTTTCTGCCAAAGAAGTGTGCTCAGCTTGTTGCGTGACATTTAATGTAATTTATATTATGCACAGTGAAAATGTTTATGCAACTTAAAAGCACTGCTTGTCTTAGATCTGCAGACATTGTATATTATAATGACAGGTTTTTTTTTTTAATTTGGGAGTGGTCTTGGTAACATGAGATACATGAAAGAAAATGGGTGTGGAGAAGAAAGAAATATAAGTTAAAATAAGATGGATGGTTACAGCAAGAGTAGTGCAAAAAAAGTCTTATGAAAGAGTTTGGAAAGGTAATATATTTGAGTTTGAATCCTGAATTCTAAATGTTGTATTAATATATGTTATATTCCAGACTTTAGCATTCTTAACAGATAACAGATATGAAAAATCTAATTCTGAAATTAAACAAAATCAAAAATAGACTGCTGTTTTTGGATTGAGTCTCGAATTGAATAGAAATTCAAGAAGATTCTAGAACTGAAATAGAGTGCTCAGCTTTTACATGAAACTTGGCAGCAAAAGACTACACAGAGCAAATCAATCATGAGTGAAAGTACACTTTATAGGAATATTTGAAATATTAATAAAAACATTTGTATCACTTCAACCTTGAGGATTCATCTTGGAATATGTTTTTAAAAATTTTACTACTCTCTTAGAACATTTGTGAGTCAAATTTAGCATGTTGATATTGCTTATCTAAATTGTGCTGGCATTCATTGTGTTCTGTGGATTAGGAAACAGGATAATTTATATGACATAGCCGCTGATGTCAAGATGCTCACAATTGAAAAGAGAATAAATAAGATACATGATACAGTATAAATACATAACTACATTACTTACTGTCTGTTTTATAATGAGAGATGGCATGTGATTACAAAGCAAGAATTAGAACTATAATCACAATTGCGTAAATCTATAGATAGAGAATACACAGATCAATGTGATAGAATATTAACATGCAATGGATATTTCGTGAAAAAATTTCTCAAATGCACAATTGGTTGGCAGTGAAGAATATTCATTGATTCCTGAGAGAAGTGTCCAAAGACGTATTTTTAAAATAGAGTGAGAAAATGTTATGAAGAGAGATTTAGGACTCCTATTGTAGTGACAAATATTACGTGGCCTTAGACTGTGGGAATCAATAGAAAGTAGAGTAATTAGTGTATCTTTCAAACTTAGGCAAATGAGTACACTAGAAAGACCTCAAAGCCTTCTTATCTAAAAAACTTTTCATAGTTTCTTTACTCAGATCCCGTAAGAGCTGGTAAGAGTGCCATTCAAGACTGACACTGAAACACGGAGTCTCAGATACACTACCTGGATAAATTAGGGTCAAATGCAGAAAGAAAGCTTATGCCGCAATGCTACTAGCTGAAAAGCACATAGCAGTGTTTATTTACTGTCAGTGAAAGTACAAATTAATCATTGGAGGCTGCTAGAAAATTTCTCTATGTCAGGGCTAATTTCTCTTTTCTCTAGACACTCAAGGTTTTAAAATGCCTTTTAGTACTCTCAACCAATGAGTCAGACAAAACAGTCATGAATATAACAATAGATGTAATATTAATTATAGGGCAGGTGTTTATACGCACTGTGCTTTTGTGTTTTGTCGGCTCTCTGGGCATTACAAACTTCTGCCTTAAAATTACACCCTTTAGAAAATGTTGCAAAGCATTTTGACAATCTGAATCTCAACCTAAAGTGGTTGGCTGATCTATCTACAGTTATGGTCAGCCTGAGTTCATTGTCAGAAATTAATGGACATCTGTTCCCCCTGAGCAATGTATAAATGTATCATACTAAAGCTGGAATTCTAAAACTTCCTATTTCCCATTTGCAAACTTCTTAATCCATTTCTGTTACTTTCAAAAACCTGGAACTCTTCATTTAATCTGAGAATGTAAGGTAAACTATCAAAAATAAATCATTTCCAATTCCATGAGATGGAAGACTTAGATGGCAAAATCTAGTTATATAATATTACTTCTTGCTCAGAAATGAATTCCTAGGCAACTGTGTATCAGACATTTATCATCTTACTGCTCAGTAAAAAGTTAGGTTTCATTTTTCCCTTAACCAGGTCCTGGGTCATGCTTCCCTTCCCCACCGATCTCCATTGCATTCCATACCAAAAATACCATTTCTCTGACATGGGCCAGAACATTGGTTTTTTTTTTTTTTTTTTTTTTTTTGGTTGTTCACAATGTAGACACTTTACTTATGACATTTTATTTACTTTGGTAAATAAAACAGATTGTTCTCCCAAAGATTTACATTGCAACACTAATTTTATTTATAGCTTGGTTAAGTAGTTTACAAGGGCAATGGTAGTAATTGATATTTTTTCCTCTGGTAGTTTTTAAATATTCATGATTCTTGTGCTCTGGCCTACCTTTTTATATTCAAGCAGTATTTTACACACAATGAAAATTAAACATAAGTAAAAGCAAATTCCTTATTAGGCTGCATATTTTTATTTGAGCTACTTACCTTCTGTTCACTGAGGGTTGACCTACCCTGGTGCCTACCGTTTGAATTATATATTCATGGCAGCAATGTCCTACAAAAGATCAATATAGACAACTAACTTCTAATTTCTTTCTAGCCCATGCATACTAGGGAACAAAAACGTTATGCTAAATCAGTAATTTATGATTTCTTTGAAGTCATCCTAAGTAGAATGTTGGGGAAGAGAGAAACAGACTGCCTCAGTAATGGTCTAAAAAGACAACAATGTGATTTCAATTAGACAAGAGAATCATAGAGTACTGCTCCACTATTGTCACCAAGAGCCAGAATGTTCCACTGCAGAATTATGTTTGGAAAAAGGTGAAGAAATATATGTATATACTTCACATTGTGTGTGTGTGTGTATGCACACACACAAATATATATACACATATATATGTGGACATATATAGAAATGGATGAATAGACATTAAGGTTCCAAGGTAATGTGTACTCCTGATTATGTGCTATAAACAATTTGATGTTCTAAGCAATGGTATAACCAGGATTAGTATCCCATTTGGATGTTTTATGCTAGTCTATGTGCATAATTCAGAATATAAAAAAATAATAAATTTTGCCAGGGTTCATTCTTTAAATATAGAAATACAGATCAATAGAGCAAAGAAAGATATTTTCAAAGAAAATATTTTCAGTAAGAAGTTCAAGAGAGATGTCTAGAGGCAGAACTCTTGTACATACACTGCTACTTATGTATGTGTCTGTATAAGAATGGTAGATTAGATGATAGATAGATAATAATGATAGATAGATAGATAGACAGATAGACAGACAGATAGACACAAGTGTTTTCCTTCAAAATGAGCCAGAAAAGAGAAGCACAGAATAGGCCATCTCATTTTCCCTGGCTTTTCTCACAAGACTGGGCTGAAGGATGCTAACAGTTTGGATCTCATTAACTTGGATCTTAGCCACCAGAAATGAAATGTCTCATTCTTTGAGCTACTGTTCAAGAAAATTATGATCAGTCAGGTTTGGATCACAGGTCTTACCTTCAACCAATTACTATCACTAGGAGGCAGTCAACAGCATGGCTCCATTTTGGTATGAAATATTGGATCAGTAAGCAATTTGAACACTAAAAAAAAATTAGGGAGTGGTGCTACTACTTTTTATTTTCCAGAAGAATAAAATGATGTAGAGCATAAAAAAATAGGTCATTCATATTAGAGGTATGTAAACCTAACAGGAAATCCATGCTTTATAAAACCAAAACTCGTAATTAATGTTTAACCATCAAAGACTACCCACTTACAGTAAAATTCTCTTCATTGATACTGAATTTGACTTTCCAGTGTTGTCTGTATTTGTGTGCTACTCTGTTTCCACCCTCTCTTTCCCGCCTTCCTAATAGTCAACAGCTATTTCTAATACGGCATTTGTGGTAAATTTTATGACAGGTATACAGCATTGTGGTGGGCTGACTAATGGCATGTCCTAATCCCTGTGACCTGTGAATAATGCTTGTTACCCTTTATGGCAAAAGGAACCTTGCAAATGTGATTTAAGTTAAGAATCTTGAGATGAGGAGATTATCCAGATGGGCCCAATGTAATCACAAGGGTCTTTATCAGAGGGGGACAGAAGGGTCAGTCAACAGTAAGAGATGCCACAACAGAATAAAGAGGCTGGGATGATGCCAGAAAGGGGCCACGAGCCAGGAATGCAGACTGCCCCTGGGAGCTGGAAAAGGCAAGGAAACACCCTTGGAATCTTCCAGAAGGAACCCAGGTCCTTAATTTTAGACTTTTGATCTTTTGTACAGTGAGAGGAAAAAAAATGTGTTCAGTTTCAAGCCTCAGAATTGGTGATTATTTGTTACAGCAGGGATAGAAAATGAATACAAGTGTTGCCAAAGGAGATTCAGGGAGGCAGGAATCCCTTTCTGCCTCAATGGTTGGAGAATGCACTAGAAAGAAACTATTTCTTTTCTAATTCTTATTTTTTATTGAAGTGCGGTCGATTTACAATGTTAGTTTCAAGTGCATAACAAAACAATTCAGATATATATATATATATATATATATATATATATATATATATATATATATGTATATATATTTTTTCAGGTTTTTTTCCATTATGGCTTATTATAAGAAATTGAATAAAGTTCCCTGTGTTATATAGTAGGTCCTTGTTGTTTATCTAGTTTATATATAGTGATATGTATCTGTTAAATCCAAACTCCTAATTTATCCCTGCCCCTGCCATCTTCTCCCTGGTAACCACAATTTGTTTTCTATGTCCATGAAATCTATTTCCAGTTTGTAAATATAATTTGTATTTTTTTTTAAATTCCGCATGTAAGCGACATCATATAATATTTGTCTTTCTCTATCTGACTTACTTCACTTAATATGATAATCTCTAGGTCCTTCCATGTTGCTACAAATGGCATTATTTCATTCTTTTTTATGACTGAGTAATGGAATGGAAAGACAGTTCTAACTGAATAATACTTTGAGTGGTTTACAGGATTTCATTTGATGTGTATTGATGGGGTTGTGTTCCTCAGTCCCTAAGACCTTAATAATCATAAACTTCTAAGTGTGATACTAGTTTTGAAAGATGAGTGATATAATTGACTATTGGAAGGAGTTTAGTATTTTACCTGAGTGAATCGGTGCCTTAATGGATAAACACATAGGAGTCTTGTCATGAAATAGTGAAAGTATTTTGGAAATGGCAGTCATTTGTGTAGGTCTTTGAATATTAGACTACAGACAGAGAATGTTGCAAAGCACGAAAAACTTTGAAGAAACTGAGAGTAGGAGACTAGATATCAAGGCCATTTAATTATCAAAATTCTATGTCTAGGTCTTAGTTTTCTGATCTGTAAACTGAGAAGATAGAACTCGTTTTGTATGGTATTATGTCACATAAAGTAGAAAGACAATGAAAGCCTCTTGGGCATGGAACTAATTAAAAGGTTTTATTTATCTAATATTAGTGAAAGAATGTGATAGAGAATATTTCTCAGTCTTTAATGGATGTGTGGTTTATACTGATAGCTTGTTAATATGCAGGTTTTGAGTTAGTAAGTGCAGAGTGTGGCTCTGAGAGTCTGCATTTCTATCAAACTCCTAGGTTCTGCTGAGAATTATGTTTAAAATACAGATTACCAGGGTTTTGTCATTTAAGGTCTACTTAATTGTCTATTGCGAATGCATTGAGCCTGCATTTTTTGTGTTTCAGAAAATTCTTACAGTCTCAAGAAGTTTGGGAATCATAGCACCAAAGCATTTAATACATATTTTTGACCTACTAATTACTGATCAGGCAAAATTGCCTTAAAAACATTGAGACGTTTATTATCAGTAGAGACACACTAGGCAGTAACTGATCAAATTGTATACACTCTGAGAAAATTTACTGAGACTGCAATTTTTGTGTTTTCTTTCAGGTCTAAGGAGAAAACTTGATTAAAGCTAGGAAAAAATGTAAAATAAAACTGTCAGGAAAAGCAAAAGAATAACACAACTGAAGCAAATAGAAGTTGCCACAGACTTTTGAATGACTTTTGATCAAATACTACACTTTTGATTAAATATTTACGTTTGTATGTGTATATGCACACACACACACACACACACACAAACACACACAAAAAACTTCATTCCCAGTGACTATTCTCAAACATTTTAAATTAGAGACAAAAGCAAAACTATGTAACTAATAGTGCTTTATTTTTCTTGTATTTAGTGCTTATAAAATATATACTTACTTATAAATGTAATATAAGAAAAAAATTACTTTCAACAGAAAATAATTAGAATTCCAAAGTGTTCTTTGATTTAGTCTGCTAACAACAGTACCCGTTTTTCTTCATCTTGGTTATGGAAAGAATGTGCAATTGCCTATGGTTAACACAAATCTTAAGGAAAAATGAATATTGTTTTTTATCTCCAGGCTTATAACAGTGGAGGGAATGCTGAGTGAGTGACTCATCCTTGGTTTAAAATGGCCTTTTCCTCTTCCTGGAGATGATGATATGTGTTGCAAGCTTGAGAGGATAAGTACTTAAAAGCACAGTTTTATTTGTGTCCATTATTTTAAAAGTCTCTCTTCTTTTCTATCACCGGTTAAAAATGGAAACCTAAAGTGTAGTTTTGTTTGGTTTAGGATTTTTAATCCAGAAGTGGTATTTTATAGATTAATCTATACTTTAAAAATATTTTAGGACCATGTCAGTGTCTCTTGAGTGCTTTACTTATATTAAAAAAAAATAGCATAAAACATCATCCATAAGAATAGGCAATTTCCTTTACTCACAGTTTGGTCTCCTTCCAGATGCTTTAATGTCTTATATTATCAGTCCTGCTGTCCAAGTCATATCAGAATCTCAAATGGGCACATAGAGATAAATCATTTAAAGTAACTGCACCTAAGAGCTCCTCTCCCTAGCACTAAAATACCAGTGATGCCAAATATTACATTACTGTGTTGACTTTCAAATAAGAAAACCACATTTTTAATTTAATTACTCTCCGTGTTATTGCTAGCAACTTGGTAAGGAACAGGTGTTATTAGAGCTGCATTTAAACTGGAGAATCCATGTCAAAAAGATTAAGTTTATCAGCATCTTTAGCAGAAACAGGTACAATAGCATCTAAAACACCAGATAGTGCAGTGAACCTAATCATTCTGCTTTACAAAAATAAACCAAGGAAATAATTTTTTTTAGAGACATTAAAACATACTATAAAGTGTCTTTGGAAGAACAGTTTTATTTTTGAGTAGTAAAAATCACAAGACATTTTTTTATTATACATTATCCTGAGTGATAGATGGATCCTTGTAAACATAACCACCTTTCTGTGGCAATGAATTATTTCAGGGTCTTTAGCAACTTGAGGATTATGATGACAGAGCATCTAAGGCTAATGAAGCATGGTTATAGCCACAATTGAAAATGTAGCAACTGTCATTCATATTAACCAACATACAGGAGCACATGGTTAGAGTGTTCATGATTTCATCTGTGTTCAGCATTAATTATTAAACAATCTATTTCACTTGATCTTCATGGCCACAGACTGGCCTTGTCTGACATCAGTGTTCTGTGAAAATGTTTATCTTAAACAGAACACAAAAGCCTAGCTGTGTCTACCAGGCCAGCTTCTACCACCGAGGCCCAACCAATAGTGTCAGGATAGCTTCTAGTTTCTGTTTTCATTACATAGTTTAGTAATTTGTTTGTTTGTCTTTGTTTTTCTAGATAAGCCTTGCTGTGAGTATAGAGATTTTATTTTGTTAATAGTTTTAAAAGAATTGGCTCTGCTGATTTTCTCTGTTTTAGTCTTTCCTCATCTCTTGTCTCTATTATTTTTTTCATTCTCATTACTTTGAGTTTGATTTACTATTTTCTCTACTTTATCAAATAGAAGAGTAGATAATTTATTTTTAGCTTTTCTTTTTACTAGTATTTCAATTTAATGCCACACATTTCTTTGTAACCTCTGCCTTAGCTAGAAAGATACTGAAATTTTAAATCTACTTGTGCCAAATAATTTTAATTTTCCAGTGTATTTAACCTTATACTGTTGTGAACTATATATAATCACCTAGTGCTTTGTGTCTCATGGGTTACTTTGTCTTGTATTGGAAATATCAACTTTCTTTTAATTACTATTTTATGCTATGTTTTTATAGACTTTTATTTGGGCCTGTGTATTTAAGATGTGTCTGTTGTAAATAATATTCAGTTAATATTTTTATTTTGTATTTATTCTTTTTTAAGTTTTATAGTGTTTGCCATTTAATTAAAAATTTAAATTTATTAGTATTTCATTTAATTATTATATATTCAACTTTATTTATACCACATTACTGCTTTATTTTTTCTATTAAACTTACTTATTTTTTGTTCCATATGCTCTATTTTTTGTACTTTTTGATTATTTTTGTTTTTATTTTAACTTATTCCCTCTATGTTCTTCTAAATTCTTTCTCTATGCTTTAGTAATCCTAGAGATGACAACATGTATCCTTGACTCATTCAATTTTAGTTCAAATTGATATAACCTCTTCCTCAATGATGTTAAAATATTAGATGAAATAATACATCCAGTATATTTATCTCCCATCTATTTTCCATCTTCTGCTTTTTTTTGTCTTGCATATTACATATACATATATATACACACATATGTATATGTGTGTATATATATAACATACATACATATGTATATTTATATAAATCCTTAAAAGACAATACTAGTATCAATATAGAAAACTGGACAGCTACATGCAAAATAATTAAACTGGACTACTTTCTCATACCATACACAAAAATAATTTTGAAATAGATTAGAGACTTGAATGTAAGACCTGAAACTGTAAAACTTCAAGAAGAAAACATAGGCAGTATGTTCTTTAACGTTGGTCTTAGTGCTATTTTTTTAGGTATGTCTCCTTAGGCAAGAGGAACAAAGGAAAAAATAAACAAATAGGACTATATCAAACTAAAAAGCTTTTGTACCATGAAGGAAATTCAACAAAACAAAAAGGCTGCCTACTGAATGGGAGAAGAACCTTGCAAATGATGTATCCAATAAGGGGTTAATATCCAAAGTATATAAAGAACTCGTAAAAAATCAACATTAAAAAATATTAAAAAATGGACAGATTGAAAAAAAAATGAATAGAGGATCTGGATGGACATTTTCCCCAGGAAGCCAAAAGGCACATGAAAAGATGCTCAACATTACTAATCATCAGGGAAATGCAATTCACAACCACGATGAGACAGAACTTCACATCTATCAGAATGGCTATTATCAAAAAGACAACAAATAACAAGTGTTTGCTAGGATGTGGATAAAAGGGAACCCCCCTACATTGCTGATGGAAATGTAAATTGGTACAGCAACTATGGAAAACAGTACAGAAATTCCTCAAAAATTTAAAAATAGAACTACCGTATGATTCAGCAATTCCACTCCTGGATATTTATCTGAAAGAAAAGAAAAACACTAATTAGAAAAGATATGTGCACCCCTTGTTCATTGCAGTATTATATTTATAACAGCCAATTTATAATATGGAAGCAACTTAAGTGCCCATCAATAGATGGATAAAGAAAACATTTTATATATATTTATACATACATATCTATAACTCAGCCCTGAAAAAATAATGACATCTTGCCATTTGAAGCAACAGGTATGGACCTAGAGGGTATTACATTAAGTGAAGTAAATCAAAGACAAACACTGTATAATTTTGCTTATGTGTAGAATCTGAAAAGCAAAATCAATGAGCAAACATAACAAAACAGAAACACAGTCACAGATACAGAGAACAAACAGGTGATTGCCAGAGGGGAGGCTGTAGGGAGAGAAAAGATACAGGTGAGAGAGATTAAGAGGTACAAAATTCCAGTTGCAACTACAACTCTATGTTATGTAGGTAATACAGGTGGATAAATTATACTCCAAAAGCAAAGAAACAAACTCACAGAAAAAGATAATTACCAGAAGCAGGGGTTGGGGGAGGGGGAATTGGATGCAGGTAGTCAAAAGGTATATCATTCCAATTTTAAGATAAATATGTACTAGGGATGTAATGTACAACATGGTAAATATAACTAACACTGCTGTGTGTTATATATGGAAGTTAAGAGAGTAAATCACAAGAGTTTTTATCACAAAGAATATTTTTTCTGTTTCTTTAATTTTGTATCTATATGAGATAATTCGTGTTCACTGAAATCATTTCATAACATATGTTAAGTCAAATCATTATGTTGTACACCTTAAACTTATACAGTGTTATATGTCAGTAAAACTGGATGAAAGAGACAGTACTAGTATTAATACAGAATTTTATAACTGTTCATTTGTATCTATCAAGATAGTTACTCTTTCCATTGCTCTTTGTTTAAATGAAATTGTGTGTTTTCTGAAATAATTATTTTTCTTCTACATGAAGAAATCCTTTTAGTAAATTTTAATGAAAATGTTTAATTATTTGTCTTATTTGAAAGTTTTTAAATTTTCTCTTCAATTTAGCTCTTTTAAACAATTTATAAATTTAAACTTCTTTTCTTTTGTTTAAAAATAAGACCTCAGTCTATTTGGGAGTCCTTTTAAGTCAGCATATCTTCATTTCTCCTCTGCTCTCCCTCACTCTGTCCTCCAATTTAGTTTAAAAACTTTGTCTTTGTTAATTTTTTTTAACAAATCAAAGGCATATTAAGGAACACCTCATGTTTTTTACCTTTATACTTTTTCTTTGGCTTTCACAGAACTTACTGGGTCTGTGAATGGATTTCTAATAAATTTTGGAAATTTCTTAGCCATCATTTGTTTATTACTTTTGCAACATTCTCTCACTTTTTTCTTTCCAGGCCACCAAATACACTTATCTTAGGCCTTTTTCCATTAGTGTCTACCATTTTTTAATTTTTACAATTCTGTTCTCTTTGTGCATTTCAATTTGGTAATTTTCTGTCAACATACTTTCTCATTCACCAGTACTGTCTTGTATTGTTTGTCATCTCCTATTAAAACATGCTTATGAGACTTAATTACATATATATATAACTTATATATGTATACATATGAGATTTAACATATAACCTCTCTATATATATACAAAATCATTCAGTCATATCATTACTATTTGAATAGATTTTTTAAAGTTGTAATCTTTTATTGAAATTCTTCATTCTTCAATTTTTTCTAGCTTTGTTTTTACTTTCTTGTACTAATATACAGAGATTTTTAAATCCTTCTTCAGATAATTCCAATATCTAGATTATCTGTGAGTCTGTTCTCAAAATTTTTCTTAATTATTGGATATACTGTCTTTTGCTGTTCATATAACTATTCTATCCATTGCCAGGCATGCATTTTCTAAAACGTAGTCACCTGGAGAGCTCATCATGCCCTTTTCTTGGGTACAATAACAGATGGTCAACATAACCCAATCAGACAGGCTGTGCTGGATAAAAAAAACTGGATAAAAGCCCCTATTAAGGCTAATTCTGCCTCCTTTTCGTCCTGGATCCGAGCATTTTCCACAATAAGCCTGGTGTATTCACTAGGACCCTAATAGCATTTTACTGTGACTCAGAATTTTTTTTCTCTGCTTCTCAGAAGCTTTTTCTATAGATTTTTCCTCCCACCCTATGTAGCCCCCATATACGTCCAACATTCTGAGGGGAAAATGATCATGTGCTTGAGACACTCAGAGCTCCATCAAAAGCTCTGTATATACCTTTGTCCTTCTCAACAGCCCTCTGCCTATTTTGTACTTTGCTTTGCAGAGAATCATCAGCCACTTGACTGTGTTCAGACATGGCAAATACGCCTGGAAAGTAAAAGGTGCTCCAGAAAGTCAACTTCTCTCTCTGAGTTTCTTCCTTCTTCCGAATCTTAGCCACATCAGATCATGTTAAGCAGTTCTCTGCTGTATTTGAATAGATGATTCCTCTATGTTATCTGGCTTTTCTGGTTTTTCCAAGTAGGAGCATTCATCTGTGGCCAGATATTTCACTCCACCAAGAAGCAAAATATATGTGATATTTTTTGTTAAGTACAACTATGTGACAGACTCTAATCAGTGAAGGGTAGTTGCTGTCCCACTATTTGCTACTAGTTTGAGGCATTACCTTCATTATCCAGCTTTTGATTGAAGGCAAAAGCTCAGACTAGTAAAGAAAGGGTTTTTTTGTTTGTTTTGTTTTTGTTTTTGTTTTTGTTTTTGTTTTGGCTGTAAGTATCTCAGACACAGGAATGTATTTTCAAATGTGATCATTAGAATGATTTTTCACCAGATACTGGAAATTTAATTTGGAATTGAGGATTTCTAAATAGGACAATTTTAATATAACTGTAACATATGGCTGATATGGAAAAATGTAATAATAATGAAGATACTGGTGATGATTATATTAATGATAACTTACTGATATCTAGAATGTTCTAGGCACCGTACATATGCTTATTTTTGGATTATTTTACTTAGTTTTCATGTCATTCCTTTAATACACATGTCATTATTACTTTCAAATGTTAAGACCAATATTATTATAATCAATTTATTTCCCATAAGTTATGGAATAATTAAATAGCTTCTTTCAGCTAGCACCCAGGCAGTCTAATTCTGTGCATTTTTGACAGACTGTAGAAAAATAAGTTCAGAATTAGTTTCTAACCAAGGAAAGGGTCCTTGTTTTCTGTTACTCATCTTTATTTCTTGAAGTCTTTAATAAAATGCCTGAGTTTAGCAGCCTTATTTATTCAAAAGCTCCAGTTGTATGTTCTTGAGTAGAAGCTAGATTAGAGAAAATAGTAAATAAATGAAGTGACATTTGCCCTCAGAGAAGAGAGTGCACGTTCTGAGAAAGGAGTTTGGAGGAAGGAGTCAAATTCATTTAACTAAAGGTTTGCAAATATTTTGAATACTATTCAAAATGTAACTATCATTCTTACTAGATGATTACCAAAATACAAAGATGTTAAATCTGGGGATTTACAAATCTGGAAAACTCCAGAGTACTCTAACTCTATACTAAACAATGGATATAAACCATTTCCACTTTTGATTCATGACAGTCAATATTTTGTTCTTTCGTGTAGAGGTACCATAAAGCATGTTATAGATGGCAAATCTATCGGTATAGAAACTTCAAAAGTTTACACAGTGTAAGGAACATTTTGTATGTATTTATTTGTCAGGCCAAGTTTCTTACATTACATTTTTAACAATTATTTGAAATTTGCTGCTGTATGTTTTCAAAAATTGTTTGATAACTTCTTACATAAAAAAGGAATTAACTGGCAACTGTTTCTGTCTTTTTTCAGAAATTACTTATATTCTTATATTTTTTAAAGAAACCACTTTCCATGTAAGAATCATTTTTATTTTATTATTCCTGAAAATTAGATTATCTTAAATAGCAAATTTAAGCAAATTTTTAAAAGGCATCTGAAAGTCTCATCTCAGAATGTTTAATAAGACAAAATAATAATAAAACAAATTTGAAAAATAATGCAGAATTATATAAACATGGAGAACTCCCTTATTTTTTATGAAATCAGAAGTTTCTATTACTTTATTATTCACAAAAGATGTGAATGAATGCAGAGATTTTGCACATCTCTTCTCTGACAGAGGTCAGGTCTACATTTCAGCCCCAGGACCAGATCCCATTGAGAATGAAATGTGAGCACAGAATGCTCATTCTTGCCTTATCTTGGATAACAGCTTTGCAGTTTTTCTGGGACTTCGAATATTCTAAAGGATTATACTGAAGATGAGATTTTCTCAGGTGGGCATTTGTTCTGTTTTCATCAGACACACTGATACACAAACCAGAGAAAGTTTAAAAGTATTGGTTTCTCTTATCAGCTAGCATCTCTATTTAAGACTTACAGTAATGATTTGCAGAAATTTTCATCTGATAGAAGTTTTCCATTTTTTCTGTAGTAAGCTACTGCAGTTCTCTAGTGCTAGTTAAACTCAGTTTAATGGATTATGAAATAAAATACAATCATTTCTGGGAAAAGTATGTTTCTTTTTCTTCAAAATAAGCGGTTCTGCTGGTAATCTTTGCTAGTTCTCAGCAGCAATAACAGCCTTAGAGGGAATGTTTCATCCCAAAGAGCAAAACTTAACTCAATATTAACCAAAAAAAGGTACAAAAGACCCCAGAAAAGGCTATTATACTGCAATATTGATAGTGGGAAAGCACATAATTGGCTCCCTTGAAAGCTTATCAGACCACATATATTAGCTCACATAAAATTGTCTGATTAGGTCAAGATCCAGGAAAGAAAACATTTCCTCAAAGGCATTTTTGTAGTTGAAGTCAGTAAAATAATAATCTTTACTATTATTAACTTTGTAACTCATGATCCCTATGATAAGGGAGTGTTTCCCCATAAAAGTAAGGCAAAAGTGTATTTAAGCATTTCCCAAATTTTTGTCTTTTAAAAAGTAGTTGATTTGTTTGTTTTATATTATTATTTTTTTCTGATAATCAGCTATGCAGTTTTTATTGCATATTTCTTTTACAAGAATGTGGGTAAAATCCGAGTTTCAAAATATTCAAGACATATACAAATGTAGCACAAAAATTAATTTATTAAAAATACTCTTTTAGTGGCTCATATGAAAGTAAACAAATGTTTCTTATGTAATAAATACCACTGCATAGAGAATTAGTTTTGAAATATCAGGTAAAATTTTTTTTGCTTTTAATTTTTTTATCTATTAGGTGAATTTTGAATTGTGTGGCACACCCATTTACCTCTCAGCCTAGCAGCAGCCTGTAAATCTCTTTCTGTGCTTATTAGCTGTGCATGTAGAAACATCATTTCTGGGCAGGTGGCTCTAAGAATATTAAATCTGATATATCATAGGTGTACTTAACCTATTGGAAATGTTCTTATATGGAAAGAACATGATGAATATGCCATTTTCATTTAAAAGGGAAAAAAGTATGCTCATTGTTTTAAAGTTTATATGTATATATAAATGCATATATATCATAAATACTTACAGGTAAACTTTTTTTATGTAAAGTAAAAAAAGCATATTATTTAAGTAACTAATGTATTTTAATATCATTAAATACTTATTTTTTATCAATAATATAGATTTTCCCCCAGGACTCATTGCACAAGTATTGCCCAAGAACACGTTTATTTCTCACAGGATTTGCAGTTTTATGAATACTCAGAGAGTTGACAAAAACAAAGTTTCCTATGTGCTTGCAAGAGACAAGAATAAAAACAAGAAAAAAAAGAGAAATTATTGGCATTTAAAAGGATCAAAAAGTGAGATTTTCTTAATTACTAAACAGAACTTATATTCAACACATACATAATGTTATTTGTGCTAACTTCAGCGTATTGGTGTATGTTACCTTTCCTTCAGTAATGAGATTCTAAAAGGTCTTAAAATAATAATGTTAATTTTTCCTTAAAGATAATATATTATATAGTGTTACAAAAAGAAAAAAGAATATTGTATATCATGAATATTTCTTATATGAAGATAACAGTGTAAGTTAAAATGGCTCTTTACTCAGTACTTACTGCGTACTTTTAGCCACTGCATATTATCAGGAAGTAACGTGGAGGTGAATATATGGAAGTATTATAAACAAAATTTGCTCATTCCTGGGAAATACTATACTTTACAACTAGATTAAGTAGGTGAATAATATCTTTATAAGCTAGGCTATACTTTAAGAAAATAGTTTTATATAGTATTACTTATCTGCCCACAAGGAGTTTCAGACTTTCAGAAAATAATATACTTTTAATGTGTTCACTTGAATTATTTTCTTCAGTATACAATTATAATATCATAGTCAATAACGTCATAATCTAAACTTGTAATGATCATTAATATATTTGTATTTATTTTAATTAAACTTTATTTTGAAGTCCAGAATTTGTTGTCAGAGTTTTGAAATATCCACAAAGGAGATAGTACATTTTTATTAAAATATAGCTTGCTATTCTTCTATACTTAAAATATTTAAGTTGAAATGTCACTAAATGAAAATACAATTCTTCAAGATGGTTACATTAAAATTACAATTCTGTGGAAAATCTATTTTGCACCACTCCATCAAATAAGAAAAATACTTGCCATATGCCTGCAACTTTTGATAATATGAAAAAATAAATTACGGAATTGAGGGCAGTGACCTTAGAACTTCACTGACCGTCTCATAGAACAGAAAGTATAAAGAGCATGTTTCTCTGCAGCACATAAATGTGTGGAGAAGAGAGTATTTCTAAGGTCCTGTGTGTGTTTTTAAAATAGAATTTTGCTCTCCACAAGAAATATTTATTGATACAAATTGTTTTAAATAGTTTCTTCCTAACTGTTCATAACAAAATTGCCCATATTATCTTATTTCAAAGATTTTATTTCTAGATTTGGTTATGGTTACACAAATATTCTTTACAATTGTAGAAAATAGCGTATGATGAGATGTAAAGTATGGCAAAGAAAAAAAATTTGTACTGACATATTTGAAGTATTGAAATGATACATTTTATAGGGGATGTAATCACGTGTTTTCATGTGTATGTGTTTCTGAATATCCCACATGAGGTCTCGGTTACAAATAATAAACAACAGCTCAGCTTTTTAGACTCTCTAATCTGTTTAGTGTCACTTAGATTAATCACTATGTATATATTAAGGCTTTAAACAGAAATTCTAAGACTAAAAGTAAAAGATATCTCATGATTTGTTCCCTACTTACAAGGCTCAGGCCCGAAGACAAAGCTTTATTTATAAACTTATTTTCCCTCCACAGTGGAGAAAATAGTAAGGTCTGCGGAATATATATTTTTGGATCTGCTTTTGGACGTCTGGTATACAGCTAAGATCCTGTAGCTCTTCCCTGGGAGTGAAATCCAAGGGTAAGGCCCAGTTTCACCAGCATCAAAGGAGTAAAACAACCCCATCATAGTCTCCTCAGCTCTCCAGATTAGTATAGGGGTTTTACGCTTGTATGCTACTTTAAGATTCACATTTGAAGCATTGAATGTTGGCCACATCCTTGTAAAGGTTATCAGCAAGGAGATAATTCCAACACAAACAATCAGTGTGAAAATACTGTGTTCCTTTACATCTTTGGACCTCTTTAATATGCCCCCAAATTTGCTACTCTACACATGTAACTGGTACTACAATTTTCTGACATAAGATCACTGATACCTGTATGATATTGCAAATTGGTCATTGATTTAGTTTGGGGCGAGATGATTGAAATTTCTTTTGTTAGGAGCTCAAAGAAAAGCATTAACAAAGAGCTGGACCTTTAGGTTACGATGCCAGTAGAATGTAAATAATAATAGCAACATTAATTGACAGCTCCCTATACTAAGTATATCACGAATTCTGAGTCATTTAATCACCTCCCAAAATTCCATAATGAAATAAGCACTATATTATCTCCATTTTAGATTAATGAAATCAAGGCTCATAAAATGTATAAGTTTCTAATAACCACATATCTAATAAAACAAGAAGTCAGGATTCAAACTCAGAAAGTCTGAATTGGCAGCTCACACTTTTGAGTAATGGCAAATAATTAAAGATAACAAAACAAGACTAAGTAACACCAGTGATCTGATAAAACTAATTATTTTACAGATTATAATAATTTGTAACATTTTTATTCTGTGTGAAAATTATGCATTTGTGTCTGACAAACAATTTCATGTCATATAATTATGGGTAGTTTCGCTTTGTATACCCAAGTTGTTTAAAATGTATTCAAGAGAAAAGGTTTTATTCTGTTCCCAATGGAAAACTCAGGCAGGCCTCATGACTTTTCAGGTTACTTTTATGTAAATAATAGTCTATATTTGCTTTAAGTCATTAAATGTTCTTTAATTCGATCATTAGATGCAATGATCTCCAATGCAACAGTGTCAGACTGTCTCCTATGGTCGTGCAAGGGATGTGGTCTGCCCTTCCTTTCCACCTGTTCTCCTCTGTTCCCTTGCCACGTGTGGTTTCTGACCACATTGGAGAATTCAGAGAAGCTTGAAAAGTACTTTTAGCAAGCATTATTTCTACATCCTCTTGCAGTGTATAGGTCCAGAAGTGTCTACATCACTCCCTACTCAGTGTGGTTTACTGGCTTTTCAGGAACTATCCACTACTGAAGACCGTTTAGTTGCACTTCACTTGAATGGGTGATGCATTCAGTTCTGGTTCACGATTCCCTTTTATTTTCTTGCCCTGGCTCACTGCATAGACACTTTTCCTGTTGGAGTCTGCAGTTCCCTCAGGCTGTCTGTCTTTCCATCTGACTCCTGTTAAGTGCTGAGAGGAAGTACTTCCTGGCTGCCCTTTGCTCAAATTCAGTCAAGAAACTGCAGCAGCTTTTTTTTCTTTTATTCCTGCCTCCACAGCCACTAGCAGTTGGTCTCTTGTTTTGTCTATGTCCTAGGTTGGAGTCAGGCACCTGTCCACTGTGACCCTCGAGCGTGACTTTTTGAATGGTCTATTGATACTATTCTCATTTGGCTGGAAGTGAGGCGAAGGCACTCCCAGCCCCTCCCACTTGATGGGGTTTATGGAATATCAGCAGCTCTCTCCAAAGCAATCTTTCTCAATGAACCTCTGCCCGCCTCACAACTTCAGCCTATTTATGTCCCCCCATGTGGCTGTGGCTTTCAGGAATCATGATCCCAGTCTTTGTCTATTTATTGTACTTGAAACTGTTTGTGTGGTGGACTCTCTGGAAACTGGGATGTCTTCATACCTCAACCAAAGCTGTGACAGAAAGAACCCCATTTAAACATCTGTTTTTCATTTGGGTTGGTTGGTAATTACTACGTACGGTAGTAGTCTTTTTTTTTTTCTTGCTCAGCAACAACAGTAACAAAAGAAAAGAAAAGAAATTGTCACATAAAAATACACATTCTTAGATAAAAAGGCATCTTCACGTGGACCGACAGAGGTCTAATCATTTTATCAAGACCTGAAGGCAAAATAAATCAAGATTTGGTAAGTACTACTTCCTTGTTGCTGGAGTAAGGCGCAAGGGAAGAAGGTGTTAAGGGAATACATTGAAAAAGTATGTATGGATGAGAAAAGATATACATGGGATATCATCCTGAGATCTATGAAGAAGCATAGAATTTTAAAGGTAGAGTGTTGCATGCTTTTAGCTACATTGTTTAAAATATCTGAGAGCATAATGGATAATATTGCAAGAGGAAAGACTGAAAGCAGGGGAAAATGTGAGGCAGGAAGCAGGATATCCTAACTGAAAAATAATGGAAGACTGAATTTCAGTGTCCGTAGATGGTTGGAAGAGAAAAGGGATCTTAAAAAATACTAAGAAAGTTGATATTATAGGGTTTTTTGAATCAAATTGGATGTGTTTGGTGTTAGATAAACATTATGTAATAATTTGGTTAATATGTATATTCTTTTCATGAGCTACAGAAAGCTACTCTTTTCCCTTTTCATTTTTCTTCTAAGAAGAAAAAATTTTATGTTGTAACGAAAGTAGTTTATTCTCATGCATCCCTTCAATAGATATTGTATCAGATGCTGGGGATCCTCCCCCTGCCCCGACCCCCACCACATCTCTTCAGCCTACCTAAGTTCACCTGCAGCAGCTGTAAGCTCCTTATTAGTCTTCTCTGCATGAGGGCTTTGTCCCCAGTGAAGCTTGACCCACCTCGATGCAGTAATATCCTGCACAGGTAGAGTAGGATGTTGGGCGAGAGTGGGAAGTTAATGCCATTCAGGGCCCCAGGTGAGGTGATATAATGCTTGTTTTCAGAAACATCTCAGCAGGATTGAGATACATCAACCCATAGCAATAACTCCCTCATCAATACATCCTTTATCAGCTTTTCCCTAGTCTCATCTCACTTCTCTAATTCTTCCCTTATGCCTCCTGGAATCATCAACCAACAAAATTACCTGCGCCCAAGACCTTTCCTTAGGACTTATTGGGAAGAAATTCCACAAGAAGACCAATAGTATCTGTCATTGATCTTGTTATAAGTTCCTTGAAAGGTATGAAAATAGGTAATATATAAACATTATTACCACTGTAAAATACATGATTAAATTCACAGTACTCTAGAAAAATGATTTGATTTAGATTTGAAAATAAGTTGATTCAGTGAATTGCCACAGTGTAATACACTTACCTTTTAAGATTATTTTTCACCATATGTGGAATTGCTTCTCATGTTTGCCGTTTCATATTAACTATAATCACATTTTCACAATGTCCTTGTTTTAGAAAAATTTGGATTAATACTATGAAACAAATAAAGACATTTGTTAACTCGAAAACTGAGAAATTATAAAACATAGCTAGCTATCTGGAATATTCCTTATCTAGGCACTTAGTGATATAAATATTAACTTTAATAACATTGTTAGTATTGCATTTTCGTTTGATTTAATCTGCTGTTAGTATGGCTCATAAATTGATTTACCTCACATAAAACATTATATTGAGATATATATTTGTACTTTAAAATGACACAAAATATATAGTCAGAGTATAACCAAGAATATCAATTTTTAATGATAATTGATAGAATTATAATATGACATGTTTATTTCTGAAACCTATCAAAATTTTTTGAAGCAAGAGACTTTCATAATCAGTTCAAAGTTTCATTCAAATTTATTTCCATAGTTGTTATTGAGAGAGAGCCCACCAGCAGCCAGGATGGCAGAGAAAACTGTTTCCCTAAATGTCTCTCAGTGTGCCCACGTGTATGTCAGTTTTGGACTGTGAAAAGGACCTTGCAATTCATCTTATTCTCTGCTTATATGCACAGTAAGAATTCACTTCTAGTTCCAGAATGTATTTCCATTGACTTTCATAGGTTTTTTTATGTTGCTTTGTTTTGCTTTTTTCTTTATTTTTTGAATAAGAATTTCTTTCTCTGTCTTTTCATCTTTTTACTTGTATGAGGAATTGTTGAGACAAATGATTCTTTTCCCATTACAAATAAAATAAATGGGCCAGTTTGCTGGGTTAATATAAAATCAATTATTATTTATGTCAACTTTGTTACCAAGTAACTGCTTTGCTGTGTAAATGATTTACAAACTTGTCAATGAAAGAGAACAATTCAGTAAATCAGTTATCAAGATTAAATTGATCAAATCCTTTTGTTTAAACGGCTGATTTTAGAAAATTTTCTGATTAAAACAATCTTTGCTCTCCTTAATTATACGGCCCTAGAATGTCGGCGTTTTAAAGCTTCATTTGCATAAACTTAACCATGGTTGCCTATCAAATATTTTCTAAAAGCTTCTCAATAATATTGCTTTTTACTTCCTTCTCTATGGGGATGCTGCAGAAGCATAATGTAGCCAATAGGAAATTATTTTTCAGCCAAACCACATTCCAACCTAATTATGCCCACCTGGTACATGGAACTGCTACACATGTGCTAAGCGTGGTGAAATGAATATGCTGTCTTTTTTAATGCAATCAACAGTGATATGGAAATGTGATTTTTTGCTTGCTGCTAAGTTTTATTAAATGCAATGGAAAAAAAAAACAAGTTTTCAAGGATCATAAATAAGTTAAAAACACAAAATATGGCAAAATTCTTCATAAAATCCACTAGGCATTCCAAATTAAGAAAGACACATCTTTGATATATGGAAAGAGACAAAGTGCTAACTTGTCTCAAAAGGAAGTTTACAATTTTCTAGCAGGATATATGGTGACCTATTCAAGAAAACATATATATATGTATGTATATATAGAAAAAGCTGCTTGCTTCAAATGTTATTCATCCGATGAATAAAGAGCCCAGTACTTTCATCAGAATGCTGAATGTCAATTCTACTTTTTTGCCTTGGACATTATTTCACCTGAAAGCTGTTCAGCAGCACATAGACATCTGTGTTGTCCTGCCGACTGAGAGTCCAAGTGGTCTGGCAGACATTCAAAATGATGAGCAATAGAAAACCTCATTTGGAAAAGAGAAACATTCATGGAGATTTGAGTTCAGTGACTGTCCTTTGTGTCTCTACTGCAGGGGAGAAAGGTCTCATTTTCAAACATAATAAGGACACATCTTAAGAGAAAATATTGATAATTTTGATTCACTTGCTAATGAGTGCCATCTCTCTTGTTCTCTCTTAAATATCTGATGTCTAAAGAGCTCTACAGTATGGCCACTATATTGCTTTGGAATATTTCCCCATTATCACCCATATATTTTACATCATTAAATTAATTTATTTTGTTATTTACTCAACATTTTAAAAATCTATCTTGAAAAGTCTGAGCATTTCAACATTGTTCAAGTTTTCTAGTCACAGAATTTTCCCCAAAGTCTGCCAGACTTGCCCATTTAGGTTCTGATTACAGTCTGCAATTATGACCCAACTCTGAAAGTCTTAGATTTCACTATGTGATATTCATTGATTCAATCATTATCTACTATTTTATGATTTCTTCCAGTGCATATTCTCTAAGAGTGTAGTTTCTATAATGGTTTCCTGGCAGGCTGCATTGTTCAAAAATATTTAGCAGCACTTTCTCTGAAATGATAATACACACCAATCACCCATCTCAGGCATCATCAACTGATTTGCTCTGGCCAGTGGAATGTGACATTTGTTGCTTCTGAACAGAAACCTAAAGAGCCAGTTTATGGTTGACAGTTTTCTTTCTGCTTCGCCTTGGTGATAAGACAATGCTCTAAAGAGAACTGCTCCATCGACCTAGGTCCTGAAAAAACACAACAAAGAATAAACCCAAATCATTGTACATGTAGAGTGACTAAGAATAAGTCTTTATTGTAAAGCACGGAAATTTAGAGTTGTTTCATATTGCAGCAAAGTGTAGCCTGTTATGTCTGAAATGGGACTCGCTATTTTAAGAGTTAGATCTTGGGGATATTCTGTGGCAGGCAGGGTGATGTAGCAGAAAAAAACAAAAAAACAAATCCTGCCCCCACTTTTAGAAACTTATTTGTTGTTGTACAAGTCACTTTATTCTGCGAGCCTCAGATTTTATACCTGAGTAGTAATAACAAATATGCTAGTGGTTCTAGGGAAAAAATTTGATTTCGTACCCAGCCCCAACTTTATTCATTTTAAAATGTAATTACGCGTTCTTTTGGATATTAGAAATTACATGCAGGAGAAGTCTAGTCTGTTGTGTGCCAGTTCAGTGAGAATACAGTAGACAGACTTTTTCCTCTTTAATTCATATTCCCTGTCCTTTATTGTTTATGGAAGGGATGCTGTTATTTGCACAGTGTTGTAGCTATGACATCACATGAGCTTTTTACAGCAGAATCCTAGAACAAGGGATAGAAAAGCTGATTGAATTCAGTTATGGTGACAAGCTCATTGGCACTCAGCCATATTACATGAGATAACAGTAAATTTAAAATAGAACAATGCAAAATAAAAATTTAAGAACCAAACTTTCTTCTTGAAAAGAAAGAAGCATACTCTTTTATCAAACAGTGATAATAATCTAGCAGATTTCAGTTCAAGTTTCTTCCAGGAGTAGTTACTTCTGGTCTTTTTCTTACAGCATTTGACACTCAAAGTATATGAAAATTATGCCAACAGTAGCCAGGTAGGAAACATAAATGAATAAAGAAAAAAAGCATGGTAAATTGGGTAATTAAAGCACCAGCTCAGTGGGATACCTATTATTTAGTTCCCACAGTTGGTTTCTGGTGGGAATTTTTAAAAATTCACTGTCTCTAGACAGTCTCAATTTTTCAGAGTTAACCAGAAATCTATATATTTACAAATTGGATTTTTTAAAACAGTGCCAATAATTTGAATCTATGTGAGATGTATTTCAGCAATCTATCCATTAAACAAAATGTTAGGTATATCTTCAATCATTAGTCTATAGATATATAATTACCACTTAATGGAATTATATGGGAATATTTAATGGTAAAATAATATTTATTGGTAAAATAATATTTAATGGTAAAATAATATTTTTCTTCAGATGAGACTTCAGTTGGTCTAAGAAAACCATTACTGATATCTACTTAAAAGATAGAGGTCTAATGTTCCTTTCTAGTATATAGATCCCATTCTATACTATTAAAATCTTAATAAGTCTAAGCTCTTACCATGTCTTCCTAGGGCTAAAGTTTCCCATTCCTTTCATTCATGTTCACCCCAAATTTTTCTCACAACAATCAGAAAGATACTTACAAAATGTAAATCACATTATGCTACCCTTTTTCCCCAACCCAGCACTGGCTGTGCTTTGAAAGTAGAATAAATATTAAAATACTGCCTGCTGCATGAGAAGCGTTTTCTCTACTGCCCCTGCTTCACTCTCTGAACCTACACACGTGTCACTTTTCTGCTCTCACCTTTACTTTCTTTCTACTCCTGGAAAACGTCACATTGTTCTCTAGGGATTTTGCCAACCTTTTCTAGTGGGGCATTATCTCCCAGAGTTTAAAGTGACTGATCACTTTATTTAAGTTCCAGTTATTTGTAAAGATCTTAACTGATCATTGTATCACAAGTAGCACTGTCACATTAACTAGATTTGTTGTTTTCACACTGTCTTTATTTGGCTGTGTTTTCCCTTTTTTTTTTTTTTTTTTAAGTCTCTTTCCATAAGAATTTAAGCTCTTGAGAGCAATACATTTTCCTAATGTATTTTCATAACTTTGCCCAAGAAAGAAGAGTACCCAAGGTGTGTGTGTGTTTGTGTGTATTACCTAAGCATTGAATAAAATCTGGTTTTGGTTAATATGTTCTTCCATGTTGATGCCAGAATTAGACATGCAACATCCAATACTCCGTCTGAATTTCTTCACCCATTAATTGAAACTACTAGTTGAAAAACTGCAGTTTCTGCTTCCTTGTAATGTTTCTCCTCTACTTTGCTTTATTTAATGTGTAGAAAAAATATTTGATTTCATGAGACTTTTTAATCTACTGATTCTTGATATTATGGAGAACTCATATGTGACCAAGAATGACCTAATGTAAAGATCCATCCAAAAATATTTTGCTATTTGTTATTGGGTATCATCTGTCTCACTATTTTAGAATATTTATATTTTTGTTCCATGATCCTGGCAAATATATTATAATCATTTAAGAAATTAAAAGAAAATAGTGATGTTTGTGATTTAGTCCAGACATTCTGATAAAATTAACTAGGATTTAGGGATTTAGCCTCTGCATTGGTATTTAATGAAAGCTCACTCATGGTATTTTAGCCAGAATATGAGAACCTAAGAATGAATTACCCGTTTAAAGAAAAGCTTGAGGCCACTGTAGACAGATCTAATGGAGGGAAGTGGGTCAAGGTTGATTCTTTTGATATTTTCAAATTAAAGGGAGGGAGCATAATATTGCAAAATATTTCAGTAAAATAAGGAATTTTGAATCTTAATAAATGTTATTTTTAAAAAAGTGATCATTTGAATGAGAGACTGCCCACATCTTTCCTTTGTTAATGCTATTGGACATCACGTAACAAATAAAATCACAGCTTTCTCTTAAGTCAGGCCGGTCCTTACTTTTTTCTGATTTTCAAGGTACTGTGCCTGAAAATAAGCTCAAATTTCTTTCGTATTAGAGTACTTCTCCTCATTTTGCTTTCAGTTGATATGTAGGATTTATAAGACTTTTACATGTTTGCAAAGAAATGATGTTTCTGGTAGTAGAATCAGTTCTATTTTGCCTTAGGTTAGCCCTAGCCCTCACTTGTCCATAGTGCATCTCACTTTACATTTTTAAATTAACAAAGGGATATCTGTTCTTGCTTCTTAATAGTTTACCATTTAAATATTAACATGTATTTAAGAAATATTCACCTGTGTTAGGAAGCTGGTAAACATGTTATATTTTGCAGCTAAAAACTATGAAACTTAGACCTCATCTGCAAAGAATGTCATTTTCTGGATTTGTTAGGAACCAAACAAGTTTAACTCTGTAGAAATCATCATCCTGTAAGAACAGTGGTTAAGAACACTGCTACAAAGCTCTGAGGAGAGAAGGCAACATTGTACCTTTAGAGAAGGGAGTAAGTCTCATATGAAGAATTTATGGAGGTGACAACTCCCTTGATAAGTTCTTACTATGGAAAGCACTGTGGGATCTACTTTCCCTGAACAAGCTCAATACCTCAGAAAGAGTAAACAAACAAACAAACTCTGTGGTTACTATCTCAGGCTTCAGAACCATGTTCAGGGAGTGAAGGAATGCAAATGAAAATTTCTGTGATGTTCTAGACTAGGAAGATGGATACTTTAGCAATGATCACCAAAAAATGGATCTGAATTCCCTAAAACCTTCTGGTACAGCTATTTCCTATGAATAATTATCCAAGTTCTTCACATTATTTCCATCTACATTTAAAGTGGTTCAATATATATATTTACATAGTGTGGTATGATTTATGTAAAGTAGTTCCCATGTGTAGCATTACTTAAGACTCCTTTCCAAAAATTTGTAGCAAAGCACTGACAGCAATATATGAAAGCTCTCCTGTGCCCCCAACAATGTCAGTAGTGCTGTTAGGACCACATGGCCCTATATTTTCACACTTTGCCTCCATGATCAGTAAACTATGTATCACTGTGAGTTTATTTACAAGTTCCTACTTATCACTGAAATTTATGTTACTCATTTGGTGACTTATCTGCTCATATATTGTTAATTAATCAAATGACTGTCTTTTTTGATCAGTTTGAATAAACTTAAATAGTAAACAGATTTAAGTGTAGGAGCTGAAACTGAAAAACTCTGAGGAGAAGACACTGGGGAAAAGCTTCATAACATTGGTCTTGACAAAGGTTTAATGGATATGATACCAAAAACATAGCAACAAGTAGAAAAATAAACAAGCTAGACTACATAAAGCTAAAAACATCCTCCAGAGCAAAGGAAACATTCAACAGAGTGAAAAGGCAACCTATAGAATGGGAGAAGATATGTGCATACCATTTATCTGATAAGAGGTTAGTATTTTAAACATATAAAGAACTCCTGTAACTAAATAGTTTAAAACAAAACAAAACAAAACAAAACAAAAAAAACAAACAAATGATAACCCTAAAGACCTGGTTAGATATTTCTCCAAAGGTAAAATGACTGACATATACATGAAAAACTGCTTGATGTCACTAAGCATCAAGAAAATGCAGATAAAACCACAATGAGATATACCTCAGACCTATTAGGATCACTGTTATCCAAAACACAAAACAACAAGTGTAGGTGAGGATGTGAATAAATTGGAACATAGACATATTGTTGGTAGGAATGAAAAGTGACACAGTTTCCATGGAAAACAATGTGGAGGTTCCTCAAAAATTTGTAAATATAACCATCATATTATCCAGCAATCCTACCTCTGGGTATTTATCCAAATGAATAGAAATCATCATCTCAAAGAGATATCTGTACTTCCATGTTTACTACATCACTCTTCACAATAGCCAAGATTGGAAACAACTTCCATATCCATCAATAGATGAATAGGAAAAAAAAAAGCAACTATAGTATGTATATACACATAAGGGAATACTATTCAGCCTTTAAAAATCAGAAATGTTTGTAATGCAGCAACATGAATGAACTTACAGGATGTTATGTCACTTGAAATAAACCAGTTATCAAGAACAAACACTGTATGATTCCACTTATTTGAGGGATCTAAAATAGCCAAGTTCAAGGAAGCAACATAAAGAATGGTGGTTGACAGGGTCTGGGTGGAAAGGGAAATGGGGAGTTAATCATTAATAGGCATTAAGTTTCAATTTAGCCAGATTAGTAAACTCTGGAGATCTGCTGTGCAACATTGTACCTATAGTCAATAATAATGTACACTTAAAATTTTAAGAGGATAGATCAAATATTAAGTGTTCTCACTATAATAAAGTACATTTTTATTAAAAAAAAAACAAAAATTGAAAAAAAAGAAATAAACTCTTTGTCAGAGTTTATTTTTATACCTTTATATACTGTATATATTTTTATACCTTTATATACTGTATATATACCTGTATATAAAGTATATACAGGTATACTTTTATACCTGCAACAAAGATTTATTAATCACCTTCTCTGAGTCTGTCATAATTGGATAATCACATTAAAGAATGGATCAGGGCAGTGGTTCTCAAATGGGTGATTTTGCTTGCCCTCCACCCTGCAGACATTTGGCAATGTCTAGAGTTGTGTGTGTTTGTCACAGTTGGAGGGGAGGGGTGTGCTCTGGGCATCTAAGTAATAGAGATCAGGGATGCTCAACATCCTCCAAAGCAAAGGACAGTCCCCACAACAAAGAATTACCTGGGCCAAAGTGCCAAGGCTGAAAAAGTCTGGATTAAGGAAGTGTATAATGAGCACAAAAGGGCTTGTGTGAAGTTAGTGATAATGAATTTAGAATTAGAGCATTCTAAAAACTCTCCAAGGAGAATTCTACTCTTTGTTTTGTTTTGTGGATTGAAAAGCTGGAATTACTTAGTGAAATATCTGGGGAGTGTTGCAATTACCTATCAGGCAAATATGAGGGTAGAAGGACAGACAGTTGAAAATTGATACAAGAAATGATTATAGTGAATGGAATGGAATCCCTGCTACATAAAAATGGAAGACAGACCATGAAAATACTATACAAATGTATTGTAGTTCCAGCTTAGATCAAATTATTTTTGGAGTTGTCCTCAGGTATTTTGTTTTGATGATGTTTTTGTCTGTTCCTATATCAATACTTTATTGATTTGACCAGAATGACTTTTACAAGTCATTTATATCTAATAAGGCAAATTATCATCACTTTTCCTTTTAAAATCTCTGTCATGTGTTCTTTTATATAAACCTTAATATTATTTTATTTCAATTCAAACATAATGTAAACCATACAAAAGTACATGGTGTTCTCATGACAATTGTATTTACATATTTAATGTATCATAGTATACATGTTTTTCATCTGAATTTTTCATGACAATATTCATAAACATATTCTTATGTCATTACACTTAAATTCTGTTTTATAAATTTCAGTAGAGTCTTCTAATTTCATCAGGTAGTTCCTAGATTTTATTATTAAACTTATTCACAGTTTTTCACAGTTTTGTTGCTATTATAAATGCAGTGATTTAGCTATTAATCTAGTGAATGCTTGATTTTCTTTTTTCTAGAGCTTGGTTTTCTCAGATATACAACTTATTGTCCACAAAAGCATGCTCTTCTATATTCTTGTCTTCTGATGCTGCTAGGACTTTCAAAACAATGCCAAGAAATAATGTTGAGAGAAATTAGGCCTCTCAGATTCTGATGGTAATCAAATTCATTTTTATATTTCACCAAATTAGGAAAATATTTGCTGTTGAGATTTGAAAATTGACAGTGATAAATACATAGTTCTATTTTATTCTCATTTTGTTTAGAATTTGAATAAGGGATGGTTGCTGATTTTTATAAATGATATTCTAGCATTTATAAATGCTAGTAATGTCAACATAGCTTTCCTCTTTAGTTTATTGACATTTAATAATTTGTTTATGTAGATTGATTCTCATATATCAAGGAAAAATTTTTTTATATTGATGTATTTTATTTTGATTCATTGCTATGTTCTTTTAGCTTATGTTTAAAATAAGTTTACAATACAATAATCAGAATTAGGTTATCCTAAGATTTTCTTTATATTATATATAAGATTTTGACATTAAATTTATGCTAATTTCACACCTTGATCAGGAAAGAATTGCATTTATTTTCTACGGTAATTTACATAATATTAGGCTTATCAGATCTTTAGAATGTAGGTATCTTTATGTCTGACCTTAATGGCATTTCAACTACAAATCTTCACCTTTCTAATTGGCTCCGAGATAATTTTTATACCAAAATTTCCACTTCTTCTGGATCATTTTTGGTAAATTGTATCTTTGTTTTGACTCATCCATGTCCTCTAGTTTTAAAAATATTTGTGACTTACCTTGTATTTTTTTTTTACTCTCAAAAATTATTTACCATCAGAACAATTAATCTATGATAATCATGAAAATGTTTGTTACTGTTTAATTCCTGGTGTTAAATGAGTCAGTGAAGAATGAATCATTAAAAGATTTTCAACTTGGAAAACACTGATATGCTAGAAAACACTGATTTCTGTTGTTTTTGTCTTTGCCACTGATTTTGTTTTTCTCCTGGAGTATGTTGCGAAGTCATGACTTTGCTTTTCAAAGAAAGCATCTCATTCTGCAGATCACACTGTCTTGCTGTTAAAAAGATTCGATTACCTTTTCCTAGAAATAATTTGATATTTTACTTGCCTTCCACAATTGCATGAAGAGAAACTTTCAAATATATAACCCTAGGATCTTTCAGGAGAAAACAAAACAAAAAAAAATGGAACATGCTATTATTACTAAGTGCTGTTATTTTATCTTTGTCATCAATACAATCATCCTTCAAATATGAATAACTTCACATAAAAGTATTCTTGAATCATAATAGGCACTATTATTGCTTTGTAGTGATCTGTCTGTTGTGGAATATAGCTGATAATTATCACTCTGAAGTAAAATATCATTTCTTCACACATTATCTCCTTTGAAACCATTTGATGTGACAACACAGTAAAATCATATTATTGTTGATATTAAAATCATGCCATTTCTGAATTGTGCTAGAAAAAAACATTTTTTTACTTTGTTACCCCTAAAATTATTCTCTTTACTTGGTGATTTTTCTTGTTGCAATTTACTAGTAAGTTTCTTAATATAGAAAGTAACTGTCGGAGAATAGTTGTCCAAAAGATTTACATATTTTTACACTTCTTTGACTTTGTATTCTTTTTTAGGAATATTACTATGTTAATTTAACTATTAGTACACATTTAATAGTGTAGACTATCTTCCTTGACTAAAGCAGCTTTTAAGAATTTTATAAATAATACACCGATTATATGTTTTTGTCTTGATGTTCACTTAACACATACGTAAAATGAGGCAGTTAATCAGATATTTTCCTCAGATTGTGTTATCTGTGTGTTGTGTTACCTATGACTTAGTTGGATTAGCAAGTCAGATGGTGAAAAGCAAATAAAAGAATGCCATTAGATTATAAGGAAAGAAAATAAGTAATGTAATTTAGGTGGCCTAAGCAAAGTTTGCAAGTGAATGTCAATCAATGACACCAAATTTCAGAAGACCAAACAGAAATTGGTTTGATTGTATGAAAGGAAAGTAGAAAATACAAACCATATATATATATATATATATATGCAAATAGAATTTCTAGGACTAAAAGAGTCAGAAAAATAGGTGTTAAATTTTCTTCAATGAATGTGAAAGATGTCAAATTAATAGTAAAAATGAAAAGAACTAACAGTTACTGAATACTTATTCTGTCTGGCACTCTAAATGTTTTATTGGAATTATCTAAATTAACCCTCAAAATAATCACAGGGTAGGTGACATTAGCTTACTCATACAACAGTTGAGCAATCTGATACTGAGCTTAGTGAGGGAATAGTTATTAAATGTGACCAGACTCAATCTGCCTCTAAATTGTAAACTTGTTTTTACATAATCAAACTGTGCCTTCTTCAATTATAATCTTAGTGCCTAACATTATTGATGGATTAGAATCTGCCAGGCTTATGCTGTAGGCTTTACATGCATTTTTTATTCTGTCCTCAAGTCATAGCTTTCATTACGTATTGCTGTCCCCATGGTACGGATATATAAAGTGAATTCCAGACATAATTGTTACTTGTTCAGATTCACCTAATTAGTAATTAGCAAAGCCATAATCAGTATGACATCACAGCTTCTTGTCATTCTTCAACAGAAATTATTTTCAGTACAAAATGATTTGAGTAGCAGGTCTAAAAGAAGAGCATAAGACAATATAGATAATATGGAAGTGAGTTATCTCTTTAACGTTTACTATCTTTATCTATAAAATTAGAGTAACTATTATCTACCTCACAGCAACATTGAAATAATTAAATGAAAAACTGTATATAAAATATTTAATCCAGTGTGGGCACAGAGTAAATGTTAAATAAAATGTAGTTTTCATTATTATCACTAGCGACTATCAGACTAAAGTACTAAGTAGCATTACAGAAAAAAAGTCACAAACAAAATGGAAAAAGTAAGAAAAAATGTTCATTGAGATGATTATTGACTGGTTTGTAGAATAACAAGTGAGGTAATAAAAATGTGCAAAATATCTACCAGAGTAGTTGACACATGGCAGGTACAGGAAAAACAATGCTTTATGAGAATTAAGCAATGGAACATTCCAGGGGATTAATTCTTGCCTTGACATGCTATTGGCCCATGCCTTGGTCTAGCATAGCATAGCATCCTGAGCTTTTTTGCTAGCACACTCCGTTTTCAGTATATATGTCCATATCACGTTTCATCAACTTAGCTAGCTAGCTAGATGGATGCCAGAGAAAGAAGGGGTATGTGTGTGTGTTCTGTGCATGCTTTAGGTCTCTGGCACTCTAGCAATCAATTTCTTCACTGTTCAGAAATTGGTCATTTTATTCAAGGAAAGTCATAACTGTTTTCCTAAGCAAGATCAATTAAAAAAGAAAAGGAAAAAGACCTTTGGAGTAAAGAGCATTCTTGAAAGAAAGTAAATGTGGATGTGACAACTGAAGGATAACCAGGCTATCCATAATTATGGAGAAATAATAAGACTGTCTAAGTACTGATAGAGAATTATTTAAGCTAAAATACAAAACAAAGGAAATGTTTCCATCAGTGCTGGAGTATCCCCTGAATAATTTACAGCTGCCTTTCTTTAGGGAAGCAAGTAATTATTTTCTACCCTATCAGCATAGATTATCAGGTTTGTGCATTTGTATAAAATTGCTTTATTGTATTTATTATTATGATTTGTGATTTTGTTGCTATTCAGGGACTTTGTTATGATTTAAATGGATTGCACAAGGTCGTTCTTCGGAGACTTCAGAATGCTGGTGAAAAATGTCTTCTAAGTTTCTAAAGTGAGTTCCTCGCAATGATTTTAGTGCTTTGCATCTGTATTTTTACCATTCCATACTTGTAAAGCCAAAGATTGAACATTTCTTTTATCTTTATGGACTTCCTAACAGTATTTCAGGAAAAAATTGTAGTAATATTTTGGTTAATGTTACTATAAATAGGCAAGCCATTTTAAAATTTTATTTTAAAGAGAGATTTTCTGTTTCTATTAAGTTAGTTTTAAGTAAAGTAACAGGAATGGAACATATTCATTCAGTAAGGATCATGATACAGAATAGAATTTATTTAAAATTTATTTTATAATGTTCACTTTCTCTGGAAGACTAACATTTAGGAATCACTTCATAAAACCACATACTACTTTTTACTTTTATAATGTAGGATTTGTGTCTTTCTGTGTCCCAAAATGTGTGTTCTCATTTTATTAGCATCAGAGTGACAAGCTTTGGGGGCAATGATCTCTTTATTGGATGAATAAAAGTTATATAATTCATTGATCTTTATATGTAATTCAGAGATAGCTTCAACTAAAGTATATATGCAATTTATTGTCATTTCATAGGTTCAGAGTCCATTGACTCTGATGGCTGAATTTTGAATTGAACTCTCAATTTGAAGTCTTTTGAATCCCTAATGATTTCATAGCACCATCACCATCAATCAATGCTGTTTTCTTTTATTGTTACTCGTGTTCAAATCATCATAAAATCACAGTGACTTGGCAAAGTAGGTAATGTGAAACTTTTCTATGATTGAAAGCTGTAATAGCCTAATCACTAGTTTGTGTAAGTACAATACTCTCAGTTATATTTCTTAAGCATTTATTACTTCAAAATTTACGAAATGCATTCAATCACTTGTCATAGCTCACTGAACCAAAATGTTGAATCAAATAATATATCACACTGAAGACAGAATAAAAAAAAAATAGCAAAATGTCAAGATCCTCTTACAATTTTGTTTAGTCACACATTTTTCTTTTTTGCATTTGGTTATTTTCTTTCTTAATACAAAATAGATTTGATCTTAAGTAAAATACACATTTCAGTCATATCCAATACAAATGATTTTCCAATCATGAAGAGTTTAACTGGCCTAAATAGCTTCTCTGTAGTCCTAGGTCTAAGATTTTCCTCATTAGTTTCCACACACATGAAAATTAGTAAAACGTGTTCTGCTCATTCATAAAGAAAAGAACATTAAGGCAGTGTTTTCCTGTGTGTTTTAGCTGGAAAATAATTCCATGGTATAGTTATACTTTTTACCAACAAGGAATTTGTTGGGAAAACAAATTTGAGGGCACGTAATATATTAAGCTCTATTATAGGGATTTGGGAGCTTTCATGTTTCTTAGGTGCATCATGAATCTTGGAGAACATAGAATGTCAAGGTTCCTCATTTTATTTCAGAAAATTTTCAAAAATTATTTCTCTGGAACATCTTTCTAAATCTATGTTCTGTGGGTGTAACAGGGGAAAGGAGGCTTTGGGAAATGATATTCTATAACAAGAACATTTAGAGACAAAAATTCATTTCATGTTTACATTCCATTTATAAACATTACTGTTCTCTTTTCTGATAATTTCTTTATTCTAGAGACAGAATCATGAATGCTAGATCAAATTTGGCTGTTCACAAAGCAGCCTGGTGTGAGTGGTTGCAGCCCTGTGGGGCCCCTCTTATTCCTCACAGAGACAAAAAGCCCGATCCAGAGGGGTTTTTTGTTTTGTTTTGTTAACATTTTTTTATTGAGTTGTAGTCATCTCTCTGTTTGAAGTGAGAGACCTGCCTGTAGAACCCAGAACCTTAGGATTGCTGCCTTTTTAACTCTTTAAATCCTAGTGGATTTAAGCAGAGATGAGTTTTTAGGGTGTACAATCAGGGTTAACATTTGGGTTAGCGCTGTATGATTATTTGCTGTGCCATGGTTACAGAACCTGGTTCATTTTGTTTCATTGCTCACATCAATGTTAGGCCTGTTTAAGGGGTGTCAATTCAACAGACCTGACACATCTAATACAAGTTGCAGTCAGAAAAAAAAAAGATGTTTGCCCTTAATAACATAAGTTCAAATTTTAAGTGTTTTATTTGAGGCTGTGTTAGTGGTAACTCATTTTTTAGTAGGCTTGCTTTTTTTGTCTATATATTTCCGTGGTGTTGAATGCATAATCAACTTTAATTAGATTGTATGTGTCCTAGGAAGATTCCCATTCAGGGTAGATCCTCACCATTCTCTGAAGATAGTCGGAGACAGACCTTCCTAACAATTATAACTTCAGTCTGGTAGCATATGCCCTGAACTCAGCCAGGCAGCCAAAGATGAAGTATAGTCTGATGTGGAACTTGAGGGAAGATCAGAGAGAAATGAGAATGTACATGTTGAATTATTGCAAAATCTTGATACAGGCTAGTGACAAACTGTGCATTCGTCTATGGTCAAGCCCTCCTCCTGAATACTTTGTCCCATCTTACCCGGCCTCCTCAGGCATAATATTCTACAAATGATCTCCTTACATTTTTGCATTATCAATCATTATCATCTATTTTATAATGCACAAAAAGTTAAAATTATTGTATCATATTAAAAATAAAGCCTTCTCAACCCACATTTTTCAACTTATACAACCTTATTTTTTCTTTCTCTTTACAACAAAACTAATCCAAAAAGTTTATATTGTCTGTCTCATTCTTCTCAGTTCTCTCTTCCATATACTTCAATTTGCCTTTACCACCATCGCCTACTAAATCTTCTCTTGTAAGTTCATCAATGATCCCACTGATGCTTTAAATATGATCCAGTGACTGATTGGGTCTCCTCTTACTTGACCTATCTTCATGAATTACCACAGGAGAGCCCACTTTCCTCCTTAAAACACTCAATTTGACTGTATTCCAAAACCTACATTCTCCTGGTTTTCACTTACATGAATCGCAATCTCCACTGCTGGTTCTTCCCGCGTTTCTAAACATTGGAGGGCCCCAGAGCTCAGTCCTCACACCTCTTCGTTATCATTTACTCTCTAAGTGCTCTAATCCAGTCTTATGAATCTAAAACACCAAATAAACTGAAAACAATTTAATGTCTTCAATGAAGGTTTCTTCTTGAACTCCAGATTAGTATAGCCACAATATAAACTCCTTGTCTGATAATTCCTCAATTTATGTCATATCTGAGTTCAGGTCTGACTTTTTTTCTTGACTTTTAGCATTTTCTCAAAAATTTCTGTTGAAAGCTAGACACGATGCGTCCAGTAATAGGAACTGATGCACATAGCCCTTTAATGTGAGGTTTTATGTTATTCCATCTGGTGGTTGGGCAGTGTTTAATGCTTGTTGTAGCTGTAAGTAACAGAGGCTTCAGTTTCTTCTTGTCTTGTTTTTTTCCCCGTTATTGTATTTTGACTTCTTTAAGGATTCCTTCTTAAATAGAATTTATGCATTGCAGCTCTTTGAGCTGCAATCTACTGTTAATATACTGGCTACTGGAGTCCTAATGATGTGGTAGTGAGGCGTCAGGGAAAAGCATCATTCTATAGTCCTATGTTTAGGTTTCTGTCTTTAATGGCCTTCTGTGTCTGGTCTGTGACCTTCATAAGTGTTTCTTACCATCACCATCGTTTAGGTAAGACAGGAAGGAGAGAGGGTGGACAGGAGGGATAGAGGATGGAGACAGATAAATGTGTTTCCCCCAGGTGGAAGGGAACTCTCCTAAAGTCTTTTCTCCTGGAGAGTAGGCTTTTGTTGTGGAGAAATCTCTGGACATATTTCGCAATGGTCATTTTTCTTCTCCCTCTACCAAAAGTACAAAGGGACCTTTCTTGTCTCCTATCAGAATCTGGAGGGGGGAGGGGGTGTCTGGAGGTAAAACCCATCAAATTGGTATGCGAGGGGACTATAAAAATATGACCAGAGAAATTTCTTACTGTCACCTTAGCTTCCACTCAGCCTTCAGCAATTCATCAAATTACCGTTTAAGTGTTTCTATCAGTTATGGTTGTAACCGCTTTTGCTCCAGGTGAGCAAATCTTGGCTGTGACCCTCTGGATTTGCCTGTCTCTCCAGATTTGGGGGTGGGAGTTTGCCCTATGACCTCAGTTCTCTGATGAGTCCTCAAGAAAAGTCACTGATTTTCAGTTTATTCAGCTTTTTCTTGTTGTAAGGATAGGAGTGAGGACTTTCAAGCTCCCTATATTTTGGAGCTGAAACCTGAAGTCCTATATCAATAATTTATGCAAGATATCCACTTAAAATTTATATAACTTCTCAAAATTAACTGTACAAAAACTGTCTGACCTCTATCCCCTCTCTGCAACCTGCTTTTCTCCTAAATCTTTCCTGCATCCTTAAGTGGCATCTCCATCCTTATATATGCTCAGACTCCAAGTCCTGGAAACACTTTTTTTTTTTTTTTGTATTATTCCTCCCTGTCATAACCCATATATATTCTATGAGAAAACCTTGCTGATTTTTATCACCTCCAATATTACGTCTACCACCACCACCTTGATCCAAGCATTTGTCATGGTAACATGGATTATTGCAAGGACCTCATAACTGGCCTCCCTTTTATTATTCTTATTTTCTTACACTGCGTTGTCAAAACATTGGCAACAGTAGATCCTTTCCAAGCATGAGTAAGATCTTCTTAAATTTTTAACATTCTAGAATTTACTTTTTAATTGTGAATAAAATATCTAAGTCCAATATTAGGCATGTCTCTACCCACTAGCTCTACTCTACTATTGCTACACTCAGCTCCAGCCACAATGACTTCTGCACTATTCTTGGAGTGTATCCACACACACTCCTCCCTCAGAGCCTTCCCATGTGCCGTGTGTCACCTCAGATGCTTGTGTTACTGGCTTCCACACTGTGTTCAGATTATACCGTGAAGATGAGTCTTTCATTGACCATTGTTTGAAGCCAACTACCCCCAGATTTATCTTCCCTCATAGCACCTATCACAGTCTTTAATTGTATGTGTTTATTTAGGTAGCATATGTCTGTCTCCCCAGAGTAGAAAGATTGCTGAAAACAAGGATGTTTAACTATTTTGCAACCCAATGCACCATCAATACCTTGAACAGTGTCTGAGACAAAGGAGGCACTTAATACATATTTGCTGAATAAAGGACTAAGTTTAATCCACTACGGTAAGAATATTTTGACTGTATTTTTTCTATCTATAGTAGAATAACAAAAACCTACAGACCTAATTGTATTTAGGGAAGTCTTTATAGTTAGCTCTTGTAGTTAAATATAGTGTGAAATTATGACCTTCTTATAGGTTACTAGAGGAGGAAGCATGGAATAATGATGAATAAATCCCAAACAAGATGAAAGTATTATTTATTGTTTTCCTTCAATTTCTTTCTTCTTGGGTTTTAATCAGTGGTCCTACTTGACGTGAGTATTTTTATGGACTCTACAGATTGGGTTGTAACCTGGGTAAATACATTTATGTTAAAAGGTACAGACTTCCTGAGAAATGTACAATTATTCTGCTTTAAACATGGCCTCACAATAATGAATGCTTATTTTTCAGTCATATTTTTTAATCTATTTAATTATTTCTTCAAATTACTTAGGCAGCTTCTCACATCCACAAGCTTATACTTAGGCGTTTCATCATGCACTTATCTTAAATCTCAGACTACTTAGTAATTAAAACTTTTCTGACTAAGAACTTGCATTTCTAATATATAATCACTTCTAAATTAAATTTATAATCAATTAATCATTTCTCTAATAGTAATGATCTTTCTTATAATAATGTTTCATTTCCCAATTTTCATAATCATGTTGTAAATTGCAGAAAATGTCACAGACTTTTAGAAGTTTGGGAGGGGCGCAGACCTCACTTCTGTTCCTTTCAGTTAGTAGAAGGTATTTAAGAATGTTAGCACATTGGTATATTTCTTACCTATCCCTGTAGTTCCTCCTCATGAAACATGGAATAGTGACTCTTTTCCATCCAAGAAGAGAAGACATGAAACAAATGAAGTGCACAAAATACAGAGCAGTGAAAGAAATTCAGGCTAGTTCAAGGTTGACTTGAGTGAAAAGCCCACCTGTGTAATTACTAGCCATAGACTTGGCACAATTCCACTAACGTCTCTGAACACCATTTTCTCCTTCGTAAATTACAAAAGCACTGCACCAGCTACTGGTTTACCCCCATGCTTATGTGGAAATGCATTTTATGGAAAATTTAAGCATTCCTATTTGGCAACAGCACTATTTTTATTCATAGGTAAGGTTCTGTATAGGAAAAGAGATTGATGATTTTTAGACCATTAGTAAAATCTGGTATCTTCTTTTTGTAATAATTAGGAATTCTACAAATGGTTGACAGGAAGAATAAGGCAGGGTGAAGAGTCACCTGTTTTGAAATGAAAACTGCAATAAAGTCCCCTTTAATTTATTGATATACACGTATCTTTCTTGTATAAATAATAATTTTTTCTTTTGATACAGTTGTTTTGATTACTTATGACTTCATATAAAAAAAACTTCAAAGTCCATCTGGGAAATTGAAAGTAAATAATTAAATATAAATTTATTTTACCTTTATATTTTAACCAGAAAAAAAAAGAAATAAAAAAAATGTTATGAAATAGCTTTCATAGTTTCTGATCCAAATAGAACCCTAAAGTACACGGCAATTTTCCTGTCTACATTATCACTACTTGTATGCGTTTCCCTAATGAAGAAATACCCAGTGTGCTTCTCCTTTTAAAAATATAAAATAACATAATATCTTTAATTTTCTAGATAGAATCTTAAAAAAAATGTATTTTTGATAGAGCACATTTTCCATAGGTAGCTAGATGGGTATATAGATAAGGGAGCTGAGCAAATACCTGAATAATTTGACAAAGGCTCTGATTTCCCTTAAATGTTTATTATAGCTGGTTTGTAAGCACAAATGAGCCTAAGAATACAATTCTTGATTGAAAATTTGGATTCTTGGATACCTTTCAATCTGATTGGCCAAACTGAATAAATATTATAAAATTATCGAAGTGCATTCATAATTATATAATGTAGCATATGAAAGATTTGACAAACATAGTAATATGTTATGTGGAAATAAAGAAAAGGGGAAGAGACTTAACAACATGGAATCATATAAAAAAGGTAACTTACCTTGTTAATTGTTTTTTTGGTTGGGCTATCTTTCTAAGAAATACTACTTAGTATTACCTATAAACATTTAAATGAATTTAGGAAATAATGCAAATTATATTTTCAAGTGAAAAATATATTAATAGAAAATCATTTAAAATTAAGTTTAATTTCAATGTATATTTATTGACATGTAAGTATATCTATTTTAATTGAAAATAATTAACTAATAATAATTACAAATGCTTTGCACAAATACCTTTGACTTCATTTTGTCTTTTAGATATGGCCGTTTGTTCTGCCTTATACATTATCACACGTTAAAGGTATTTTCTGCCTTGTAAACTATTTTAAAATAATACATTTTAATTATATTCTAATTAGAGATGTGATTAGTTTTAGAAAATTTAAGAAGAAAATATGTAAGAATGAAGGATTAAGTATTCACTCATAATCTTGTTTATTGTTAACAAGGTGAAATATTTTTCCAACATTTAGTGTGACTCCATTTCTTCCTCTAGTTTCATGAATTTTATTTAAATATACATATAAATTCAGTGATGGGTATAGATATTTTAGTACTTAAAATTTTGGAGGTGATCTCAGTCCCTCAGACCACTTTGCTCTCCTGTGGGAAACATTGCTTGTTACATTGACTTGGTCCTTGTAGTTGCTCTTGTCACTGTTAACATTGTTTTGATCTGGTCTTCATTTAGTCTTATTTCTCTGTGGTGTTATCTTTCCAGACCACACTAATTCACTTTCAGTTACTATTTCTGTGAATGCATTCATTGTGAATATTTCACCATCTATTTCACATACATAATAATTGCTATTGATTGGAACTCCTGCAGCAGCCAGCATTTGGGTTGAAATATTATTTTACATTACCTAGTGAAAATGTATGAAATAAATGTCTTCAAACTGTATCCTTGGTTTATCAACTCATGTAAACATTATATTGTTTAGTGTATTTTGACAATGATACATTGATTTGCAGTTCAATTTTGAGAACCTCCTCTTTCAACCATTGTTTTATGCAACATTGAGAAAGAATGCACAGGATGCCCCTGACATTTTTGCTTTTTAGTTTAGGAAGTCAATACTGAGAGTTTATTTTACACATTTTAACATAAGATGGAGAATATTTTAAATATAAACAGTAATGTAAATAAATATGAAGCATCTTAAACTTAATACAATGATGAGCATGTTAAATTTATTTCTAAGATACTTTGATCATGTTTAGAGATCCAGATTTTAAAAAGCTGTATGTAGGGAAAATGTCCATAGGTTATAATTTTTATGAATTAATTTATCATGATTCTTTTACATGACATTTTGATGGGAAGCTACCTTAATTAGAGAAAACAATAATTGTGCACTATAAGATATGTAATCTCTAACTCTTATCTTCATTTTATTCTATATGAAATCTGATTGTCTATCCATTCTTCCATTTATTCATCCTGTTATCTATTGATTGGAGAAATATTTATTTAACATTGGGGTGTTGTGTTAGATGATGCATATGGTGACGATTAAGACATGATAACTGTGCTCACAGTGCTTACAGCCTTGTATCTGTAAGTGTCTCTGGGCTGATATGTGGTCTTACTGTATATTACAATCAACAAATACACATTTGCTTTCATCACACTTCCCCCTCAACCTCCCCTCCTTCAGAAAAACAATAATGTCATAACTTAGCCTCCTTTATACCCCAAACTTAGCCAACCACACTGAGAGTGTATGTTTAGAAAAAAAGGTGAATACTTGTTTGGCAAATTCAAGTACATAAAATTACTCTCCCCCTCTAAATTTAATATAATATTTTAGATATACAAACCTTTATGTAAAGTTAAATATAAATAACAAATGCCTACATACTCGTAACAGAACTTAAGAAATAATATATAATGATGTTTGGAGATCCTTTGCAATGTACCTTTAACAATTATTCCCCTTCTTCCCAACAGTGTTAACAAAAATGGATTCATTATTTTAATTATTTATGTTTTTAGACATTCTCTCTATATGAAATATTGTGCTCTGGATAAATGGCGATGAACAAATTAAAAGTAGTTTCTACCTTCACTAAGCTTATTGTGAGAGAAAGTCATTCTAGCACATGTTAAAGACCAGAGCATCCCCTGGTCATTTTTGAGCAGTGGTGTGGTATTACCTGATTCACATTTTTAAAAGAACCATTCACATGACCAAGAAAAAATACACTGAAGGAGGCCATGTAGCAAGAACAGAAACCAATAGGAAGCAAATTCGTTAGACCAAGTGAGGCGTTATCTTGCTTTAAATTGTTGCGTGGCCCTTGACATCTTTTATTTGTCTGTCTGATGGTACTAAAGCAGATTCTGGAAACACTGATCCTTTCTCCCTATTGAATTAGCTACCACTTTCTTTATGGACAAAATCTTCGAGTAATTTTGGCAAAATTAACAGTACATCTCACATCAAAATTCAAATAGACTCCTCAAAACCTCTTCTCAGAATTAATCAATACCTTACAAGTAAAGAAGCCCTTCAAGGTATAAAACCAATAATAGAAGATTATAAGGCTTAAGGTCTCACTGGCATTTGTACTCAGCCCTGTAACTCTCATTTTACCTGTGAGAAAACTAAGGGCCAAGAGTGGAGGCTTGTCCAGGATCTCCCAGCAGTAAACAACATTATTATCCCTCAATACCCTGTTTTTCCTAACCCTCACGTGTTAATAACGTTCGTTCCCATCGGAAGCAAATTCTTTATTGTAATTGACTTATGCAGTACATTCTCTAGTATTCCAGGTGATAAAGCTCGCCAATAATTTTTGCCTTCACTCAGGAAGAGAAATAATTCCGGGACATAATGCCTCAGGGTTTTGTTAAGAGTTATTTTTATTTCTCAGAAATCCTGAAAGCTGTTCTATATGATGTAAAGTTTCTTAGAGGCTCTACTTTGTTGCAATATGTGAATAAGTTGCTCCTTTGCTTTCCTTCTCAAGCCTGCTCACAGGAAGGCAGCATCCGCTTGCTAAAGCTTTTAGCCTTGAAGGAAGTAAGTTCTCAAAAAAAATTGCAGTTTGCCTAAAACCAGGTTTGATATTTAGGACATCTAATATCAAAATAAGGGCTACACTGAGATCCAGATAGACTTCATGATGTCAGAAGTTTCCCAAAACCCTCAGGTCTTGTTGGTTATTGCCAAAATTGGATTCCAGTAATCTCTCTTATGGCCAAACCTTTATATGTTTTACTCAAAAGTAACAACCTTGTCCCAATTTTACAGGAAGAACCCCACAACATAGCTTTCAAGACTTTAAAGGAGAGTTTGATAAATCCACCTGCCTTTGGGCATCCCAATGATCAGATTCTCCTTTCCTTTTTGTAAATGAAAAAGAAAGGCATGTTCTTGGTGTAGTCACCTGAAAAAACATGGGGACCACCAGCGACCCGTTGGTTGTTTTAGCCACAACTGGACACTGTGGTGCAGGGATATCCCCCTTTTCCTTAGAGCCAATACTGCCACTGCCCTTTTGATTAAGGCCACCAAGAAAATCATTGTGGATTCCTCTTTAGCCGTTTTTTGTAACCCATGCGGTAGACATTCTCCTGAATTCTTATCACACTGAACGTTTTGCAGCCAGCCACCTCACCTCCTATGAAATCCTTTTGTTAACTGCTCCTCACAGAACTCTTTTAAGTTGTAATGATTTTAACCCAGCTGCTCTTCTTCCCGTAATCACTGATGAAGCCTCTCATGACTGCTTGATGTGACAGAACACCTCCGGACTCCTCGCAATGATCTGTGGAGACTTCTATTGGATAACGTAACCATCTGCAGTTTAAGCCACCCAAACTGCGCTACTTTGTCATGGCAGCCCTAGCAAGCTAATACATATTACGTGTAGCATTCCTAACCCCATCAAACTTGATGTTATCTTTTCCAGCTCTGAACTTTGATACTCATGTCATGCTCTACCTTTACTATGGTAATCATGGTTATTTAAGTAAGCTGTGCTACTGATCCACAATTTAAAAATATTTTACTTTTTTATTAATTTTAATGAATAAAACAAAGTATTAAATACATTCGTTTGGAAGTTCTGCCTACAAATAGTAATTTTCAATTATTCTCACATATCAAGTAACATCAAGTAGCTCCTTTCAACTCTGATTACTTTCAGCAGAAGTATTATATACTCACTGAATAATGTGAATAACTGGAAACTACTGAAAAAAAATAGATACCTTTTCTTTTCTGAAGGAGCTTAAAACTTAGTTATTGAGTCAGACAGAATATCAATGGGAGTCACCACTTGCTTTGTGTAGTGTTTAACCATTTTGCCTTTGTCCTTACACTATTTCTCCAAATTGTAAAATACAGAGAGGGAATCAGTCAAAAGATAAGTCCCACTGAATGGCCAACAACTTCCAGATAGAACTTTAGTCTTAGAAGTGAGGAGTCATCTGTACCAATGTTCGGTTGGTCAGCTACACAGACAAATGAGCTGATTTCTGAAACAAGAACTGAAAACTACATATTTTATAATTCTGTATTCATACAAATGAAGTTAGTTTAATTAGTTTGTCAAAATGATGCAAGATGACATACCAAAATAATTCAGTTCACTACATGACCAAACTAAAATGCTTATTTGCTTACTCCAGAAAGATAATTATTTTCATATACAATTGATGGTGAATTTAGATTATTAAAAAATCTTGGCAGATTTTTCAAAAGGTGGTTTGGTTCTGTTTTCTTAAAACAGTATTCAACTATGACTGTTTTATTCTGTCTTCTTAAATAAAAAAGTCTTGAATTGTATGTTGAAATTCATATTTAAAAAAAGAGAGATAACCTAATGATTTACAAAAGGGGTTAGAAAAAGGGTAAAAAAGGTAGCTAAATAACTTTTGTTTGGAATATGCTGACTTGTGTATAATTACGATCTTACTCATTATGCTTCATTAATCTAGTTTCTTGGATATAATTTGCACTTATGATGATATAACAGTATTAAATTATTACTTATATATAAGACCTATATACTTGTTTATTTTTATGCAATAAATCTGAAGTGAATTGGTATTAGTAGTGATTATTTTATCTGTATTTATAAATAAAAGTCTGCTACTCTCCCAAGTTATGCTACAGGCATAATCTTCAACAATAAAACCCTACTGGTTGAAAAAAAATTTTTTTTGCTGTTAAATATATTCTTAGAAATATGCCATAATGAGGACTACCCCAAAATCACCTTAGAAAAACATAAGCTTCTCTACTAGTAAAATAAGAGAGCTGAAAAAGACAAACTCATGTAATCATAATTTAAAATCTTGACATTCTCCAGTCAGATTAAAAAAAAAAGAATACACACACACAACCATATATATATATAGACATTACATAATTTATAATGTCACTCAACTTTAATATAAAAATATTCTATGATTGTGTATAAATGCATGGTAACAGAAGGCATTTCTCTGTTTCAGTGTATTGGAAGGAGCATTAAATATATACCCTGTTACATTATAAGGATGTCAGATGTAGAAGTTTATTTCATCATTCTTAAAATTTTTATAATAATTTACTTTTCAAAGTATGTATGTCCAATAAAATTAAATAGCTAGGGGGAGAATTTATAATAATATATTTTAGGAACTTGGAAAATGTGTATCATCTTAGCCAAAAAATAAAAAGTGACAAAGACACCCATTGTTTTTCATAATGTAAAATGGCATGACTCTTGTAGTGAGACTATTGCTTATTTTGTGACTTGCCAAAATATTGATGCTTCCCAATATGTATAATTTAATTTCTCACCAAAAAGTAATTATAATCCGGTATACTATTGTATACTAAAATAAAGGAGTACTTTCAAAGAAATTTTCAAAGTGATAATTACAATGTTGAGAAAGGACTATGCGATTTCAAACTCTGAACTCTTGAGTTTCTGTATTTAAATATACTAATCCTCCTAGTTTTCTCTTTTGAAATCATGTGCTGGAGATTATTTTCTCTTTTAACATAATTCCTATAGATTCCGATAGAAGTCAGTTCGTACTGATGCAAAAAGGGACACATTTTATCATTGCTGAAGGTTTGTCTGAGCTCTGTGAGTCCTAGTGATTCACCTGATGTCAAATCTCAGATTGCACATGTTTTATTGATCATAATATGGTTTACAGAGCAGATGTGAAATGATTATTTAATAGGTATGTGTGTAGCCTGGAAAAAATACAGAACACAATAGCCTCATCATAAAGTATTGCTGTGGATACTTTGGACATCCTGGGGCACAGAAAGGAGACTGTGTTTTGAAGAAGAGTGAGATTTTCAAATTGTTGCTTTACTTCAAACCTAGCGTTCTCTGGCCACTATTTCTTGTCATCTCCTAAATGAAAATATATTGTTGTAAAAATGTAAAGCCAAGTTGTAGAATTTAAGGCCACATGAGTATATGGTTGAAAAATTCAAGACTAAATGTAAACTTAATTTTCTTACATTAGTTGAATTTAAGGATTTTATTAAAGGAGAGAAATCAAGTAAAATATCAGGCTCATTCTTTTCTGTTTTTAAAACAAGTGACTAATTGAAGTAAACTATTTGGCCCTTTGGAGAGATTGTTTTTCTGTGTGTAGAGCCTACATGAGGTGAAAAAGAAAAGATTTCTAAGATGCATTATAGAAATAGAGTTTTTACTCTTGGGGTAGTTCTGGAAACTTTGAGAGCAAGAGAGAGAAAATAAAACAGATAGTGGATGCACTAATTGAGCACAATAATTTGGATAGTCAGATTATTTGTATTATATATGTATATAATGAAATATTATAACTCACCCCTCACAGCCTTTTTTATTTTATCATAAAGCATTGCTTCTTAAATTAGTTGTATTTTTCAATATCTCTCTCAGACAGAACACAATTTTTCTAAAAAAAAAAAAATAGATATGTTTGTGTTGTTCATGCTGTAATTTCTGAAAATGAGCAAAATTTGTAATATAGAGTATGGACTTAATTTTTATTACTTCACTGGCATACCAGTGAGTCTTACATGAACTTTCTTTTAAAATAATCATTTAATTTTTGATTTAATAGAGGAATATATCAATTACTTTAAAAATATAAGTACAAATAAAATGGTCTTATGAAAATTATTTTATTTGAAATACATCAATATTTTATTGTTATTAAATATAATAATTCCTAAAAGATCATAAGTATGCTATTTATCTATTAGTTTATCTCTATGGTTATCAAAAATGTTCTTTTGGAAATTATTCTTTTATTCTTTGGGGACTAAAATCAACATTAAAATAAGCAATGAAATTAGAACAAAATAGCCAAGATAGTTTTATTTTAAAATATTTGCACTATTTTACTATTGACCATAAACATACTGATTCTTACTGTAGTTTACATTTTTCCTTGAATTGTTTTCAAATATAATTTAAGTTTTGGTAATTTTGGTGTTTTTTCTTCTTCATTCATCCCAAGTTCTACTCATTATATTCAATTGTAAGTTACTTTTATTCTATTATTTTATCTCCATGGAAATGTCTCATCATATGTATGTTTATAGTTTAAAAATATGTATTGATTGATGTTTTATTTATGAAATATTATGATGGACATGCAAGGTGTTGGGCTAAGTTGAACATTGATCTTGGTCTAATATCAGTACTAGGTTGGATAGGGAACTTTCCCCCATGTCATTCATTTAGTATTCAACAGTTACTAATTATTTACTGAGCTCCTATGAAGTATTTTGGTAACTGAAGACATGGTAGTGAACATGCCATATCACCAACCTCATGATCTGTGTATGTGTAAGGTACAGAAGCAGAATAAAGGGACAGTGAAGGGTGGATAAAGTAGTTAGTTTAGACAAAGTGATCAAAGAGGAGCAGAGACTGGAAACAATAGATAAGTATATTTAAATGGTAAGATGATAAATGGTAAAGATTGATCTTCTGCATAGAAAATATAACAAGCACAGAGGCCTGATTCCTATCTGAAAAGTAACATTACAAAGAGTATTTAAAAGAAGATATCACCGTTATTAATATTCAGTGGTACTCATCTATAAGGGTATTTTTAACCTTGTCAAAAATCAAGGTTCTTGATCCTTTCATGTAAAACTGTGCCTCTGAATCATTTTTGATCAAAGATTCTTTTAAAAGTCCTGTTTTATCGTGGCCTCTTCTCTGTGGAGTGCTCATGTGTTCATTCATGCATTAGTCTTCTTACAGTGTGGAGGGGGTGTAGTCGAAACCCTGACTGCCAGACATGGTCCCCAAGTTATAAACTCCTCTTATTCAGTTGAAGCAAAAGATGTTAAGTTTTTAGTATTTTGAAAGATTTAATTTTATATGTACTAACAAATAGTACTCCTATAATCTAAGGGGAAGTAGCCGTTTTATTTTTTAGAGATCTTCAAACATTCTTGCATTAACACTATTACCATATTAATACACTCATGAGCTTCTAAGTGCAGGCCCCTTTGTGATGTGCACAGAAAAATACAAAATCAACGTCAAGTGAAGCTTTCTTAATATGGAATTTATATGCATCTTGAATGTATCACAATGGATATTATTACATTTCAATGTGTTTAGACTCAAATTTTCTAGGAAGGCTTTTTCTCCCAGATGGATTCACCATCCCATGACATGAACTTATAAAATATCAATAGAGCAAATTTCTTAGAGATCTATCATCTTACAGATCTTTCTTTCACAAATATGCAAATTTTACCGATTACCAGATTTACATCCTTCTGTTAGCTTGTAAATGAGTCCAGAGGGAAATATCTCAAAGCAATATCTTTTAGAGTTTCTCATTATTCTTTTATCAGGCATAAGAACCTAATTAATTAGATGCATGTTAATGTGTATCATATTTAATGCATCATTCACTTACTCATATACACAGACATCCAGGAAATGTTGTTTGCTGACTGTTGCTTCTGTCACGCTATTCCACCTGAGAAGGCTAATGGACAGCTAACTCAGTTGTCTGGAGACATTTTCACATTTTTTAATATGTTATATGTGCCAAGCATTGAGCTAGTGCTGGGAATATGCAGATAAATATAAAGTATTTCATATCCCTTTGGAACTGCAGTATATTTGTGAGGTAACAGATGAGCTAAAAGATGACTATACAAAATACTATGAGAAGAACAGGAATAGGTATCATGGTTATTCCTCTCACTTCACATTTGACTAAGGATGTTTAATTACTGGGACTGCACTTGGAGTGCTAGAAAAAAGGGAACTTCTTTGCCAGACTTAACCATACAGTTCTCCCCCTGGGTATGTGAGCCTCAATCTCTCTCTGTATCTTCCACAGACCAGAATATTTGGAATTAGATTTATAATCAATTAGTTGAATATTTTATCTAACTGCCTTTGTGTAGTGTTCAATTAACTGTAATCAGACTCTATATATAGAGAAACAAGGAGGCACTGAATAATTTTTTTAAGTGATGACTGTCTTTAATTCTTTGGAGGTAGCTAATTCTGCCTCACTTTTCTGAGAGCAATGGTAGGAAATAAAGAGGATCTTGCTTTCACATATTATATTATATTGTATGTACGAAAGAATGATATCAAATTCAATGTTCATAAAAGGAGGTTTGAATTTTAATTTTTTCTCTAGTAAATATTTATTTTTAATCTTAGAGAAAGAAGTGAAGACTGCCAGACAGAAAATGGATTTAGCCACTTAAGTTGATATTAGTTGTAACACGGATTGGGAGAGCAGCAAGTAGGGAAATTGCAAGTGCAAGTCAGGGGTGTTTTTTGATCACGACCAAAAAGGTGGTCACTATTATAAATAGCTCACTTACTACAATGGTGAAGGTAGGTTCAGTATATTGTAAGTTAAAACAACTAAGGGTAAGGAGCACCATAAATACAAGAATTCCCCTTACTAAGTCAAGAAAGTTCACAGATAGGGACACTGGAAGGAAAATCTCGAAGCGACAAGGGGCAGCCCTCACTGAGTTGCCCTCTTGAGTTCTGTATTCTCTAGAGTCTCCTCACTGTTTGTGCTTCTGCCATCATCAACCTCTTCCCTTGGGAGTACGGTAGCTTTCTCACTGCAGCAGTAAGGTTGTGCATTTGCAATAGACACCACATGTGTCGCCCACAAATTAGACAATATTTATCATCTGGCTCCTTAAAGAAAAAGTTTGCTGACCCCTGTAATAAGCAGTGTCACTGGTAAGACCCTGAAAATGAAACAGTCACTGAATTTGTCTTGAGGGTAAGTTACCCAGTTTACAGGTTCATAATATATCAGTATCTTAACTTTTCTATAATTATAAAACTTACAGGAGATAGTCAGCACACATGCAGTAACAGGTGTTCACACATTTCATAAAATGAAGTGGATTTTTCATGGAATTCAAAATGATTTTTATCTCTACTTTAAAACATGCAACATGTTCAAAAAATCATGATGACTGTATTTAGATATCAAGTTATGCATGCTTTCTAAAAGGAAAATATTTCACTGTTTTCATCATTTGGTATAATTATGAACTATATATTAAAACCAGGCATAAAATTCAAATAGCTATATATTGTATATAAACTCTCTTAGGGTATTGGTGCCCAATTAACCTCATCAAATTGTAGATATGGAAAATCAGGGAGATACTAAGTTGCTGTAATGGAATAAGATGAAACCCATGAAGATATTAATTTAAAATTTATTTTGGAAAATAGAAAATGTCACCTATACTCAGTCACCATGGTATAATGAGAGATTTCGTTAATACTTACAAGTTTTTGTTTTCTACAACTAACTATTCAGGTTGTATTCATATTTCTTCCATAATATTTTAGCACATAAAAATAAGCTTGCTTTCATTGAGACATTAATTAGAATATATTTTTCAATCTCCTAAATTGGCTTCTTACCTGCTATTTGAGCTTTATCTAACTACTATAATCTTAGTAAAAACATAACTTTCAAATAAACCATATAATAAGTATTCTGCCTTAGTTCTGCCTCTATGTCTTTTCCTCTAAGGTCTGTACAGTCATAAATAATAATCTTCCTACTCTTCATTAAATTGACTCATAGCTCTCCTTGAAAGTTTTTTCAGTCATAAATCTGAGCTCCACTCTCAAGCACTATCTGATGATTATGCCATGTACCATTCAGTGACTCCTTTGGAAATTACAATAATTATTGTTTACATTTCTCGTGCAAAAATAGTGAATTGAGAGAGGAGACAGAAAGGTGTACAGATGGACAAATGACAGCTGCACAGATGTACAGATTAATAAGTGGATAGGGAGACAGGTATACAAGTAGAGATAGACAGATAATAATTATAAAGAGATACATAGAGCCACTTAACAACCTAATTGAATGAAATATATTACAACTACATATATGCTATATAATATAAATTTGAAAATACTGTATACTCACACATATGTATAAACATATATACATGTATATCTGTATAGTATAAATTCTGAAATATTATACATACATGCATGTACACACAAACATATACATACATACATACCCATATATGCATATTTATGTCTAATTTAATTTTGATTATATTCTTTGGAGTCAGCTTCAAAGTCTTAAGATGTTCCTTACTGTTCCTGAAATTAGGTAAATTATTTGAAATTAAATAACAGAAGCAAATAACATAAGATTGTTAACCTGTATGCCAAACACCTTCCACAATAAAGATAACAATATTCACTCACTCTGCCTTATTCTTGTCCTATGAAGAAATTTCTGACCTTAGCAGTGTTGGCTACTTTCATTTAACTCTACATATATAAATTAAATACTACTATATAAAATATATCCATTTCAAAAAAAGTCTGTTAAAATTTATAAAATACTATATCAAGCATATAAAAATGAAAACAGAACTGTACTATAAACTAGACTCTAGACTGGAATTCTAAGTCGGCTATTAATCAGCGATTTTGACCTTTGTTACATTACTTACACTGCTCATGTGTAGTACTGAAAGTATTGATTAAATAATTTCTAAAGTTAAATACCTTTCTAAAAATGTTCACATCTTCATATAATAGATTTATAGTTAGTATTTATTTATATGTGTATCACAACTGGTTTATACCTGCAATATTTACTTATTTGTGCTGAGACAAGACTGTGTATGAAAAGCTGAACTGTAATAGATGAGAAGGGAAGAAAAAAAATTGCTTGCAAAACCAATTTGTTCATTCTTTTGAAGAGAAATGCTATAATTGTTTTTGTTAGAAATACAATTCTAAATTGTCAATGGATTATGGGGTGGAGCACCCTTCGATATATAGTATCATATTTTTACTATACCTTAGGACTTTCTGATAGATGAAAAATATCTTAAAAGCAATTTGTGACTTACAAATAAAAGCTATTTTGGCTATTTAACAAATATATTTAATTCCTTGGACTCTGATATATTTATTGTTTTATTTACTTAGCAATTCTCAAGATACAAGTGTTTAAGAGCTGAGTGAGGAGGATCTGTGTATGCTAATTGACTTTACCTAAAGGAAACATTAATTTTTGTGTATCTCATGACAGGAAGCAGTTTACAACTTGGAGGATAGCACACTCCAAACTTAGGCTCCTACCCTCCCACAGAGATGGAGAGAGATGGGGCATTATCTTTCTTGGTGATGACACTACAATGACACAGTTCCCTGGTTCGAGGGTCCTTCAGAAAGATATTTGTGTCGTAAAAACTTGCAAAAGGCTTTTAAAAGATTTACATCTCAAAGGATCAGAGTTTTTTTGAAGCAAGTGTTCTTTAAAAAAAAAAAAAAAAGGCAAGTCATGAGCAAAAAATGAGGAAGAGAAGCCTTTCTAAAGTTTAGTCAAGCTGAGGGGAACTTTAAGACATTCTTGATCAATATCCATGGGCTTTCGTATATGGGCTTAGAAACAGAATCTTACCAGCTTAATTTTGTCTAACTCTTTCCTCAAACTTGCCATGATTATATGGCAACTTAATAATATATTTGTTGATGGAATCACGTTTAACTTAGAACATGAAGATAAATGTGAATGGCCAAGCTGTTTGGTGACACACACTGACTTATTTTTCTGCCAGTATAATAATGAATAGCCGTTCAATGCCTGGTTTTGTTACTAAATGGCCAGTTGTCATTACAAAACATAACAAATCCTAGGGTAGTAACTGTTGAACAGTGATTAAAGTGGCATAGTTCTTTTAGTATCTTTTGGAACTATTCGGTTCATTAGGACTAATTATATTCACGGATATCACCATGACAAACTGAGATTCAAACTTTCAGGTTTGTTGTGCCTAAAACATCAGAATTCACATGCTGAATTTTAGTAAATTCTCTTATTTAGCAATAATTATAGTTGTACAAATTTAGTAGATAGGTAGCTTTCAAATACAACATCTTCTAGAATCATATGTTATTCATGCCCCTTCATTATTTCACTATTTTGAGAATATGTTTGGAAATTTTAGAAGATATATTATATTTTAGGCAGTTGACTTTAAACAAATAGACTAGTTATTTCTTCAGCAAAAATGGCTTTATTCAAAATCATCAGAGAATTGCAACTTAGGGTCTGCATCCATGGCAAGCCATGTGCAAGTCCCCACACAGCAAGGAGAAGGGAACTTTTAATCAGGGGAAAATGAAGTTTAGAGAGCTATGGTAGATAAAAGAGTGTGCATCAGAGGAATTGAGAATTTGAAAAATAGTGGTTTTTTCATTGGCTGAGTTATTGAAAGGCAAAAAGGGGAAGTCTTTTCCTGTTGGGCTCTGCTATTGCCATAAGGACTAAAAACTCCCCCTTCTGGCCTCCTAACTCAATTTAAATTAAAGATTATGTTTATTATTTTTTTACATTTCTCCCTTTTGATCAAAAAAGAATCATTGATCAATGGTCAGCTTTTCAGATTTCAATGGCTCTCTGTTCCTTAATGCCAGGAAGGACTTTTCCTTGTTGTTATGTCCCACATCAGAGGGAAAGTGCACATACTGGAAACCAATTAAGGTCACACTTGAGTAACAAGGAGAGGTAGGAGGGAAAATTCTCAGACATGTTTTACCTAATGTCCATAGATTATCAAGAACACAGACATTGGAGCCAATCTAAAGGGTATGTCATCCTCAAAGGTTTGGCAGACAAACTTCCAACAAGCCTGGTCCAGATTTCTTGGAAAGGCTATCTCATCAGATGTCATCTGCTTGAATTCTAGAAAATCTATACTTTCAGGTCACCAGATGATATGCAGTTTCAGTCAGGGTTTGGTGTTTTGTTTAAGTGTGTCACGTGGATCTAAGAGTTCTTTCTGTGAAGTTTGGTGGCACAAGGGTGCAGTACCTGATTGAGGTCTTTCCAGTGAAGTTGAACAGAATCTTTCTAGAGGTATTTTTTTTTCCAATTGACAAAATCTTCAGGTCGCAAGGTATGATGTTTAAGCTCTCCATCAGAATGCACTGTGAAAGGATTGCTCTACTGAAACATGGTTATTTTTAATAGCTGAAAAGTAGGCCTGTGTAATATTGGAGTATCTCTATCATGTGTGGGTCAAAAGAAGCAGGAACCAAGTGCAGTGGGTATCCTGTGACTGTCTCAAAGGGTGAGAGTTTATGAGTTCCAAAAGGGGTGGATTTGAGATTTAGAACGACCAATGACAATGCTTCTGGCTAAGATATTAGGAGAGCCTCCACAAGTTTTGTCAGTTGAGCCTTAATAATCCACTAATGTCTTCCACTAAACCAGAGGATTGCGGGTGGGAAGTGCAATGAAAGTGTTGTAAAACTGGTCCAACAGTACAGACTTATTGAAGTAGCTGAACAATTAAAATGGGTTCCTCTATCACTATGAAGTTTGATTGGAGTTCCTCATGTCAGGATAATCTTTTCTGAAAAGAGCTTTAGCCACAGAAGAGATAGTCTCCTGTCTATAAAAAAGGATTCAGTCTAGTGTGAAAACATACAGACCATAACTAAAACATATCTATATCCACGAGATGAAAGAAGTTGTATGAAATCCAATTGCCAGACCTCAAATAGTCCATTATGCAGTTTAAAATGTCCAGAAGTAGTACAAACAGTCTTCTCTGGGCTGTATTTTGGAGAAATGGGAAAGTGAAGTAGGTACTTTTGTGGCCTTTTTAATGTCTCCCCACCACTAGTGACTCATGAATGCTATCATGTTGTCAACAGATCCATGTTAATGCATGTACAGTGGTGAGGAGTGGGGATTTTAGGGTCTCTGGTAGGACAGTGCTGTTATTTTGTCTGAAACAGAGCTTTCTCTTTTTTTGATACAACAATTGTTGAATTTCCAATCTTGTTTTTCCAATTGTCGGGCTTCTGTAGTCATTTTTTTTAAGTTATCATTTGAGGAAATATTTGTTTAGACTATGACCAAGGTTTGGCTCCTGTTGTTTTCTTTAAGGGCAGCATTTCTCATGGAAATGTCAATACCTTCCCTTAGCTGTCACAATGTCAAGTTTAGGATTCCTTGGAATCTTAATAATAACTAAAGCAGCAGCTTTATTATTTATTTTATTGCATCCAGTAATCCCTGAACATGGGACAATTTAAAAATTTTTATTTGTTTTCTGCTAGAAATAAGAAAGCCATGTTACTCCACAACACTCCAAACTCATGAGCTACTTAAAAAGCATATATACCATCAGTATAAATATTGGCAGTTTTGTCCTTGGCTAAAGTACAAGCCATGTAAGAGCATATGTTCAGCCTGTTGGGTTGAAGTAACCATGGCTAAAGATCCTGTCTCAACAACTTCAAAAAGAGTTGCAGTAGCAAACCCAGCATATTATTTGCCTTTGCCATCTTTTGAATAAGAACCATTAGTGAACCATGAGAAGTCAGTGTTACCCTAAAGAATTTTCTGCAGATTATTGCTGAGAGTCAGAAGATCACCTGTCAGTGTTAGCAGCATGAAAAACTTTGTCAAAGATAAAGGGGAGAGGAGAAACAGGTTTAAGGTTATTGCAGCATTAGAGTCATGAGGGGCAGTGACCTAAAGGACTTCACAGGAGGTGAGATGGCTGACTGAGAAACATTGAGTGTAGTGAGAATTCAAGAGGGCTTTCACAGCGCGAGATATAAAACATGGTTAAAGTGATTCCACAATTTCTTAGTAGCCTTAATCAATGGGTAGTCTCAGTAATGGCTTTCAAGGAATAGGCATCCCAGGGTCCAGTTTCTGGCAATAACACTCTATGGGTGATGGTGGCCCCTGTATTTTGTGGTGAGTATCCTCAGGGCATTCCCTTTCTTTTCATATATGAAAAGGAAAAAGGGAATCTGATCATTAGGATACCCAAGGCAGGTGGATTCATCAACTCTCCTTTAAGCTTTGAAGACTGTATCATCCTGTTCTTCTGATGAAATTGAGTCAGTGTTGTTATTATTGAGTAAAATATAGAGGTTTGGCCACAAGGGAGAAATTTGAAATCCAATTTAAGCAGTGACCAACTAGCCCAAGAAAACCCTACTGCTGTCTCTAGTTTTGGATTTTGGGAAACTGAGGACTCCATGAAGTCTATTTGGATCTAGGTATAATTTTTTTTGATATCAGATGCCATAAATACTGAATGTGGGTTTGGACAGACTGCAATTTTTCTTTGGTGATCTTATGTTTAAGGTTAAAAGCTTTAGCAAGTGCATGTTGTCTTCCAGTGAGGAGACTTGAGAAGGAGAACAAGGAAGCAAATCATCCACATGTTTCAACAGAGGAAACTTTGTGTCATCCAAGTCAGCGTTTAGAATTTGTGAGAAGTAAGACTGAGGTTTTGTGTCCAGGTGAATTGTTTTATTCCCGAGTGAAGGCGAAAGGTATTGGCAATCTTTACCAATTGGAATACTAAAAAAAAAAAAAAAAAAAAAAAAAAATGCACTGCATAAGTCAATTACAGTAGAGAATTTACTTCTGGTGGAAATGAATGTTAGTAATGTATGGGGGTTAGGAGCAACAAGGTGGACAAACCTCCACTCTTGGCTGTTAGATCTTCTCACAGGTAAAATGAGAGAGTTACAGGGACAAGTACAAATGCTAATGAGACCTTAAGCCTTGTAATCTTCTATTATTGGTTTTATACTTTGAAGGGCTTCTTTACTTATAAGGTATTGATTAATTCTGAAAAAGAGATTTTGAGGAATGTATTAGAATCTTGATGAGAGGTGTGCTGTGAATTTTACCATTATCATTTGGAGATTTCGCCCAAAAGAAGGTGGTAGCTGATTCAACAGGGACAAATGATCAGTGTTTTCAGAATCAACTTTAGGACCAGTATCCTCAGACACTGACAAATAAAAGATATCAGAGTTATTTAAATCATCTGGCTGGCTGCTTTTACAGCTATGTCAAATTCTAGAATGGTTTCCCCCTTTTGGAAGAAAGAAATTTTGGTATAATACTTCTCTGAGAAGTCTTAACCTAAAAAATGGTTAGGGTCCAAGGAAGTAAGGAGAATAAGGTGTTTAGCTCTCAGAAGGCCTAAACAAAAGGAAATATGCTCAGAGACAGAAACATTTTGAAGTTAGTGATCCCCACTATTTGAACTGTTTAAGTACCCAACGCAGTGCTTAAAGGGTGGCTGCTTCATTGTAGCAAGGTTGCACACTGAAAGTATCAATTAAGACTAGAAAAGATTCATCTGTAAAAGTTTCTCCAAGATGATACAGAGGGAAGATTGGGTAGAGATTCTGTAGTTCCCCAGAGCCTCATCACTGAGAACTGGGAGGACATTGGAAAGGCTGATTAGACAACTAAACGTACCTAAAGGACTTGACTTTGTAAACAGTGTCTTTTCTGATGTCCTGGCTCTTTGCAATAATAGCAGAAACAAGAAGGGTTTTGGTTTCCATCAGGGGCCTTCATTTACTGGAGCTGGATTAAGAATTTTGGTGTTCTTCCTTTGAGGTGGTTCATCAGAATTAGAGGTTTGCAGAATTAACTAAATATGGAGTAGATACAGTTTCTTATTCTATCCTGGCCTTTTTTATAGAAAAGAAAGGCCCATTAATAAGCATAGAGTTAGAAGCTACCGAGGTAGAATCAACATCTGAATGAAGACCAGAATTTTCCTTGAAAATAATCTGAGGTCAATTTTAATAGTTATGAATAGGTTCATTAAGTTTTCGTGTGCAAGCGTGAAGTGTGTTCCAAATAACAAGCTTTGGAAAAGCCCTAAGAGTTGCTAAATGAAGTTGCCTAGTGATTGCCCAAGCCTGATTACATGGGAAGTTAGTAGAATGGTCTGGTTGTAATTCTGGAAACCTTTGAGAATTTTCTCAGTTATCTCTTTTCGTCCAGGTTGGGCCTGGCCTTCACTGACAACCATATGACCTAGACGATCCAAATCAGAGAAATAAGGTTGATAAGTCTAAATGACTATTACTAAATTCCTCATAAAAATCTCTGAAGGTCTTTGGTTACATTGGGAAAACCTTTGACTGTGGGTTGCCATTCAGTTCTAGTCCAGGAAATATAAGAATTAAAGAGTTAAGCCTCTGGATCCTCAGAAAGCTTAATTTTGAAGGGACAGATTCTGACAAGTCCAGGAAAAAAAAAGGGGGGGGGGAAATGGGGAGAATTTCAGGGAAATAGGGAAATTTAGCTAGATAATTAGTATGGGAAACTTGAGAGTCTGGAGGAGTTATAGCTGGTGTAGAATGGAGGAGGATGGTGCTGCCAGAGCCAGGGCCTGAGCACGAGGAGCATGAGGAGCACGAGGAGCATGAGGAGCATGGGGAGCACGAGGCCATGGTATCCATCTTCTCTGTCTTTAATCATTTGTTTGCCTCCGTCCATCTTAAAACCATATTTGGCAGAGAGGTAGTGTTAGGGTCCTGATAATATTTGAAAGCCTCAAAATACTAATCAAAATAGCATTTTACTCAGTTCTGGAAAATTTTAAGCTATGGCTGTCCAATCAGGTTTTAAGAAAACTTAGTTTAGGGAATTCAGAAGTTCCCATAATGACCATTGTTGTTCTAAATTGCCTTTGGGTCGATTCGTCCATTTAGTTAGAAAGGAACATGAGGAAGAACTGTGGTTTTAAACCATAAAATTGGCTGGGGTTCCTGTGTGTCAGAGTTGCGGGGTGGGGGTGTCAAATATTTACATAACCGGGATCCCATTTCTCAGAGTCTTTTTTTTTTTTTTTTCCTAGAGTAAAAGAATGATTTTCAAACAGTCTGAATAGCTCAGGCAGCTTAAACAGTTCAAACAGCTTAGACAGCTCAAACAGCCTGCAGGCCCATTACCAGCCAGTTCTGAGGGAACGGTCTAGTCCAAAGCAGCCAAGCCAAAGGCTGCCCAGCACAGCTCTAATGGAACAACCTAGTTTCCATGGAGTCAGGCTGATGCTTGAACAGCCCCTGTTCCAAAAGAAACCAGGCTGAAGTCTAGACACTTTCAGTTGGAACAGTACCGGCTGAAGGGCCAACCAAGGACTCACATACAGAAAAAGAAAGGGCAGAGCCTTAAAACAGACCCGAATATAACCTGGGGAGCTTTGAAATGCAAAGAGGTGGGGGGTTCTGATCCAGAGAAAGACTTTCTCTCAAATGCCAGGGTCAGCAGGAAAAGCTGTGAGCAGTAGTGGGCTCAATGTGGGTTCATACCTGTTTGCTCACCAGCCTCAGAGTTGTCAGGGGTCTTCTCCAGATCGCAAAATGTTGACCTTACACAAAAAGACTGCCAGTTATTTTTCTAGCCAGAATGGGTTTATTAGGGATTAGCAGAGAGTTGCTATTTGGGGTCTGCAACCATGGTGAACCATGTGCAAGCAGAGAACTCTTTCGAAGAGAGGAAGAGAAAGATGGAAGGGACCTAGCACACAGAAAGTCTGCTGGAAGAATTGAGGGTTCAAATATAGCGGTTTTTCACTGGCCTAGTTGTGACCATCGCATTGTCTGAGCTCTCGCTGGGCAAGAAGTCTTTCTTCCTCCTGCTGGGTTCTGCTACCGTCATAGGGCCTAAGAACTCTCCTTTCTGGCCTCCCAACTCTATTTTCATTGAGGTTGCTGCTTATTTTTACAAGGCCAACTATATTTTTTTTCAAAATTTAGAATATAATGAACTACAATAAGTGACATCTGACATAGAACCCTGTTGAGTACAATTTTAATTTACATATTATGATCCCTAAACAATGCTTAATTGGCTTATCATAATGTGAATAAAGCCAGTAACTTCATGATTGATCTTATAATTACTATAAAAATGATTCATAGTTTTTAAGAACACTCCTCCCTCTGAGAGCACTTTCCTTTGAATCTCTAAGGTTCTCCCCAATAACGTCTCAAAATGCACAACAGATCCTATAAGGTCAAATCTCAGCACTCCCCTTGATTTATCAATAAGTCACAATCATTTCAAGCGGAGAGACAATATATTAATGATATTGCCTCAATAAAATATGGATATATAGCTAGATGAAAAAGGATGGGGTGATATTTTTTAAAAGAAATAAGTCATTTAAGTCTCACACTGATTTTGAATATATTGTGTAAGTTAATCATACATATAGAATATGAAAATATATTCTACTTATTGGAACTTTAGTCCTCAGACATGAGTTATATGAAAACTAGTATAAGGTGCTACTGCTTGATCTCTTATGCTGGAAAAGCCAATATGTTTCCATATTTTAGTGTCTCTGTTGAAAGAGTGGGGTAACATCACATTGGAAAGGAGTCAGCAGGCTCTTACACAGTTAAATATATTCCTACTGTTCAGTCTGTGCATTCTACCTTCAGATATTCACACAAGAGAAATGAAAACATATGTCCACACAAAAACTTGTATTCAGATGTTCAGACAAAAATCTGAACATTCCCTGATGAGCCCTAATGGAAAATTAATTGTGGTGCCTCTCGTCAATGGGGCATTACTAGCAAAGGAAAGAAATGAACTACTAACAGATAGAACAACATGGAGGCATCGCCAAAGCGTTCTGCTAAATGCAGGAATCAAGAAATTTTGGCTACATATATTATCTATTACACATACAGTTTCTGTTAAGTGAAGTTCTTAGAAAAAAGAAAAACTACAGTGATGGAAAGTACACTAAGGGTTGCCAGTGTCCAAGACACATGGAAAGGGGATCCAGCACAAAGTGGCACAAAGGAACAGTTTGGATGACAGGTTTGAAGTTTCCATTGCCGTCTTGTAAGCATAATGGATCCTGAATAGAGGTTTTCTCTCTTTGGCTTCAGTGCTTAGGCCGAGATCTTTGTGGTGTTTGTGAAAAACATGAGACAAATTCAGTGGAGGAGGACCCTATAAATTCAGTGACCCAGTACTCCTCAGAATTGTTAAGGTCATCAAAAACAAGAAATATCTGAGGAATTGTCAGAGCTAAGAGGATCCAAAAAGATATGGCAACTAAATAAAATGTGGCATCCCAGGTGGCATCCTAGAGCAGAAATAAGATATTGGATAAAGTCTAAGAAAATCTGAATGAACAATGGATTTCAGTTAGTAATAATGTGTCAATATGGATTTATTAATTGTAGTAAGTATACCCTATTAATGTATAACCTTATTAATGTTAATAGAGAAATTAAGCATAAGATATATGGGTACTGTTGCCTCAGTTCTTCAGTATATCTAAACCTGTTCCTAAAGTTAAAGTCTATTGTGAAAAATGTTAAAAATATATATATATATGTTTAATACATAAACAGGCATAATACAATCATTCAATATTCTATAGTTAGTTATCATATTCTACATCTTTTGCATTTCTTGGATTGTTATTGAATAAATAGGAATAATCTTTAACCACCTACTAAATTTTTTTTTTTTTAATATGACTGAAATACAATGAGTAAAAGTGTTACCAAACCAATCTTGTGTTTGCCGGTAAAGCCAATCTACTGACACCAGGTTGTGATGAAGGAAAAAGTGCAACATTTATTGCAGGTACCAATAAGGAGTACAAGTAGCTAATGCTCAAAATACCCAAATTCCCTGTTGGATTTCAGGGAAGAGTTTTTAAAGGCAGAATGAGGGAGAGAGTCTCGGGGTGCATGATCAGCTGGTGCATAATTCTCTGGTTGATTGTGAGGTAACAGACTGATGCCGCAGAGACTAACGTCATCATTCCTCAGACTCCAGCTGATCTGGGGGCTGTGTGTCCCTGGACATCATGCAGTTAGCTTCATCCATCTGGTGGGGGTTTTGGTATCTGTAAAATGACTCAGAAATGTGCATCAGACACTGTTATCTATGTCCTTCGGGGAGGAACTAAAGATTTTGTGACTCTGCTATATGGCTGATCTGTTGTTTCCATTGTTACCAATTTTCCTGGCCCAACTGCTTTTCTTTCGTTACATTTACATTCTTCCAATTATTCACTCTTGAGCCCAACTTCTGTGACTCAGGGAAGTCCTAGGAGACTAAAACTTTTCGACAAACAAGAGACAGGTGAAGGACACTGGGGGAGTGGTGTTTGTCTCAGGAACACCCCATAGGGTCCTGCTTGGTACAAAAGGCTTAAGAGTTTTTTGAATGTACAGCTAACTTATACTACATTATGATAAAGAAAATATATATTTCATAATAATTTTGCTATTTTTTAAATTTAAAAATCAAGATGCCTTCATATAGGTCTTAATAGCTGCTTTATCATTTCTTTCCAAATTATTTACATATACTACAATCCATTTTAATGTAATGATATAAATTTTCTAATATCATTTCCTTGTTAAAGATGGAGTACTGTAAGTGTGAAAGTGTTTTATGTAATTATTTTGATGTCTATTCCTTTGAACGTCAATACTTTTGTTTTCACACAGGAGAAGATATTATTTTGCCAATGTTAAATTCACAAAGCAACTTACTTTTACATTTTACACACACACACACACACACACACACACACACACAAAACTTACTTTTTTTCTATTAAGGCAAGAGTGGTCATGTTTAGAATTCATAGTTATCTCACCTCAAGTGTAAAATGTATTCTAGCACACATAGAATAAATAATTTAAAATTTTTCCTCAATACTGTATTTATAAACTAGTGTATTTATAAATATGAGTTTAATAGCATCAATATAATTTTTTATTTTCAAATTGAAAATCAGAAGAATGTGTTTTCTTCTATGACTATTCTAATTTTTTACTCAGTCAACATTAATGAAGTTACTACTTTAATACTGTGTAAGGCAGGTATTGCCCAACATGTCTTACATTTAATAAGAATACTGGACTTATTTTAAAAGAGCTTCTTTCAAATTTTTTATAACTTATCTGAAATGTTTGATAGTTTAACTAATATCCTCAGTTAAAAAAATTTTCTTGGAAGTTTTGGTAGACTGTTAACTGTTTTATTGCAAGAATAATTAGCTCTGCATTTAGCACTATGCCTATACATAGGACATATTTATTGAATGAATATTACATTATACCAGATGAATGAATGATACATTGAGTTATAGTTAATCAAGATATAATTGAAAAAGTCATTCTCATACTTACAAGTTTTTCTAGATCTAGTCAAACTCAATTTTACCTAAGGATCTTTTCTCTCTCTCTCCCCTTTTCCATGATATTTATAATAACAAAATTACTTACCCAGTTCACCTTATGAATTCCTTTCTTTAGATAAATTATTTAGCTATTAACTACATGACCACTTATGCTCTAGAGTGTAAAATGCGCTGCAGTTTGAGAGTGAGGCACTGCGTAGCATATGCTGGAAAGAGAACGATGTAAAGAGGACTAGGAGTCTAGGGACCACATACCTAGGATAGCGATACAGGATAAATTATATCTAGGAATCCTGAGATTTTATAAGAAATGGAAAGAACGTGCACCTTTTTAATGTGGTATATGACATTTTCTTATGGAAGGCTAAGAGTAATTTTCTGTTTTGATGTTTTATTTTGCTTTTCCAGTTAGAAGGCTCCCTAATGTCTGGAACTTATACTACCTAAACTTACGAAGCTCTGTGCCACAGATAGCAAACACTTGCAGTTACTCTGCAAATCCTATCTTTGTGAGTTCGAATTTTCTAATATTGTGTAAGCAAAGAGAAAATTTAAAATTTTTAACTGAAGTGGAACTTGATTTAAAAATTTTAACTTAAATGGAACAGACTTTTATGCAAGAGTGCTTATAATACCACTCATTTATTTTTATACAAATGTTTTGTAATGACTAAATCATTATTTCTATTCTTAGTCTAAAATACATCCATGCCCTGTTAGTCTATCTAAAACTAGAGCATTAAACTCACATATTACTCACCTGCCATTAATAACAAACAGAATGGGCAAGGGGTATCTGATTGCATGTTAGAAGTACAGTTTGTAAGCCAGACTCAAACAATGCCTATGAGATTTGGCATGGTTTATTTACCCCTTTGGTCTAGAAGTGTTTTTTTGATTGCTTGTTTGTTTTGTTCTGCTTTGCTTTTTGTTTTTGTTTTGATATTTGTGTGAAACAAACAAACAAAGATATGTTGGACTAAATCATTGTTACCAAAAATGTAAAAAAAAAAAAATTGTTAGTTCTCTAGTTTTGTGAGGTTATTGATAGGAATTGTGCAATAACTTAAAAAAAAAAACCCACAGTATTTTGTCAGCTAACATTATTGTAAAACACTGGATTGAATGAATGTAGACAGAGTTCTTAACTATAATAGCCTACAGTATGGAAGGATAAAAGGCTGCCTGGAGAAGGTCTGAAGTGACTTAGCTCATAGCTAATGCCAACCAACGCACTTGTGGATGAGGTCATCTTAGATCTTCTCATCCACCCAATCAGCTACATAAGAGGAAACCAGAAGAGAATCACAGATCATGAAAAATAATAAACTGTTGTTGACTTAAGATATTAAATTTCGTGCCCCTTTGCTATGACAACTAAAACCATGATTCTTACTAAATGCTAAGAATGTTCTATATTAACTTACATACCCCTCACAGTAAACTTCAGTGGAAGCACTATTTTTTAGATCCCCATTTATACATGAGAAAATAAGGCAAAATTTACAACTTGTTGAAAATTATCAAGTTAGTATGTGGGAGAACCTGCATTCAAACTCAGTGAGTCTATCTCTAGAGATCTCTCTAAACCCCTACCAGTTCTACTCCTATTAGTACGAAAGATCATTTTATTTTTATTTCCAGGCTCTCATTTGGAAATCATATTGATTACAATCAGTGTCACTGAAAAAAATAAGATAGCATCGTTAATTAATATACAAAAAAAAAACTAATTTTTCAAACTCATCAAATTTAAATTTGGTTGCACTCTAAAATATAAATTTATTACAATCAGACAGATATTTCCTTTTAGTTATATAATAATAATAGAAAATACATCCAAATGCTCTTATCTGAATTTGATGAAATTTGATCGTCACATTCAGTAACCAAGAAATTCTTGTTTTGACATTAAACTATTTCGGTCCTGATCAGCTTACACATTCTTTGATAGTTATTCCACTACTACAAGTTGAAATAGAATAACGAAGACCAGCAATTGAACACTGATTTATGTGCCAAGCCTTTGCTAAACACTTTACATGATGTGATACTTCATTTAGCCCTTAGAACAATCCAAGGAAGTAGAGAGGATGACTATTCCTTTTACACTATGAGGAAAGGGTTAGAAAGAATGGGTTAAATTTGGCCAAAAAATTAAACTTGCCAACAGATTAGTCTTAACCAAAGCTGGAAAAGAAATGATATATTGTACTATACTCAGTTGTCACATGGATTGTTTATTTAACTCTGAGTCTTAAAAGCAGCTTAGCTTAAGTAAAAACAAATCCTCCTGACATGCCTTTGAGCATTGTGAGGTTTAATGATGCCTAGCGTAGCAGTGTAATTAACAGTACCCGTGATATATAACAATGCTATGTTTTGTGCTATAAACAGAAGGCTTATGCCAGATTGCTTGTTAAGGTACACACGGTATCGAAGTACACCAGATGAAACAATCCCCCAGTACCCATATAATGAGGTAAAGACATCTGTAACATAATTCTAGAACTTGGAATGTGAAGATTTAAAGACTTTGTAATGGTACAGATGGAATTATCACCAACCCCAAGGACACTGTGACTAGAAATGGATCAGCCCCCAGTCATACTCGACCACTAAAAGATAAATTGTGTCTGCCCTCAGTAACAACATAAAATAACATCCCTGAGGTTAATGGTAAATCTTAACTGCAAAGGAACATCACAATCTCAAGTGAAATATAAAGATTTCTTTCAGCATGAATACAGTACACATTGAGAGACAGCAAAATGATTATAAATCACTGACTTGATGGATAGTTTTTTAAAAATAAGAGTCATATGAGAAACACCTACCTTCAATGTATCTAGAGAGACTTAAATGTGCAGCAGGTAAATGAATTTACCCACCCATGTCTAACTTCTAGAAATGTGAGTCATTTCAGCTCATATTGTACAACACATTTCTGATACAGTAGTCGCCCCTCTCTGTGGGGGATGCATGGCAAGACCCCAGTGGATGCCTGAAACCACAGACAGTACTGAAACCTATAAATGCCAAGTTTTTCCTATGCATACATAGATATGATAAACTTTATCTATGATGAAGTTTAATTTGTAAATTAAGCACAGAAAGAGAATATCCAAATTACCAACATGACTATTTTTCTGCTTTGGGGCCGTTGCTAAGTAAAATAAGGGTTACTTGAACACAGGCACTAGGACTATTGCAGTTGATCCGAACTTTCGTCATGCTACTCCAAATAGGGTTCAATGTAAAATTTAAGAATTGCTTATTTTTGGAATTTTCCACTTAATATTTTTGGACTGCAGCTGACTTTGGGTAACTGAATCCATGGAAAGCAAAACTGTAGACCATGAGGGACTACTATGCTGAGAACTATAAAGTCATTTACCTATTGATATTACATATATATGTATATATATATATGTAATTAAGACATACAGAGAGAGAAAAAGAGAAAGAGATACATACAAACAGAGGGAAAAAAGAAGGAAAAAAAAAGAGATCAGATACCTGGAATGTGAGTAGTGGAACACCTCATTACTGAGGAGCCAATTCTAGACTGCAGCTACGTGTCTTATATTGTGTACCTCTATTGTGAGGTGGGGAGGGCAAGTCAAAAGTTTTCAGAAACTGATAGGTCCAGAGAAACTGTCTCAAAACAGCCTCCCAGGGAGGAGAGAAGGCAAGTGGGAGATGGCCTCAGAGCAACTCCTTCTGTCCTAGGAGGATCACATGCTGTTCTACCAAGACTCAGACTAGGGGTCGTTCAAACCTTGCTGACATGGCCCATGGATATGCACAAGGCCACCAGGATGCCATGTGGAACCAGTTCCCTACAAGCCAGGGTTCCTGTGGTTTAAAGATGACCAAGAGTGTGTAAAAAATTAGTAAACTGAAACCTCAATTAAATTGAGCCGGGTGACCATCAAGGGGAGCTTTCATACTCCACAACTGGAGTAGAGCCCATTAAGAAGAATCCTCTTCTTTCTGGCAGGGACTCAGCCAATGAAAAGCCACGGACTCTTTGCTTACTATAGCCCTCCCAACTTCCTTTTCTCTTCTACCAAAGTATATTCTTTCCCTTGCCTCTGGGGGACTTGCCTGTGGCTGGCCATGGTTGCAGACCCTCAGTTGCAATTCACTGCTGATTCCGAATAAACCCATCTTTGCTGGAGACATATCTGGCATCTTGTTTCAGGTCAACAAGCGCATGCCAGCTTCTGTATCAGGTTGTCCACTTGTAGGGCATGGAGGAAAGAGGAGGAGGAGGGACTTGAAATCTGTGAGTAGTCAAACATCAAAAATGGAATCTTTCTTTTTGTTATACATGTACAAGGATTGTCTTTGGCTGGAGAGCACTGGCAACTACCACTATTCTTTGTCTGACTTCCTTACTAACAGGAGCTCCTTCCTCCAAGTCACTCAGTCAGAGACTTCTATTATCATATCCTAGGCTTTGTGATTATTAATAACTGTGACACCATAAAAATCTCAATTTCAAGCATCACACTTTAATTATTGCTTATCTTTCCAATTACTTTCCACTTTATCTCTTTCCAGTACTTACACGCCAACAATATTTTGACTTCCTCAGCTTCTCTAATTAACTACTTTACCACTTTTTCCTATTTCTTTAGCCATTTTTGTGCTGTTCTTCACTAGGTAGAGTTCCTACTTGGCCGCTTTGTACTCTTCACTGCCTTTGGCCATTTATGTACTGTCCTTGCCCCATTTTTTCTGTTAAAAACATTTAGTAAAACTTTAATCCCGGTCGAACCTAAATTCTCAGTTCTTCATCTTTCCCTAAGCAACTGAATGTGCACATATACAAAGGATAACCAATTCATACATATAAAGAATAACTGATCTCAGTTGACTATGTAGCTACAAAGTTTGTGTTTCATACTTTCTTACTCTCCAAAAAAGCTTTTCCACATGCCCTTGTGTCTCTTGAAACATCCAAACTTCTTTTACCTTCCTGTTCTCAGCAGAAAATTCCCTTCCTATCCCAGCAAGAGAAATTTAAGCATTTAGAAAAGTCTAACTTTCTAGTCATCAAATTTAGCAATACAGCTGTATCTTGACCAATATTTTCTGACTACTGTCCTGATGCACAAATTCAGTTATTTCTTTCTGAAGCCAGCCCTTAAAAACTGTACGCCGGATCCCTGATCTTTCTTCCTTATTCAAAGACCGTCTTCCTACAATCACTTCCTCTGTCTCTGTATCATTAATTATCCTCTCATTATTAACTCAGTCCCATTAGGTTAAAAACATATTGTAACATATCTCATCCTTAAAAAAGAACAATAACCAAAAAAAACCCAAAATCCTGATTCCCATATGCCACTTACTTCCCCCAAATTCACTTCCTTTTTACAGCAAATACCCTTGGGAGTACTTTATTTGCTGTTTCACTATCTTACTTCTGGCTCTACTACTTATTTTATTGTAAAATATTTCATATATTCAAAATGACAATATATACAATATTTCATCAAGTCTAAGTTGACAGTGCTTTTCAGCCCAAAGCTACCAGAAACATATTTGTAGTTGACCAAGTTGGATGAACATATACCATGGGAAAACACGGGGTGTTTCAGTAAGAGGAAGGGAGCAAAGTCTTATGAAATGTTTGGATTTGGGTTAAGTGCCTCTGGGAAGGGATTTGGGTAGTGGGGCTTTGTTATGTATTGGATGCTTTCCTGGATCAGGGATAATTCAATGATTAAATATCTTAACACTTCTTACTGGACCAAGGATGAAATAGCAATCAGTTAAAAAAAAAAAAAAAGCAGCAGTCATTCCTATTAGTGAAGACAGGGGAGCATTTGGTCACTTTTGTGGTTTGGAAAATGTTCATGTTTTGTTTTGTGATCAGACATGATTATTTTGTGGACTTGATTTTTTCTTGATCTTGGATGATCACGGATTTGTCTTGTCTGATATTTATATTCATGTTCAATATGGCCAAGAGGTGAGAAACAGCTTTGGACAAAGCCAAGGCATAGCTGGTAATTGCAGGCTAACTCCTGGGTGATAGAGGCTGCCTTTCTCTTTCTCACTGTGCTGTGTGAATGCATGTCACCTAATATGATTACTGAAGTCTTTGTGAGGAAGAACAGAATGAGCTCGATGGAATCTTCAAAGGAACAAGAATGGCAAGGAGGCTGGTATATTGTGCAAAAATGTGTGTTTGGGGTATATGGTCTGATGTCATATGCTTCAAAAAACCTGAAGTTTCTTGAGAAAGGAGCGAGGAGAAATAAAATGGCAGTAGCAAGGAAAACCAAAATAAGGGCAGTTTCCTCACCTCCAAAGCTTATGTGGAGTATGTGTGTGAGAGAGAAAAACAGACCTATCACCTGAGGAAGACAAGTGATGTCTGCAGGGAATTTTCCCTTCCGTAATTGAAACCGTGTCCCTTACAACTTTGGAGGCCACATAACCGAGCTTTGACCAGTAAGACATGAGGGTGAATCACTGGCGAACTTTTGTTTTCCTGTTCAAACAGGCAGACACAGCCGTCTGTACTCTCTTTTTCTTTATTATTACCTTCAGATAGAGCCAGATGCTTTGACCTATGTCAGTCATCCTCCTACTAAGAGGCAAGGCAAAAACATGAGGACAGGAAACCATCATACTGAGAATAACAGGGCAGAAGTACAGAAATTGAACCAAACTAGTGAAACGTCTATATCTGGGCTTCAGGTTTTGTGCATAAAAGTATATTCATATTTGTTAAGCCTCTTGCCAAGAATATACTACTTACAGATAAAAGCAATCAAATGCAACTGAAACAAAAATATTTCGAAAACTATAGAAACTTGTTTAGGTCAGACTGAAGATTCCAGAGGATACAGTGGAAACATTTGTTTGGGTGGTGGTTATTAATCAGACCAGACAAATGGAGGAGCCCTGGTTAGGATGGACGACCTGGAGGGCCTTACCCATTAGTGGTGCCCAAATGCCTGATTGTTTCAGGGAAATGTCGATTCTAACATAATCTATATTGTAGAAGTGATTTCTTTCAAAGTTTTTAGTAGTGAAGGAGACAGTGATCTGGTGGGCAGGTGGCGTCTGATATGGAGTGAGGAAGGAGATTGAACCAGAATAAGTGGAGCTCTGCGGGTCTCAATCAAGTGCTAATTTCAGCCTCTGCCCAACACCCATTTTGTTTGTTTTAAAGGAGAACAGAAAGTTTCTCTTGATACCATAGGCTGACTTAGTTTTAAGTGACTTTTGTCCATCTCTATATACAAGCTGATTTTTGGTCAAATAATAATAATCTGAGTAATTAATTTTATGCCCACTGAATTGTTCATCTCTTTATATTCTGTATAGAATACTTGAAAATCTATAAAACAAACTTGTGAACATATACAGAGAAAGAGACCATATTCTACTATTGTTCCACATACTTTTAATTTTCGATTTGGAAGGATCTGTTTCCCTGGAACCAGACTCCTTAAATTCGCTCCATGCCTAACTGAATAGTTAAATATATATAAGCTCTGGGAGGTTTTCTGAGGATAACATCTGTGGAAACTTTTTGATATTCTATTTTGAGTGGATTTGACACCATAAGCGTTATGTCCCAATAAAAGAAAAAGATAATAGTCATGCTGTGCACTAAGCTTTCTCTGATTTATTATCAGTGTTCACAGCCATTTTCATTTTCCTGTATAATTATTTCATTATTGATTTTAATGAGACTTTAATAAAAACTCAATTTTTATGAGTAAATTTTCTTTCTAGCTCTCTGACAATTAATTAAAGTTCTTGTAATGTTTACATGAGTTATTTGTCTGTTTCTTCTTTAATCCATCCCTTAAATTCTCCTTTAATTGCTTCTTCATGCTTTCATTGTTTCTATTCTTTGACCTTCCTCCTCTTCTTTCTCCACTCCCTCTGCCTTTCCCCTCCTTCCTTTCTAGTCTTCTTTCATTCCCTTCTCTCCTGACTTTTGAAAAATTGAGACATAACTGACATATAACATTGTATTCACTGTAAGTATTGTGCAACATAATGATTCAATATATGTATATACTGTAAAACGATTACCACAGTCAGTTTAGTTCACACCCATCACCACATAGTTTTGTTTTTCTCTCGTGATGAGAACTTTTAAGATGTATTCTTTTAGCAACTTTCAAATATATAGTAGAGTATTATTAACTATAGCCTCCATGCTGTACATTAGATCCTCAGAATTTATTTATCTTCAAACTGAAAGTTTGTACCTTTTGACCCCCTTCACTCATTACAGCCACCCGCCACCACACACCCACTTCTCTGGCAATCTGTTCTCTGTATTCATGAGTATTGGAATCCTGACTTGTCTGAAAAAGAATTTATGGTAATTAAGTGTGTTTTGTTTTACACACTTCTAAGTGTTCTAAGATGGAAGATAGCTACCTTCCAAATGTGATGTATAATATGATTATAAATTAATATTTGCTTGTACTCCAAATTTTAAATGTATGAAGGTAGAAATAGAGGTGACAATTTTTTTATGTTCATTTTAGAAATCTAAGAACTAACTATCCAACTTAGGCTATAATCTTAATTTAATGTTCAGATAACTGCATAAAAGTTTGTATTTTATTCAGTGATCTTCTGTAAGTTGTTTTCCACTTTATAATCTTAGTATAATAACATGCTAGCCTTAAAGATAACACATTTGTTTTCATGGGCATCCATTTTTAAGCAAATAAAAAGATGCTTAAATTTTTAAATGCTTTGTAAAAATGCCAAATTCTGTTTGAAAAAGGCTGGTTAATATCAACGTCAGGGAAATAAAATATAATTATTTCTATAATTATTTCTCTATGCCTTCAACAATGCTGAATCTTGTAAAATTTTGTTTTATTGACAATATGATGATTATAAGATTTTATTGTATTAGCAGTTACTTCCTTGACTTCCAGCAGGGTTAAGAATAACTTTATATGTTTACTACTCCACTAAAATCCCTTTTCTGTGAAATGTTCATTTATATTTGCCCTCTGATTTGTTGTTCTTGATTTTCTTGTCTCACTTGTCTTGCTCTTATGAATGATTAGTATTTCTGTGCATATTTTTATATCACATTTGGTCATATTTTCTCCAAGCCTGTCATGTATATTTTGATTTTGTTAATTCTGTTTGTAGGCTGTTGCTATATAGATTTTTAAAATAAGTTTCTACAATGCAAAATATGTTAAATTTATCACAGTGACTGGTATCCCCAACCCTAATACATAGGTATAGGTATGGAATAGATTTTACCTTCATCTCAATCCTTTTATTTTTCAAATTTAGCAGTAGCATAATTTTTAATGATGTGGATTTAGAATCTGAGTGCCTCAGTTCAAACACCAGCTCTAACACTTAGCAGCTGAGTAATATTGGGAAAGATGCTAATCTCTTAAAGATAATAATACGATGATAATAACACTCCTCATGATATGAAGCCGTTGTGAAAATTAAATACATTGTTTAAAGAAGTGTAGGACAATGATTGGCATACAGTAAATTCTTTATATGCCTTAGCCATTATTGAACTTACCAATAATTATCTATATTTTATCTTTATTTGTCAAAAATCAATACCAAGAACACATTACATATTTAGACAATTAGTTTACCACTATTAAAATCATAGATGTGATGGAAACGTCTATTAAGAAAATTTTACAAAATATAATTGGAAGTTTTAACTCAAAAATTGTGTCATTAACATTAAAAATAATTGGCAATTTTATCTTCATTCTAAATTAATATAATTTACACTTTGAGAACCTGATTATTTACCATCAAATAAAAATGATAAAATATTACATATAAGGCAAATATTTTTAAAGTTTTTGTAATGTGTATTTCATGTATACACAACTCATTTTTATACTATGAAATTTATTTCATGAATAAAGTCCAACTATATTGCTACTTTAAGATTTCAGAGTCATTATGCAATAGGTTTAACTGATTTTTTTCCCTTCTATTTAAATATAAGCATATCTTTTAGCAATGAGGCTTTACTGACTTCATAGAATTAATTGGTGATATTATTTTATTGGTTTTCTGTTGATTTGTAATAAATTACCACAAAGCTATTGTTGGAAAACAATGTCCATTTATTATGTCACGGTTTCTGTGGGTCAGGAGCCCAGGTTTGAGTTAATTTGGTCACTGGCCAGTCTAGAATTCTGGTGTTGGCCAGGTCTGCAATCTCACCAGAGGCTTGAGTTCTTTTTCCCAGCTCATTAAAGCTCTTGGCAGAATTTAGTATCTTGAGGTTATAGAACTGAGGTCACAATATTTTGGCTAGCTGTCAGTTGGGACTATTTTCAGCTACTAGAAGCTGCCCACAGATCGCTGCCCTGCCTTCCCCTCCACAGCACGATAGTTTGTGTCTTCAAGGTCAACAGGAGATGGCTGCTGTGGTTTCAAATCTTGTGACTTCTGCTTATATCCCTTTAGACATTTTTTTAAAGTACTTGCCTGTTAGGTCAAATTATAAGAATTATATAGAGCCTCTACACCAAGGGATGTGGCGTCATCTTAAAATTCTGCCTATGGTATTCATCTCTTTCTGTCGTCTGGAATATTCTGAATAATTTAGATATTCTTTACCCTTTTCACTTATATTGTCAAAATTATTGGCATAAATTATTTTTAGTTTTAATCTTAATTATTCTTAATTTTTTTGAATTCCACCAATCTAATCTATTCATGTCCTCTTTTACATTTCTAGCATCATTTAATTCTTCTTTGTTTTTGCAAATTTTGTTCAGTTTTGCCAGTGATCTATTTATTTGCCTTTTCAAAGAGCCAGTGATTTTTGTTGCTTATCACTCTCGTTCCCACTATAGACTCATTCGATGCATTTTGAACTTTTTTCATTTCATTCTTCCTATTTCTGACCTTGTTCTTTGTCTTTGCCATTTTAATACACCATCATGTCGCCCCTCGTGCTGTTGACTTTGTCAGGAGCTCAGCGAAGCTGGAGATGAAGAGCTGAGCTGCCAGGTTTCTGAATAACAGATTAAAACAAACCCCAAATGAAAATAACAGGGAAGCCTGAAATCATTTACTGCAATGGTATAAACAAGAGGCTAAAGAAGAGAAAATGCCGACTCCCGCTTGTCTGTTTCCCCAGGAGCAGCCTACCAGCCCATGGTCAGGTGGATCAGGAAAGATGTGAGTCTTGTCTCACTGCCAAGTCAGCCCTGACAAATAGCTCCTCCAGGGGGTGAGGACGAGGAGGCCAGGAAAAATCAAGGGGCGCGGCTAGGAGTGCAAAGTTCTGAGCCCTAAGCCTGATGGGGGGCAAGTGTCTTCCAGCTTTCCTCTCATCCCCCTGCAGAAACCCTTGGCAGAGGCACCGGAACAACACCTCACAGGAGACCTCAGATAAAGAAACCTAGGAATGAAGGTGCCTGGACTAGGAATGCAAATGTGATTGACTGCAACTCCCCTTCGAGACAGCAATGTACTGGCTGTGCCTCAGGTCTGGTGTAGGGAGGGCAGCTGTCCCCTGCAAGGCCTGACAGATAAGGTTTTGGAAAGTATCTATAGTTGGTCATGTAAAATCATACATAAGTTTTCAGCCAAGAGACGTAGTCTGCAGATTTACAGCTAACTTTTAATCACCCACTTCTTTTTTTAGGTATACTAGTCAATTTTTGCCTATTTATTGAATGCTTATTTTATTTTGATTTTTTAAAATATTTCTAGATTATCAATCTGGATGATTTCTAAGTATGCCTTTTCTATTTTTCATTACTATCTATTTAAGATATATTCTTATTGTATGAATCTGTTCCTTAGGAAAAAATTATCTAGTTTTATAATCCCCTATTCTTATATTATTTACATTTACTTTAATACAATTATCTTTTTTATTTCATCTTCTGAATAAACCACATATTAGAGGATTTTCTAATGTCTGGGTGTGAATGTTTGTGTTTGATGGACCATCAGCATGACTTGTAAGAGTCCTTCACATGATGACTGTGGATGAAACCCTGTGGAGTAATTTAGCATTTATTTCAGTCTGTGCTGTCTGTCATTTGTTGGTTCAAGACCAGTTTTTGTGTTGGTTTACTGACCTGGAGTTTTAGTATACACACACAGTGCAAATTTTGTTACCCCACTCGTGCAGAAAGGACTTCATAAATCTTGTGTGTTAATCTACAAATGGGCAACCTATTTCTAAAATACATCTCAAGGCTGGTGAGTAGAACTTTCCTAGTCCTAATTTATGAACCAGAGGGCTTTGTCCCAACAGTTTCCTTTGCTTTACGTAGCAGGTAACTTCCTGTTCCCCACCCTTCCACAGACTTGCAATCTGGGCATTTACCGTCTATTCCTTACTCCAGCTTCAGGTTGCCTCTCGATTTTTGACATCTATGCAGCTCATCTATGCTTCTCTTCCTCCTACTTTGTTCATTATTTATATATGTTTGGGGTACTACTGTTTATGTTATGCCTTCATCAAGTGTAAAATTTTGATAGAAATTATTTAACTTTCCCCATATGCAGCATTCATCATCGTGGCTTGGAACTGAGAGAAAGTTATAGAAAATTATTTCAATTCTCTAAAACCTATTCACATATTTTGAGTAAATTAAGCCCCTCGAATGAACTAGCACTTAAAAAGTGTGGTCAGGTAAAACAAAGCTGTTGAGAAGTTCCCAAACTCCGTCTACATTTATATTCATTGCTATATTTATATGTATATCGTCTACAGTTATATGCTTTTAGGAGTGGAAGAGTGGGAGCTTTTGGTAGTATACAATTCAAGAGAGACTAGATTTTGCTCCATTTATAAACAACTCCAATATCACTGTGTCACAAAATAGATAAAAGCTTATTTCTTAACCATGTGGTATGTCCAGTATGGATTTGGGGCAAATGCTTGTGGTTGTCCTCAGAGATCTCGGCTGATAGAGGCTCCGTCCCCATGCATCCTTACGTTATCACCTTGGCGGGAAAAGGCATAACAACAAATAGTACAGTGGCTTTTACAGTTTTGCTCTGAAATAACAATCACCAATTCTGCAAATTCTTCATTATCCAAAGTGCCACGTGCCTACAACTAACTTCAAAGGAGTAGGAACATATAACATTGCCATGTGTTCAGAAACAGAACACAAATGCTTGTATGCATCCCTAAAGTCAAGTACAGGCTGAATAGGTTTTGATTTTTCCATGAAATGTTACGCCATGACTAGAACTCATCGTAGACTTTATACAGCTGAGTTAAACAAGGGGATCCATGTGAAGCAGCTTGCTTATATAGACATACTGTCTGGCATTAAGTGTGTAATGTGAGTGATTTTCCTCCAAATGAATTTAGAAATAAAGTTTCACTCAAGTAAAAAAATGATCATCACTATTATTGGAATAAAAATTAATGTAGTCTCTGGGGATGAAAATGTTGTTTAAAGTGAGTGTTACTGCTTAAAAGAGTAAAAAGGAAATCAGAACTTAATAGTTTGTAATCAAAAAGCAGCATTATTGTAATAAACAGTAGCAGTTTAATAAACACCATTTCTAGTATAAAGTTACTCTGTAACCACTATTGCCTAGATTTAACGCTACATCACACATACCAAATTGCAAAAGCAGAATCATTTAGTATAGCAGATCATTTACATTACTACTATCATATCTGGGATATCTTGAATTTAAAAAAATTACCAAGTTGAGATATCTGTACCACTTCTTTGTCCATGTAGAAAATACATATTAGCTAGCCAGTGGTCTGCCTACTTCAAGGACAAATACAAAAAAGACAATTTGGGAGTTAAGATTTAATATTAAAGAAAACATAATTATGAGCTCATCTCATGTCCTTTTCACTGACACGAGCATTTCTCAATATGATTGTTTTTGTTTCCTGTCTTTGTATATTGGTGACGGGCTATAAAATTTCTACCTGCAAATTTATTCTTTAAAAAAACACACTTTATTGAAGTATCATTAAGGTATAGAAAGTTGGGTACATTTACTATACACAATGTAATGAGTTTGGGAATAAGTGTACACCAATGAAACCATCACCACATTCTATGCCATAAACATATCCATCACTTCCAAAAGTTTCCACTCACCCTCTTTATTTATTGCTATCATTATTTTTGGTGATAAGAACATTTTGTGATGAGATTTATCCTCTTAGAAAAATTTTAGGATACAATATTGTTAACTTTAAGTTCTATGATGTACAATAGATCCCTAGAACATATTCGTTTTATGTAACTAAAATCTATAGCCTTTGACTAATCCCTGCCTGCTTTGTCCTCCCACCAACCCCTTGGAACCACCATTCTACTCTTTGCTTCTATAAGTTTGACTGTTTTAGACTCATCATAAAAGTGATATAAGGTGGTATTTGTCCTTCTGTGTCTGGCTTATTTTATTTAGCATGTTGTCCTCCAGACTAATTAATGTTGTTGTCACAAATAACAGGATTTCCTTATTTTTAATGGCTGAATAATATTCCATTCTATGTAAATATCACATTTGCTTTATTCATTCATTTTCAGTGGGTATTTAAGGCCATAGTCTCTGTCTAGGGTACTGAGAATAATGCTGCAGTTAACGTGGAAAGGCAGCTATCTCTTCCATACACAGATTTCAACTCGTTTGTATATGTAATCATAAATGGGATTGCTGGATTTTATTGTAGTTCAACTTTGTTTTATATTTTGAGAATTTTCATGCTGTTTTCCATAGTGGCTACGCCAATGTACATACCCACAAACAAGGTTCCCTTTTCTCCACATCCTCACCAACACTTGTTATCTCTTGTCTTCTGGATAGTCATTCTAACAGGTGTGAGGTGCTACCTCATTGAGGTTTTGATCCGCATTTCCCTGATGATTAGTAGTACTGAGCATCTTTTCGTGTACCTGGTGGCAATTTGTATGTCTTCTTTAAAAAAAGTCCATTTAGTTCCTATTCCCATTTTTTAACTGGATTGCTTTGTTGTTGTTGCTGTAACTGAGTTGTAGGAGTTCTTTGTGTGTTTTGTATATTAGCCCCTTATTAGATATACGATAAGGGTTACAGATTGGGAAGGAGGAATAAAACTGTCTTTGTCCACAGATGACATGATGATCTGTACAGAAAATCCCAGTCCGTTTCCTGTATACCAGCAATGAACAAATGGAATTTACAATTAAAAACAAAATACAATTTATGTTAATACTCAAAAAATAGGATTAAGCTCAAATACAAGATAATCATATTCATAGACTAGAAATAGGATAGAAAAGCAAAATACTGAGCAGAGCTAAAGCTGAGAGCTTGCTGCAATTCAAGCAATAAAACAAGGTAGTGGTGATTAGAAGATTGGTCCCTAAGAGAAAAGAGGGATTTTAACTTTAAACCCCAGTCTCAAGCCAGGGCTGGGGCTACCTCTACCCATGATAGTGTCTATGGTTAACTCAAGAGTATTTAAAACAGAATTATCAACTTCAGATACTGTACATACCCTCTCCTTGAATTTAAGATAAAGAACACAAGTAAATTTTCAAAAATTATCCCCTGGAATCATTCTGTACTTTTAAACAATGTTGTACTTAGGAACCAGCTGATGAATTTCTATGTACGTGTAGTTTTATTACTCGATCCACTCCACTCCTGCAGCATCTGGTCAAAGCCTTGAAATATTTCTAAGTGCCAATCTAGTTTTTTCTGGCTGTTAAGTCCTCAGAAAACACTTTTTGAAAAAATGCCTACTTCCTAGGTTTGGCAAGCATTTTGTAATTTGAAATCCTAACCTCTGCAATAATGCCAACGAGAAGCTCCCTTCTTTATCCTTCACAATTCTGATTGCCACCACTCCTAATGAAAACCCCACTCAGTTTCATGTGATTGGTCTTGTTTTTGAATAACTCCCAGTTCTTTGTTTACTTTTTAATTAAATTTAGCTTGTTACACATGAGAAATACTTACACATTTTCAGGTTGACATGACTACTGTGCTGCAAATTGTTGACCATAGTTCTTTAGTGAGATAATGTTCAAGGTCTTGTTTTAGGGAGATGGGAAAAGCTTTATGGGGAATAGAAAAAGAAAGTACAAATCATGTCAGACCATACTTAAGGATTCGAAAAAAAAAATCCAAAAATGTTTAACTTAATTGTTTAAAAAATAAACTAACAAAAAGTTAAATTATAAATTTAATGTTCTTTACAAAGTGCAGTTAAGTTGAATTTATAGTGATTTGTTCCTATAAAATGTATAAAGGTTTTGCATATATTTTTATATTTCACTACGAACAGAATGTAAAATATTTAAACCTGCTAAATACAACTAATTTACTTAATGTGGTTTTATGTCTTGATGTTCCTCCCTCCTCATTCTTCTAAAGAAGCTTGGAAAAAGATAAATTTGATTTATAACAGGTTATTGCAGTAAACAGAAATAGAATTTACACATTTCATCAGTCAAGCATTCAAAGCACACAATGCCATAATAACAAATTGCTCATATTAACTTGCCTCTAAAAATTGAAAAGCATATTACAAGAAAGTATCATTTAAGGACTATAATAATTCCATGTTCTTTGGAATATGTAACTGTCATTATTTACTACTATTTTGAACTGTTTTAATATTGCAGCTTCCTACTCACCCCACTCCAAATAAAGTGAACATTTGAAAGACATAGAAAACTCAAATGCTGTCATAAATCATAAAATAAAAATGTAGAAAAAAATATGACCAAGAATAAATAAACAGTAGTCATTTCCCTTTTAGTTAGTACTGTATGTCAGTGCTACTATTTCTGAGATTATTTGCTACTCAAAGGAATCTATTTTGATAAAAACTAAATTCTCAAAGTATATGTTTGAAATGTAAACAATGATTGCTTTCATATGACTGATAAAATAGACAGAATAATATCCCTTGTCCTGATGTCTGTGTCCTAATTACTAGAACTATGGAGAGATTTTTGTCATTATATTAGTTTGTGTTTTTAGAATTTTATACACGTGGAATCTTTAATATGTACTCCTTTTTGTACAGCTTCTTTCACTCAACATAATAATTTTGAGATTTCTCTGTGTCATTACAGATATCAACAGTACTTTCACTGACATTGCTGATCAGCATTCCATTGTGTGGATATGTCACAATTTGTTCATCCTGTTGGTGGACATTTGATTTGTGTCCATATTTTGGCTATTACAAAAAGTCAGTTACAAACATTTATATACAAGTCTTTGCATGGACATATGCTTTCATATCTCTTGTATAAATACCTAGGAAAGGAATGGCTGGGCTATATGCTAGATGTATATATGTATTTTAACAATCTATCAAAGTGATTTCTAAAGCATTGTAGCATTTTACATCCCCACAAGCAGTGTGTGAGTTCAGGTTTCTCAGCATCCTTGCCAACACTTGGTTTGATCAGATTTTTTTATTTTTAATTTTGAGCTATTTTAACAGTTGCATAGTGACAGTTTATAATCTTAACTTGCATTAATTGAAATGATGTTGAACATCTTATGGTCTTATTTTTACACATACATATATAGATAATACATGATTTTATATATATGAAAATGTGTATAATTTAGTGTGGTATCTGTCCAAGTTATTTGCCTTTACCAACTTATAGGAAAATATAGCTCATTATGATGAGAACAATCAATCAAATCTATCAAAGCTGAAACTAGTATAAAGTTGTATATCAAGTATACCTTAAAAAAACTCTGATAAAAAAAACTATGCTAGAACTGCCACAGATGTTAGAATTATCAAGGAGAAAATTAAAAGTAATTATAAATATATTACATATGTTCAAAAAACTATAGGTAAGATTGAACATGTTAAATGGAGATGTGAAAAATATAAAAACTCAAATAGAAAGCACAGAAATCAAAAGCCATAATTTCAGAGATGAAAAATATACCATATAGGATTAAAAATAGGTTACAGGTTACAGAAGAAATAATGAGTGAACTAGAAGACATAGCAGTGTGAACTATCCCAATAAAACAAAGAACTGATTTCCAGCATCTAATACCCTTGTCTCCAAAAAAGAATGGTCAAAGCATAATGTGATACAGATGGCTATCCAGGCCTCCCCAGCTAATGAGCCATGCTACATATTCTTTGACACTTGGGCTTTGGCAAATTGTCAGGGCGTTTGTTCAGGATACTGGTTAGCCTTAGACTTGTATATAAAACAAGCTTCCCTGTGGAGACAAATGTATAAAATTTGTCTTCTGGATACTTGAGAGGATGGCTTATGGAAATTCAGACACCATTCTAACCTGAGGTTCTAGGCAAGCCTACCACTCACTCTGGAGAAACCAAAACATCATTATAAAGCTTTTCCACCAGCCAGATTCCTGCTCAAGATTAAAATTACTGCCTACCAGGCCAAGGAGTTCTTGGCAAATAGAGCACATTGGCCTCTCATTCCATCCAGAAACCCCCCCGGATTCTGACCGCACTTGACACTTTCTTTGGGTTTGGTTTAGCGATCTGAATGTGTTCTGCTGTCTCGGGACACATTATCCAGGCCCTGCAAGACCATATCAGATTCCGTTTTAGGTTTCCTGAGCACATTACATCCAACAATGGCTCCAGATTTGCAGTCAAACTACTTATCAGTGAGCTCAATCATGGGCATATGGTAAACTCTCCATGTTCCATAACACCATCTAGTTTACCCCAGCTGATTTTAAAAAAATTAACAAGTTAGTTTAATAAAAAATATGGGATGTTGCACCACCAAATTGAAGAATAATTCCATTTTAATGAGCATTTGGATCACTTATGAAAAATTATCATGATCTAGCCTCAAATACTTTTTTTAAAAAAATGTTCTCTTATACATGACACATTTCTATCACCTTGCCATTAAATTAGAATCAATTATAAAAAGATAACTTGAAAATTATATACACATAGATTTAAAAGTAGTTTTAAACAGTTAATCTCTTTAAAAATCTCATTTTATAGAATAGAAATATTTTGAACCAATAAAATTATACACACACATGTATATACATACATATACATATAATTCAGCTGAAATAGTAGTTAAAAGGTATATTTAGATTTGAAATGGTGCAAAAGAAAACTAGAATGGTTCAAACTAAAGGAGCCAAAACTTAATATAGGAAGTTAGAAAAAAGAACAGCATAATAAAGCCAAAAATAGTACAATAATTGTACAATAACATGAAAATCATACCAAAATAATTAAATAAGAGAGAGGAGCAAGCAAATTAAAAAGTGGTTCCTAAAAAGTTAATTACATAGACAAATCTTTGTCAAGATTAATAAGGAATAGAAAGATAGAAGGCTTAAATAACAATATTAGAATTGTGGAATAAAATAACCATGAAAGCTGCAGAGATTAAACTGCAATAAGATAATAACAATTTTTAAAAAAATCTTGATGACAATAAACTTGAAATTTTAGAGGAAATATAATATATTTAACTTATTATTATATATGTATTACCTACACACACTCTAAAACATACAGAGAATGTGCCTATTAATATGCCTTTAATGCAAATTAAAATCTTTGCACTAAAAAAATATTAAGCTGAGATGCTAATAAGATTGTTTCAAATAAAGCCAAATACCAACCTTATATAAATTCCTGCAGAGGATAGCAAGTTAGCAATAGGAACAACTCCAAACACATTTTAACATACTGTATTTGATAAACAAAGCAAGTCAAGAATGATATGAGAAAAATAAGTTATAGGTTAATCTCATTCACAGATGAGAATGAGATGCTAGAATCCTAAACTATTTAAAATACTAGAAAACTGAGTACAGCAATGCATAAAAAGATAACATATCATAATCAGTTTCCAAGAGTAACAGTGTTCCACAGCCCTCTCTTCTCCCCACCACCAACACTGCCAAAGGAATATAGGAAATATCTGGAAATACACCATTTTGATATTGCTAAAGGAATATATTCTATATTCCAGCCCAAAATTTATTGTGAGGCAAAAACCACACTCCTTTTTTTTTTTTTACTAATTGTTCAACATCCTTAAAAAGTTTCTTCTGTTTAAGTACACCCAAACTACAGTCATCAATCACTGAAATAATACCTTGGTAATTTGTCCTGACTTAATGTTCTCTTAACTTGAATCATTGAAATATCTCCTTCAAGATAAACAAAATTAAGTGTTCATCTTGTAATATTATATAATTAACTTTATATGTTAAATTAAATCAATTAATGTTACTATCATTGTTACATGCAGTAATGACCTTAACATCATATGTTAAACTAACTATATATTCCTCTTGTACTTCAATTTAAAACAAATATATTTTAGTTATAATTTTAAACGTAGTGTTCAGATTACACCTGTAATCACATTGCATACTGCCAATGGTATGCATAATATTTTCTGTATGACTGTGCTCAATCTTTACCTCTTATTACTTTATGTTTCTTTGGCTTTGACCCAGATCTCCTGTCTTCTCTACAGAGTCACAATCAATGCCACTAGTCACACTATATTCATCATATTCCTCTGTAATATCAAGATCTCTTTGGAATATGCATATTTTACCCTCCAGCCTTAAGGAAAGTTCTTTTATGATACTTTTCAATTTTCTAATACTCCACTGTTCATAGAGTTAGGTGATATTCTTATTTTCTACTTCTTTTCTCAAACTATTAGATGCACCTTTCTTGGAGAAAAACAAAACAAAAGGAAAAACAAACTCTACCCCACTGATATATTTTTATCTGCACACTTGCATTTCCTTTTCTTGTATCTAGTTGGACTTTAAAAGTTTCTGTGTATGATTTACTTTATTTATTGTTTTTCTATTTCCTGCCAGCACCCCTGAGTTCAACATGAATGTGAGAAAAAAATATATACATTGGGTTTTTATCTCAAATGACCTTTTCTTCCACTCACTCAGTCACTCATCCTAAACTTCTACTCTAAATCTTGTCAAAACGAAACACTGATGAACTTGGAAACTGACTGAAACCTGATCATTCACAACTATGTGATGTCTTTTTGTAGTAACTCCTCAGTTGTACGCAGTATGTGAAGGTTATTAGTCTCCCCACTACCAGATGATACGGTGTAATGAAAGCAAGTCTCAGAATGAACTCTGCAATACCAGGAAATACTATTACCAGTTAGGCATAAAAATAATCCTTAAAAGATTCTGGAGGTTCAGTGAATTCCCAGTGCTGGGTCCTTCTATGCTCACCAATAAAACCTTAAAGAGTCCACCTGAGGCACATTCAGAAACAATGTAGCAGCAGAATTAAGTGAACCTTCTTACCAGTTCCAGACAGCCCAGAATCCATAGGATTAAAGGTCTAAGGACCTACTTCTTATATTTTGTTTGTAAAAGCATGGAAATGTCTTTACGATATTTTTACTGATCCGCACATGTCAATTATTACTCATCTTGCAAGTGAAAAAATCCTTACAGATACCTATTACACTAACACATACTTGGTGTAGATGGCAGTAAGTATGGCTAAAGTATTTTCAGTAGTTATATCTTGGGAGCAAACTTTTTATTTTAGGTTTGAAATGTTAAATAACCACAAAGGAAAGGTATATATCAAATTATGTAAATTAAAATATTAGCTAAAAGGGAAGCATAAGCCCCAAGGATTAAGGCATCAGTAGACAGACTGATTAAAGTGCTGGGTAATGTTGTTAGTAGAGATGTAATGTGCTGAGATTTTTAGTAAGGATTATTATTATTTCTTAAGGGATAAGTTATGAGTGGTCTGTCCCAATGCCATTTTTTTTCTATAAGTAGGATTGCCCTATAATTCATAATCTAAACCTGAGCACTCTTGAATTTGAAAAGGGACAGTAACCAACCAGATAGCCTCTGGGAACAACATACTTAGTATTATCCTGAACAACCTGCGATGTACGGTCATCCTGGTACCTGTAGTGCATGATTTTACAAAACATGGAATTTCTCAAGAACACTCTGTGTTCTGGTAGAAATTTTTATACAAGTTATCACCAACACACTGACAAGCTATCCTGTTTAGGTGAAGTCTGCTTGTTGACCATAAAAATCTCTTTTTTTCTTCTTCCTGGAAACATAAATAAACCATGTTGCCCAGACTTCGATTAGCTGTTGATTAATTAATATGACCAATTTTTAGTCAACGGAATGGGAACAAAAATAATGTGTGTGCCTTCTAGGCCTGTTCCTTTCCCTCTTCTGGCTGATTCTGGCAGCACAACAATGATCCAAAATGGCCTTGTGTTGAAGATGGCTGAGTGGCCTTAACCTGAAAACTAAAATGACTATGGAAATATATGCTTCTCTCCCCACCACTGACTACCCTGAGCTGTTACATGAACAACAAATTATCTGCTATTATGTAAAGCGTTCTGTACTTGAACCTATCAGTCATGGCAGCCCAGCATTCCCTGACTAATTAGCCTGCTTTTTAGAATCTCTGTCTTTTTCCTTTATTCAAAGTTTCATGTATCAAGACCTGGGGACACCTAGTTTTCATTCTACCCCTTTATGTGCCTTTATTATTAGCACTGTTATTATATCCTCTCTATATATAAAAAATCTACTCTGTTGATTTTACTGAGATTTCCTTTATTGCCATCAATTGAATCCTATACAACACTTACCTCATTGTATGATAGTGTAAGTATTGCCAAATCCTACAAACCTGGATACTTTTACCTCTAAGAGTTCAAAACAGTGGGATAGTAAGTAAATGGAGTTAGCGCAGCAGGGAGATATTTGTGATGGGGCAGTCAGGGCAAGTCTTTTTGATGGGCTGGTATCTGAGTCAGTGGTTGAAGCATATGAAATAAGCTGTGCAAAGCTGGCAGAAAGAGTCTTACATGACTCTGCTAATACCACAAAACTCAATTCCTTGCAAATTATGCAGTAAGCCAAGAACACTCAGGGAACAGATCCAACCCTAAAGATTTAGAGTTGTGGGAGTAGCAAAACCCCATCAGCTATATTGTTGGAGAGGGGGAAAAAAGTATTTTATTGGTATTTCATTTAAGTACTGTTATATACAAGTGTTTCTATTACTTCTTATCATCTGCAGTAATACATCTTTATAAGTATAATTGAATAAAGTGCCACTATCCATATATTCCCTGCCTAGTTAATGACTCTAACACTAATTGAAAAGCTTCTGCAGCGTCATAATTCTATCAATAAATCTATGTATTTATAGCGCTACTATCAGCAGAGTATCTCATTGTTTTGACCTGGTGCCATTTTAGCAACAGACAATAAAAAAAGGGGAGGAATAATATCTTGCAGAGCAAACCTTTCTGCTGCTTTAGCACAAGTATTTTTCAGGCCTAGGGAAACAATACTTTTAAAACCTTTTCCTTTAGCTTTGGAGAACTGGATTTTATTGCTATTAATTTGTATAATATTTCTTGATAAATACATTGTAAGTCTGTAACTTGTCCATGTGAACATTGAATTTTTCTTTGGTCATTGACCTTCTGTTATACGATATGATTTTAATTACATTTGGAAGATTTGAGTTTTTTATTCCTTAATAGCAAAGTTAGCAATTGCTAGTCTAAAGCCCCTTCTCCTATTGACTCCTTCCATCTCTAACATGATTTTCATAGTTTATAACCTACTTTCAACATTTAACTGCAAACCCAAGTGGGGTCAGGGAGAATTCAGGTTTGAAAACTTGATAGTTTTTATTCTGACATTTAAGCTATTTTCATTTTTATGTAGCACACATAATCTTTTCTTGCAGAGTGAAGCAAGTGTTGCATAGAATTCATAGAATTCTATTCTGAAGCTGGTTCTCCTACTATAGCCTAATGCAAAATGGAAGTAAAACTATGTCTAGCTTGCTAGGTATGTATTGGTGTCAAGGAGACTGCTATATAATGATGATTGTGTAGTGACCAAAATTGATGACTCCTGTTCTCATGGTGTTAACCAAGAAAGGAGTGGAAAGGCAGGCAGTCATTAGATAATTAATTACCCAATGATCATTTAGTAACTATTGTGTTTAAACAGTAACTATTTGGTTAGGATAAATTTAGTACAAAAAGAAAAAAAACCAGATATTTTTCTGTGTGTGAGAGAAAATGATAGTGATTCTTAATCTAACCCAGAATATAGCACAATATGTCCCTGGGAAAGTAACTGTATGTTAAGATCTATTAGGTGAATGTCAGTAAGAAAATGAAGTGAGCAGGGGAAGTGAATTAGTATCTCAGGTAAAAGAAGAAGGTGGTCAATGATTTTAAATCAGGAAAGCATTTGATGTTTGAAATATGGAGAAAAGACTGTTATATCTGGGGCTTAATGAATGAAAAAAGAGATTGGCCAAAAATTGGGCTGGAGTCAGTCAATAGATAATTTATACAGAGTTTATGAAAGAGAATATAGATTTCACTGTATGTACAATAGAAAGAAGCATGGTATGACATGATCAGACTTGCCACTGAAGGAGATGATTCTGACTGTTGTTGGAGAAGAGTTCAGAGAGGAGCAGTAAGATGAGATGTGCTGGCTGGGGTGGAGAATATTGGAAAGCCATGAAAGCAGTTGAGACACAAAGCTGACAACTATGGTTTAGAGGCATGTAGCCAAAATGATGGTGGAAAAAAGTTCCTGGACTAGAGATCTATTTAGGAACCAAAATCAGTAAGATTCTGGTGGAAGGAGAAAGCGGTAGTGATGTAGACTATGAAGGACCAGATGGAGGGAGATAGACTTTTATGGATTACTCTAAATCTTCTGCTTAAAATTCTTCCTTGGGTTTCCATTGCCACAACAGTGGAGGCCTGCTGATAGAGCAATCGAAAGATCAAGTACTCTAATTTGGACTCCCTGTATTTTTAAATTCTAAGTCCACTGCTTAGAAGCCTTGAAATCTTAAACAATCTTAACCCCATTTGGTTCCTTACTCTATAAATGATGATGATAACTGCACTTCTCTTGGAGTATTGGTATATAGAGGAAAGGCACAATGGAAAAATATAAATATTTATAAAATAATTGTCTCTTAGTAAGTATACAATGAATGTTAGCTATCAAATACAACTTTATCACTAGAGTCTACTGGTCTGCTGATCCCTGCTCATCTCTCCAAGATCACCTAGTGGCATTCTCTCCCTTGCCCCTGGTGCTCCAGGCACACTTTCCTTTTCTCTGGCATTCTACAGTTCAGCCTCAGAGCCTGCTTTGCAGGATGCCAGGAATTAATTCTCTCTGTTCCACCCTTTACCTAGTTAATATTTACCCATCCATCAGATTTCAGTTCAAATGTCAAACTCCTTGGAAGAATATTACCTAATTTCAAATCTAGGAAAGCCCTCAGAACTGTACAATCATTAGAAATAGTGAATTATTATTTATGAGTTTATTTTATCAAAGCCCAGTATCTTCTAACAGACTGCAAGTTTATGAAGACACAGAACATAATGCTTAACAAAGAGTCTCTCCAGAGAACCGAGTGCATTTTTGGCAACATGATACAAAGTAAACAGCTATTTATTTGGGTGAATTAATTACCACTGATCAAGTAAGTGAAAAAGAGTCTTGTTTTCAGATAAAGACTGAGTTCAGATTTGGATATATTGAGTTGGAGAGGTCTATGGACTATTCAGTGGATATTTTATTTTTCCACTCTAAAATCACTTAGGTACACAATTTCTGGTGTACAGCATAATGTTTCAGTCATACATATACATACATATATTAATTTTCATCCTCTTTTTCATTATAGGTTACTACAAGATATGGAATATAAGCTTAATGTTTTGTATTGAGAAAGATTCCGTGTCTATTTGCTATTAATACAATTGCAATACTTAGTAGAACATGGCATACACAGCCTTTCTATATGAATGAATATGATGAATTATTGAAAATATCATATTCTTCAAAATCATCAGGTACTGAAATTAGTAAGTTAAAATAATGAGTGAAGTTAATGGGAAAACAGAAACATCTATGCAAAATCAGTATAATTCTTAAACCAGAGCACTTAAAAAGTAATCACCAGAGAGTAACTTAAAGCTGTGTTAAATCTCCACTGACGTATGCACCCTGAACCACAGTTTTTAGGTCATCTGTAAGGGATTTGAGGTGGACTGCTGAGATCAAATATCCATTTCAGACTCCAGGCATAATTTTCTGGGGAGGAGATCCTAGTACTGGTGCTTGCTCTTTTTTTTTTCCTTACAATTTAACTGAAATGTTCCCTGATTCCAGTGCAGCTGCAAAGTTGACAAATTGATCTTTCCTGCTACAGTTTACAATTGCATTGCATGGCTATCATTGTCCTATTTAGCAATCACTTATGAACTAATTTTCAGTATTGAAACACCTATTATAGCAGAACAAATTCTCTTGGAAAATAGGTCCCAGCAATTGATAAGGCTTGGTTTCATATTCCTTATTAAATAAATGATGTTAATCATACAATATAAAAACATGTGGCTACTGAAAATAATATGGCATATCAGTATGTGCTAATCTGGAAGGGTTCCCAAGTTAAAATAAAAGGGGAGCCCCAGACTTGCCTTCAAGTGTGTACGTAATGAACCAAGAAAAAGATGAACTTTAAGCAATTTCTTATTGAAGGTGTGCAAGTAAATCTTACAAAGCCGAAAAAGTAGAGAGAGAGACGGGGGAGAGAGAGAGAGAGAGAGAGAGAGAGAGAGAGTGTGTGTGTGTGTGTGTGTGTGTGTGTGTGTGTGTGTGTGTTCAAGGGATCTGGAACTGCTGTCTTAGTCCAACTCCCCTAGTTTTCCTATCACAGTAGAATGAGAGGTCTCACTGCCTAATTATTGGAAATGTAGCAACCTGTAGACATCAGGCAGCAACTGGACTTAGTGGCTTCTCAAGTCCTGTAACCCATGCTCTTTTTCTTCTTCTCCTCCACAGTTCTTTATTTTAATCTCATTCTCATCAAGTATACTTTTATTTCTCATTTCCAGCAACTTGCCTTCTCCCCTATTAGAAGTGATCAACTCCCAATTTTTGTATGGGCAATATACCTGTTTGATTTTAGGAACACAAAAGCAGCCTAAGCCTTGAGTAGAAATCTCATTATTTCTTCTTGCTTTTCCTCAATTCCTTCTCTCATCATAAGGCTCAATTTCACTCTATTCAGAAAATATATTTCCCCCATTAAAAAAAAACTTTAATTCAGCAGCTACTAATTAAAAGATTAAGGGTGATCTTGGTTTTTTGTAACTTGCCTAGAATTCTATAATGCATCTTAAAAAGTACCACACTGTCACACCAATGCATTGTTTCCCAATATAGGACAACAAACAGCTGTATTCCTGAGAGTTCTCTTTGCTTAATCACAGGAGTAATAAAGTGGACAACAATGGGAGGAGAAAATAAGTCTACAGTCCAGTCTCTTCGGATTATTGTATTCATGCATCAGAAAATTTCCCCAAAATATTGTTCTTGCCTTGAAAAAGCATGCATGCATTTATTCAATTAATCAATCAGTCAACAATTTTCATTTAGGGCCAACTGTATGCAGGATACTATATCAAATGCTAGTTTTTGTGGTTAATAGAGCTGACGAAATCTTTGCCCTCAGGATGCTAGCATACTATTGGAGGAGTTTCATACTGAATTTGTTCTATCTTTAATATGTATGTCTTAGGTTACTTCACGTACATTTAATTAAGTACTGTGGTACAATAAAATGATAACGTCCATGAGAATGTTTAATTTTATCACGTTTTCATAATTTTAAACTTTTTTACTTGAAATCATTTTAGACAAGAAAAGTTGCAGAAAAGTGTATAGAGAGTATGCTTTATTCAGCTTTCCTTAATATTAACATCTTCTATAACTATATAAAGTTTGTCAAAAAAAAAGGAAAGTAACATTAATATAATACTATTAATCCATATACTGACTTTTCCTGGTCTTTCATGACCTCAGCAACTTTGGAGAATAGTGATCAGCCATTTTTCCCCTGAGTTTGGTTTTGTCTGTTAATTTCTCACGAGGAGATTGATGTTAGTATTTTTCTGCAAGAATATTATGGAATCTTATGGAATTCTTGTAAAATATTCCATGGTGTTCTTGAGAAATTCCATTATATTCTTGGGAAAAAAAACTTTCTCAGTGAATGTTAGGAGGGGTCCCATGATCTCATTACATCTTATTACTGGTGACACTGACTTTGAATGCTTTGTTAAAGTGGTATCTGTCAAGTATCTCCACTAAAAAAATTCCTATTTTTCTCTTTTAAATTAGTAAGTATTTTAAGGGAGATAATTTGAACAAATGTAAGTATCTTCTTTCTCATGATACTTTTATCCACTAATTTTAGTATTGATTGGTGGCTTATCTGCAATAAGTTGTGGTCAACGTTCCATTTAAGGAACACTTTTTAATCTAGTTTACTTATGTTTTTTCCTGTGTTCTTTTTTCTTTTTTTTTTTCTCATTCATTTCTATGCCTTGGTATGCCTGAATTTTGTGATTGGTTGCCAGACAATTAGATTAAAAAATTGTAATGTCTCTGAATGATATTAATTTTACTCAGAGAAAATTTAATTTTCTTCTGAAACAGGGAGAGTATATGCAAATCTTGTGACCTCACCAGACATTCCAATAATTCAAGACTAAATTTTCAGTCCTTGTGAGAGAATACCTATTTATTTTATTCCTCTTTCTTCTAGAGTTTGACCTTCATGGGTCTTTACTAAGCACAGGGTTATTTACTAGGTCCCTTTTCTTTGTTAAATGCTGATGTCCAAGTTTTGCTTGTACCATAACTTTCGAACTGCCAGACTCTGATTAGCCTTTTAATCTTCCAGGAAATGCTTTATGCTTGAAGCTTTCCACCTCTTACCCCATGCATTTGGGATTTAGGAATCAGCAAATTCCTTCATAGAAAATTTCGCAGGGAATATTAGTCTTTGTTCTGTGCAATTCTCTTTTTTTCTGGTTCTTTTTCGTTTCCTTTATTTGCTACTTACTTAGTATCTCAAAGACAAATTTCTGTTTCCCTTGGCCAGTGAATCTTTTGCAAATTCTGCTCCACAGCTATTCACTATAATCCTGCAATCAGAATTGTAGAATTTATATTAAATTAAAATGCTTTCCTTTGCTTCAAAATCTTAATCCCTCAAGTCCTCGCTCTGTTGGTTGCTTTCTGACTCCTTTAGACAGCTGTTTAGTTTCTTTTGCCCAGCCTTTACAATTGCTCTCAGCAGGCAGTTTACTCTGACACAGTCTAATTCATTACTGCCAGGAGTAGAACCCTAAGCATGTCATTCTGAATTGCTATTAGCTGATGGTTAAGATACTGATTATTCAGCTATTATTATTATTACTATTTTAACACTAAGTCTTAACATATATGTGGGCAATTCATTAGTCAATTGAAGAATAAAGATTTATTATTGCAATAATAATACAGTAGTACATAATTTAAAATTATGAAACCCACTGATTTAATATGTGAAAAATAAAAGCAACTTAAAAATAATCAGATATATAGTGAAAAAGATTGACAATACAGCTGTTAAAGAACATATATTATCCAGACAAATTTAGGAAGGGCACTTTCTTACTTTAAGCTAATTAAAGATAATAATCATTTATGTAGTAAGAAAAGACACAATAATACATTAAAATACATGTGCTTTTAAAAAGTAATTCAGAGATACTCTTTAAACTCTTAACCAAGTTTTTTTCCAATGTAACATATTGCAAAACTGTAGTACAACATCACAGCCAGGGTATGTACATGAATGCAGTCAAAGCATAAAGTGTTTCCATCATCCCTATGTTGCCCTTTTAGAGCCACGGCCACTTCCATCACATTCCCATCCCATCCTAAACTTCTAGCCAACACAAATCTGTTACCCATTTCTACAATTTTATCATTTCAAAATATTATTATATAAGTGAAATCATATAATATGTAACCTTTTGGAGTTGGCTTTATTCAGTAAGCATTGTTCTTTGGAGATTCATCTCCAGGTTGTTGTATATGTCAATAATTTGCTCCTATTTATTGATGAGTAGAATTCCGTGTCATAGGTGTATCATGTTTTGGTCAACCTTTCACCTATGAAAAAGCTATGTAGATAATTTCTAGTTTGGGTTTATTACAAATAAAGTAACTATAAACATTTGTGTACAGGCTTTTATGTAAACACAGCTTTTATTTCTTGGAGATAAATGTCCAGGAATGTAATTGCTGGATTGTATGGCTGTTGAATGTTTAATTCGTTTAAGAAAGTGCCAACCAATTTCCTAGGTGACTGTACCATTTTACATTCCTACCAGCAATGTGTGAGTGATTTCCACATTTTTCCTAATGTTTGGTGTTGTCATTTTTTTTTTTTTGTCTTAACCGTTCTTTTAGGTATATAGTGATATCTCATTGTGATTTTTATCTGCATTTCCCTAATGACTGATGACTTTGAACATCATTTCATGGGCTTATTTGCCATCTATAAATCTTCTTTGGTGAAATGCCTCTTTATGTCTTTGCCTATTTTCTAACTGAATTATTCTTCTTCTCCTTCTCCTTCTCCTTCTCCGTCTCCGTCTCCGTCTCCGTCTCCTTCTCCTTCTTCTTTCTTCTTTCTTCTTTCTTCTTCTTCTTCTTCTTCTTCTTCTTCTTCTTCTTCTTCTTCTTCTTCTTCTTCTTCTTCTTCTTCTTCTTCTTCTTCTTCTTCTTCTTCTTCTTCTTCTTCTTCTTCTTCTTCTTCTTCTTCTTCTTCTTCTTCTTCATTATTATTATTATTATTATTATTATTATTATTATTTTTAACTGTTGAGTTTTGAGTTTTTTTAATACATTCTAGTTCTAGGTCTTTTTTTTTTCCTCAATCCTTATTTCCTTTTTCCCCTCCATCTTTATTGGGATATTACTGACACATAACACTGTATAAATTTAAAGTGCACAGCATGATGATTTGATATATACTGCAAAATAATTACACAACAAAAATAAAACTATCATTATGATCCAGCAATTCCACTTCTAGGTATATATCTGAAGGGTCATGAAGGGCTACCTGCATTCTCATGTTCTTTGCAGCATTATTTACAGTAGCCAAGATATGGAAGCAACCTAAGTGTCTATCTATGGATAAATGGTTAAAGAAAATGTGGTGTGTATATGTGTATGTATGTGTGTGTATATATATATATATATATATAATTTTTATTTTATTTATATTATATAAATTTATATATACTGTGTATATTATATAAATAAAATAGAATTCTATTCAGTCATGAGAAAAAAGGAAATCCTGCCATTTGAGATGATGTGGATGGAACTTGAGGGTACCACACTAAGTGAAATAAATCAGACATAGTAAAACAAATACTGTATCATTTCACTTATATATGGAATCTAAAAAAAAAATGAACTCCTAGAAACAGAGTAGAATGATGGTTACCAACAGCTAGGGGGTGAGGGAAATGAGGATACGTCTATCAAAGTTTACAAATGTCCAGTTATAAAATGAATAAGTTCGGGAGGTCATAAAACATGATAATCTATAATCTATGGTGATTATAGTTAATGAGACCGTGTTACATACTTGAAAGTTGCTGAGAGAGTAACTCTTAAATGTTCTCACATACACAAAAAGTAATTATATCAGGTGATAGAAGTGTCAGCTAACCCTACTGTGATGATAATTTTGTAATATGTTAATGAACATTTATTTTTAGTGCTTGGACCTTTGATATTTGACTGAAACATGCTATTGTTTCACCTCTAAAAAGATATGACTAACCCACCACAGAAACATTGTAAAGTTATTGAGATGGAGAATGATTACTGCTGTCTGTCCACCAAGTCCTATCCTCTTTCTTTTCAATCTACGTTATAATGCTGCACACACAGCTATAGCCCTCTCTTTATGCCATGCTTAGGGGCAAATATTCTCTATCAGAGAAGAACCACGTTCCACTATGCAATATAATTTTAATTCAATAAAATCATCAGAGTCCCTTATATATATTTTTCCATGGTGCTCTATGAAGTGCTTGTTCAGAGAATAACACACATGACCAAAAAGTTGCATGGTATCTGTATGTAAAATGTGCTACTTTCTTCACAAGTAGAAAATCAGTCACAAAACCCTGCAGGCTTGTTGTGGCATACGTGCAGCAAGACTGTGCACATATACCCTAGCTTTAGCATTGTATTACTTAATTAAGAAATTTAATTTTCAATATTAAATCTAAGCAGCTTCTCTGCTTGTGTCGATTTCCAATTTCAGTATTTAACAAAATGAAGAATAATGGAATATGTTAAAATATTTGGATTACATTTTCACACATTAATTTGAAAGGAATGCTTTAAAGCATGTGCCAAATTTTTGGTATAACTTAAGCAAGATTTTGAAACTTAGGAAAAGATTCAAGAAACAACACAATGGCTTTGATTAGGTATTTCATCTTTTAATATATTCATTCCCTGTTACATGAATGCATTTGCATAGAACTCATTATACTTCACCTCAAGAGCAGACAAGAAATAGATGAAAAGAAATGAGCAGTACAGGTGAATTTAGACTATTTTGTAATGAGGTATTTATTAGTATATATTTTATCACAGTTAATGTTTAAAAGTAAACTTTGACGCACAGCAGCTTACCAGTATTGTTGTACTGGTTTCCAGGCAGGCATCCAACCCCTATAGTCCTGACCAGAATCATGGTGGACTTACCAAGTGGAGGCAATTATTTGTTTTTTTCCACCTGACCTATGGAGCTATTGGAAACTTCTGACTACCCTAAGATGATGATAAGGGTGAGACTGAAAAAAAAAAAAAAGCCAACAAACAAAACAAACTTACCTTGGACACCTGACCCAGAGAATACAGAATTGTGGGTGATCTTTTATTGTCCACTACATTGCAGTATTTGTCTCACCCTTGAAATTGTCCATCATTGGGATCTTTAGAAACACTGCCAGTGAACTCTAAACCACTTTGTAAAGAAGAGTTTAAATTCAGAATGAAACTGAAAAAAAGTATTGAAGTGTCTAAATGTGAGCAAAGTTAAAATGAATTTAAGCAGTTTGTTGCTGCAAACATTCCTCAGTCTTTAAAAGATTTTGAAAGTCAGTATATTTTCTCTCAGTTTAATTCTTTCCTAGTCTCTGCCTTATCTGTCTACTCTTTCACAATATTTATCCAACAAACTTTTCTTCTAAGTCTCATTTTAGTAGTTTTATTAATGTATAATTGAGCTACAAAGAACTGCATGTATTTAATGTGTAAAATTTGGTGAGTTTGGACATATGCAAACCAAGATCTGAATGATAAGTGTGTCTTTGCTACTACGGTTACTGCTTTTACATTTTCCAGTAGATAGATCTAGGAAATGTGTGTGAATACTAACATTATCTATAACTATCGTCTATTAATCAATAAATTTGAATTTCTATATATTTTAAGCTACATATGATGTTTGTTTGATTTCTATGATTCTAATTTAGTACAGCAGGGTTTATTTTAGCTTTCCCCCCTTAAATAACAATATCTTACTCAGAAAGCTGGTTCCTACCGCCCTATATCCATTTTACTTGTTAAATCCCAGTTTATATGTAAAGCAGATTCACTTTTACTTTTTGGATTTTTATGTGAAAATTTTTCTCATATCCATAATGTTGAATTAAAATATTTTTATTATGATAGTACTTAAATATCCATAAACCTATTACTAGATACAAAGTGACCATTACTGTAACTTTTATCCAAATATAAGACCTAAGTTTATTCCAAATATTTACAAACTCTACTATAAAATTTCTGATATTTTAATAAACGTAATTCTTTAAACATAATAGATGATGTGTTTGTCACTTAAAATAAGCGATTTCTTTAAAATATATATGGTACTGATTGTTCTATACTGTTTTTTTAACTTGCCATGAGTAAGACCGCATCCCTTATGCTACCTTATATTATATGCCGTCCAGCTTTAATTAAATTCCTGTAAAAGTTTATATAGACTTTGTACGGGGATCTTATTGGTCCATGAGTTGACATCATAAATGTACTGAATATACGTCTGATCTTTTTTCATGAGACTGTTACAATTAAATAGTATTATTCTGGGCCAAGCTATTATAAACAGAAATGTATATTTAATCATTGAAATCTCATGGGTTTTTTGCTTTTGTTTTGTCTTGGATATAACAAGAAACTCTAGGTCTTTGCCACTCAAAGTGTGGTTCACAGATCCACAGCATACTCATTGGGCATCATGAACATGAACTGCGGTTTCTCAGAAATACAGAATCTTGCCTCTCACTCCAGAATGACTGAATCATAATTTTCAAATTACCAACATCCCCAGGTGTTTCATATGCAGACCAAATATTGTGAAGTGCTGCTCTATAAGGGCCACATGATAAAGTGTCCAAACTGTCTGTATAATTTACATTGCTTTTCAAACTAAAGTTCAAAAATTACAAATAACTTGCTCAAAAAGTCAAACAAAAATTAATTTTAAGAACCATGCTCTCAAAATTTAGATGGTTATGTTGCCTAGAGGCTATAATAAAAGCTCATAACTGGGCCTTATAGCGTCTGCCTCAGAACATCGTGGACCTTCATTTACTATATATTTTGAAGTGTCTTTTAGGATATTCGTTTCTTTTAGCTTTGTATCTGAATTATTCATCTTTTCTCATATACATTTTAGCTATCATAGGAGTTCAGTGAAAACCGCTTACTTCTCAAGTGCCCTTAATTGTATGCTACAACATTACAGTTTGAAATTTATTCTGTAAAAGAGCTTTTTAAATTTTTTTCTGAAATACTCTATCTAATAAAACTTTATAGGGAAGAATAGATAAATATGGGGAAAAGAGATTTAGGAGAATGTGGTAGAGGCTAAATTGGAGCTCTACCTTTTTTGGTATAAACAATACAAAATGTGGACTTTGGAGGGAGGCAGAGAGAGAAAGAGTCCAGGGAGCCCATTAGCAAAGAGGGAAGGGGTTTAATAATGAAACTGCCGTGGAAAGTTGGACTTAGGAAGAGCAGTGTCTAAAACAGGTTTTTAAGAAATACTGCTGTGGGTTATGTGAAGTAATTCACTCCCCTCCCCCACCATCTCCTTTAGAATCATTCCATGAGAACCTTTTTTTTTTTTTTTCAAATTTTTATTTAGATTTGTATCCTTGATATAATAACTAGTAAGAAAACACTCCAGTTCATAATGGTACACAGAGCTGAATGATATTGATAACTAACTTAATCTTCAAAGAAATCCTGCAAGATAAGGCTTAATAACCTCAGAGAAAAAAAAAATTCTGATGATTAAAAAAAAGGTTTAATAGCATATTCCCATATGTCTTTAATGAGAAAAAGCCCAGGGTTTTCAGACCCCAAAGCTAAGAGCCGTGTTTGGCATTGATCTCCTCAGGTAAAATTAAATTAATGTGTTTTAACAATAATATTGATTTCTCCCAGTCTCTCTCTTTTCTGTGAGGGTCCCCAAACAGAGAGATAGCTGAGAGTCACTTATATTCCTCTCACTCATACAGGAGTGAAAATAAATAAAACTTGCCTCAGAACTGTGTCAACGTGATCTTGCAACAAAATATTTAGAGAGTTCAAAGAAAATGAGTCTTCTTTACTTGATAATTACCCCCGTCTACCTCCTCCAAAACACCCAAAACTCAATCCCACCAGAGTGTTTTTTTGAAAAAAAGGTAAATTAAGATCCTCAAATGATAGTACTCTGGCAAACCAAATAAAAAAATCCTTTGAGAAAGACATTTTTTACAAACATTTATCTTGGGTAGAAATTAAAAATAAGCAAACATAAATTTTAGACCAGGGGGAAATAAAACAAAAAATAAGTGCCTTCCCTTGGGTATTTGAAGCAGAATAAAATATCTTATAAAAGCAGTATGGTTTAAAGTTTCAAAATATGTGTGTTTCTGGTTTTAGTTTTATGACTCATGTAACAAAGGCCAAGTCATAGAACTTCTGAGCATCATAGTGTCTTTTATTCTAAATTGGTAATGAAATTTGTATCGTCTATTCTACAGAGTGTTGAGAGGATAGAATATTTTTTACTCAGAATGTTTTCTAAAATGTAATATATGACCTATTACATTTAATCTACCACTGTGAGGAAAAAATGAATATCTTTCATAATATATTCTACACTACAATTTTTTTTAGTATGACCTTAAAAAAATAGTCATAATTTCTGTGGTTTAAAAAAAAAATCTTCAAAACGTTTTTTGAAAAATTTTTATCCACATCAAAAAATTAAATATGTGAATTACATCAGTAATTACTTATTTATATTGCATTCATATTTTAACAGATCAATGACGTTCTAGAAAATTACAGAAAATAGAGAAAGGCAAAATTACATAACTTTAGAAACATATGAATAATATATAATTTATACCACTTAATTAGAGTATAGCCAATAACAATAGCCACACCTGGAGGCCAATTAAAATTTGGTGTCTTTGATTTTGCTCTTGCAAGTTTCTCCCACTTCTTTTTCTGTTCTCCACCTGGTTGGAAATCCATTGCCAAAAGACAGTCTAACCTTTAACGTGGTACCAGGAGAATTTACTGAGCGTGTTTATGTAGAATTCAAATGCAACCAGAGCGAAGGGTAAATTATCTGAAGTGGGCTTGAAGGTAAACAGCTGTCTGTGAACTATGAATCATCTCAAAGGAACATTAGCTAAATTCATTTCAAAAAGGAAAATCGTTTTGCATGTTGAAAGGAATAACCGTAAAGACCTTGCACTCACTCTTAATTTGCTGTCTAACTCGTAGCTTCCTTGGGGAAGCAAAATGATGAGCTGTTTTCGTTTATTTATTTATTTATCTGTCTATTTATTTATTTTTAAATAAGTTTTCTATTTTCTGGATACTGAAATGAATATGGAGAGGAAAACTGAAACGTCCTTCCTTACAGAGAGGTTGAAAAACATCAACATTCCTATTCTGGGGCTGAATACTGCCTTAGATTTAATTACTTAAAACTCTGCTAATATTTGGTTGTTTTTTTAAAGTGAAATCTTCCCTTGAAAATTCAGGGACTGTAGAGGACACATTATCTTATATTTTAAAAATCAGCAGAGTCTATTTTAATGTAACCAATGAATTGGTCTTCTCTTTCTTTTGTTCTTCTTTTTTTGAATCCATGGAGTCTGAGATAATCTTGATTCACTTGGATGGACCAAACTGGAAATGTTTGTTTGTAACATTATGTTTCCTGCTTTAAAAATACAATTTATTTAAAGAGAAATGGCAGGAGAAACTTTATCCTGAATCCTGTAGCAAAAACAAAACAGCATCAAGCAGTTAATCCAGCAGCAGAACCTGAAGACTCCAGTGGGTTATACGTTTATACATGATGTATTTGAGTATGCATGTTTGTTATTGATGTTTTAAAATATTCCAAATTAAATTGAATTAGAATCAACATTATGATATTGAAGCATTTCTGAGGAAACCTAAATTTCTATAAAACACACTTTGCCCAACGCTGCCTTAAAGATTTAAGAATTAGCAATTTGAAGAGCTGTGAGAAGAGGTTAATTAGATAATTCATTTATGAAAATGCAGTGTGAAATTATACTAAAACATATTGTTTAATTTTAAAGGAGGATATGCCAAGAGCAATCTGCTTTGATAATTTAGAACTAGTGAGTTCCTTTCCATTCATCTGTCACAGATTTTCATTGTTCTTTTACCTTCTCTCCATTATTTGCTATATATTCTTCTTTCATAATCTTCACTTGCTTTGTCACTGTATCTTTCTACTGTAATTCTCCTGTTTGTAATTCTTCTACATTCAACCCTTTACTTGTTTTCTGAAGCTATATTTCCTTATATCTCCCCTTTTTCTAATATCCTTTGCATTTATCTTACCTAATACTTATTTTCCTTAAAATATAGCAATAAATTATGACTCTATTGTTCACAGATTACATGCACATGATGAAAGAAATGTTCACTTATTTGAGGTATGGGGAAGTCATTCTGGCTTATACATGATTTGGCCTGAGCTTTATACTAACTAGAACTGCCTGTCTTATGGCCTATCAAGCTTGCATTGTACTTTTGCTTTACCATTCCATTCCATTCTATTAAAAGAAAGAATGCATTTAAAAATCAAAATGGAGTAACTGTGGTTCAGGCATCCAAAACAAAGCCAGATCAGCCATTGTGGATGTGTTTTCAGACACTCGCCTGCATTGCTGAGAACTTCAGTTTTCTGAATAGTATCAAACCCAAGGACACCACCAGCCATTCTCAACACAGTATCTGCTAGCATCACCTGAGGTCCCTTGTAACTGTGCAACCATTCTGGATCCCAACTAATCTCTGCTTAACAGGCACCCTTACTGCTTGCTAGCTCTAATCTTAATTCTCAACAAACAACTTATATAACCTTGAGGTATTTGCCTTTCTCAGCCTCCCGCATTTTTGTAGTCCGGAGGAAAGCAATTCAAGTGCTTCACGGTTTGTGTCTCTTGGCTATAGTTCTAAGTTTGGCTCAAGTAAAACTCTCCTCTATTCTTACTATAGACTGGTTATTGATTAATTACATGGACACATGTATATGTCACATATAAGTTTAAGTGACTGATTACATGTAAATATTGAATTTTGTTGTGTGACTCAATATTCCTATCTTTGGGGAAATGAACAACAAAATTGAAGGTTTGGCCCTCAGCTGCCAAAGTGAATCACTGCTTCACAGACATGCCTTAGTTAAAACCTTACAGAGTCCCACAATCTATTCTGTTTGTGGGGAATGCTGTTAGCAGGTTGTGTTTGGGATGGAAGCAGGTGGATGTGATCTAGGGAGAGCTGCATTGCTGCCTGCCAACAAGGATTACAGGCAGAGGTATAGGAACAGAACAAGACTCGGGGGCTGTTTCCAGTGTTCCACTCTGTAGGGAAAAGAGGCAAAAGCCGAGAAGTCAATTTGCTTCACTGAGCTTTTGTGACACTTGCATTGGCAAATATTGATAATAAGAAATAAGATGAAGACGGGTGGACCTGCTATCTAGAACTTCACTGGAGGTTTTTTAGGAAAAATAGTGTTGGTCTAAGATTCACAGAGCCTGATTCAAATTGTGTTTACTTGTAAACTTAGGTTGTGGCATTATGCCTCCATTAAATGGTTCAGTTTATCTCTCTGGTACAAATACTGGAATTAGCAGTAGTGAAAACAGTCAGTGCTCTGTACATGAGCTTTGCTTCACGGAGTGTAGCTCCACAGAGTGTACTGCCTTACACTTGTGGCAACTGGAATCAGTGATTAGTTCACAGTGAAAAACAAATATTTGTGGAGTTTTCTTTCTGTCTGTGTGTGTGTGTGTGTGTGTGTGTGTGTTTTGAGGGGAGAAGTTGGGCAGGAGGAGGAGAGTGGTATGGAGCAGAATGTCCTGTAATATCCTGTAGTGCATTCAGTTTTTAAAGTGCTCAAATATACATTTTAAGCATAAAAACAAACAAACAAACAAACAAACAAACAAACAAAAAACCTCAGGGCATTTGCTTTGAGATTGCTTCAGTGTCCCTAAGTGATAACTCAAAGTTTGGAGACATTTTAGTTTAAATAGAGGGAGAAGGGGGGAGGGTATAGCTCAAGTGGTGGAGTGCATGCTTAGAACACTTGAGGCCCTGGGTTCAATCCCCAGTACCGCCTCTCGGAATAAATAAACCAAATCGCCTCCCCCCACCAAAAGGATACATAAATTAAAAAAGAGAGAGATGGAGAGGGATGTAAGATCAAGAGAGAATTTCTTGAGAAACAAAACAAAACAAAACAAAAAAACAGGGAGAGTCTTCCAAGGATTTATTTGAAAACCACTGTATGTAAAGAGAGGAGGATGATTTAAGTTTCAAGATATGCAACAACTTCAATAACAAAAAAATGTTGTTTTCCAGAGTATTATCATGGATAGATTATGCTCTGACTCCAATATTTTAGAGAGTGAGGAAATCATGGATAGATTTTTCTTAAACATGATCATGAAAATCATTTTACAAATGACACCAGAAAAATTTTAATGAAAATCTTGGGAGTGAATGGCAGTGATTTTGATTCTTTTCCCAAATTAATTCTATCTTCAGAGGATGAAGGCATATTACCAGCATTAAGGAGGTCTAAAGTCACCATGATTGTTTCTTAATTTTCTCTGTAAAAGAAAATTCTGCAGTAAAAATCACTACTTATACGAATATATTGAACATTTCTTATATAAAATACTTTCTTCATTGATACGAAATGAATATTTTTTTCTTAATGTTTTCTTTTTTATTGCTTTGGATAAAGCATCTAAGGAAGTTAAGATGTGATGCAGTAAAGAAATTACATTTAGAAGAATTTAGAGGTCTAATCCTTGTGGATAATTTGTATTTGTGCATTATAAAATGAGATAATAAAACCCGAATACATTTCACAAATTGAACTAGCTTTCTCAAAGTTCTATGTAGTAGATTATTTGCCAAAAATACCCATCTTCTCTGTATTCACATCTGTATTATTTACTTATTACTGTGTAACAAATTACCCCCAAATTTAGCAACTTATAATAACACAGATTATGTTACATATTTCCTGAGATTCAGGAATCTGTGAACAGTTTAACTGCATGGTTATGGTTCATGGTCTCTCACAAATTAGGGTTAGGGTTTGACCAAGAGAAAGCAAAGTAAGGGATGCTTTGTCAGTTTCAAGCCTAGACATCATGGAACCTTGCATGCTCTGATTCACACTCTTAGAAATCAGCTATTCCCATGCAAAGCCTGAGGGAGCTCAGTGAACAGTAAGAGACTTGCGGGAGAAAGTCCAAGTGTCCCTGTGGCCCCCGATATCAGACCCAGCCAATATCTTCAGAGCTAACTGCTCAATCTCCAGCTCATCAAAGGCACCTGAGTAAGCCCAGACAAAACTCTAAAACACAATATAGTTTACTCATCGGTCAGTAAGCAACAGTAATTGATCGTTACTCTATGCCGCTAAGGTTTCAGTGGTTTGTTACACAGCAATTTATACCTGGATCATGTAGGCTGTATCTTACACAAGTAAATGATATGAATGCAGATATCAATATGTAGAGAAAAATTAAATTTATTTCCAGTTATATAATTACATTTTGTGCTATTAATTTTCCAAATGAAAGAGATTGCTAGACTTTGTTGGTTATTTTTGAATTATCTCTCAGTCTCAGCCGTCTATCTATGCTCTGCTCCACAATTCTGAAGCCCCTTTGCTACCTGGCCTAGCTGCTAACTTTTGCCAGTAGAGGGCACACGGAGATCAGAGGTAGGAGGAGAGGAGACACTGTAGTTCTTCCTCTTCCTCTCTCATTTTCCTTCTTTGGGCAGTGACTAAATGGTGGCATCCTCTTCTTCAACCTACTGTAAGCTTCCGTTAAAGGGACCCTTAGTCATTTCCTAAGAGGATTGTGTATAGAGGAAAGGAAAATACTCTGGCTTTTCAATAACTTACACTAAATCATAGGTCCTAAAACTCCATTGTGGTTCACTCTCTAGAGTGGGATCCTCTAGAGTTCAGGAGTTTGGTGTGAGTTGCCTCACATCATGTCCAGGAAGCTCTACAAACAAATTCTATTACTTTCCCAGTTCTTGATTGTATAATTTCCATAGACCTACTCAGCAACTGGTAGAATCTCTACATTATACCCTTAATCCATGGATTGAGACTATGACCTGAGTAAGGGCCAAATGGAAATCTCAGGAATTTCTCCCTACCAGAAAGGAAAACAATACATAATACATTATTTTTGTGGAGTTTTCACAGATCATTGCCAATATCAAAGACTTAAAAATGCCAAGGAGAACCCCTGCACCCTTTTTTTGCATCTTTACCTTGGACAGAAGTTGATGAATCACGGATAATGACTATCGATTGTGATAAACTTAATCCAGTACTGTCTCCAATTGCAAGTGTCATTCATCGTAGTGCCAGGAACCTGGTCACATTTTTCAATACCTAGTTAGAAGACACCAGAAGTAATTTGCCTCTACTAGCCGAGACAAAAATATAACTTCACTTCTTTTTATAAGAGCTAGGTCGACACTCTTGCTTCTTGCCATAATGTAGTCTCCCTGACATCCAATAAACTATTACTGTGGTTCACTTCACTGAGGACATAATGTGGAACTGATGGTGAGGAATTAACAAATTCAAAGATCTCTTAATAAGACATGTGCATGCAGTAAGCTGGGAGATAAACCTATGAAATTACTAAAGCCTTCAATGCTAATGAAGTGTTCCGGGGTTCAGTGGTCTGTGGCGTGTCAGAATATCTGCTCTAAGGTAAAAAACATGTTTCTGTGTTTTGAAATTCTTACAACCAAAAAATGGGCCAAATGCATGATGAGTATATCGAATATGGGGACCCTGTATGCAACATTTGGTGTATTTCTCTGACCTATGTACTGAAGAGCTGATAAGATCCATTTTTCAGTGAAGCCTAAAGCAAAAGAATGCTGTGCGCCATGTCCAGACTTCTCTTCTAATTAGCCTTATGACCGAGTAGAACCAGTGATACCTGGAGTGTCTGTTGTAAAAGAGGATAATGTATAAAGTGATTCCCAAGCTCCATTTAAAGAATTATAGTGCAACCTTTAGAGTTTTGGGGTAAAGCAATGCTTTCTTTTCTGGATAATTATTCTCCTCTGAGAAAAAGCTTCCTGTCCCTGTCCCTTTCCCAGTTGTCAGGAGCCTAGCTTCTGCTTTGTAACAGGCCTTTTTTGGTTGTCATTGACTGGTGTGTAATCTAGATTTCCGAGGAAGGAATGCTTTTTCTAGGGGAAACAAAGTTTCCAAGCACTGGGACATTATAATTTGAGGCTTCTTATACCACAGAGCCCATAAGCAAGGAAGTAGATAACTGTACTAGATGGGATGAACAATTCCAGTGTCAATGGAGTCTTGTTGGGCTGCTGACACAGCAGTGGGAGCAGGGAGAACTCTGTCTGAAACTCGGAGTTTTCTAGGCTTCTCTTAGTACTCTCATGGTCAACAGTATACGTGAAAGGAAGAACAGTGCAACGCAACACAGCAGAACTGCTTTGAAACCCAGACCACTTGGGAATAAAACTTTGGCTACTTTATTTAACAAAATACCCTGACCAGTTCAGGTACTGGATGAGAACAGAGAAAATACGGGATTTTCTTGGGGAAGAAGGAAGTTATGGTAACAAACTCTGACCTCATGATCTTTGACACAGTCATTATAAATATGTGTATTTTTTCATGATGGATCAATCTCTGTCTATCTACATTTTACCTTCCTTTTTATTTCTTTATGATTCTAGACTAGCAGCAGTGGTTAATTTCAAAATTTAGTCTCCAGTTTATGGAATATTTGGGAATAGGGTTGAGATTAAACTGAAAGGAGATTAATAGCACTTAATAATGAATATGGTGGCTATTGTTTCTCCCATTTTAAGGAAAAGAGTAAGAGTTTCTTTGCTTTCAGTAACATTCTGCTCGTCAGAACCAGCCCACACTTCTGTCAGAGACTTTAAGATTTTGCATTTCAAAGTTTCTTTGCCAGTATGTCAATAATATTTCAATAACTCTGGAAGAAAACAAAAAAGAAAGCCAAACCTATTACTAGCTTCAGATGGAACTCTGATTTTTTAAGGTAAATGTGATAACCCTGTTACACCTGCTACTTGAGTTAGAAATCCATAGTACATCAAACAGCTCACAGCTGTTTGGGGATTAAAAAAAAAAAAAAAAAAAGAATATTAACCTAAGTTGGCTCAATAATATTGATGGGTAAGAGTTTCATTCCAGACTGTGAAATAAAGACTGCTACTGACGTGAGCGAGTAAACACACATCACAGCTGTGAATGTTGGCTCTTTCATACCAGTTAAGAGAAATAGACAGGCTGAAGCAGATAATCGTTATGTCAGGCTGAAGAGAGAACACAATGGCAACATTGAGTTGGTTAGTCAATTAATGCTGAATACGTGCCACCTCTGGACTTGGTATTACATAAAATAATATATTAATTCATTGTTTTAGCTTATTTGCTTGTTATTGTAGCTAAAAGCATTTTAACAGATACTCCTTGGTTTCCAGCTTTAAAAAAAAGGAGGAAAATGAAGTGAACTATGGGCAAAAACGGTCCAGAGAACTGGATTTTTTACCAAATGAAAATTTCACTGGAATTCCTCAGGTTTTGCATAAATATAGTTATAAAAATAGATGATTGAGGAAGAGAGTTGATATTGGATAGCTTTACATAGACAGCAACATCATAATCATTAGAGAAAAGTATGCCTTTGTCTAGTATCTCTATGTCTAAGGTTTAAAACGTTGTTAAAAATTACTTCTAAAATCTGTTTTAAAATTATCCTGATACTCACAAACTATATAAACTTGTAGAAAGCTGTGTAATCCCTTTCAAGTCTATTCCTTGATATCTAAAATCATGATGAGAGTAACTGGATCTTAAAGCGAGTGTAAAGATATAAATAAGAACACATACAGCATGCCTTCCTTGTCCCCAGTAATTAAAGTTGCCACTTTCTCTCTCAAAATTTCGCCAAGAAACATTGATTTGTTACTACAGTCAAAAATCAATAGCCTTGTCTTAAAATTCACATTCTATTTCTATTTTTAAAATAAATGTAATTCTTGAACATTATAATCAGTCTATAAACTTCAAATAACTGAGGTCCAAAGCTTAGCCATTTATTTCAAACTTTATTTAGCAACACTATTTTTTTAATTTACCTCCCAACATTTTAAAATCTATGATTTAATGACACTGTGATTTCTGATCATTGAAGTGGAATTTGTAAGATATTTGCAAGCCATGGTCAAAAGTTAACGGAAGTCTCAGATTGAAGAACATCTTACTTCAAAATTAAATTGTAAATTTTGCCTTTAACCTTAAATTCATTACTCAATTTTTGTGTGTTTTTGTTTCTATGGTTATGATCTAGCTTTAGTATAGCTTGTATTAGGACTTCTTCCTATTCATATTCTTTCGCATTATAGGCCATTACAAGGTATTGAATATATATATGGTTCCCTGTGCTATACGGTAGGACCTTGTTATTTATCTATTTTATATATAGTAGTTAGTATCTGCAAATTCCAAGCTCCCAAATATATATATATATATGTGAATCACTGTACTGTACACCAGAAATTAACACAACATTGTGAATCAACTATACTTCAATAGAAAAACACTTCTTCCTGATAGCTTATATCTACAAAAGCCAGATAAATTACAAAGTCACAAATTTAAATGCTTTAGGAAGATCTAGATGGATTCAAATTCCACTGAAGAAAAAAAATCTTTCTTATTGGTAGAGAATTACAAGGGCATTTGTCCATTTTGAACAAAGGCTAGATGTAAGAAAGTGAGCTAGACCTAGGCAGAGTGCTGCTGAAGAGACAGAGAAATCAGCAGAGATTTTAGCAGTCACATGAGGCTAGAATAATAAAATTGGAGACATTAGGACCCTAGAATACACGGATGATTGTTTTCTAGAGACATTTTCAATATTTCAAAGTTGAAAGGTTCAGGAGTTTGAAATAATAAAACAGAATAGAAATTCCCAGAATCTTGTGGCTTCTAGGAGAAAAAGAGCCCCAAGAAGGAGAAAGAGCAGGCAAACAAGTAAGAGCTGATAGCCCTCGAGGGAATGATGACTTCACAGCAGCAAGTTGCAACTGCTTTTTCCTCTGCGACAATTGCTGATCTTAGGCACAGACAGAACTGAGAATTCAGAGAGCCACTACTGGTTTTCAGGGGAGTTAGAAAAAGTTTTGGTAGTCACGTGACTCTTGTGTGGTAAAATAAAAGACTCAAGGTTTCTAATACAAATTATTATCTCTCCAGACGTTTCCAAATTCTAAAGATTCATGGGTGAGTAGAGCTAAAAGACTAAGCCAAATTTAGCACCTCTCTGGAAATCATAGGTGAATTTTCCATGATATATGAATGCATAAAAAACAGACACTTGTAAAGAAAGTATCAAGAAAGCCCTTCTTAGTTTTTACAGAAAGTTATTGTGAGCCATGCCCTAGAAACAGGGCAAATCAGAGGTGGACTGAATCTTACAAAAATTAAGGCAGCCTCAACCCAGCTCAGTCTGTCACTGGATTGAGGTAATCAGTACCCCATAGCACTACATAGTAGAAGAAAGAGTAAATCCTCTTATTTTGAATATATGGAACCTTTACAATTTTTTATGTAAATCTGAATTATCAGGTACATAGTAAGTGAAGACCAGGTGCTATACAATTAAGAGAAAAAGAACCAATGACAAGTCTATAGGTGCTCTAGATATTACATTTGGACTGTTTGAAAACCAGTGGGGCTGTAGGAAACCTAGACTTCACTCTTGAAGAATGCATGCACAGACTTGCTTGCTCCTAGTCCCAGGGCAAAGGCAACAGACTGAAAACAGCTTGGTGCCCTGCCCCAGCCTATCTGGACTGCCCACATTGGGTTCTGGCTTCAGCCCCTCTTTCTCCAGCCCTGTCTCCAGTCATGGTGATGATGATGATCATCGCTCGGTGAGAGAGCAGTGGCTCATGCTGGGCTTAGTGCCATCCCCTCTGGTTCCCATCCCATCCTCCTCCAAGGTGGTAACCTCCACTGCACTGGGGGAGAAAGCCTGGCTCACACCGGGCTCCAGTTCTAGCCCCGCTGGCTCTGGTTCTAACACCCAGCAAAATGACCATCACCAATACAGCAAGGGAGAAGATGCAGCCTATGCTTGCTTCAGATTCAGAGATCCCACCAAAGCTTTTGGGCACGTATAGACTATATAGAGACTCTCCCACACTAGATGATGTCTTCAAGACTGGGACAAGTAACTATTTTGCCTAATTTCATAGAAACAAACAGAGAAAATCAAACCAAATGAGACTACAGATGAACTTATACCAAATGAAAGAACAAATAAAACTCCAGGAAAAAAAAAAAAGACAGAAAAAACTAATGAAATGGAGATAAATAATTGACCTGATAAAGAATTTAAAGCAAAATTCATAAAAATGCTCACTGAACTCAGGAAAAGAACAGAGGAGGAACCCAGTGAAAACTTCAGCAAAGAACTAGAAAATGTAAAGAGGAATCAGTCAGAGCTGAACTATACAAAACACTGAAATGAAAAATACACTAAAGAAATTGTTGCCAAAAAGCCGGCCTCTGTACCCCAGTAGCTAAATTGAGACTTGTAGGTAGAGTTTTGGGAGAACCAGAAAAGAACAGTTTTATTGCTTTGCCAGACAAAGGGGAGTCACAGCAGACTAATGCCTCAGAGACTGTGAATCCATCTTGGGGTTGAGGTCCTGAGGTTTTATAGAAAAACTGGATAGAACAGAAAGGCAATAACAATTGGAGCATTTTGCAGGGTGCTGTATTCTTCTTAATCTTGATGAATCCACCTGCTGTCACAGAGAAACTTGGGAGGGTCTGTTCATTTTTCTAAGCTATCAGCCCATGACCACCTTCCTGGAGCATAGCTTCTGGGTTAAAGGATAAGCTACTCTAGGTAAAGAATGTACAGGGAGTGGAAAGTGTAATGGAAAGATTGGGAGCTGTTTAGTACAAAAGCAGTTGAGAAAATGAAGCAGAGATGAGGTTTTGTCAGAGGAAAGAGAAAAACAAGTTGCAAGAATTCTAAGTCAGAATGATCAGCAAACAGCTTTAGCGTTAGGGAAGCCATTTTGTTAGTTTCATACTCTTTTGAAATGAACAGCAGGTTAGCAGATACAGAAGAACGCATAAGCATCCTGAAAAACGAATAGTGAAATCGTGAAAGTCACCCAATCACAACGGCAAAAGGGGAAAATAATGAGGAGAGTTTAAAGAACTTCTGGGACAACATAAAGCATAGTAACAGTCACATTATGGGGGTCCCAGCAGTGACAATAACAAGAAATAGTACGGATATAAAGCAACTGAAACCCTCATACATTGTTTATGGAAATGCAAAATGTTAATAGCAATTCTGGAGAACAGTTAGGCATTTTTTTTTTACAAAGTGAAGTGTACACTTACAATATGATCCATCAATTCTTCTTCCAGTTATTTACCATAGAGAAATGAAAAGTTACATTCAGAGAAAAGATCTTACACTAAAATATTTGTAGCAAGTGTGTTAATTATCACCCAGTATTGGAAACAACACAAGTTAATGTTCTTCAATAAAGTCAGTGAGTGGATAAACAAATTGTAGTGCATCCACACAATGGAATTCTAATCAATACTATAAAGGAATGGATATTGAGACACACAACAACCTAGATAACCATTCAAAGATGCTATGCTGAATGAAAGAAACCAATGTCAACAGGTTACATACGCTACAATTTCATTTATATGACATTTTGGAAAAGGCAAAACTACAACAACAGAGAACGAATAGGTTACTGGTGGGTGAGTGATTTTACTACAAAGGAACAGCATGATGAAATTTTGGGGAGTGTAAAAACTGCCCTGCATTTTGATTGTAGTGAAGGTTAAACACAATATGTAGGTTCTGACTCAAAAATACCCATAAATATATGTAATTAACATTATGTTAATAAATTCTATGGATATATATTATAGAACTACATTGTATGCTATGTTAGTAGTTACATGGGTATAGACATTTTGCAAAACTAATGAATACTTAAAATGTTTGAATTTTATTGTACATAAATTATACCTTAATAAAATTGATTAAAAACAAACAGCCTTCCTCCTAATAAAAATAAAGTGAAAAAAGCTACAATTTTAGGCAAATAAAGTTTAGAGAATGTATCACCATTTGACCTGCATAAAATTACAATAACTGGATAAATAGGTAGGAGTTAATCCTAGAACCATAGATAACCAACTATATAGAGCCGTGTGCATCAGATACCTAATGATTTAACATTATAGATGCTGAACTTATATAAATATATTTAGTATTAGGAAAATAGTTTTTTTTGGAGAACACAGCATCAAGACTAGATTACTATCCAAAAGACATTTTGGGAGGAAACTTACATTTTTCTTTTTAAATCTGGAAATAAATAGATCTTACTTTAAAATTTCAACTTTTGTATATGAAGAAAATTGAAAGTGGAACTTCTGCAAGAATGATATACAATCAATGAAACTGTTCACAGGTCAAATTCTTCCATTTTTAAGGAGACTGTAGGATTTCAATATTTCAATGGCCAACATCTAAATGTGTAGAATTAGTCAGTGGTTATCAATGATAAATTCAGATTATTTTACCATGAGGTTGTCTATATATTTCGGTCTGTCTCGCTGAACCTCATGGTAATTCTCTTCCATAGGAGAAAATCTTTGAAATGTATTCTTAAGAATATCATGATATAACATGTATTAACCAATTCGAAAAATAAATGTTATTTTCAGTGGCTTAAATAACCAGAATTAAAATAAAACAATACAGAAAGATCAACACTCTAAGTCAAATCTCACGATCAATTAAAGCAGATAGAACTAACATAATGGTCACAATGTGACGATTTCTTGACATAAATCGCCAATTTATGAGAAAGATTTTAAGTCTGAAAATATTTCAAGATTCTACCTGCATGCTCTTTAAATATTGATTTTTAAAAACTGATTGCACAATTTTTCTAAATTAACATGTTGAAACATTTGTTCATATGTCATCAGAATTAGGATTGCCTAGGAGATTAAGTTTTGTGTATCGCAAGATTTAAAAAAATAGCTGAAAGGACGCTAGTTTCTAAAGGCTGAAATAAAATACTCAAGAGAAAGAAAATGGATGATTTGTTAGCACATACAGAACTACATTGTTCTGTTTTTGTGGGGTTTTTTTTTCTATTTCACCTGCAAGTATAAGTGTAAGACATTATAACCAAATATGGTTTCCTCATTAGGCTCATTAATGGCACAGATTCATCTCTTGTTAACAAAAATTATAAGCCTTTGTTGATTAGGTCATTGAATTAAGTCTTGCTAGTATCATTACAACACATTCACTGTATATAAAGTAATAAAAATGAGGATTTTTGTCTTTTCACTTCTGTAGAAGTGGAGCTTCTACTTTAAAATGGAACTACATCGATTTTAGATACCTTTAGTCAGTTTTCTTCTCTTACAGCCTTCAGTGGCAAACTACTTAATTTCTAGAAGATAAATTCTGCAAAAATATGTAGATTTGGGTTGTAGTATAATTCGATAAGAAAAGTAGATAGAGCCTGTGATATGTGACTCTCACTTCAGAAGATGAGCTTCAAAAATGTGACTGAACAAATGAATACAGCAAGATAAAGACTGATTTGGGTACCAGAATACTTAATCTGCGTAAGTGTGTTAAAGAGAATAGATCCAAGAAATCAGTCCACATCAGCAGGTTAGGATTCAAAATATAGAACCTTGCTATGAAATATTAGTGACAGCTAAAAGATTTGAAGATAACTACGCTACAGTCATAGAAGCCAGAAGTCAGAATGAGAGCCCATTTGAACAAGTAATCTCATGCAGGCAAGGTAGAGACAGTCTGCAGGCAACCAGATGACATCTTCACACACTTCCTCTCATTTAGAAACACTCCCGTTAATGGACCACATGACCTTCTATTATAAAAAACCTGAGGAGATCCTGAAGTCTCTGAAAAACCCATCACGAGGTAGAACTTCAGAAGAAAAATACGTTTGTAAACGCAACTTGAGACAGTAAAAGCCATACACAGGTGGGGATTAAGTTAACAGACTCCTGAATTAAAAATTGTGCTTCTTAGAATTAAAATTTGATTTTCTGACAGTTCTTATGTTTTCCTAAGGTATTATTTTTTCTATGATCCTAAAAGCTTGTGCAATGAGCCGTTCAAGGAATCTACTGGAGATTTTTCTCTCTTAAGATCTCTTTTCAGTTAAGTAATCATTTTTAAGTTGTAGGATCTCAAATCAAGAGCACCTACTCATTTAATAACTCCTGTCATTTCAGACGTACACTTGCTCTACTCCTATCGAAGTGCATTATATAGTAGACAATCTAGTACTATTCCTTTTCTGTATCATTGTATATTCTGATGAATATCTAAAGTATAGACATTTACTGTTTAATTTCCTGTGAATAAAAGTGTGACATATAATTTTCAGCTCAGTATAACAAGCTTGAGGGCTATCAGGTAAGCACTACTGCTTTTGTCTCTGCCTTCACTTAACTTATTTGAAACAAGCCTTTAAGATGTAGATTCGATGCAGAAAATGTACTAGGGTTTATCTCCTACCTTCTGAAATGCATGTATGTTTTACGGCTTCTAGTGTGCTTTCAACTTTTTGCTCATCTGGTCCTATCAACATGTGGTAATTTAGATAGTAGAAAATGTGATGATCTGAAGAAAGGCTAGAGGACAAAAAAGGTAACATAGCCCTGCGGCAGGACCGTGAATGCATACTGTTGTACATCCCATGAGAACCTAGGCTGCTTCTTAACCTTATCCTGATAGCAGTGGAACACAGTGCATTAGTCTGCTCAGATGGCCACAGATGGTGTATGTGAAGCCATGCTAATCTGCTCTAGCAAAGATGCCATAAATTGCACAGTAGTTGCAATGAAATTACTTATTTGTTGAATTGTGGCTGTCCATTATCATCTGTCAGGATAATAAAAGTAGTAACAACAACAATGAAAAACAACACCTAAAAAATACAAACAAAAAACCCAGGGTGAGATTATTAAAGGCATTACATGAAATCAAGATTTAGAAAGGGATTGTGAGCAGGGAAAACAATATGTGCAAAGCGTGGAGGTATAAGAATTAATAAGATGTAGCTCAGAGTGGATGGAATCTCTGGTCGTGGACACGAGACAAGATGAGTGCCTAAGTTCAAGGTGTATACAAGACTCATAATATAAAGGGCTTCCAGTGACACATAAAGGTCTTTATTAATTTTTGTAGAGTGAACCGGAAATAATTGTATTTAACCAAGAGGCTGACATTATTCGAACTGCATTTTAGAAAGACTGATCTGGTAGCAGTGGAAATTGTGACAAGGAGAAGGTGGCAAAATTTGATTAGAAAAAAAGGGTAATAGCTCAAGTGAAAGGTGACTAAGGCTTGTCTTAAAGTCGTACGATCCAAGATGTACTTGTGATGCAGGAAAACGGATGTGGGGCATGAGGAGGGCTGTGTCCCAGGTCTCAACTGAACCCCTGGGACGTGCCCTGCCAAGTGTGGGTCCTTAGCTTTGCGCAGGAAAGAATTCAAGTGTGAGCCACCGTTGAGTTAAGGTAGACTTATTTAGAGAGATACACACTGCATAGAGTATAAGGCAAGAGAAAGGCAAGGAAAGAGGCGTGAGAATTGGGTGCTCAGGTTAAAGTGAAAGTAGGTACACACTCCGTAGACAGAGTGCGGGCCATCTCCAAAGGGAAGAGAGAGTGCAAAGGGCCACTAGTCGTGTTGTTGTTACTTTTTATGGTCTCAGTAGCTTTACAGGCCTACAGGTGGGATCAATCCAGCTGCCCTGGAGAAGGGGCTGGGATTCCCAGGGATTGGGCCACGGCCCATTCTTTGGCCTTTTGCGGTTAGCCTTGGGGCTGTCATGGCGCCTGCGGGCATGCTATTTGATCATGCTGTTACAATGAGCATATAATGAAGCTCAAGGTCTATTAGAAGTCAATCCTCTTAACCCTCAAGGCCAACTAGGAGGTGAATCTTCCACCATTTTGGTTGCTGTCATTCCTTAAGTGGCTGTGCCTTGTCCCCTTCCCTCCTGTCTCACTTGGGGATGTTTATTGAAAGGGTACAAATTTTCAGTTATAAAAGAATAAGTTCTGAGGCTCTAATGTACAACATGGTGGCTGTAGTTAATAATATGATGGAGTTGCTGAGAGTAGATCGAAAGTATTTTCACCACACACGCACTCACACAAAGAGTTAAGTACATGAGGTGATAGATGTGTTAATTATCATGATGTCGGAAATCATTCTACAATTCATACACATACCAAATCACCACATTGTATACTTTAAATATATATAGTTATATTTGTCAATTATTCCTCAATAAAGTTTAAAAAAACTACATTTGATAGAAGAGGTTTGAAAATTCATGAGATATTATGGAGATGGGAAATGCTCTAACTTGACTTAGAGATTAAGGGAGGAATTAGAAATGATCAGAAGGAAAGGCAGTTGTTCTTTGATGACCAGAGGAAAAGAAGAATGAGTGAAAAGGATAAAAATTATCTATTTCCAGCAGTTTAAAGTATATATGGCTATAAGCATGCATATATGTTTTTATCAACATACGAGGGACTATTGCAGTGAGAACTGAGAACAGGAGCTAAAAATGGGGTACTTTAAAAAATGTCTTGTCAGTGGGCTCTGCAATTAGAAAGCTAATTATGCTTTTAAGAATTTTATAACTGATCTATATCAGTAGCTTGCAGTTTCACAATTCTAAACAGCTATCATCTTGCAATACCATTTATAAAAGTAAGCTGAAAAAGAATTTTTATGGTATACAGATGAGAAAATATCTTTTTTATTGAGGTATACTTGACATAACATTATATTAGTTTCCAGGTATACATAATAGTGATCCAAAATTTGTATATATCATGAAATGAACACCACAATAAGTCTAGTTAACATCCATCACCATTTGAAAATATATTTATAAGCAACGATATTTTGTTGCTATGTTGCTGCCACAATAATCCAAAGTTAGGTATGTCCTTTATAATAAAATATGTTCAGAAAAATTAATGAGAGCATATCAAGTGGTCCTAGAACTATCCAGTGGGATGGCCACTTGCTACATGTGTCCGCTGAGCATTGGTAGTGTGGCTAGCCCAAACTGAGATGTGCTATTCAGTATGAAACAGTATGAATACCAGATTTTGAGTACATACTGGAAAAATAGTAAAACATCTCATTAATAATTTCATATTGACTGGATAGAGAGATAATTTCCAGGATATAATTGGGCTAAGCATATTGTTAAAATAAATTTTGCTCTGTTTATGTTTGTCAGTATGGCCACAAGAAAAGTTAATGTTGCATATATGGCTCACCCTGTATTTCTAGTAAACAACACTGCTCTAGAATATAATAAAAGTTAAGATATTTAAATAGTATTTACATTACCAACTGTCCTCTAAATTTTAAATGTTGAGAGTTTTAAAGAATATTAATAAAGCATTTAGGAAATACACCGAGTTCATAAGTGTATGTTGCTAAATTTTTCCTATTTGACCAGTATTTCTCTTTTCTCTTTTCCCTGTGATTATAACTGTTAAATGTTTCTAGTATCTTGAAATGTTTCCTATTTGTATTTAATTTTAGAGGGATTGCTTTCCATTTATGTTTGTTTGACTTTTATCTTTATTTTGTAGATAATGTTTACAGAATTTTGAATTAATCTCAGCTGCTGATGATGTTAATTTAAGGATAACCAAGAGAATTAAAATATGTAAAAATAGTGTGCATCAATCTGGAACTATTTTAGAACCCATGGGTGGTTAAAGGCACCCACCAGAAGACGATAAAATAGTTTACTATATTTGTGAATGCAAAGATAACCCAAATTCAAGCGGATAATGTGTCCTTACACCATGGCATGGAATTTGGGATATTAGGGAATTATTTAATTGGAGAGAATTATATAAACGTAATGAGAGACTTTTAAAAGCTTACATGATGCATTATTTAATTTTACTCCTAAAGATTAGCCTATATCACATCATATTGTTCCTATACTAGAAGCAGTCATCTTGAGATTCTAGAAGCCATGAATATTTCCCATTAATACATTTCCTGAGGACCTGAGAAATATTAGCTTCTAGAAATTCAAGAATTGGTTACAATATCTTTTGTTTAACTTTTGTTGATGATTTTTGTTGTTTTCAAATGAAGTTTGGTTCAGAATGAATTTCATTTAATTTTCCTAATTTGCAGGTCTAATTTTTATAGGTTTATTTTATTGTTGTTAATTTAATATTTTACTGTTGTTCATTAATGTTGCCAAATATTTTAATCTATTTTATTTAAAGTTTCCAAATTTTATAATGTAATCTATAATCAACACAGTTTCCTTCTAATGATTTGCTATTTCTTATTAGTGTTCTAAATTTAATATCATGTTATAAATGAAATAATGAATCTATTTAACACTAGAGAATTTTAATTTTTTGGCTGAAAGGCACTATAGGAATGCAAATGCAGTAAATATTTTTTAAAAATTAGTAACCCAGTAGCATAAAATAAGAAAAGGCTCTCTGTAGGAGATACCAATGCACAGTTGTGAGGCACTGTGACTTTACTAGCAGTCAACATTGAGTATGCTTTGAAATAAAGAAAATATGCCTACTTTGTTGTTTACAGTCACTTATTTAAAACAAGAAAGTATCAATTTTGTTCATCTTAAAAAAAAAAAACCAACTTTTAGTTACACTGATTTTTTCCTATTGTTTTTCTGCTGTCTACATTATTTATTTCTGCTCTTTGTTATTTCCTTCCTTTTGCTGACTTTGGGCTTAGTTTGTTCTTTTTCTAGTTTCTTGAGGTGTAAAGTTAGATTGAAATCTTTCATTTTTCCTTATATTGGTGCTTATTGCCCTAAACTTCCCTCTTGGAATTGCTTTTGCAGTATCCCACAGATTTTGGTATATTGTTTTTCCAGTCTTGTTTGTTTCAAGATATTCTTTTGTTTCCTTTATGATTTCCCTTTTGACCCTTCGTTCAGGAGTATGTTGTTTAATTTCCACCTGTTTATGAATTTTCCAGCTTTCCTCCTGTTACTAATTTCTAGTTTCATACCATTATGGTCAGAAAAGATACCTGTGTTGTCAGTCTTCTTACATTTACTAAGATTTGTTTTGTGATCTATCATATCATCTATCCTGAAGAATGTTCAGTGTATATTAGAAAAGAATGTATATTCTGTCGCTGTCAGATGGAATGTTCAGTGTTTAAATTGGTCCATTTGGTCTACAGTATGGTTTAAGTCCAACATTTCCTTGTTGATTTTCTGTCTTGATGATCTATCCATTGTTGAAAGTGGGGTATTGAAGTTTCCTAATATAATTGTATTGCTGTCGAATTCTCTTTACAGATCTGTTAGTATTTGTTTAATAGATTTATGTCCTCTGACATTGAGTGCATACATATTTACAGTTGCTGTATTTTCTTGATTAATTGGCCCCTTTATGATTATATAATGATCTTCTTTGTCTCTTACCATTTTTGGCTTAAAGTCCTTTTTGTCTCATGTAAGTATAGCCACTCTTGCTTTCTTTTGGTTTCCACAAGCACAAAATGTCTTTTTTCCATCCATTTACTTTGATCTTATGTGTCCTTATAACTGCAGTGAGTCTCATGTGAGTATGAGAGATTTGGGTCTTGTTTTTTTGTTTTTTGTTTGTTTTTAATCCATCTGGATACTCCATGTCTTTTGATTGGATAATTCAGTCCATTTGCAGTTAGCGTAACTATGATTAGGAATGGACTTACTAGTGACATTTTATTAATTATTTTCTGGATGCTTTGTAGTTTCTTTGTTTCTTTCTTTGTCTCTTGATCTCTTCCTTTGTGATTTGGTGATTTTCTAGAGTGGTGTGCTTTGATTCCTTTCTTTATCTTTTATGTATCTTGTATAGATTTTTGTTTTGTACTTACCATGAGGCTTACATAAATCATAGTTATACAGTGTTTTTTAAGTTAGTAACAACTTAACTAACTCAACTTTTAACACGCACACAAACTACATTTTTGCAGCCCCCCACTTTATGTTTTTAATGTCACAGTCTACATACTTTCACACTGTATATCCATTAACAAATTATTGTAGTTACAGTTATTCTTAATACTTTGGCCTTCTAACCTTTATGCTAGTGTTATAATTTACTTACCCACTACCATTGTAAATTAGAGTATTTTTTAATTTAACTGTATATTTCCTTTTGCCCGTATGTTTTATACTTTCATATGTTTTCAGGTTACTTATTAACGTACTTTCCATTCCTCTTGAAGAACTCCCTTTAACATTTCTGATGTCTGACATTTAACAGTTGGGTTGCTAGACTTGTGGACAAGCTGTCTCCAGGCAGTGGCCAGAGACTTAATTTTACTATTGGAGAAAGCTGGGAAGAAACAAAAGGTGATGTGGCTACCTGCTTTATCTGGCTTCTGAGAGGATCTGTCATCTCCCAGATGTAGACTGATTACAGGCTAGAACCTCAGGCTGGGAAAATACGCATTCGGATGCATTCCAGGGAGAAACTACAAGATGGGTATTTTTACTTGCTTCTCCTGCACTAAGGGGAAGAACACTGCCAGAAGTTTTTCCTTTGAGCACGTGTTTGGAACTGCTTTCTTGGTTTAATGATCCTGTGGGGCTCCTGAATGCCGAGCCCCACTAGCTATCAGAGCTAGTGATTTGGGGGTCTGTCCCTTGCATGGCAGCTGCAAAAGCTGGGGTCTTATTTGTGTGGTACAAATCTTTTACTCTTCAGAAGGGGAAGCTAAGAGTTGGGGGCTCCCTCCTAATTGTAAGGTTCTCTGTGTGGGTGGGGTTTATGGGAAGCTTGTATCTTAGTCTTTCCTCTCTCTGCCAAGGCAGTTATTGTCACAGTTGCCCAGTGTGTAGGAGTGATTTAAGTATTTTCTGTATTTCTCTTACAGAGAATTGATCCACGTGTAGCTATATATTTGGTGCATGCATGGGAGGAGGGAAATTCAGGAGGCACCTGGTTTTAGGTTGAAAGAGCTTAAATGGAAATTGTTATCTTTTCTGTCCCTATCAGGGCATGGAATATATAGTGTGAGACACTGACGGTTTTCACTGGAAAGCATAAAACAAAGCCATATCTCTGAGTCAGAATAAGCCTTTAATAATAAGGTTCAGAAACACAAAATGTGTTCTATGAATAATTTGGGGTAATTTTTTTTTTTGGCTATTTAATTGGAAGGAAGGCTCCAAAAATCATAAAAGCAAGAAGCTCTTTGCTATTCAGAGACATTGAATATAAGTTATTTTTCAGTGTCTTTTAGCCTAATGACTTGCATCTTTTTTCACATAGTGCTGCTGAAGCTTGAGATATTTTAAGTACATTTCCCGGCTGGCTTTGAATCGGGATATGCTGATGGGAGGCTTTGGTCCATGAGAAGGCTCTAGCAGTTTCTGATGTTCCTAAGCCTCTTACGACGTTCCAGCCCCAGGAGAAGGTACTTGCTTGGAAGTTACAACACTCTCAGTGAGAGCACACTAATCCACAGAACCGAAGATTCTGAATTTGACTTAACTCCTCCTATTCCCTGCCTTACTTCTCTTAGCTCCCTTTTGCTCATTCATTCCTTTCAACAGTTATTATTATTATTATTGAGATATAATTGGTATATAACATTATACTAGTTTCAGGTATACATGATATTTACATACAGTGCAAAATGATCACCACGGAAATTCTAGTCAACACTTTTTAAACAGCTTTCATGTTTCTGTTTGAAATAGCCATTAATAATTGTGTTTTCCTTGCTGGACTCTGATAAAAACTAGTTTCTGAATAAATGCTGTTTTATTGCATTAAAATTGGCTGTAAAAACTATTATATCTAAAGAAATGGGGGAAGAGTACACTCAGCTCAGGGAGAGGGTATGGCTCAAGGGGTAGAGTGCTTGCTTCACATGCATGAGGTCCTGGGTTCAATCCCCAGAAACTTCTCTAAAAATAAATAAGTAAATAAACCTAATTACCAACATCCCTAAAAGGAAAAAAAAAACAAAACTGAAAAAAAGCAAAAAAAAAAAAAATTTAACTATCTTTAAAAATAAACAAACTTAAAAAAATAAACAAATGGACATAATACAGGAATAGGCCCCCATGAAGTTTGTGAACACCAGTTAGGCCAGTTCTGGGAGTAAACAGTGATGGATTCCGTGATGGCAATAGTGGAGAAGCCCTTTATGAATGGGAGCTTATTCATAAAGTTTAGAGCTAAACAAGGAAAGGATCTGGACATATGAGGGAATTCCAGAATAAAAAGAATAATATTTCTGATTCTTACAAATATGCAGAGGTTTGTTTGGTTTTGTTTTCTTTAAACTACTCTTTGGAGAAAAAAAAAATACTTCCTCATTTCTATCTAAGTGTATTTACCCTCAATAATTCAACTTTTTAGGTACAATTTTCCAGAAAGTTCTTCAGAATTTTATTTTAACCCTATGAGAGAAACTTCTTATAATGATCTAAAGCATGAAGATGTTATATAAGAAAGAGTTCAATGAGATGTTCTAATAACATGTGTCTCATCGTGTTGTTTCAAACCTTTCTTCATCTTTGTCAAAGTTATTCTTGCCTACAAAATAAATGTTTGCTTACAGATGAAAAAAAAGAGTCCATGAAGGGAGGTGGACCAATGTTAGATAAACAATTCATAGAATCATAATAGGTGGCACCATGTGATGACAAATTTATTGTAATTAAAACATGAGTATTTGGTGAGTTCTGCATTAAAATTTATAAATATTTTATTTCTAAAATCCTTTAAATACAACAATACTTATTCAGGTTTTCTTGGCCTCAGGTAAACCAATAACAATGTCAATGTGTCTCTTTTCAAGGGAGTCACTTTTTTTTTTTTTTTCTCTCATTTCACTTATAATATTCCAAGCACAGAAATACGTTTGAATTTCTTAGACCCAGCAGTCTACTGGAGAATTATTTTGAACACTATCATAGAAAGTTTACTTTCAAAAAACATTTTTTCTAAACAAATTATTCTGATAAGTTATTCATGGATTTTCAGGGGTAACACACAATAACCACAACTTTATATCATGTAGTTCTCATTAGTAGCATTAAAAATTTATAATTATTATTTGTTTAGTATTTCTCAAGTGCTAATAGCATATTACAATTTTGGACACGAACTACCATTTCTTTTTAACAGATGCAACCATGGGAATGGGAGCAAATAAATCAAGCTCAACAAACCCTGCTGAAGGGATAAGGCTAGGAACCCTTTTTCCTTTTTTCTAGTCCTATTTCTTAGATAACATATTCAGTGGCTAAAATCACTTTTAACAGAACATAAAATCACCAATTCTACTGGAGGTGAACATTTTACATTGAAAGACTCTTAGAGCAAATACAAAAGGTTGGGTCACAACCTAAGAACTGCTTTGTTTTCCTTCTTACGTCATTTCACTGATCCCGTGCATGATATCTGTCTGTTGTATAAGCTATTCTTACTGCTGCATTAGGCACAGAAAAGATGCTGCCTTTTTTTCATACATGCTTACGTTTATATGTGACAGATTAATGTTATGATGTAACTCTTCTTTTGTTCTCCATTTTCCTTCATGTATGAATTCTCTATATAAACATAAATGATTTATATATGTATAGATACCCATATATATATATATATATATATATATATAATGTATTAGCACATTATGTTTTTAAAAATTGAAATGATGGATAAATATAAGAAAGTCATTTCTGAGAGATGAGCATGCACTTCTTTCAAATACCACCTGCATGTGCTCAGAAAATTTAGGAGTGAGACCTCCTTATGGACTAGAATCTCTAAGAAGATAGAAATGAAGGACAATGCAAAAAAGTCATTATATAGAGAATTACAGGAACCGGCAGGAAACTGGAAGCTTTCTTTCTTTCCCAAATGCCTTATTTCCACTTCCATTTTGTCATTCTTAAGGTACTTTCCCACACCCTGCAGTCAGCCTTCCAAGCCATTCACAATCTTTCTGAGTATCTATTTAAAGCCTTGAAGTTGGTATAAAAGTGGTCACTTTCATCTGTGGACATTTTTAGAGAATCAGTTTTTAATAAAGTTGTGAGCTATAGCTTCTCCCCATGGAGCAGTCCATCCTAGTGACATTAAGTTAAAATGATGAAGAAAAGTTTTTTAATTTTTTCAAAGCAGTGGTCACAAATTTATGGCACTGTGAAAATATTGTCTGTATTCACAAGTCACGTACCCCACTTCCACAGGTAGACCCTTAGGACAAAGGGCTACTTTACATGGCTGGTGATGTTAGTTTTAAGTTTTTAAACAATTGCCTGCTGTATTAGCAAACAAAGGATGCTGCAACCTTCAGGCTACTACGGACACCCCCAGCAGTGAGCCCCGAGGGAACTCAGGATGGAGACAAAGGGGCTGCCAGCTGCCAAGCCCTCAGCCACTGCAGGCACCCCCAGTGGTGCACCCATAGGGGGCTCAGGAGGGGAAAGAACAGGATACTGGCCCTAGATAGCTAAGGTGCATATCAAAGGAATAATTCCAGTGAGTCCAGACTCTTGAATCTTTCCATACATAGAAAAGTGATAAATTCATTAACTTGAGATACCCGATTTTCTTTAATTAACAGTAATCTTTTGATGTTCCAACTGCCTAGTTGCAAAACTCCTATATATCCTGGATCCTCCCTTACCTCTTTGGAGCAGGCCCTCAGAGTTATCTGAGAGGCTGCCTACTGGGCTTGAAGTCCTCAGAAAATCAGCTGAATTAAACACAATTCTCAGCTTTTAGGTTGTGTATTTTTTCAGTCAACAGATACATAAAATTAAAAAAGCAATGGAAATTGAATGAAGGAAAGTCGGGGCAGCATTAATATTGAACATGCAAATGGAAGAAAAAATTTGGTAAAGTGATTGAATAATACAAAAAATATTTAAATACACTAAAAACAACAGCTTTCTTACAGCAACCACTTAATTTAGATGGCTCAATATAGATAAGAATTTAATTTCAAAAATAAATATATACTAACTAGTTTCGTCATTATTTTTATTTCCTTGATTCATTTGTAGCTAGTTTTTTACACTTAATATTACATAGTTCTGAGATAATATCCCTGACCGTGATTCATTTTCAGTCAACAATCAAGGCTGACCTTTCAGGCATCAGGTCTTTTTAGTCTTTCTTGTTGATATTTTCAGAGTCCATCCTATCATTTTATATTCCCCTAAAAGTTTTCCCACAAGGATTTTAAGCCTGGCTAAAAACAAAGAAAAAGACGAGGAAAAGAAGAGAAGGGTTGGAGAAGAGATATAGAGAGTGCATATTAAGAAGAGTGAACAATGAGAAGGTAATTAGAATCCATAATGCCTTGGAGATCTGAGAATTCTGAGCCATATAAGCCTAGGTACTTTGATACTGTGCCTACATATTTCTAATTATAGTTTTGCCTCCAGTTGGAGATTATCAGAAATCTCAGGTATTAGTTTTCTATAAAAATAACATATTGCATTTTGGGCCAAGAAAGTATAGGAAGTTTTCAATGAACTATAAATACAGTGATGTTAAGATTCTTAAGAAACCTTTTCAGAACATGAACACAATGAAGCAATTTGTATGCAATTATTAAATACGCCCTCATCTTCTGATCTTTCCTATTATAATCAGTAATTACATTTCTTTTAAGAAAAATCCCATAGGTGTTGCATTTTTAACATTCAATCAAAGAGTTAAATAAATTAATTCCATTTAGTGGTGGATTTCTTTTCCTATATTCACTTACTCTTATCACCATCTTGAGTTTCATGTGAATTAATATTAAAATATATAATAAAATAATAACCCTAATTTTCTAGCAAATGTTTCTAGCTTTAATTAAAAAAAAAAACAACAAAGCTTAGTAATCAAGGGACGTCATTTAGCTTTTGAATTTAGCATACATTTACATATGTATGTAGCATACCTATGTTAAGCTTTGTCTTATTATTACAATACCAAATAGAATGTTCTCCCAGCCTCAGAGTTATTGCCTGGAAGAGGGATTTATGCATGTGAACATTCAAAATGTTTTATTAACTGAAAATAGACATATGCAGATGATAATTTGTGAATAAAAAGGAAAATAGTCCATTTTATTTAGGGAAAGTAGTGAAGGTTTTCCTGAAGAGATTAAAATGGCTTTGAGTTTTCAAAGATGAACAAGTGTTAATGGAAAAGAGAGCTTGGGATGGTGTGGAAGATTGTAGATATAGTTTAGGAAGAAGGGAAATACAAATGTTAGAGTCAAACGTTTGCAATAGCTTGCTGTTTTCTGGAACTGTATACAATTTTATCAGTCTTGAGAATGAGACCTATCAGTGAGGATTAGGGAAAGGGTGACTACAGAGAGTCCTAAAGAGAGAAGCAGAGAATCAGAGAAAGCTTAAGGAATTTGTATACAAGTTGAAGAAATACTAACTTTATTTTCCTAAGTAAGGAAAAATCAGTGTTGGATATTATGCAAAGAAATTACACGATCCTAATTTTTTACCCATGATAATACTTGGAATATTTATGATGTATTTATTATTCAAAGTGATTTCTTTTTATCTGTAGGGTTTTTTTAAAATTGTTACTTTGTAGTGTCCTGATCTCTAAAATTAGACCTTGAGTCTAAGTTTTATTGTTGCAACTAAGAGAAGACACAAATTAGACAGAAAAAGATGAAACCAATTAGACAGATTCTTTAAAAAGCAAATCATAGATTTAAAGTCAAAGTTTTCCATGAAAAGAACCAGGCTTTTTGAAAGGGGAAATATTTTTGAAATCTAAAATATTAATTGTCAGATATACTCTGCTTAGTGCTTGCATCACACGCAACTTGGGAGAGAAAATGCAGAATAATTTAAGAGATGCTTTTATTTTTTTCTCCTGGCTACCTGGAGGGGAGATAGAAAGATGTGACAGGAAAATCTTTAGAGTGGGAGAGATGAACGATAGAATAAATCCTTTGTAGATGCTAAGAGTCAGAATGTTAAAAGAAGTTAGAATGTAGAAATCCCATACAAGTTTAGAGTTATCTCAGAGCACTAGAACCCTTATGGTTCACTTCTCACAGTGTAGTCTTGGTCTACTCTGAGCCTCCTGGAGAAGTTGTGCATCCATTATGATATCTGAGGAGTGACGTAGCAATAGCTCAGTAAGTCAAGTTGACTGAGAGATTTTACAGGAGTCCTAGACTGTCTTACAAATCCTTATGTGGCACATGCAGGGAAGGTAACCAAGAGTTCCCGAATACTTTAAAACCTTAAAAATGCATGCTTTTTTCCCCCCAAAAGTGGATGTGTATTAACTACTTTTATCATTTTATTCACTTCCTTGATACACAGACATTACATATATATTTCTCCAATTCCTTATTTATCTAAACTAACAAAATGAAAAAAAAACTCTCCTGAGAAACACTTTCTTTTTCATTTTGATTGTTAATGTTTTGATTTCCTAGATTTCTGTATTCTGCCACTTACACTTTAATCTATTTCATGTTCTCAGGATGTTGGGGATGTCAATATCAGATTTAGAATCCAAACTCTAACACTGAGGCAAACTAAGATGTGAGTAAGCTAAATACTAGACTTCTGTATTATGCAGGTACCCTAGAGGGTATCTTAGCTGAGCCTAGATCGGTAGGTTCTGGGTGATTTTTAGGAGGCATTTGTTCAATTTGTCTATGTAGACAAGAATCCCTGAAGTTCTTGGTATCTCCAAATATTAAATCAACTGTTACAGTAAAACAAACAAACATCAGTAAGCTCTACACTAGAAACAACAACAACAATAAAAGTGACTTGCCTTAAAAAAAAAAGTCTTAGTAAGTAGAACCTTGCATTAACATTGACTTCTAAGTTCAACACCTTTCTATTACACTCTGCTAACAACATCAAAGTATGAATCAGTAAAATATAAAATATAATATATTAATAAAAGCAAGTGGAACATTTAACTACTTTAACTTAACAATGACATTTTAGGACTTTGAAATATTAAACTAACCTTGGCCATGGTGAGGTTCACATAAGTTAATATGATACCCAAGTGTGAGTAGATAACTCGTCAAAGTATTGTTACCAAATGGTTCCAGTAATGATTTTAGTTTAATTTATAATTTATTAATCTAAGCTGTCTTCTTTGAAGTAATAGAAAAAACAAAATTACAGTAATATTCTATTTATCTATAGGGTAGAGAAGCTAGCTAGATATTTAGTTTTTGAGATTATATGATTAATGTAGGGCAAACATAAAATGATATGATCTGAGAGAGGTGGCATCAAACATTTTTTTCCAGAATTGGTTGGGGAAGAAACCACACCATTTTGAGATAAGGGTAAAAAATGACAAAGGATCTTGATTTCAGTAGCGTACTGATACACAGCAGAAATGCATATTCTGATTTTTTTAATATTATTTTTAACATCTATGCACTTTTTAAACACCATTACTGAAGTCTTTAATAAACAATAATCTATTCTCTGTCTCTGTCTTTTATTATAAGAGAAAGTAGAAATGGAATTAAATTCAAAAATAAAGGAGCCATTGTAAAACCTACTTTTAAAAATAAAGCTTTTGATTTAAGTCTAGAATATTATTGATTATTTAATGTCATAATATTGGAATAAAAATGAAATGGAGAGTGAGAAGGGGAAAATATGCATGCTATTCATAATGAAAAAAAGTAAAAGCAGGTTGAATGAATTATGGTTGCTGTTGTGATGGGACATAACATTCAGTCTGTAATGGAGCATGTAGATAATAGGACAATGCACTTAAAAAGAAGCTTTTTGCACAAAATTGAGCATGACATAATTGCAGTTTCAGTTAACAAAAAAGACCTTGATTCCTGGATGTGTTTATCTGAAATATGGGTGGTAATTCAAAACAAAAAAAAGATGATTTAGATCTTCAAGTAAAATATATATATATATATATGCATATATTTGTGTACATAAACCAGAAAAACAATTCATGGTAAATAAATGTCTAAATTGAATCAGTCTAATTCATATTGTATTTTATTGTGTTCTTGGTCAATCAAGAGTCTGATTTGTGAGTGAAATTATTATTGAAAACCTTAGGTATATTTTGGTTAGGATTTTCAGTGACTGTGGTTTCCTATTATCCACATTATAGTTTTAAGTCTAGCAAATTATTTTTATCAGTTTGCTGCAAGATAATCAATCTCTGGTGAATTGAGCCTTTTGAATAGGATAATCAACTCTTCATTATAAATCACAATGTCTGTATAGTTAGGGATCTGTATTTACCATAAGAAGTTGACAGATCATAAGGCCCTCTTTTGAATATATACAATTAAAATAAGCAATAAAGAGGAAGATATTTTAAAATCTCTGTATGGCTGGACTCTACCAGTAAGTGAAATCTTTCATAGAAATAAATACATAAATGTACAAAAGCATTATATTTTAAGGATTGGGTACTCTGTGTATTAAAGTACAGTTTTATATGTCCTCAGGAAATAGTTAACTTAAAATTAAACCTACAAAAAAGCAATTAGAAAGTCTGTAATTTCCACACTGTTTTAAAAGCCATATAAAACATGTAATGCCTGTATTTCCTCTGTATTCTAATTCTAGAGAGATGCACTTATTTATTAAGTTACTGAGCATATTTAGAGGCATGCCCTATCTCCCAGGCTCTTTGTTAAAAGCTAGGGTTAGAGATAGATTTAATTTAGCACCCAGTGGAAAATTCAGACAAGAAAATCAAGAATTATAACACAGTATATGAGTACTAAATTTACATGTATCCATAGAACGTTACAAAGGCATGGTACAAGATACACCTTCAGTCTGAAGAAGTAAGGGAAGACTAGGACTCAAACTAATAGAACATGTACTAGACCAAGCCAGAATAAAGTGGTTTTCAGACCCGTAAAGACAAGAAACATATAAAATAATACTAAGTGATGAGTTAAGTAACCAATGTTAAGTAGCTGGGCAACAAAAATTATCTCAGAGTATCAGACAGTTAAGGCATAGTTCAAAGTCCCCTGTATCATACTAAGATTCAACAAACAGTAAATAGCTATTAAATTATTTTGAACAGAGTAAGACATGCATGATTAATTTTTATTTAAAAATGCACTTTGAAATGAGTGTGGGTGATGAACTTAAGAAGGCAAATGAGAAATTTTGGAGAGAGAGAGAAAAGAGAGGAAAGAGAGAGAGAGAGAGAGAGAAACTTTAAGAGGCTGTATTATTTACCTAGGTGAGAGAGTGACCTAAGGCTATAAAGTTGAGAGTGGAAATTAATGAAATAGAAAATACATGCTATAGAATGTATAGAATAATTTTAAAATAATTTTAAAGCACCATTAAAATTGATAAAAGAAATAAGAAATTTAGTTAAGGAAAAGAAGAGAGATTGAACATAGACCAATATCATGAGTAAAAAGGACATCATTACAAATGCTTTATACAGTAAAAAGATAACAAGACAGCATTTCTGCTGATAAACTTCACATTTTTGACGAAATGGACATATTTATCAAATCCTGGACAAAATAATTTATCACAACTGACAGAGAAAAATATAGTAAATGTGAAGTATCCTATAACTACCAAGGAAATTTAAAGTTAAAGTTAAAATCCACTCTCCTCACAAAGAAAATTTCATAAATGAAGTTCAAACTGTGTCACTAGAGCTAATGTCTTTCCCTAAAATGTTAAGAAAGAAATAACAGCAGTCTTAATCAGTCATCCAGAATAATAAGTAAATAAATAGAAATATTTCTTAAAATGTTTAAGGAGGCCAATATAACATAGATACCAACTGTGGAAAACAATGCAAAATAACACTCAAGACCATGAATATCAATACAAAATTCTTAATAATATAGTAGCAAACCAATCTAGCTATAAAAAAATAATAACACACCCTCACAAACTTGAGTTTGTTCCAAGAATGCATGTTATTTACTATCAATTAATATAATTCAACAAATTAGAAGAACAAAGAAGAAAGAGTAAAATGATCACCTCAACATGAAGAAGAGCATTATATTTAACATCCAGTTAATAAAGGAGACCTGTAGAAAAACTTACACTAAAGAACATATTAATACCAAAAATTTGTGAATGCTTCTGGACTAGAATGGCCACTGTTAACCCTTCTATTCACTTTTGACCTGGAAACTGTAGCTAGTGCAATAAGACAAGAAATGTATGAGATGTCTATACAAAAAGCTATAAATCATCAGTGTGACAAATTAAAGGTCCAAATAAATGAAAGTATTAGACGGAACAATATAAAATATTACTTTAATAGGCATAAACTATTTAACATAAGCAATTTGGTTTTAATACTCAGTATTGTAAAAATGTGAAATCTTTCCAAATTTATCTATTGATTGACCAGAATTCTATAGAAATCCCAATGTTATTTTTGTAGAAATTGATAAGATAATTTGTTTATTTTTTTGGTAACTAGAAATAGCCAAGGACAATAAACAGAAATGTGAAGCAGAAGAACACTGATGTACTTATGTTATCGGATGTCAGGTCATATTTAAATTACTGTACTGAAACATTATGATAGCAACATGAACATGACCAATAGGGAGTCCAGAAATATAAACAATCCACATATGGACACCTGTTTTATGACAATGATGGCATTGCATGAAAATAGAGAGAAGAAGGTGTTTCTATAATAGTGCTAGGTTTGAGTTTCAACATGAAGGAAAAAGCAGAACCTAAACCTCTGCCTTGTGTAGTATAATAAACAAAAAACAATTTCTGGTAGCTCTTAGATCTGAATGTGAAAATTAAAATAATAAGGCTTCTAGCAGATGATAGGTAAAAATGTTTTAATGAACCTTGGGGGAGAAAAATATTTTTTAGATGAGACAAAAAAATACAAGCTTTAAACAAAAAAAATGTATTAGCCTACATTAAAATGAAGAATTTTTGTTCATTACTAAATGTGAGAATGAAAATGTAAGCCATGGAAGGAAAGGACATAGTTGTAACACATACATCCATCAGAGGGCTGTATCTTTAATATAAAATAACTCCTATTGATAAGAAAAAGACAAAATCCCAAGAGAAATGATTGACAGATTTGAAATGGTGCTTTACCAATGATATCCAATTGAATAAAAAATATGAAAAGTGGCCCAATTTCATTTGTTGTCAGGGGAACATAAATTAAAACTAATATGAGATACTAACATCTACCCCTTGAGAATTGCTAAAATTAATAAACTTTTGAATACAAGCTGATATGAAGCAATAACAACTATCATTTTGTTCTCATCTGAATGACAATCAAAACCCACTTGGGAAAATGTTAGGCATTTTCTATTAAAGGTAATATGCTATTGCAAGTTTACTAGTGGGTATATACCACAGAAATTTATGCACATATGCACCCAAATGTACAAGAATGTGCTTAGTAAAGTTATTTGTATTTGCCCCAAATTAAAAAAAAAAATGCATCAATATTATAATACAAGTAGATTTTTAGCACATTCCCAAAGTTAAATACTGTACAAGAAGGGGTAAACTATATTGACATATAACTATTGATTTATAAGATCTAAAGATTCTTTTTTGACAGTGAGACATAATAGCATCACTGGGATAAATGAAAGGCAGACTTTTTGTTGTTGTTGTTATTTACAGCTCTAAATGAGAGAAAGCTGCCAAGCAAGGACAGGTAGGGTTTGCACCCAGTGTAACAGCAAACTAAAGCTGTAGGGGGCAGCATGTGTATGGGAAATGGGATGCAGTTAGCTAGGTTTTGTGGAATTCCTGTGGACTGGCTATTTTGAATAATTTCAGCAGACCCTGGCACTTGGTAGATGTGTCTGGTGGTCTGGTACCTAGCCCTGGGGCAATTAGTTAGTGCTGACGCACAGTGACTCAGAGTATGAGAGCCTGACAAAGGAAGTGTTTAAGATAGGGACTTAATCAGCAGATCATAAAGAGGACCTAACCAACCCCTAGCCAGGGCCTCAAGACTGAGTCAAGACAGCATTATTTATTATACATATGAATTACAAAGACAATACTTAGTGAAAAAAGCCAAAGGAAATATTCTTCACAATTTCATTTATATAAAGATGAACTTTAAAAACAATGATAATATATCCATTCAGAAGTCAATTTAGTAGTTTCTTTGAAGGTCTAGAGAAGAGGTTCTGATTGAGAGTGGGTATAAGTTGGAGCTCTGAGAGTCTGGTAAAGCTCTTTTTCTTCATTGTATAGTGGTTCACTTTTTCACAATTTATTTAGCTATATATTTACAACATTTTTATGTTAGTTTTATTTCAACAGAAAAAAATATATATACACACACATATATAAAAACAAACTAATATACATTAGGCTTTGTACAGCCATTCATTTATAAAATCTAAATGGAGTGTTAAAAGTCTGAATTTAACTCAACTGAATGTAAGTTTTGCCATCAAATAAGTACAGGGATATCAAATGTGTTCATTTTATAAGAAGTGATTCTTTCAAGAAAGCTGCTAATTTATTATCTCCCGTAAAATAGAGTTTGTTATGAGTAATTAGGAAGAGAGCATAACTAAAAGGGCAATCCACAAGAGAGTTTGTTTTCCCATCAGTCTTGTATTAGATTAAAAAAAGCATTAAAGTTTCTTGTAAAATGGCCAAAGTAATTATTACAAAAACTAATACTAGAAGAGAAAACTAGTTAGAAACTAGAAATGGAGAGCAAATGTAAAATAATTAACTGGATAAGTCATTATAACACTTGGAAAAAAATACTTTGATGACTCATAACAACTAAATGGCAATAATGAGCATCACTTCGTCTAACAGCTACATTAACTAACGGTAATCAAATTTCATCCTGAAGGGGGTTCAGCAAAATCAAAAATAATTTAAAAGATAGTATCAAGTTGTAAGGATCTAATGTACAACACAGTGATCATAGTTAATAATACCATATTGTAGTTTTGATTTGTATTTCTCTGATACTTAGTGATATTGAGCACTTTTTCATGTGGGCTATTTGTATGTCTTCATTGGAAAGTTGCTTGCTTAGGTCTTCTGCCCATTTTTGGATTGGGTTGTTGTTTTTTGTTTGTTTGTTATTAAGTTGTATGAGCTGTTTATAGATTCTGGAAATTAAGCCCTTGTCAGTCGCATCATTTGTATATACTTTCTCCCATTCTGTAGGTTGTCTTTTTGTTTTGTTGATGGTTTCCTTTTGTCATTCTAAGTGAAGTAAGCCAGAAAGAGAAAGAAAAATACCATATGATATCACTTATATCTGGAATCTAAAAAGAAAAAAAAAAAAAGACCAAGTGAACTTTTTTACAAAACAGAAACAGACTTACAATGTAGAAAACAAATTAATGGTTACCAGAGCAGGTAGGAAGGGGTAAATTGAGAGTTCAAGATTTGCAGATACTGACTACTGTATATAAAACAGATAAACAAGTTTCTTATATAGCACAGGGAACTATATTCAATATCTTGTAGTAACCTATAATGAAAAAGAATATGAAAACAAATATACGTATGTATATGGATGACTGAAGCATTAGGCTCTACACCAGAAACTGACACAACATGGTAGAATGACTATACTTCAATACAAAATAATAATACTACATTGTATACTCAAGATTTGCTAAGAGAGTAGATCATTGGCACTCTCACGAAGAAAGGGGGGAGCAAAAAGAGGTGATACATACATCAGGTCCCCACTGTACACTTCAAACCTAGTACAATTTAATGTGTCAATTATACTTCAATAAAGCAGATAAAAAGATTCTTCGAAACAAACGAAACATCACAGGCATACCTCATTTTATTGTGCTTTGCTTCATTGTGCTTCACAAGATACTGCTTTTTTTACAAAGGGAAGGCTTGTGGCAACAGTGCATTAAGCAAGCCTGTCAGTGCCCTTTTTCCAACAGCATTTGCTCACTTCATGCCTCTGTGTCACGTTTTGTTAATTCTTGCGATATTTCAAACTTTTTCATTATTATTATATTTGTTGTGGTAACCTATGATCAATGATCTTTGATATTGCCAAAAGATTATAACTCACTGAAGGCTCAGATAATGGTTAGCATTTTTTAGCAAAAAAGAGTTTTTAAAACAAGATGTGCAGATTTTTTTTAGACATAGTGTTATTACACACTTAATTGACTACATTATCGTGCACTGGCATATCAAAACATTCATATGACTTGCTTTATTGCAATATTTACTTTATTGTGTTCATGTGGAACCAAACCTACAGTATCTTCAAGCATACCTGTAACTATAGATGACCATCTCAGGTAATTCCGGAAAATACAGAGAACTCTCTTTTATGAGGCTTCTTCTGCAGCACTCCTCAAATGACATCTAAACAAGAAGAAATTATATTCTGTTTGATGCAAGGAAGTCCAGGCTATGCCTATTTTCCACCATAATCATTAATAATAGTCCTTTATCCTCTCAAGTTTCCCTCTGTGGACTAAAATTATATGGCTACTCAAAAACAAGTAATTATCTACTGGCCTCTTTGTGCATCAAATAATTAAGCCACTTTTTAATATTCAGGAGGCTTAACCATTAATTTAATCTGAGTATCAACCCATAAGAATATAACTGATTAGAATACTTCTTACGTCATGACCTATTCGTATTACCAAAATTTTAAAGCAACATCAGTGTCAGCTTATGTACTGAATATCATGGTCGTAATTTTTTAATGGATTTTCTATTTATTGAATTTTCAGAACTTATGCACAGTGAGTAACTAATCATTTTAGCCCTGAAATTATGGCAAATTATTTATGACTTGGTATTATTCAGCTAAGGAATGCACATACATTTTGATATTCTTTAGAACTCTTGAAACAAAAATCCATTCTTCTAAAATACTATTTCTGGGAGGTAGTTAGTATATTTATGTAGGTTCTGAATCTTATTTTTTAGTTTGTTTTTTAAAAAGTGACATGTATGTAATAATAAATTATCCAAACAGGTACGTAGCTAGATAAATGAAAGTCTGTGAATTTGTAATTTGCCAAATGGTTTGGAACAGATATTAATTTTACTTCCTAATGTAGATATTATAATTTGCAAAGATGTCTTAGAATATAATTTAAAAAGTAATTATTTTCTCATTTACAGAAAGATCATAAAATATTTTAATGTATGTGTGATTGAATATCTAATTATAGCTTTATATTAGAGAGATAAGCATCTTCTTTTGCAGCTTTGTATTTTAGCTGTAATTTTTTAGCAATTTAAATATTTGATACTAGTTTTAATACAGTAAAAATATTAATGTGTGATATGTATGTAGAACACGTTAGAAAAAAAAGTTATACTTTAGATATAGTGGAGGGATCGCCAGTACAAATATTATAAAATTTGAGTGTAGACTAAACTAAAAAATGCTATTTGAATACGTTTGTATACATGCTTTGTCATGTAACTGAGTGTGCTTTATGCTTATGTCCTTAAATAAAATTTTTGATTATATATAGAGATATTCAGGAATAGGCTTTGCCTTTCATACACAGCAAATTACTACAACAACATCAGGTGTAACTAGAAATTAAAAGACATGTGTTTGTACGTACTTCTTTAGGAAAATTCACAGTCTTGTGGTTCAGATTTAACATTCCTGAAAACCTTTCAGATAAACACAAGCGATCATGGCTGTGAGGAGGTGTGATGCAGAGCAGGCAACCCAGAGAACATAATGATTCCGTTGAGCCAGGGCCTTCAAAAGCCCAGTCTCTAAATAGCATGCCAACAGATTCAGGACTTTCAGCCTAAACAGAAAATGCATTAATGTTGTTTTTAATGCATAAGAGAGTCTTCTAAGGAAAGGCTTTAAGCCGAGTGAAATTTGGAATGACTTGTATTCCAAATGACCTTTTGTTTTATAATAAGCAGAAGTGAAAATGGGCACTGATCTGACCTATAGACATTTTTTTATTAAGATCTTTAAATTTGATTATTTATAATTAATTTCATCATCTAAATTTTCTTGGCACTTGTTAAGCATTTATTTACACCAGATTGTGTAAGGGAAGGTGCAATGTTAGCAAGGACTCTTATTTTAAACTAACTTTATATCAGTTTTTCAAGATATGATCTAGTAAATTAAGTTTTCTGGTATATAAAAACAAGTGTTTATTTTTGTAGAAATCAAAATTTGGGGGCATAGGAATTTATTATGCTTGGGAGGTAATTTACCTACTGGATAGTATCTAGGTCAAGAATTTAGATAAGGTAATCTGGGACTTCATAGCCTGGAATTTTTCCCACATTGTAGGCTGAGGAAAGGATGAAAGATGTCCGTGTCTAGACTACTTACTATCATTTATCAGCATACACAAAGAAGAAAAGATTAAGAAATGGTCTTCACGTACAGTGAGCTTGGCTATAACACTTGCTTATGAACACAATTTGTCCTGAGACAACTGATGTATTAGGGAACAATTGTAGCATGATGCAGATTTCACATTTACTTATACCTTATTTCATCTGTGGGAAATTAGGTGGATGCAGAAAACTATAAACAGATGAGTTCACGAACACACACAAACACATACAACACCTCAAATGTCTTTCACTACCATAGTTAGCCATGTGTTATGAGCCACACCTGTTCTCATCTTGTAGTACAACAGTCTGTTAGATTTTAGACAACCATCCTTCCATCACTTCATGAAGCCTCACAAGCTACAATCCTTCTACAAGCAAACTTCAGGTCTATTCCCTATGTGTTTATACATTCTTAATCATTTAATACATGTAAAACTGTTTTTTGTTAGGTTTCAATTTTTTTTAATGTGACTAACTTTTTTAGTGTGTTGACCCCAACCACATTTTTCCCATAAGCCCTCTGTTTTTATTGTACAACTTTCCATAAGAGCACTTATTTTGTGCTATAGCAGAACTGATTATACTATATATTTAATATGAGAATAAGGAACGTGGGGTGAATGATAGCAAGATTCCAAACACTTTAACAATTCAATTCAACCATTAATAAAATAAAATCAGCAATCAAAGTCTCTGTTTACTAAAAGAAAAAAGCTCCAAGAAAAATCATAAATATATACGTATATGTACATATGAATAAGTGATATATGTATATGTGTGTGTATATATAAACATATATGTATATGTGTGTGTGTGTGTGTTTAATTTAGTTACACCCTTACTTCCATGCTTGTGGGACTAGGAAGAAAATACCAATGCTCCTCTTTCAGGTTAAGCCAAAAAAAAAAACAAAAAACCCTCAAACTTAAAAATACGTACACGCTTCAAAAAGTATACATGCTAATTAACATAATAAACTTTAGGGCATGTATTATAAGTAATGAAAGTCTCATATGTCTTGAGTATGTACTGATTAAGGTCTTGTATAGAACATAATTTTAAAGTCTCAGTGTATTCCAAAGCACTATTGCTTAATTTAAATAAATTTTCAAGTACAGCAGTCTTGATGACAAAAAGTAAAACATTTACATAAGTAATAGCATAAATCTGAGTTTGGCTAATTGGTCAGTAAGTAAATATTTTCAGCTTTGCAAGCTGTGTATGGTCTCTGTTATAACTACTCAACTTTGCAATTATAGGGAGAAAGCAGCTATAGACAATGTGTAAACAAGTGGGCATGACTGCATTCCAATAAAACTTTATTGATAAAAACAGGCAGTCAGATTGGTCTTCAGTTCACTGACCCTGTAATACATACCACAATCATTTACATTGTTATGAATGTGACAATTACTAATATTTTAACAAATCTTTAAATTATAGAACCCTAGCATATATCTTCTAATTTAATCCTCACCAAATCTCCAGCAGATATATAATATTATTAAAAATTCTAGATAAAGAAGTTCTCTCTTAATAAGATTTAGTAATTTGATTAAATATTAAAAGATTAATATGAATCAAAAGCAAAAACCAGAATTTTTTACTCAGTATTTATTACTCTAAATACTATGACACATAGAGCTTCAGTTTGCTTAGAAAAGGAAGAGTTATATCAATTCTTAGGGAAAAGTTATGTGTTACCTTTATGTAAGCTCTAAATTACATTTCTTATGAATGTAATTTAGATGGTAATTTAAATAGGGGATATCAAGTAATAATGTGACTAGATAGCCAATTAATATTATATCTCTAAGGTTTCAAACTTCAGATGATAAGATCTATCTGATGAAGTATACAAGGCCCCTGTGAGAACACTCAAAATATAAAGCCAGGTATGAAAACCAGGACAGCAGTTTTGTCTTAGCTTTCTTGAATTTTGAGAATAAAGTACTCAAGGAAAAAACTGACTTGTCAAACTCGAGACATGACCCCTTAAGTTGCAATCCAACTAATGGATCTAGTGACTATAGTAGCTAAGTGTATTAGTATCAAATTTTCCTTCAGAAAATAAATATGCAAAATATTACTAAAATTATCCCTACCATAAAATGTACTTTAACCTGACTTTTATTTTCTTGACAAAGCTAAATATAAATAACAAATAAATGAATGGTGAATGATTCTGAGTGTATGATTGGATTAGTAGCTCTGACAGCATTTCAACATTGTTCACGATACCATATTCAGAATATTAATGACTGGCGTTATTGTTAGGTGAACCTTTCATGAATAATCCATTACTATAAAAACAGCATGTGATATGGTTTGACTCATTAGGTATCTTTACTAGGCAGCACTCCTATTAGAATTCCTAAAGTATATGCCAATATGCCGTATGTAATTGAAACAGTTTTCAATGTTAAACTTGATGTATGAGATATTCCATAAGATTTTCATTCTCATATTGATATATTGATATAACCTTTAGCCTTCTTTTATTAATCTTGTAACTGTTTACAAAATTATTCCCCAATATAAAAATAATCTTGTTTTTTAAGTCTATTATCTTATATTGAACATATGTTATATCTTGAAATAGCAATATTTAATTCTTATAAAGTTGTTATGATTTCCTTTATAGGCATTTCTACAAATTAAACAAATAGGGTTTTTAATATTTGAAGAATATCAGTGAATGAAAAATATATTTTTACAATCTATAGGGTAATAAAATATCTTTGCCAATGTAAAAGTAAACATAATATTTTATTTATTGTAGAGTGTCTTTTCTCACTGTCACCTCCAAACAACTTTGAAATCTCTCATTGAACTTTCATTTTCAAGTATGTTATTTTTAAATTATATAAATATAAAAATAATAAAAATAAGGTCATTTAAAAATCTTTTGGAGATCTAATATTAAAGATCTTAAAGACATTGTTTAAGATGACACTATATTTTATAAATGGAGCCTTGAGACAAATTGCTCTTATAATTACTGTCAGTTTTTTTTTCTCTCTCTTAAGGAATTGTGGTACTTCATTTTTATCAATTATTGAGGATTGTGTATATTTTATTCTCCTGTATTATTTTGGTTTCAAGAAGCATAGAACAGTCCTTAACAGAGTAAAGTGAAGGCACTCTCTGCTTTTGTTGTAAAAAGAGGTAGGAAAATTTGGAGGACAGGAATTCCAAGTGAGGCAGCATGGGGGTGGGCCTGGAGAGTGAGCTGTTTTCCCCTCCAAGGATACTGTCCTGCTGTAGTTACAAAGGGGATAGTGTGGGGTTTGGGAACTTGAACCACCAATGGCAATCTAGGTTCTCCGCAGCATTTACTTCTGTTATCCTCCCGGCTCTTAGGATACCTTTGTTAAGCACTAGCCTGGACTTACATGGACTTTTGACAAGTTTTCTAGAAAGGTAATTGCTCTTCCCCAAAACCAAATTAGCAGTAAGTGCATGACCTCCACAAGGAAATCATGAAGAACAAGGATTGAAGAGAAAGAAAGAATTCAGAAGCAGCTAGAGATTCTTTTCCTTCGTAGTAGGAAAAAAGTGGCATGAAAAATAGGGTGAGTTTATTAAGCTATAAATATTACTCAGGAATTCCCAAAAATGTATTGAGGAAGGAACCCAAAGGTACTATGGCAGTTTTTTTTGCTTATTGATGCCTGAAGGAGGATCTCAGAATTAGCAATTATTTTATTATTTAAAGAGTGTCTGACATTAATTCTAACACAAAATGTTGATGTGACACAGCTAGTTATTTATATCCTAAATTTCCAGTAAAATGTACAGTTGAATTTTCATTTATTTTTGGATATCTGTTTCTCTAAACCAACATTTTTCTAAGGTAGCTGTGACTGAAAATTGGGTTTAACTTTTTTATCGAGATACGATTCAAATACATTATATTAGTTTTAGATGTACAACATGATGATTCAATATATGTATATACTATGAAATGATCACTATAATAGATCAAGTTGATATCCTTTACCACACATAGTTACATATTTTTTTCTTGTGATGAAAACTTTTAAGATCTACTTTCTTAGCCACTTTCAAATATATAATACAATGTTATTAACTATAGTCACTATGCTGTCCATTACATGCCCAGAACTTACTTATTTTGTAAGTGGAAGTTTGTAGCTTTTGACCACCTTCACTCATTTCACCAGCTCCCCCAGACCTCCGACCTCTGGCAACCACAGAGTTTAACTTTAAACATAGGCATCTTGATGGCAAAGTTTATTCCCTTAACCTTCACACTGTAAAAGACAGGGTATAATATGCTGATGGTAAAGAAATGCCATATGTTTATAAAAATTTTGACTTAGAGAAATAGTCAACTTACAGAAAGAGTAGAAAAATGAAAAATATCATGCCTCTGAATATATTTAAAAATATTCCCAGACACTGTCATACTAGTGAAACACAGTTTTGCATTTACATTAGTAAAATTACATGCCAGTTAATCTAGTAGTTGTATACTTCTTACTCTTTACCAACTCTTATAGAAGAGAGCAGGTAGTATGTATCATGTCCTTAATGACCTTAGAATTAGACTGTTAAAGCAAATAAACAGTCCTGAAAAATAAATGTTGACGTCTTTGGATTCCAATGTCATATTCCAGTCAATTGCATGTACATAAGGGAAGATGCTTTTTAAGAAAGACTCCCTTGGCCTCTGATTCTGGCTTAGGTCTTCTCACTCAGCAGCAGTGCCGTCTCCAGTCAGTGAAGAAACTACATGCTCAGTGCTGTTTGAACCCCTTCTTTCCTTTCCTTTCTCCCAAACTTGGTTCCTTTAAGTCCTTTCTGTGTTCCAGTGATGCCTCTCTCCATTAGTATACACTAAACTATGTTGTGCTGAATGGCATGTGGAGTTTGGACTCAGCCGTAGGGAGGAAGTGGGAAGAGCTCTGTTCCCCAGGGTCTGTTGTCCAGTGAGCACATGCACATTGTGTGGTCCTTTCACTCTATCAGATCGATCAACTTCTGGGCACCAGTTCTGAACTGTTATCTTGAAAGTACTATCTACTTAATTATTTTTATTGTGGATTGCTACTGGCTAAGCCTATAGGACGAAACAAGAAAAATAAAATAGACTCGCATTCTTCCCACCTATGGATCCATTGAGCTCTTACTTCTTTTCTTGGTGGTGAATTAGAATTGCGTTGCTACCAGATGACCTCCGTATACCAGGAAATGCCAACAGTATTGCAGGCATTCCCCCCTCAGTCTTTGTCTGGGATTCATGTGCTAAATTTTCAATCCAAATGCTGCTATCTCTAGATTGAAATCTGTGGGAAACGGGTGGCTTCTTTCCATAGTTGAAGCTGTTGATTCTCCCTTATCCTGAAATCAAGGATTTTATGGGTCCCTACTCTGGAGTTTCTGGCTGCCCATCATCATTTCTATGTCTTTTTCTTTCTTGACAAAGGCAAGAACCTGTTATTGTTGGTATTCGAGAAATTGTTACAAATAAATAGTTTAATCTCTATCTTTTGATCCTCTTGTGATTAAGACATTATTGCAAAAGCACTCCTCAACAAGCTCAGCTCCAGTATCTAATTGCTCTAAAAGGAAACATAGCCTGTAATAAGGCGAGGCTCCACTGATCTAAAAAATAATGTCTTTAAAAAAAAAACAAGGTTCATTTTTATTATCAGACATAATTTTAGCTGATATGAATTCAGTAACAAGACAATCTCTACAATCTCTATTAACATACCAGAGAGTTTTAAACAGCTATGTTGAAATATAATTTTTATAACATAAAGTTTATCCATCATAAGTTTACATCTCAATAATTTAATAAATTTATGGAGCTGTCACAGCAATCTAGGTTTAACATATTTTCTCATCTCAAAAAGTTCCCTTGTGCTTATTAGCAGTTAATCCCTGCTTCTACTCCTGGCCCTAGGCAACAACTGATTGTTCTATGAATTTATCTCTGCTAGACATTTCAAGTAAATAGAATTATACCAAGTGTAGTATTTTGCATCCTTTCACTTACTGTAATGTTTTTGAGATTCATCCAGCTTGTACTATGTATCAGTAGTTGGTTCCTTTAATTTGCTGAATGGTATTCCATTGCATGGATATACCAGATTTGTTCATCCACTCACAAGTTGATAGGCATTTGGTTTGTTTCCACTTTGGGATATTGTCAGTAATGCTATTCTAAACATGTGTGTACCTGTCTTTGAGTGTATATATATTTGATTATAAAGTAAGCTTATATTTAATATTTAAAAAAAATTGAAAACCTATTTTCCAAAATGAGTATACCATTTTACATTCCCCTCAGCAATGTAAGATTGTTCAGGTTTGCTTACAACTTTGCCAAGACTTGGTATTGTCTTTTTTTTTTATTATAACCATCCTAGTAGGTATACAGAGGTACTTCATTGTAGTTCTATTTTCCAGTTTCTTAATGATTAATGCTATTGAGTATCTTTTCTTGTGCTTATTAGCAATCAATGCATTTTCATAAAATTCAGGAAGATTTTGGATTAAAAAAATTCTACCCATTTCTCTCCTCACTTTTTGGGACTCCATTTGCAAGTATGTTAGACTGCTTAATGTTCTATCACTGGCCTCTGAGGCTCTGTTTATTTTTCTCTTCAAGCTTGTTTTTTCCTCTCTGTTCATCAAATTGGTTAATTTTTACTGATTAATATCCAAATTTATCACTTCTTGTAGCATCACAAATCTGAAGTTGATTAAACTTATTTAATATTTTAGTTAAGTTATCATATTCTTAAATTCCATAATTTCATTTTGGTTCTTTTAACACCCAACAAATCTCTATTTATTAAATTTTATTGCCACACTTTAAAAATTTTTTTAGAGCTTATTTTCTTTTTCTTTAAATGTGTTTATTTACTTTTAATTTTTTAATGGAAATATAATTCCAACAATGTGTTAGTTTCTGGTATACAGCAAAGTGATTCAGTTATACATACATATTATTTTTCAGATTATTTTCCATTATAGGTTATTATAAGGTATTGAATATAGTTCCCGGTGCTATACAGTAGGACCTTGTTGTTTATCTGAGTGTATTTATAATAGCTGAAATAATTCTCCATGGGAATAGGAATAACCTCTATAAAGTGTTTTTATTTTTCTAAGTATAGATCACAATTTCCTGTTTATTTCCATATCCCATAATATTTTAAGTTGAAAATTGAGTATTTTCATAATATATTTTATATATTAATTATTTTAATTATTATAAATATATTTTATATTAATATATTCAATAATTTATTAATATAAATATAATTATTATATTAGTATATTTTATCTACTCTCAATTCTCAATCCTGTTATTTTCTCTGAAGATTGTTTTCATTGTTTTTTGTTTGTTAGCTTTTTCTCTTTTTCATTCATTTTTTGTTTCTTTTCAGTTCCTTTTTTAAAATGATCTTCCTGGATTAAGTCTGCAAATTCTATTTCCATTGCACTGGACAGTTTGTCTTCTTAGTTTTATTTATTTTGAAATAATTCTTCTTTTATGGTTAAGCCTAACTTTTCCTTCTTTCCATAAATTTAATAATCAACCAATGACTACACAGAGGTTGTTTTTAAAAATCTAGGAAATAATCCTTCCAACTCTGTCATGAATCTGTATTTGCATAAGGGAGCATATTTAAAGTTCAAACAATTCTTAAGTTATCACTGGATGTTTCTTCTTTCTGGGTTCTTCATGTCTTCTGTGCCCAGGTGGACAGCCACAGAGTATACTAGGAGTTTGTCAGCAGGCAGGCCCTCTCTTTTCCAGTGCACAAGTGCAAAGCCACAGCCCGAGGTATTCTTTCTGTAACCATGACCACAACCTCAGGCTAGTAGAATAAGCTTACATCCCTGTTGCCTCTAAGGAATCCTATACACTAATAATGATGGTGGGTACTGGCATTGCTCGTTGCTTCAAATCAAATCTTTAACCATAGCAGAGAAGCTGCCAGCCTCGTGGTTTTCCCCGCTGTGGCAGAAGTCTCATGCTAATGATGTGTAAGCGTGAGTGTAAGGGAAAAATGTCTAAGCAGCCCCAGGACAAGTGCTACAGATTCCCACAGTTCTTACTAATGTTTAAGCAATTTTTCAAGTGTAAGTACTTCTTAACTTGGTTTATGTCTTTGGTCAAATACCAGAACCCTAAAATAGTGGTTATTTTATATTTTTTTTTTTCTAGCTTTTTAGGTACTTGTTAAGGAGAGGACCTGTTAGACTTCTCACTTGGCTATAGCTGGAAGTTGCACCTCCTTAACAAAGAACAAAATAAGATATGATGTTAAAATTAATTTGTTTTGCATTCTGTTAGGGTTGTCCCACAGTACCCAATTTTGTGGCAGTTGGTTTATTTGTGCGAAGTTTTATCCATCTATTCTACTTAAATTTTCTATTATATTCCATTTGAGAACTAAGCACTTTAATTAATGAATAGACTCTCAAGTCTTGTTACCATATTTGCTTCTATTATTGAATTGGATAGTTTTTTTCTCCCAGAATCCTTAGTATTTCTTCTAATTTTTCCCTCCAAGTTAGTATCCTAAGTTTCTTTCATTATTTAGCCAAACACATATATAATCTACTGATTATGCAGTGTTGCCAGAGTTGCTGAATGAATCACTAACTGGAGCAATCCCTCACTATTTTTTTCATACCTTTACTGGAAATAATATTCTCCTAGGAGGATTTTTAAGCTGCTTCCAGGAACCCAAATAACCATATGTCTGCTGGCCAAATATTTTATAGCATTGTCTCTTAAGGCTTAATTTGCCTACCTAGAGAATGATTCACAATTTTACCAGCCTGTCCTTTTAGATTTAGTATGCCTGAACCCTAGTGTTACATTTGTTCCTGTACAGTTTGCCATTTTGCAGTTCTCAGGTTCCTCATCATCTCACCTACTATATTAAGCATGGAAGATAAACAAATAGTACCATGCTAAAATGAGAAGGAGACTGACCATTTGGTATATTTATAAAACAATTAACAGGTTCTAGCATTGAATTCATAACCTGGGTACAATAATGCCAGAGAAGAAGATAAGGCCAATGAATATGTAGTCTCATTCATTGTGGAATGTTTGTATCCCATTTTGTAGGAGAGAGGCGAGGGAAAGCCTAAAGCAGTAAATGAGACTGCTCAAATACTACATTTTGGAGATTTTACTGAGGCGGGGGAACTCAGTATTAGCCACATGCTCACTTTTCTTCCTGAGGTTCTAGTACAATTTGTTTCTCATTTAGTGGCATGGGGACTATGAATAGCATTCCTTAAATTTACTGGGGTGTAATACTTTGCTATCCATTATACCACACTGTTTTCAGTGGGATGTATGTGGTTTTGTAAACGCCCTTACTCTCTCAGAGTACTGGGATAGGCATGCATATAATTACAGGGGTTGCACTCATAAAAATTTACAGTATTTTCCTTCCAGAGGCAAGTTACCTAAAAATACCCAGCAGGATCCATAGTCTCTATACCACAGTAACTAACAAACACTTCAAAACACAAGCAAACAAACAAAGGGAGGAAGAGTTTCAAGGTCACCAGTTAGCATATCCAGGCCCAGTCACATCCCTTGTTCTTTGCTCAAAGGTTGTTTTTCTTTTAAGATTTTCTAGCTTATAACTACAAATGAGTATAAACCAATTATACAATCTCAACTTGAATCATTTCACTTTCAAGTGAGAGTTGGATTCTCAAGAGATTGATAAAAACACTTGTGAAGGAACCATGGAAAATTAAATGCAATGACCACTGCCAGTGTGATTAAGGACTTTGTCTTATTTTTATAGCTGTGAAGTATTTTTATTCCCCTATAAGTGGGTGGATGGAGCCACAAACATCTTTCTTTTTCATCTAATGCTATAATAGATGAATCTTGATGATATTATACCTTACAGCTAGTGAAAATTTATTCTGAAATGTCTACCTAAATAATCCTTAATAAGAGTAGTGCTAACACTAATAACAACAGCAGGCAATCATAGAGCATCAAGAAAATGTTGGTACTATTGTAAGAACTTTATATATATTAAGCATTGTAAAGTCATCTAAAATAATTTCTTAATTTTGAAAATGTGACTATTTTAAAGGGTGAAAATTAAGAAGACAAATCCTAAGGCTTAGGTTGTGTATTACTATAGTACTTTGTACTATTAAATCATTGGTCATAATATAAAGATTTACTTTTTGTAATCTTTGAAATTGAATTCTGAAAGAATATTTGTTTTGTCTACAATATGTATTCTTTTGTCACCACAGCTTTATAAATGTTTTGGCATATAGATAGCAACTGATGGAAAACAAGTATCTTGTTTTGTGTAATATTTGATTCCAAGAGGGACACAGACAAAATAACAAATATTTCATTTTATATACATATATATATATATAGCACAATTGAATAGTTTAACTAAATTGTATTTTTAAGAGGTTATACAGCAATAGTCTGAAATAATGTGCTATTGAAGTGCAAAATATTTCTATTTCTGTTACGCTTCTAGTGGGCTATTTATAAATCACTGTGTCTCTTTAAAGCTTATAAATTCAAGAAACCCACAGAAACAATGAATTTCAAAGGAGACTTAAAGATTAGAAGTAATTACCTAAGAAAAAGATTTTTGCAAGTAAAATTCATAAGCCTGGACAAGGAAAACAAAAATACTTAGTAACTAACCTCTAACTGTTAGCACATATAATGACACAGAAAAATATGTCTATCCTATATTTCTAAGCCAGACTCAAAATCAACATCTTCCCATATAACATGACAAATTTCACAAGAAATTATTTCCTATTAGTGAAAGCTATTGCATATTAGACTCACTTGTTATTTAGTGCTTATGGTGAGTGATGCCCTAGCTTGACACTTGTGAAAGAAGATGAAAAATCTAGAGAAAGTCCTCCTTTCATGTAGTCTACAATCAAGACATATTAGAGAAAAGATCCCATGAACTGTATATTTGGGGATATCTTCAATAAATTATTTACACTTGGGAGTAATGAAAACATCAAATTTCCAATCACAGCAGTGTTACAACCATTTAAGAGAACCACTTAATCACAAGAATGTATAATTGCAGTGAAATCTGATTGACTGAGAGGAGAGATTTATTCTGAATAACATATTAGAAGGTAACATGCTATTTAAAACTCCCATCTCATCATATGTTGGCATACCTTTCATCTATTGTTATTTAAATCTGCAAAACTATTTTTCAAATTAGATTTTCCTAAGCAGGAGAAATTTTACTGCTCCTTTAAAATATATGTCTCAGGGACTACATCAAACTAAAAAGCTTTTGTACAGTTAAGGACATCATCCACAAAATGAAAAGACAACCTACTGAATGGGAGAGAAGATATTTGCAAATATCGAATGACAGGTTACTATATAAATTATATAAAGAAATCATACAATTCAATATCAGAAAAACAGTCTGGTTTTAAAATAGACAACAAACCTGAATAGACATTTCTCCAAAGAAGACAAACAAGTGGCCAACAGATACATGAAAAGATGCTCAACGTCACTAATCATCAGAGAAATGCAAATGAAGACCACAATGAGAGATCACTTCACACTGTCAGAATGGCTAAGATCAAAAAAGACAATAAATTACAAGTTTTGGAGATCATGTAGAGAAAATGGAACCATCATGCACTGTACAGGGGAATGTAAATTGGTGCAGCCACTATGGAAAACAGTATGGAGGTTCCTCAAAAAATTAAAACTACAACTAGCATACAATCCAGTAATTCCAAGGAAACAAAAACATTAATTCAGAAGATATGTGCACCCCTAAATTCATTGCAGCATTATTTACAATAGCCAAGAGCAACTGAGAAACCTAAATGTCCATTGATAGACAAATGGTAAAAGAAGATGTGGTATGCATATTCAATGGAATATTAGTCATAAAGGAATACAGTCTTGCCATTTGTGACAATGGGAGTACACCTAGAGGATATTACACTAAAAGAAACAAGTCAGATGGAGAAAGATGAATACTGCACAATCTCACTCATATGTTGAATCTAAAAGACAAAACAAAACAAAATAGAAACAGACTTATAGACACAGAGAGCAAACTGCTGGTTTGTATAGGGTAGGCAGTAAGGAGTTGTCTTCATAATATACTTTTTTTGCTGGTGGAAATAAACAAAGACCACCCATGTGAGAATAAGCAAAGGCTATGTATTCATAGAGCTTGCAAGAGAGTCAACCACCACACTTACATTTGACAAAAACTCAAAGCCAGCCTGGAGATTATGAAAGCACTACAGTAGAAAAAAGGGAAGGCTTCAGGTATGCCCTGATTGGAAGTTGTTGGCATGGAAAACCTGAAGATGGGCTAACCGGAAGCAGGTCATCCAGTGTGATTAGTTAGTGTAGCACATTAATGTTTCTCTGGTTGATCCTGAGGGGGAAGCTGGGAGGAAGGGAAGAGGAGGGCAAAAGAAAGAAACTGACAGTTACTGTCCAAGCGCAGGTTCTCTGGGGCAGATTGAAGCATACACATGTCGTGGTTTGGCTTCCTGGACTGGCTGCTGTGAAGGTTGTGGTCAGAGTTTTATTTTTATGTATGGTCTGGCCATCATATTTTGAATATTCATTCTCAAATCTTGATGCTTCCATTTTAATTTTCTGCATTTAAAACATGTACATTTTAAAACACCTAATTTTGGGTACAATGTTAATGTGTCTGAAAAGAATAAATGATACAACCAGATATATTATATGTATAAGTAACACAAATGTCAGAGGCAATCAAATATCCTATGTCTACTATTACCCACACCATCAACACCATCTCATTTTTGGTTTTTTTGTCCTTGAGGATAGTTCTCATGCAATCCAATTCAAACATGACACATTAACCTATGTGAACAAAGCTTTCATTTTCTCTGTCTGCCTCCATCTTCTATATTATTTTAACTCACTTTCATGGAAAATGTTGGACAGTTTTTCAGTGCTTGATACCTCTGATGCCAGCAATAGCTTTGGTCATAGAAAGAAGGTGAAAGTTGTGGTGTGCAATTTTCTAGCATAGGCTGAAAATGCAAATGAATGGGGGAAATTCTGCTTGGAATTCTGTGATCCTACAATTGCCATGAGAAAGACTTGTGTATGTTAACTTGTTGGTTCCAGGAGAGGTAGAGAACATATGATAAATCAGCCAAAACACAAACATATGACTAAGCCCAACAAAGATTAGCTAAAACCAGCCTAGATCAGTCAAACCCTCGAGATATTGTATGCTAGTATGTTTTAGATGTATTTTTTTACAAAGCAAAGGTTTATATACAGATTGATCATTTCCCTGAAGCTATATGAGTTTATATTAATTCAGGGAAATACATTTCCCTGGATTTCTCAGTGCTAGTGTAAAATATCTTAGCCTCCTGAGGCTCCTCGCATACAATAAGAATTAGATTTTTAGACATTTGTCAACTGAATTGTTTTGATTTGAAGGGATAATAACATTTCTCTTACCTCCCTAAGAGAACCAAATGGTTTCAACCCAGGTTCTGTCCAGAGAATAAGCTCTGCAGGGTAAGCAGCCTGGAGAATTATCTCCCTACTTGTGTATATGTCAAAAGGGATGAAGCCATAAAATGTGAAGACGTTTCTGTGCCTTAAAAGCTGAGGCACATCAAAATTCCTGGCTGCTAGAACGATTTTACTTACATACTGAAGGCCTAGAGTGAGGACTCAGACCCATCACTTTTCCTAGGAGACCCTTTCAGGTGGAGCAGGGGAGGGCTGCCTCCAACCTGTCCTAAACACAAGATAATACATTTTCTTCACCCCTTAACTATAGAGGACCTGGCTACCTTTGTAAGAAAAATTGTTATTGATTCTCATCATGTCAGGCCAGGAGTAAGCATGAGTACAAAGGAGGCCAACAAGCATTATTTACTGTGTGGTAATAAATAATAAATATTTCTCTGACCCAGAATATCATATATGTTCATTCAGAATAAAATTATAAAAAAGAAATAATAAAATAATATAGAAATATAATTTATATATAAAATATACTGAAAATATAAAAATATAAAAAATAAAAAATAAACACAAATATTCACCTGAAGCAATCTAATTTAATTTAGTTGAAATAAGATAAAATTTAACTCTGAAAAGTATAAATATCTGTAGTTTTTATATCTGAGACAGTCCTATATGCTATATACAATGGGAATTTTAGAAAAATTATGGGAGTATTTCTATGCAGTAGACAGCCAAAAGGAAGTTATCCTTAAACCATTTAACCAATTAGAATTAGATTTAAGGTGATGGTATGATAGATGTAAGCAAAACAACTGTTTGCTGACAGATGAAAAAAAAATACTATACTAGCAATTTTAAATACTAATTTTAATACTGAATACTAATAAGCTAGAGAAGTAATTTTTCATTTAATAAAATTTAAAATTCAACTCTCACTATTCAACATATAAGTAAATCCAAGGAAAATATAATAACATGAGAAATGATTCTAGATTACAGGGTCCAAATATTGCTATGAAATACATAAATAGATAGTAGATCTAAGAGCCCCTTAATATAGAATAATAATATAGAAATACAATGAGTCTTAAAATGATAGATCAGGAAGAGACTTAGGTATCAGCTAGTTTGATTGACATTTTCCATATGGAGAAAACCAAAGTCCCTAAGATCAAAATTACAGGTAAGAAGTAATTCATCATTAAGTCACAGATACATGGACTTCAGGATTGATGTTTTTATAATACAAACTATGATGAGCAGCATGTAAATCTTAGGATGTATATGTTTTTCAGTTTACAGTTCTTGTTTTAAAGGTCAAGGAAAATTCTGACCCATTTTGGAAATTTTCAAAAAGATGTTTTTTTGACAGCCACCTGTTTCAAGTAAATTCTTCAGTTAAACAGAAAGAAGGGACAGGGGTCAAATAAGTGGCACAGAATATCCTTCAGGTAATCAAGGAGAGTAAACTAAGTGCAGGAATTAATAAAACATAAGATAAAGATGTGAAGAATGATGAAGAATGCAATCTTCATCACGGAAGAGCTGAGGAGCTTCCTAAAAGAAATGATTGGCAGAGAAGACTTATGAGGAACCAGAGCATTGAGAGGGGTACACTCAGTTGGGACACAGTTTGGACTTTATTTTATCTGGCCCTGAAAATGTCTTGCCCATGATTGTGAGTAGTCTTGAACTTTCTAGGTAAGCATTGAGCTTTTTGACTGCTTGCATCCTGGAGGTCAGGAGAAATGCATCTTATAGTCAGTCCCACAGTGGATTTGTGATATCTCATTTATTCCCTAGTACAGAAATACCCTGAAGATGTTGCAAGTTTGGTTCTAGACTGTCACAATAAAGTGAATATTGAAATAAAGGGCATCAGATAAATTTTTTGGTTTGTGAGTGCATATGAAAATTATGTTTACACTATGCTGTAGTCTATTAAGTGTGCAATAGCACTGTGTCTAAAAAAACAAACATACGTACCTTAATTTAAAATGCTTTATTGCTAAAAAATGCTAACCAGCATCTGATTCTTCAATGAATCGTAATCTTTTGCAATAGTAACATCAAAGATCACTGATCATAGGTCACCAAAAGAAATACAATAGTAATGAAAAAATTTGAAATATTGCAAGAATTTTAAACATGTGGCACAGAGACATGAAGTGAGCAAATGCTGTTGGAAAAAATGATGCTAATAGACTTGCTGGATGCAGGGTTGCCACAACCTTCAATTTTTAAAAAAATGTAATATTTGCAATAAAGCAAAGTGCAATCAATGAGGTATACCCGTGTACAAACTGAGATTATGACATAATGAATGTGGTTTTTATATTTGATTCATGAAATTAGCACCACATGTGTATTTCTATATGTAAAATACATATATATATTTTTTTCTTGATAAATAAAATTATAGTTTTTGATTATGGGTGGTACAGAGACAATGTGTTCTGAGAAAGAAATAACTAGGTAGGTATTGACTTTTCTAGTAAGGGACCTATTAACTTATAGAGCAGATCATTAATAAACCCCACAAGACGTTGATTATATAATTAATGATTCCAAGGATTAAATTTTCTCTCTCTCCCTTTCTCCTACTCTGCCTCTCTACTTCTCTCCTACTCTTTTTTCAAGATGATGAAGACATTTGGATAATTCATAGAAATATAAACCCCAGGGATCACATACATTAAAATACCTGGTTACATACCCCTGTTTGTTATAGATAGATGACTCTTATTTGATGTCCAAATTCAATCCCAGCATATTAATTTGTTTCAATTTTTTTCCTCAAAACTATAGCATTATTCTGAGTCACTAATCACAGAAATCAAGAGGTAGTCATTAGTCTGTAAAGAGCTCCATAAATTTAAGTATTTATATAGCTTAAAAACATTAAAATCTACATTCCAAATGTTATAGAAAAATTGAATGGATAATACGTATTAGTCAGATATGATCGGTGTTTACTGTAATGATTCAAAGTCCATAGAAGATAAGTCAAAATGCACTTCCCGATGATGTGACACTGTAATTATAGCTATAGTCAAGCTTTTGTTGTTCCCCCAGTTTTTCTATGCACTGATCAGCTACTTCGATTTTGTTTTCTATGTTATAAGCTCAAATATACTTGCAGGTGAGTGTTCCCATCTAAAACTATAAAAAACATTCTTAAGTGAAGCTAGGAAGTCTCAGTACTGCAGAATCAAAAGTGCATAATAACAGAAATAGTGGATGAAAACTGTTGATTGAAAAAATAAAATCTGTTACAGCTCTGTTGATGTGAGTTGTTTAGGAAGTAGAATGAAAGTGCAAATCACACTTAAAGAATAAAAGACTAGCCATCACTATGTACACTAATATTTTCCCTCTTGGATTTTAAATAATTTGAGCAATATATTGAATGTCATTTGTGTCCTATTTAAGAAGAATAACCTACTGCTACTTTCAACCAATATTTTGTTGTATGGTTTGTTTATTTTTTCCTCTTCCCTATTTTTCTCACTAATTGATTTTACCTTATTTGCAAGTTTACTTGGAAAGCAGTAAAAAGAATATTAGCTTAGTGAATAGATTTTTCACAGTTATAGCATTAATGTGTGTTGAAAGAGATTACTAAATAATCATTTCTTTTCTATTTAAATAAAATGGTCTAACATGTTTTCAGGTGTCTTTCAACTGTTGAGCTATTCATATGCCCATATTTAATCTATTAAAAAATTTACTTCATAAAATTTAGATTAAATTCTCCAAAAGGGGAGAGTTTTAAAATACCTTAATGTGTAGAAACTGTTCTTTTTACTCAAATTATACAAGTCTACTCTTTAAGTTCATATTCTTAAACTGGTATATGTTCTGTACTCTAGCCTGCAGGTTTCAATCAGCATTCATTCATTCATTCAGCATATGTTGTCTGTTGGATACATGATAGGCACCATATTATGAGAGAAACACAGATAAAATGACATTGATTATAAATTAACTTATACCAATCAAAGTGGTTTTTATATGAAAATTAATTCTCTAGTGTGAACTTTTCCCTCGTCTGAAATTATATAAAATTAGAAACAGTTATAATTAACAATTACATAAAGAGATGGTAAGTAGATCGATAGATAGGTAGATGTTTATTTTCTGCTGAATTCCATTCATAAGTGGCTAACCTTTTTATATTCTTCCTTTACAAAGAAATGTTTCATCTTTATTTATGGAAGCCATGCATGCCTATTTTGTACATGATTTCATCATAGAGAATGTGTCTCTTTTCTTTGCTGCTGAGACTGTTGGCAGGTAGGGAGGTTCCTGCTTTTCTCTAAGTTAGGATGACTCAGAGGCAGGCCCTAGGGCTGCTCAAGTCTCTGTCCCTTCTGCCTCAAGCTCAGATCTTTATTGCTTGTTTTTGTTGTCTGTTTGTTTGTTTATCTAGGGGTGGGGAAGGACAGTTCAGTGCAGTCTTTCTTTCCTTTGTTAAGAACAGCAGTCCCTCAGAGAGTCCAGTATGGAGACCCGTCTTGGATAAGGACCCCCTCAGACCTCATATTCATCTGTGATTCTGGAGGCAGAATAATCATATTTATAAAGTGAATTTATTTATTTTATCAAGACAAATTTAAAAGTTATGTGATGGTCAAGTGTAACTAATGTCTAAGCAATACAGGCTTTCTAATACCCTAATCCTTGGAATATAAATTTAGAAAGAGACTTACTGGAAGCAGAATGCTGGCAACATACCCATCTTCAAAATTCATATTATACTGCATATAATTTATTCTTAAATTTGATTATTCATTATTAGAATTTTTATTAGAATTTATTGTTTTAAAAAGTAAAATTATTTGACACAGTAGTTAAGATGGGGTCATTAATATTTGCCATATCCAATAACTGATGTCCTTATAAAAGGGACAGCATGCATGAAAAGGCACACACACAGGGAGGGTGCCATGTGAAGGACAAGGCAAAGACTGGGGTGATGCTTCTACAGACTGAAGAGTACTAACAGTTGCCAGTGAAACACCAGAAGTTGAGTGATAAGCATAGAACAGATTCCCTCTCACATCCCTTAGAAGGAACCAGCCCTGCCAACACTTTGATTCTGGACTTCTGGCCTTTAAAACTGTGAAACAGTACATCCCTGTTGTTTAAACCATTCAATTTGTGGCACTTTGTTTTAGTAGCTCTAGAAAAATAACATCCTAGGAATTAAGGAAACATCAGTGTTCAATAGTTATTTTAATGGAATTTTTTTTTTTTTTTTGGCTTGGACGTAGTCTAATGTACTAGGCAATTATTATTTGTTTATTTCTGATAAAATACTAATGATGTCTGGTCTTTTGGGAGAGACTAATGGACTATTTTTCATTTTTTAAACCTATGAAGTAGCCCAAGTAAGATATATTCATATGTATATTTTACATAGTGGATTTTAAAGTTTTAAAATTTATATGATCAGCTCCATCATGTTAACGAAGTATAGTTAATTACTAATGCTATTAAAGCCACATTTTATAAAAAAATAGACAATTATAATTATGAAATGCATGCAGATTTTATTTGATTGACAGCACTGAAGAAGTTTCATTTAGTAGATTATATTAAAAGCATATCACATACTTTCTTTACCTTATAAATTACTTACATTTCTCCAGAATCATTTGCACAGATACTTAGTTTGGGGATATCAGCTCTTCTGAATTTTGGAATTAAATCATATGTGTCGTTTTGTCTTACAGAAAGCACATGAAAAAGAATCTGAAAGGTTTTTCATATATTTCATACTCAGATTTTTCAAAAAAAGTAGCAAAAAAAATTTTCTCTTTAAGTGCCTGGAAAGGCAGCTTTTAGGAGTATATTATTTGACCCTTACCTGAAAAAAGTTAACTTTAACTGTGTTTTTCCTAGAACAGAACAAATGGAAAAGGGTTGTAATAATCCGAGGTATCAGATAGATTTATTTCCTAATGGAACAGCCTTTATTTTATTTATTTATTTATTTATTTATTTATTTATTTATTTATTTATTTATTTATTTATTTATGCTAGCAGAGTGTATAGAAGTCTTACTGGGAATATTGCTATGAGCTCTAGCAGTGTCTACCAAAGTAGGATATGTGACCAGATGACGGTATTATGGGAGGAAAACATCATGACATGTATTCATATACATTTTATCTAAAATAATAAATGATGCCTACTGTGAAAACTACTAATATTATATCTGTGGATTGACTTGACTCTGGAGTGCTCAGTAGGTCTGCCAGTCAGACAGGTGTGTATCACATAGCACAGGCAAGGTTTTCTAAGGGAAGCAGAGCAGATAGCTCAAAATAGGTACCAAAAGTATCATCATATTTTATTCATGTTAGCATGTGATGATATAATGCATTTTTATGTACCAGATTAATTTTATTAATAGTATATCTGAAAAAAAATGGCTTAAAAAAGATCTGCAAAGAATTCTGGAAAATACCAGTAATGCAAAAATAAATAAGCAAACACTCCCATCCACCTCCCCCAAAAAAGCAAAATGTATTTTCCAGCAACTTATACATGCTTTTCTCAGTATGATAAATTTAACCACATATGATTGAATGCATCATCTAAGAAACTGGAAAAATCAAAATGATTTAGTTTCTTTTTTTTTTTTTTTGGTCTACTAACATTAAAAAGAAACATCTTACATCATGCATTGAAATATTGTTTGATAATAGTAAATGTAAGGCCTTTACAAAAATAATGTGATTTTAAGAAAAATACATAAAAAATGTGCAGCTCTTACAAACTCAGTTTTGCAAAGATACAAGATAATTGAAAGTAATGGCCCAATTTAATTTTAAAACTGTGACCTTGAATTCAAATCCATACAGTGGACATCAAAAGTCACTGTGCTTCCTTGAAATTTTAAAATATCCTATCATGCCCCTGTGAACTTTCTGTGCTGCCCAGGATATTCTGATACAATATTTGTGCACATTAGCTCTGTATTATCAAGCTCTTCTATCTCTTTGTTTGTCCAAAGAGGTATTAATAATAGCTATCTTTCACCAAGTGTCCACTGTATTGTGATTCTTTAGTGCATTTATTTGAACTTCCACACCAACAGTGCAGGATAGAAATTAACATCCCTATCAAGGACCCAAGATACCAGGGTCCAATATTGTGTAACTAGTTACTGCAGCAGAAGAGTATTTGTTACAAACAATATTTGACCTTGCTTTTCCTGTTATACTGGACCACTTTTCAGTAACACGGGGTTCCTCCAAGAGCAATATGAGAAGCCATAATAAGCAAGAATTACTAATTATAACACTTAACCTAACCAATAATAACTGGCTCATTAAAGCCCTTACTTGAAGAATATTAAATTTCAAGCAGAGGCTGTTGTGTTTAGAGCTACCAGTTCCTCATCACCATACCAATATGACATCTCTAAAGGAAGTGAGAGCTAAGTTCTATTGTCGACCTAAAGTCTGATGACAGTATAGAAAAGAGATAGGTACCTTTTCATGATATTCTTCAACGAACTCAGAAAATAATTTTTCGCTAGAGAGCAGTTTACATTTAGAAACATTTGAAATGGTCTTGTGGCAAAATAAATAACTTTCTGAAAGACCTGTTTACCATATCACTACGTATGAGCATCATACACCAATTACATCAATTACAGTGATCATAGTGCCATTTGTAAAGTCTTTTGCTCAGCACTCAATGCCTACCATGAAAATAATAAACTTTGCTAACATTTTATGTGCAGATTGGCTCTGGAGCCCTCAGTAAGTCTGCCTGTCAGTTAGGCATGTATCACATAGCACGATGAGGTTTACTAAGGAAAACAAGACAGAACACCCAAAACGTAAAAGAGGGTGCAGAACATCCTCCTATCCTTACATCTATGTTAAGAAGTAAATGTGCATTTTCCTGCTACAAACACACACACACACACTCACACACACACACAGTAATGATATAGGTTATACATCCAAAGTCATGAAGCAAATAAACTCAGGACTCTGTAGACTCAGGACTCAAAGCCACGGTTTCACATCAACCTTCAGGACACCACCATGCCACTGCTCCCATCCCAGCATTGTAACAGCTCCTTGAGGAAATAGATTGTTTTCTCAGTAGTTCTTATATTGATTTTCTTTGAATAAATTACATATAAGATGGCATAAATATTTTAATTGCTCTGTGTACATTAGGATAATCTCAGACACAAATATTTATATTCAAATGCATTCTTAACACGGTCTGTTTCTTCTCTCACTGCATGTAGGAGGATGCTAGTGAGACATGCCAAGCTTGTTATGTAAAAAGAAAAAAAAGTGTTTCATACTATTTTGATGATCTATAGATATACTTCTGGATATATATCCATAGCCAAGGCCTGTACACATAACTGCTTAAGGGGTTACGTTAGCCAGTCTGTCAAAAAATCAGTCCCATTTGTGTCCAGGTAGAGAAATCTAAGTTCACGGCCGTAGAATGCTTGATTAAACCCTCTTTATCCCACTCTCTAGCCTGCTCACTTATTTGAATTTGTCTTATTCCCCAACTCTTGGCCAAAAACAACTTTTTAAAAGTTCTTCAGTGACTTTCTAACACTAATAAGATTTAGTTTTGGACACCCTTCACATAGTTCCAATTTTTATTTCTTAACTTCAGACCTCAAATCTCAACAACAAGAAGTATGAGTAGTATTCTTCTTTCCTGTGTTATTTACACATTTTTCCCACAGGAAAAATGATTCTTTAGCCTATTTACGTTTATCTTTGTCCACTTTATCTATTAGCTGTAAGCTCTTTGAGGCTAGGGGATCTATCTTATTTTTCTTTACAACCTGAAACGTAATAGTACTGCAATAAATATTGCTGCACTAATTAGCTCACCGAGAAAATAATGAAATGTCTTTAGAATTTGACATGATTGTTCACAGCTCCTCATCATTCTGCCCTTCATTTATCCTATACCACCTCATTCTGCTCAATACCTAGAATATCTATCATTTCTTTCATGAACCCATTATCTTTTTTCATTCTATTGATCATATTCTCCTTAAAATGTCTGGTTTTCTTTTTCTCATTGTGTAGACTCTTCTCCTTAGCATTCTTATTCTTACTTCTTTACGTGGCCTGATTTATCTTTTTAAGCCGAGAAACCCCCTCTCTCTGTCTGTGTCTCTGTAGTAAGTCACTATTTTCCTACAACATTTCAAGAGTTAACACTGAAAACAATCCTAGCTTCTATTTCTTCTTATTCATGTGATGGGGAACTAAGTTATTCTAAGGCACACCTCAAGAGAAAAAAAATACCCAATAAGTACATACACATGCACCTGCACACATGCATATGTACACAATTTCTTTGAAAAGAGAAAATAGTTTAGAAAATAGTGAAAGATAGAGAGAAAAAAAACCAAAAAAAGAAGTATAACAAATTGAGAAGAGATATTCTATATCCAGAAAGATATCTGAAAACTTGGAACACAAAAGCCAGTATTACACAAGGCAGTTCTCTAAAACTGCACACTTGGATTTTATTTCCACGGTTTTATGAGGCAGAGATTAGAACACAGGTGAAGAATCTTAGAAGAGGTTTGTTTTGGTTTTTTTCTCACACTGACCCAAATCTCACTGATCTAAGTCCACCAAGTGAAGAACAAGTCCTAGAGCTTAACCTACATTGTTCTGTGAGGGGTTGGGGAAATGCAGAGGACATCGTCTTGGGCCTGAATAGAGGGGGGAAAAAAGAAAAAAGAAAAAACAATGAAAAAGAAAACAATAAAAATAATGAAACCCTGGAAGTTTCAGCCACAGAAGACAGATTGATCAAATTAGAAAAACAAAACAACAACAAAAACAACAAACAAACCTGAAAAGCTCTCTGGGGAATTTATCTGAGATAAAAATGTGGATAAAGTCAATTAACAAAATTTCTCCTATTCAAAACCTAGTGGTTACTTTATTTAAAAAAAAAAAGGAATTTACTAGAAATGTACTAATATAGCAGTAGACAAAAGTCATAGTGTTACAAAACTGTAGTAATACACCTGGTTCATTACCTCACAGTGTGGTTCTATCTATAGCTCATGGATTCAGTATAGAAGAAAACATTATCAAGGAAAATTCTGGGAAATACTCTCTAATGCTATTGTTGGAGAGAAGTACATTGAGAGAGCTCAAGGGACTTTAGCTGGAGGAAAAGAAAATGGTTCAAACGCAGGTGATCTGTACTAACTCATGTCTGATGGAAGACAAGAAAACCCAGTGTTGTCAAGGTTTTGGTTTCCTGTCTAGAAAGAAATTTAGAGAGGAAAAGTGAAATTAAAACTCCAATAATTAACAAGGACTTAGAAGAATAGGCAGACTAAATGAAAATATCACAAGGTTCTGAGGGAGAAAAGGAAAAACTAAGGGTAGGATAGACAAGAAGGGGTTTGAGGAAGATTCTACTGCTCTGTCTATAGTCAAAATATATTTGTTCTTTGTGACTGGTTTTATGAATAATATAAAAAGCTGATCTTCCAGTTATAGTGCATGGTCTAAAATATATAATATATATGTAAAATATACATCCTATATATAAACATTAAGGATATATACATTCTTAATAAATCCTAGTTTAATGACAATGAAACAAAAAATAATTCCCACAAATATAAAATATATCTGAGTTGAAAAGAAATAAGTGGAGAGACAGTGAAAAAATTACACTAATTCGTCCATCAGAAGCAAAATGCTCTATTCTGAATTGTAACAGTGGGGTCAAAAGTTATCCCCTGTTGCAATAGTAATGCATCTGGAAAGATGAAGCTATTTTCAACAAAATGGCATCAACATGAAGCTCATAACTACCATAATTATTTTTATATTTTGGGAAACATAACAAAAATTAAAATGTGATATCAGTTTTCACCAGGCATAGTGAAAATATAATTTATTTTCATCATATTAATTTAATCAGAATGTTCTTATATGATCAATGTATTTATATATAATATAATTTAATTAAAATATACATTAATAAAATATAATATAATTTAACTTAAAATATTGTTTGTGTAGGATGCTCTCATGTTATTTTGGTAGGAAAATTAGTTTGATATCATTTTTCTGGTGGACATTTTCACAATACTTATGTTTTGGACTTTTAATATACATATTTATTAATCTCATCCACATCAATCTAATATATGCAGGAGATGTTCTGGATCAGAGATGGATTTATTATTAATTACTTCACAGTAAAGAACTGTGTTGTACCCCATGCCCCAACACTTACTCCTGGCTGACACGTAAAAAACTATGCCACATATCCTATGAGAATCGTCTAGTATTGCATAGATGAGGATTAAGAGAAACAATTTGGCTTATGAAAGAAAGAAGGGGCGTCTCCTTGAAAACATGAAAGATCGGAGTCATTTATTGGTGTGTAAATGAAAAATGTGCAGGAGCCAGATAGTCTAGGTCTCCTCTTTGAGATATAAGGACATCTGCAAGTTCTGGGACTTTGTCCATTTTACAAGTAAAGACCTAGAGAGCTGGCTCCCTAGGCATCCTAACCCCCAGAGCTTAATTTTGGGACCTAGTCTGAGCTGTAAGCATTTGTCTTTTCTTGGGGAGGTAAAGGATTTAATTATCCTTCATATCATCAAAGTAATTCGGTAGACAAATGGCTGCAGATACAATTCTCGGGTTACATGAAGAGTCTCAGGAGTCTAGGACTTTGCAGAAGCACTGAGAGATCTAGGGAAGTTTTATTTCTCTATGCTATAGAATTAAAAATTCACTAATCTTTCAATCAAAAACTGTTGGGAGATCACATTATTGATATAGTTACAAGTATACTTCAAAATATATCCATAAATATAACATCATGCACTTGGTCCTAATAGCAAAACTAGAATCATAGTTTTCAAAATATAGAGGAATGAAATGCATTCTTCTATATTCGGCAGCTGTATTGCTAAGTACCAGTCTTTAAGGATGACACTAACTTTATTAGCCTCTAAGACAACTTAGCAGATCTTCAGGTCTCTTAAACACCCACTCTTTGTCATCTAATAAGAATCATTCATCTTCTGAAATCCCATAAACTTTATCTCCTTCTTGTTGTTATTTTTAAAGCATGCTCATCATTTGTGAATTGATTTATCCTCACTCCTAATTTCTGATATTGAGATGCTTCCTGACTTTTTATCATAAGTGCACATTCTTCATATGCATACATTCAGTCTTGAATTTTAAAATATAACTAATGAGAGAACTGAACTGCTTCATCATCCCATCTCTTTAATCTTGCTCAATAACATTTTTCACCCTTTCTAACAGCACTCCTACTTTATTCAATATCTTCAAAACTCAAATTAGTAAGAGAAAACTTTGATGTTAGCTTTCTTTTGACAGAAGATCACTAGCTTGATCTTGTCTGAATACTTTCTACTGCAAGCTGAAGCATCATTTCATTTGCATTTTATTGTTCTGTGACCTAAACAAGTTGAACTTCAAGGATAACAGCCTGAGGGTGGCAATGATCCTTTTTTTCAATCTCAGCTTTTAGTTGGTTATTTTATTAACAATATTTTTTAGTCCAGGAATATCCATTTGGGTCTTTTTTGTTGTCTCTATTTCTCTCCTGAGATGTCAGAGTCCTTTGTGAGATTTGCATTCACTGAAACCAGGTTCAACTGAAAATAGTTACAAAAGATGCTGTAAGATGTTTGTCTGCTAGCGTCAACATCTTGTTTATTTCAGCTGAGATACCTCAATTAGCATTTTTGGACACTTAGCTTCTGGACTCAATTAGCATTCTTTGCTCTTTAGAATGTCCCATTTTTTTGTTTCTTAATATTTCAGTTAATTTCAATTGTGTCCCTGATGTTAAAAAGGTTAAGATGTGCGGATTCTACATGCTGGTTTTTTTTTTGTTTTTTTTTTTTTTGTCAGCGTTGTTTTCTTAATTTTGGCAAGACATATTTGGCTAGGCTTAAATCGTGGACTATTTCTTAAGCAGCGTCTCTCTTCTCAGTTCAGATCCAGATTTTTTAACCAGGCTGGTTTGAATCTGTTTCATCTATGGTTCAAGGTTCAGTCTGCTGTTGAATTTAAAAAAAAAAAAAAAGGAAAAGCACAATCTGAGACCTGTGAGTTTCTGTTTTATTTAAGGATCTACTGAGGACCATAGCCTGGGACACATCCTCTCAGAAAGCTCTGAGGAATTGCTCAGAAGAAATAAGGGGAGAAGTCAGTATATATGTGATTCTGGCAAAGGGTACCTGCAATCAATCACACATCTCAGTAAAAGGTTGCTGCCAGTCATGAGATGACTCCAGTCATAATTTTAGTGCTTTTCTACACATGAGAAGATGCAAGAAACTGGGTTCATAACATTTTCTCCTGAAAGTATCTAACTCTCTGCAGGCTTGTTCTGCCAGTTTTTCCCAGAGCACAGAGTGCCTCCTTCCCCATCTCCACCCTGAACTTCTCTCAGGGTGTGTTAAAGGCCAGCAGCTGCAGTGGCTGGTGATTTTGTCCTTGTAGGACCGGCTGGCGAGTGACACTTGGGACAGTTTTTTAGTTGTCAGGTCAAAATGTGGAGGGGCCTGGTTTGGAAAACCCCACTAGGTCTTTCCTTTCTGAAATTCTTCTGATCTTTTTAATGTTCATAGTTACACAGCTTCTCTTTCTGGTTTTCTAGGCGAGAAAACCTGATCTTCCCAGTGTGCACCCCGCAGGCACTATATTCACCATGTGACTGCTTCTGGTTGCAGATTAAGACCCACAGAGACATGCAGGGGCTTGTTCACTTCCCCATGTCTCCTCAAAGCACATGTGTACCCTCCATCAAGTCTTTTTGCTTCTGTGCCCCTCTCCAGGACTTCTGCATTATCTGCATGCTTTTTGGTTTGTTCATTTGTTTTACAGTAAATGATATACCAGTTGGATTTTAGTCCACCATATCAGGAATTAGAATCAAAACCTGTTATTGAGAAACCCAACATATTAATCTTTTTTTTTATGGGCAAAATATACTTTGAAATAGTTTCTAAGGTTTTTTAAAATTTCTGAATTATTGTGTTGGACTTAAGATTGTAAGTGATGATTGCTTGCAGCTAAGCATGCTTATTACAGCAAAATTTTTAATTTGATTGAGACAATATTTTCTGCCCTGAAATACAACATAGTATGTGGTTAAATATGTATACAACTCTGAGGAAGCACAAATCTAAGTCCAAAATTAGAATAAGCCCATTTTTATTGGATATATAAATTTTATATATTAATTTTCTTCATCTATAAAATGAAAATAAAATTTTCTAATAGATTCCTATTAAATGAGACAGCATATGTAAATTATACAGTGAAATTTCAGAAATAGAAACAATAGTTAAAAATAAACATTATTATTCTTTATCCCAGCAACTTTCATTTACTTCCAGGGAGCATAGTATTTTAAAATATATATATGGGCTTAGTAAATTACTACCAACTTTAGAGGTGTTGAAAAGTACCCTGGAGCTACTATACATACCACAAAATTCATCAAAGTAAAACTTGCTGAGTTTAAGCCAGTCCATATGTGAGAAATTAAGGGAATACTAACTTTCACATGCCCATTGTATATTTTGTATATATAGTATGCACACAGTGCCAAGAATCAAAATTCAATCACTGTGAAATAGTATGTAGACAGACAGGGTCAATTGAGCCAAAAGGGATTATTTAAGTTTATTTTCTAACCTCTGATATATTAGACTTAATGGTCATTTTTTTGGAGAGAGGTAGGCTGCTGAGAAAGAGAATTAGTGGAAAGCGGCTTGAGGAATTTACATAATTTGGGAGTTTATGTATTTTCATAAGCATTGTTTTCATTGCCTTCTCTCTGACCCCAATATTGAAAAGTTTCCACTTGACAGTTGTCTCTTGGAAAAGGAGAGACTCTCTGTTTTCCTCTAATAGCATTATATTCTTGAGAACAAACAAAAAGTAAGCATACAATTTTCAATTTGACTACTAAGATACAAAATGCATTCTAAGTATTACAGATTTTATGATTTCTTTAAACAGTGAAAATGAGGAGAGAATTGTATACAAGGATCACTGCTAAAAACTCTAATAGCTCTGAACAAACTCAGGGCCAATGAAGGATCACAACCTGGGTACAGGGAAAAAAGACAATTTCTCTTGTCAGAAATCTCTTAAGATATTAAGGGGCTTTTCTGATGATAAAATTAAGTATTTTGGCTGGATGAGTTCAAGGGCTCCTTTTAATCTACAATGTCTGATATTTTTTCTGAACCTAAATGTAAGCCATCAATGCCATGAGCGCCAGTCACAATGCCCCACATATAGTTGGTACTCAGTCAAAATTTATTAAAAGAACCTTAAGCAAATATATACATATGTGCATTTTATGTATCAGATTAAAAGTATCAGTGTGAGAAAAATCAGGTGAATATCTTATTCAAAAATAATACCATTAAAATAAAGGAAAGTCAAATTTAACCAGAAAGTGCTGTAATGAATTTAGTGAGTGAAAAACCAGAAAATGTAAAAATAGGGATTTGCAAAACAATTTAAAGCTTCCTCTAACTCAATGATCTCAATAGTATGTCATTCTTAATAGATGTTTCCACAAGTCATGATTACTTGGTGCACCCTGAACTCCTCATAATCCCCGATTTCCAGAAAATGCAAGAAAGCTTTCAATTTTGATACTCTTGCCATGCAGAACACTGATTCCAGTATACCACTGGCTCAGAGTGGGCAAGATTGAGATCAGGGGTGAGATTGGATAAAAGTAATTGCAGTTCGAGTTAAAAGGTTTTGTGGTATTCTGGAATTCATGAGTCAACAAGTCTCTCTTCCCACCCCACCATTAAACTAGGCACATCTTTCTGTGTTGAGATACTCCATTATTAGAGAAAAATATAAATATATATTCCAATCCAGAAACTTTAAGCAATATGATAGGTGAAGCATTAGTGACAGCTTTTGCTTCTGAGTAAATGGTTCACTCGATATCATTTGCTTACACAGTTTTCACATGAATGATTTTGCCAAATGAATAGTTTTTGCATTAATATACTGGGTTCACATTTGCAACCTGCTCTTTAACACAATGCATTAACAGCAGGGCTCGAAAATGAATAGAGCTTGAGTCGGCAGTATCACCTCCCTGTTTTCTTCTAATTCCTTTTCTAAGAGCAGAGATGAAATATGGTCAGCAATTAAAAATAATTTTGTGGAGAAGAAAGTGTAGAGTTTCAAATAATAGAAGATATGATGGTTGTAAAGTTTGGGGAAAAGTGGAATAATTAAATTTTTGCATCTATGATTTGATATCAGTGGGCATTTCTGTATAATTGAGAATAAAAGAAAAGTAAATGTTCTGATGTAATGAGAAAACCATCTGAGAAAAGCATGTGCAAACAAGAATATATAGTTGTTAGGGTTTGCTTAGTTAAGTTTCAGAGAATGCTGTTTGGGGACTGCTTGTTTGTTTTTATTACAATTGAGGAACACTGAGAGAGGACAGCTATTCAGAGAGAGAAAAAACATAATTGGTCAACTAATACGAAGGAGCTAGTATATGACAAAGAAATCTAAACCTAAACTCAGAAGACAGCAGATTTTTTTTTAGAAAGTATAATACCCATCAATAGAGGACAATTATTATTACTGTTGAAAAGCGATGACAACTTCTTCCTCTACCCCACACCATTTTTTTCCTATTCTTGTACCTACATTTTTATGTATAGGACTGTTTTTCTGTATCAGGGAAATTGTACCTTTACCTCTTTATCACAGCATCGCTCAGTCACATCTATTTAAACCAACTGCTTAGTTTTCCAAAAGATTCATTTGTCACAACAATAAAGGCATTCGATAACCTATGGACCAATTCACATAATTTGTTTACCAAAACTGTGGTTGGTATAGAGAGAAAGAAACTTAAGAAGCTTCTTTTGAATATATTGTAGATTTAAAAGACAGAAAGGCTGAAAATTCAGAGGAAGCAGAGAAAACAAACAGTAAGATAAATAGTTTCTCATTTATCAACCCCTACATGCTAGCTTCTCTTTCCTAGAAGGATAATTTTCTGTGCTTAATTTCTAAGTAATGTGTTTGTCAGAACCATTTAAATCTGTCTATAGTTTGCAGCAATGATGAAGATGGAAATCAGTAATAATAATAAAAAAAACCTTGTTAAACATTTTGTAAAAGTCTATGAGGATGAAAACAACCATGACAAAAAGGAAATACCCAATACCGCCAAAGTGTTGACCTCACAGAAGACATTTTTATATCCCTTCCCTCCCCATTCATCAATCTCCTTCGTATTACCATGTAATGGGCAAAGGAAGCAATAGAATTTATTGCTTCTTGTGTTGAAAATTCACTTTTGTACCTCCTGGAGAAACTAATGTAGACATTTGCACACAAAAGATTCTCAATAAATATCATACAATTCAACAGAATTAAAGTGTGTTTACTTTGTAGGATATATGCATCCTGCTTTTATTTAAGCATTTATTTTTCAAAAACATTAAAATATGTTAAAGTGAAGATACTTTAAAACCTGATCATATTAATGAAATAAGCAGTACAGATTGTCAAATAATTGAGCCAGCATGCAGATGATTTTGTGTTTGATGTTGAAAGGAAGTGATACTGTATGGAAACTCTTAACAATTATAAATGCCAAAGACAAATGTAATATAATTGAATGTTCTATAAATCCTCTAAGACTACACCCAAATTATTGTCATTCTTTAATATAATTTTGATTATGTTACTGTTAAATCATTATATATGAACTGACTTATGTTTCTCTAATTGATTCATATAATTACTGAGTTAATGCAAATTTAACAGAATTGTACTGGATAAAATCATACCTATAAAATTACAGTTGTTTAATAACTCACCCATTTAGTGGCTATATCTCAAAACATTGCTAAACAGAAAGGTAAATTTTCTGTACAAAATCAACATTGATTTATCACAAACATTTGATATACTTGATCATTAATTTTTCCCTCATGCATTGCCCTGGCTTCTGGAAGACCTCACTTCTATCCCATTAATTTCATTGTTAGTCCCTTTTCATTACTCTCATATCAGAATGATGGACTATCTGAGATCTCAGAATTTGGTCCTGTTTTTCTCTATCTTCACAGGTTCCCTGGGTGATCTCTTCCTGGCTATGTGATTTATAGTTCTGGTTTACCCAAATTTACATGTTCATACTTCTTTCATGTCAAGACTGGTTTATCCAATCACCTACTAAGATTGGGTATGTTTATGAGGATCTCAAACTCAACATGTTCATCAATGAAATTCTAATATTCCCCCCCAAGATCTCCTTTACCTTGAGTCTCCCCTTATCTCAGTTGTTGGCAACATCATCCTTCTGGCTGCTCAAGCAAAAAAAAAAAAAAAAAATCAGAGACACCTGTGATCTTTCTTGTTCTCTCACACAGATAACACATATCCAGTTCACCTGGAAATCTGCAAGCTTCACTTGAAAACACTTCCAGGCTTCTATGACCTTCCCATCACTCAGCCCTCATCACCCTCATCTTTAACCTATATAATTATAGACACCTCCAGCTAACCTTGTTTTCACACTTGCTACTTAAGGTTTCTTCTCAACACAGTAAGGTATTATTTAACATGAACTGGGTTGTGTCTCTCATCTCAAAACTCCCCCATAGATCACCAATTCAAAGCCTAGGAGGCGCTAAGTTATCTTCCCTCTCTTCACATAACTACCAACAAAAACTGCCCCTCAACTCCATTACCACTTGCCACTCTCCCCCTCGCAGGTTTCCTCCCTGCTTCTTATATAGTTATTGAATGAATCAATAAGATCATCTCCCATGAGTGATTCAGATAAATAAATTATATCAACGAACAAATATTATGTTATTTTTTATATACTCACTTTGTGTTTAGATGTGGCCATTATCCTCACTAAAGAATTTTATAAAAGGCTCAGGGGATGTTCTTTAGTATGTAAATGATGAAGAAAAAATAAAAACAGCTTTACTTCCTCATAATAATTTATTTAAACATATTATTAAAAAATACATGGGATATTACAAATAAATTCCATGATTAGATTGCATAGCTATGCAATTTAAAAACATAAAGGACAATTAGTTTTCTAAACTATATTTGAGAGGTTTCATTAAACATAAATTAGATAATCTTAATTTTCAAAGAAAGGTGCAATATTCTGAATTTCCTTAAGAATGCAGTCAAGTAATTTAAGCCACATATTAATGATGCATCTTCAGCATCAGTTGTCAGGAAATTATTCTTCCAAGTTGAGAGTAGAAAACATATGCTGCTTCTTATCACAGCAAGGCTATAACTTCACTGCAGGGGTACAATGTTATAACCTATTAGAACTCACAGTCACATTTCATGTGAATGCACAGTAAAGACCATGCTATGCTGTACAGTGAAATAAAAGAAAGTGTTTCCTGAAGGCAGTCCAGCATGCTGAAACTCACCTATTATTTCCATATTAAACAGTACTGATGAGTTTGAAGAGATGAAATGCAAAATATACTCAAGGAGGGAAAAAGTAAAAGGCCACTAATTAGACAAGAGTATGAACTACACAAAAAGAAATTATATTTTGGCAAAGTCTGTCTTAAGTCAATGTAAAGCTCTTTCACAAGTTGAATATCATTATATTTTTTAAGAAATTTCAAATGCATGAAATAACATAGAAATAAAAGAAAACAGACAATTAAATTTTTTGGAATGTTTCTATTTGAAATTTAGAAAAAAAGGATAACTTTTAAATTGATTCATAGCTTTGAGATATTTTTGAAATGTTAGATTTTGATTCATACTGGGAATTTTACAAAGCAGTTATTCTTAATTCTAAATTTAAATCTATTAAAGGATATTCTATGTTTGTCAACGTTACACTATTTGGATTATGAAATCTGTAGGGCTAGTTTTTTTTTCTTTTCATTCTTAAAAATTGCTATTGTAAATTTCACATGGCTATTAATATCTTATATATATCATCATATAACCAATGGTACTGTGAAAAGGAGCTCTGGTAAGGACTGTTATATGGTACTGAAAATATGTTTTCTTACCCAATTTAGAAGGTCAAATTTAGAAACCAAACAATAAAGCTGGGAGAAAATAGCATTAAAACTACAAAGAATATATAATGCAATATTTAATTTAATTACTAGACAAAGAAACAGGTCTCAACAAATTAAAGCTTTTTTAAATATAGAATTTTTTATTCCCAAGAGTCAATTCCAGCCGTCTAATACAGGGGCCTCAGAAGCTTGTAGCTACATAGGAAAATAAAATTTGTTAAGCTGTTTCTCATATTTTTTTCCAATGGAACTACATTTCTACTTTTTATTGTTAAGACATTTAAACAATAATAACCTTTGAATATGACAAAATAAAAATGAAATGATTTTTACTTACACAGAATAATATGTTCTCAACAGAGCTAAATTATTAAGGAATTTCAGTGTTTTAATTCTTCTAGAGGTGTAGGGAGAGGAGAAAAATATAATTAGCAATAAGATAGCACAGGGTCTTATCCATATGTAATTCCTGTTTCCAAAAGGCTATCAAAGTTACTGTAAAAAACAAAAAGTCTTACCAATATTTACAGTGAAATGCCTAGAATATTTTTTCTCTGGCTTTATTGTGATAAAATTGACATATAGCACTGTGTAAGTTTAGGGTAAACAGAATAACAATTTGACTTGACTTGCATATATTATGAAATGATTACCACAGTAAGTTTAATTAACATTCATCATCACATGTGTGTGTGTGTATATATATGTATATATATACATATATGTATTTCCCCTTGTGGTGAGAACTCTTAGGTAGGTACTTTCTCTCTCTCTCTCTCTGTCTTTCTCTCTGTCTCTCTCTCTCTCTCTCTATAATAGTAATATATAATAACCTTTATATATATTATAATAACTTTTATATTTATTATAAAGTGTGAACTATTGTCATCATGTTGTAAATCATATCTGCAGTATTTATTTATTTTGTAAATTGAAGTGTGTACATTTTGACCACCTTCATTCAGTTCCCCCATCTCACTGCAGCATCTGGCTACCACAAATCTGGTATCTTTTCTCATAAGTTTTTTTTTTTGTTTTGTTTTGTTTTGTTTTGTTTTGATTTGTTTTAGATTTCACATCAGAGTGAGATCATACAGTATCCATCTTTATCTGACTTATTTCAGTTAGCATGGTGCCCTCACAGACTATCCATGTTTTCACAAATAGCAGGATTAACTCTTTTTTTAAGGCTGGGTAATATCTGTTTCTGTCTCTGTCTCTGTATCTGTATCTACAACTTCTTTATCCATTTGTCCATCAAGGGCAACTTAGGTTGTTTCTATGTCTTGGCTATTGTAAATAATGCTGCTCTCAACATGGGGACACAGATATCTCTTAAACATACTGTTTTGTTTTCTTCAAATTTCTAGAAATAGAATTGCTGGATTATATAATAGTTCTATTTTTTTTAATTTTTGGAAGAACCTCCATACCATTTTTCATAGTGATTAGGCCAGTTTACATTCCTACAAACAGTGTACTACAAGGGTACACACTTCCAGCATTTGTTATCTGTTGTCTTTTTCATAACAGACACCCTAACAAGTGTGAGATGATATATTGTGGTTTTAATTTCAATTTTCCTGATGATTATTGATGTTAAGCACTGTATTGTCTATCTGTTGGTCATTTGTAGGTCTCTTCTGAAAACTTGTCTTTCAGATCCTTCCACCCATTTTTTTAATGTATTATTCGTAGGTTTTGATTTTGTCTTTGTTTGTTTTGTTTTGTTTTTTACTATTGAGTTATATGAGTTTCCTTTATTTTTCGGATGTTAATCCCTTTTCAGATACTTGATTTGTAAGTATGTTTTTTTCATTCCATAAGCTGGCTTTTCGTTTGTTGATTGTCTCCTTTGCTATGCAGAATCTTTGTAGTCTGATGGAGTCTTAGCTGTTCATGCTTTATTTAGTTGCTTATGCTTTAGGTGTCAGATCTAAAAGATCATTGCCGAGATCATATCAAGGAGCTTTTTCTTATGTTTTCTTCTAGAAGTTTTATGGTTTCAGGTTTTACATGAAAGTCTTTAATCCAGTCTGAGTTATTTTTTGTTGTAAATTTTAGGATTTTTTTCTACTTTTGTATAAAATATTTTAGAATCTTGATAGGAATTGCATTAAATCTATAGATAGCTTTGGTTTATATGGACATTTTAACAATATTAATTCTTCCAGTCCATGAACCTACTAAGAGTGAATCAGAAAGAAACAGAAAATCTGAACAGACCAATTACTAGTAAGATTGAATCAGTAATCAAAAATTTCCCAAAGAAGAGTCCAGCACAGGATGCCCTCAATGGTGAATCTTACCAAACATTTAAGGAAAAATTAAAGCAATCCTTCTCAAATTCTTCCCAAAAATTGAAGAGGAGGAAAACTTTCAAACTCATCTTACAAGGTCTGCATTACCCTAATACCAAAGCCAGAAAAGAACACCACCAGAAAAGAAAACTACAGGTCAGTATCCCTGATGACTAGATGAAACAATGTTCTATAAAATACTAACAAACCAAGTTCAGCCGCACATTAAAAGGTTCATTTACCATGACCAAGTAGGATTTATTTCTAGAATGTAAGGATGGTTCAATATAGAAAAATGAATGTAATACATCAGTAGAATGAAAGGAAAATTATTTGATCATCTCAATGGATACAAAAAATAATTTGACAAAATTAAATACTTGTTCATGATAAAAACTCTCAACAAATTAGATGTAGAAGGAAAGTACCTCAACATAATAAAAGCTACGTGTGAAAAGACTACAGCTAACATTATGCCCAATGTTGAAAGGTTGAAAGCTTTTCTGTAAGATCAGAAACAAGACAAAGGTGCTCACTCTAACTACTCTATTTCAACACAGTACTGGAAGTCCTAGCCAAAGCCAAGAAAAAAATATAAAAGGAATCATAATGGAAAAGTTTTTATTTCAATTGATAGGTTGATCAAAATGAAAACAAATATTGTCCTTTTTGTTTTAGTCAAAAATAATTAAGAATAATATGGTACATGATAATTTAACACATTGAAAAGTATATTTTCAGATGTCATGGTGCACATTTTTATAGGGTAACAATGGAAAATGCTTCATTATTTAGGTAAAACTATTTAGTACCAATTCCAGTGTGAGTGTGGGGGTAGGGGGTGGGGTCAGGGTGGGGAGTTCTCCACAGCAACAAACAATTCTCTGACAGAAGCTGGGTGTCCTACAATTCAGCCCAATTCTGACACTATCTACCTGGAGCTAGCATCAGATCCCACAGGCTAAGGGCCCAGTCCTATGAGATTGCCACCCATCAACTTCAGATGCCAATTGCAAGTCCAGAATGGGCTTCTGACCAGCAGCTATAGACTAGAAGTTCCAACAGATTCTTTGTCAGGTTTGATTAGTTAGCTAGAGTAGTTCACAAAACTCAGAGAAACATTTTACTTACTAGATTACTGGTAAAAGGATACAACTCAGGAACAGCAGATGGAAGAGATGCATTAGGAAAGCTATGGGGAAAGGAGCTTCCATGGCCTCTCCAAGTGTGCCATTCTCCCCAAATGTCCATGTGTTCCCCAACCTAGAAGCTCTCTGAACGTTGTGCTACTGAGAGTTTATGGAGGCTTCGTTACATAAGCACACCTGATCAAATCATTGGCCATGGACAACTGATTCAACCTCCAACTCCTCTCCTTTACCTGGAGGTCAGAAGGTGGGACTAAAAGTTCCAACTCTCTAATCATAAGTCTGGTTCCCCTGTCAACCAGGCCCCATCTTTTGGTGTAATTCAGAAATCACCTTATTAATATCAACTCAGATGTGATTGAAGAAATTTGTTATGACTATTAAGACGTCTTTTTTGCTCTTATCAACTAGGAAATTCCAAAGGTTTTAGAAAGAAACTCTTTGTCAGATGCCAGATGAAGACCAAATATTTATTTTTTATTTTAAATCATAAAGCCACATTAGGAATTATGAAATTAGATGTCATCCAGTTAATATATCACTAGGTTACACAATTTAGGGCAAATAAACCAAATTAAAATTGCGTTATATTTTATTTTTCAATATTTGATGACATTCTATACACTTATGAAAAATAACACATGGGAAAAAAAGATATATAAACTAGCAGGTGATTATGGTATTTCCTTGGCATACAATATAAACAGGCAGCATATTATACCACAAGTTGACATTCACTAGAAAAATAAAGATTGAACATTTCCATTACTAATTTGTTTGTTTATACTAAATTTTTCAGTTGAAGTATCCTGATTGGCTTAATTTTTTTAATCTCTTAAAAACTCCATTTTTCCTGGACTATGTGAGCTGCACATATTTAAACCTCTTAAAATATGGATGTGAGCAATTTCACTCTATTAACATTTAAATATGAGTTGTGTATTGCAATTACAACAGTATCTAACTGAAATTAGAAAACTGCAGATTATCATTGGGAGAAGATGAAACATCAAATAAGTTGTAGAACCAAATGAAGCCTGAAAGGTATTAATTTCACCAAACTATATAATAAATGATATCTGTACATACAAGAAAGGCAAATAAATTCATCCACATATAGAAAAATAAGAATAAAAGTCAATTACTATTATAATAACAATCAATCATCATGTGAACATGATAATGATAATATGTAGCAGTTACATAGTTTTGTAAATGGCTAATGTTCTCCAGATAATGCAAATAGAATATAAACAAATTGTCAAATATTTGAAATTGTAAAAACCTTTAAATATACTTGCCAGTATAACTCAGAATTTTATTAGGCTTTGATTCTGCACATACATAAAGTATATTTCATAAACCTGTAATTTTGATTTTGATTGACTCTAAAACAATTATCATAATGAAAAGCAATGGCCAGATCAAACAAATCAGTGAAATAATTTTCCTGGATGTGAAAATTAGTTTTCTTTTAGATGAACAGAATTAAATGAAATAGTGGAAAAAATATTAGAGATAGCCTAATGAGTCAGATAGATGGAAGTCAAAATGTTATTTTTTATATTGGTAAAGCTTTTTTTTGGGGGGGGGGAGAATGCTACATAAATGTGTGAATAAATGTGGTACAATTATTTCACCCCAAAATTAAACATAGTAATTCACCCAGTGAAGAATGAAGTTAAAGCAGCAGAGCTGTGATCCATTTCTATCCTGATTATAAAGGAGATACCCCAGGGAAAAGAAAGCTGCTGACCTAATCTAGTACTGTTGATAATCGGATCACCCAGTAAATAGACTACTGATATTTGCTAGGCAGAAATTTTTATCTTTGGAAATCTCACAGGATAACGTCTAAGGTTCAGTATTATTAACAAGACACAAACCACTGTCTGTGGATTTATAACATGACACTCTGGAAAACGCAATGCAAGCAATGTAACACTGGTGCTATAAAATGGAGATGTTAGATGAACCTAAATGATCTCCACCACATGAGATGACACACTGACCTTACTTAGAAACTGTCACTATTGGTCTCGAACAGGGAGCCTGTGTCTGACGTGAGAAGGAAGGACCTAAAGAACCAGATAGGGTGTCCCAGACCTCTCTCTGCTTCATCTATGCTGCTTCATTGCTGAATCCTTGAAATTATTAGTAAAGCTTGACACTGCAAGATCTCTGATTTAGTGAGCTGATTTGATAATCTGATTGGTGGTGGTAGCTGCACCGTGAGCAGGATTGTCTTCCAGCCAGGTTGTAGCTACTTACCCAACTTCGGTCTGAAGGGCCAAAATCTTTGAGGCAAATTACAAGAAATGAGTGTAACCTTTGGAGTTGATAAAATTAGATCCAACGGGGCTGGCTAGTGAATGATAGGGAAAATATGGAGGAAGAAACGCTCAAAAATACTCTATTTCCTGTATTTATCTAACAGCCTTGAAAAAATCTAGACCTTTAAGAGAGGACAATATTGTAGAAGTAAGTAAATCTGTTAATTCTTTTTTGTTTTTAATCATGTGTATAATCAATTTATGCAGTTTGGATTACTTGGAGAGATGCCTAATTTTCTCACAAAATAACTCAGTTAAGGTCTTTAAAAGGCTATATATAGGTAATTGGAGACCTAGGTCAGATACCTGCCAAATTCTAAGGACGTTGTGTTAAAGAACTCCAACATTTTGGAGAAATACTAACAGAGTCTGATGAATCATTAATGGCATGCTCTTAGAATTAATAATTGGAGCAATTGCTAATTTTAGATACTACTGAAGAGACTGAATGATTTAGGCCTTCAATATTGATTAATCTTAGTTTTGGAAATTGAAAATATCTGGTGTTTATTTTATTACTATTTGTACACTTATGATCTAAGTCTGTTATATAATAGAAGACTTGTAATATTAAACAGGTCATGGGCCAGCTGCACTCCACCTTCTTCAGGTAACACAGAACAAGAGGCACGTTGGGTTTCTGGATCTCCCTCTACTCAAAAATTCAGAGAACCTTGAATATATTTACAGTATATTTACATTACACACAACACATACTACATTCACAAACACAAATATATTGAAGAAAAAAGTTTGAAAACCTCTTGCATAATTAAAAGTTTCTGTGTCATGTTAAAGCTATGATGAAGCACATGTTTTTTCAAAAGTCCTACAATTTTGCATTCTTTTAAGTTTTTCTAAAATACTATGAAAGCAAATGATCTTTACGAGACTATCAATAATCTAAAAATAGCAAGTAAGTTTCCCCAGTGGCTGCAGGATTTTCTATTATTTTTAATTAGAAATATTAATGAGTATAGTTAAATTAATGAGTATAATAAAAATGAAACTTAATTTTACTCCATGTGGATATTTTGAATGCAGAGGTTTGCCTACATGAAAAAAAAAAAAAGAAAAAAAAAAAGAAAACAACTCTTTCAATTTCCTTGAGACATTATTTTTTTGTTTTAATGTTGCTTGGCTTTACCCCATGTGAACATACAGTATTTATTATCAGGCTTAAAATGGGAAGAAAAATGAAAATTTAAAGTTCTATCTGATTTTGCTGACAGTTGATTTGATGTTGTCTATAAAAAGCAAATTGATTTTATTTGGGAAATGCCTTTAAAATATATGTATGAATCTCACTGTTTTGCCATCCATTTAAAATATGAAAATAGCTGTTTGCTTTTAAGATTAAAAAAACCTCACTTAAAATGATTCAGAGGGTGATTACAATTTGATACTTAATATGTAATATGATTACCCAACATTGTAATTCCCAGTCATAACTGCTGTAAAAACTTAATATATTTTCTGCAGTGTTTTGCAACACATTTACATACATGCACATATGCACCCCAAAATGCACACATATACTGAAACCATGTTATAAATTCCCTCTTAGGATATTTTCCCATGAGAGCAGTTTTATATGGTACAGATTGGTGTTGACTACGAATGTTCTTATTATTGCTTTTGACAATATATTTTTATATAGTTTGTATATATATTTGATCCGAGTGTAATAAAATATAATAGATCTGAGTGTAATAATTTTTTAAATTTAGTTTTTTTTACTTCTATGATTTACTTTTTATTATATGTTGTCATAATAGGATAATAATTATTTGTAATTTTTCTTTTTAGTCTAAAGACAAAGTCTTGTTTCCTTTTTTTTAAACTCTATTCCATTTTAAAATTGTCTAATATAGATATCTTACCACTTTTATTATTGTTGTTATGAATTCCCAACATTGTAGACATGTGTAGAATTTTGTCTTTTTTTTGTTAGAGAATTTCCTTATTCTTGATCTTAAATGAATCATTAGATTTCAAACAAGTTTCCATGGTTTTACATTTTCAACAATTTTCCCTGCTACATAGTGAGTCCCTTAGATCTTACCATGTAGTCTCTTGTATCTATAGGTTCAAAACTTCTTTTATACATCTGAAACATTTTTTATCTTTTATTAAGTTTTTTATTTATTTTATGCTTAAATATTTATATGTTTAAATTATTATATGATATCCAATTCCATCATAGTTTTATATGATTATTTATAATCCTTTGTAGTTTTCCCCTTATAGCCGGGTAATTTCTCTTCAGTTCTCTTCACCATTTGATTGTCTTGTTGATTCTACAATAATATATTGAATGCTTATGTTGTGCTAGGATTCACAAAGTTGTCTTTGTAGAAAAAAGCTACTGTATTCCTATTATTATAGAGTTTATAGTCCCAGTGTGAGACAGCACTGTGGGAGATAGATATCATGTAAATAAACAGTTATATGTAGAAAAAGAGTATATTGTTACATATTATGACAATTCTTCTGAAGAAAAATTGTTCCAACAAAAATTACCATATCTAGAAATTAATATTTAGGTTGAGGAATCAAAAATAGCCTCCCTGTGAAATGACATTTACAGAATTAAAACATTAAATAGGAGTTAGGTAGACACTGGGGAGTGGAGAGAGCACTTTAAGAAGAGGGCGTGTCATGTGAGAAGTTGTTAAAGATTAAGATAGGGTCCAAGTATTTGAAAGAAGCTAAAGTGATTGAAGTAAATTAAAAGTTTGAGGTTGGGGAAGTTGTTTTGTTCATGCTGCACAAATACATTGCTTATTTACATTGTGCTGGCCATTGTAACTACTGCTGTCGTTTCAATATGCTGGGTAACGCTCTAACTCTTCACACATGTTAATTCTTTAATCTTCAAATAATTCTAAAACAAATAATTCTAATAGGTACTGTAATAATTAATAAGCAGAAACCTCAATTAAACTATAGTCAGGAGGCCAGAAAGAGGAGCTTTCACATCCTAAGATGATAGCAGAACCCAAGAGGAACTTCCTCTTCTTGCCTGGCCAGAACTCAGCCAGTGAAAGACCATCACAAGTCAGCCAATGAAAAGCCACTATGAAGTCTCGGTTCCTCCAGTGGGCTCTTTGTTTACTCTCGCTCTCCCAACTTCCTTTTCCCCACTATAAGAGAGTTCTCCTCTCCTTGTTGCGCTGGATTTGCATATGGCTTGTGATGGTTACAGACTCTGAAACACAATTCTTTGCTGATCCCGAATAAACCCATTGTTCCTAGAGAAATAACTAGCAGCCTATTTGATTAAAGTCATCATTTATTTAATGAATGAGAAAAGTTAGGCATTGAGCAGCTGAGTGATTTAAGGCCACACAACTGGGAAGTGGTGAAGATACAGGCTTCAAAGCTGTCAGTCTGGCTCTCCAGTCTGCTCTCTTAATCAGTGTACTTGCTGTACTGCCAGTCAAAGATTTTGTATTTTAATCTACGGACAATGGAAAGATACAAAAAGATTTAAAGTGTAGGAATAATACAATAACTTTATTCTTAAACATCACACATGGCTGCTTGTGCCAAATGAAACAGGAATTCATAAGAGTGAAACTGAGGTGAGAAATTGGTTAGCTACTGTAGTTTAGGTCAGAAGTAATGCTGGTTATGTTTAGGGTAAGGCTAGTGTGTGGCTGAAACACATTGGCTTTGTTTTGTTAGCTCCGTCAGGCCAGCAGTCCTCCTCCTTCCCCTTTCTACCTGACTGAGCTTTAGCCTACTCACAAGGCATGTGCTCAAGCCAGGTAAGTTCACTATCAACTTTTACTCCTGTCTTCATCTGGTTTGAAAAGTGGAAGGATGCCTCTTGCTGACACAGATGGTTAATGGACATGAGATGGCCATGGGGAGGAAAAACTCCCAGTTCCCTTCCATGCGGACATGATTCTCCTTAGTTGTCAGATTCTATTTTTAGCTTTGGCCCTTTTAAATCCCCCACTGCCCCTTTCCCTAGTGTGTTGTGCAGCTGCGAATGCCCCCGGATCCTCAGTATGCCCCATCCTTCCTGCCTCCACGTAAGATGGAAGTTACCTACAGTAAACTTCACAGTTGTGTTCGGGGGTAGAAGGGTTCTTGCCTCGCCCAGGAAAGAATTCAATAGCAAGGCATGGTAAAGTGAAAGTAAGTTTATTTAGAGAGATACGTATTCTATAGACAGAGTGTGTCTTTCTCCCTCAGAAGGGAAAAAGGCTTCGGAGATATACACTCCATACACAGAGTGTAGGTGAGTGTGACAGAGCCAGAGCAAGAGCGGCCACGAGGTGCTGGAGCTGTTAGGTTTTATGGGCTCAGTAATTTTGTATGCCAATGAGTAGGATTATTCCAACTAGTTTGAGGAAGGGGCGAGGATTTCAGGAAACACCCTACTACCCGCTTTTTGACATTTTATGGTAAGCGTAATAACTGTCATCGCACCTGTGGGTGTGCCATGAGGCTCAAGGTCTACTAGAAGTCAGATCTTCTGCCATCTTGGTTCTGACCAGTCTGTCCTGTCCTCAGTTGCTGTGTCACTCCTTCAATGGTTGTGCCCTACCCCCTTTCCTCCCACTTTCGTTGCACTTTATGGAGTTGCTCGCTTCATTTTTCATTTTTTCTTATATTCCTTCTCACTTTGGAGGATGTTATTCAGTATCTCTGCCTCCCAACAGCCAGTTTAGATTGGAAAAATCGGTTGGTTCAAATGTATACTAGAGAATGCATTGAAGGATTTGTGTTAACCTGAAAATGGGTTATGAAAAAAAAAACCAAAGATGGGCGGAGTGGGAAGAGCATTTTACTGAAATAGAGAGAAAAGGTCCGTTGTGGGAAAGAAACAGGTCAGTTACGAAAATGTTAATTTGGAAATGCTCAAGTTATCCAAATATTTGACTCTTACATAAACTCAGAGTTCAGAAAAAATGGTATTTATTAAAATAAGAATGGGTAAAATCAGATATAGGGAGCAATGACACTTACTTTTAAGTGTGAAATTGTATTTAACAAACAATATGTGGGTCCAAAGTGTGTTCATTGATGCAAGAATCTCATTCCTTCCTTCTTGACTTTCTTAGGGACAGAGTGAATTATCTATCCATCTATCTAACTATCATCTGTTTTCACACATACACTTTAAAAATATAATACTTCATATTGTGTTAGTTATATATATAGATATAGATACATGACAGAAGTATAGCTATTTTTATATCTTTACCTTATGATTAGTCCTAGAATACAACTGAAATACATTTCAAATTGCTATGAACTCCACTTTTGTCAAATAAATGAACTACCTCAGCAACAGTATCCGTGAAGGAGAAGGAAACAGTTTAAACTGACTTCCCTGGTGCTCAAACTGTTTGATGATTCTAAGAAACCCTGCAGTTTGTTTTATCTCCTTTACTGCTTTTGTGCTAAATAGCCCCCAAACTTTTCCCTTACATTCTTTAACCGTGAGGCTATGCTCTAGGAAGGAGGTAATGGGCCAATAATCTTAGAAGGATGGACCAACCCTCCACAGTTCCCCCATGACGCCACAAACATTCCAGGTTAAGAGGAATGTAGCAGCACCCTGCAAAATGCCCTGATTGTTTACACCTTTTCTGTTCCATTCTGTTTTTCTATAAAACCTCAAGACCCCAGCCTCAGGATGGAGTCACAGTCTCTAAGGCATTAGCCTGCCAACTCCTGTTTGCCTGGCAAAGCAATAAAGATGTTATTTTCCTTCCAAAACTGCCTCCAAATCTCAGTCCATCTTTAAAGGTACAGAGGCCGGTTTAGCAGCAACATCATCAACAATAATTAGACAAAAGGATGAATACTGTCTTCTTTTTTGTACTGTTCACTAAGTACTATTTGATCATTCACACAGAAATTAATTTACAGTGCTGTGCATTTGACATTATTTTATCACGTATTTAGTTAACTGATGACGGTAAGGGTTAAAAAAGAGACAGGAGGCCAAAATGGAGACACTTGTACCAAGCCCAGGTCACCAAACGAGGACCTAATGCCTACACCAGTTGCAGTTCAAACTTTCCCAATAATATGATCTTAACTAGTTAACCTGGAATTTCCTGTTCAGCACTAGTGAGGTCCTGATAGATTTCTTGCATCCCCCAGAGGAAGGTGGTCTTGCCTGAAACAATCGTTTCTTTTGTTTGTGACCTTCATCCTTCCCCTTTCTACCTTTGAAAACCTTTCTTTTTCTGCAGCTCTTTGGAGCACCCTTTCTATCTGCTCCATGGGATACCGCCTGATTCATGTATCCTTGAATAAAGCCAATTAGATCCTCAGATTTACTCAGCTGAGTTTTGTTTTTTAACATAAGAAAACAGGATATTTTCACTTAATAAGTGATCTTTAACTCTATCTGCTTTTCCTTCATAAATATTAGTACCAAGAGTTACTCTACCTGGTTCGAGAAACTACTGTTAGCGGGAGTGTGAGCCATGAACAATCAGAATTTTTGGTTTGTTCTTTGTTATTTTGCATATCAAGTGAAGATAATTTACATCAGCGATATTCACTGACTCTCACAAACTGCTTTGTCAAATTGAGGGTACTCTCTTTAACATAGTAGTGTATTGCTGTTGTTCTTTGTTAGAGCATGCTCTTAAGGTTTGAGCTTCTGTGTGTGTACGTTAAATCAGAGATTATTTTTAAAAACAAAATAACAAAACTCTCTATTTTATTCTCAGTATAATAGACCCTGCAAAACTTGGTGTGTGGTAAAGACAAGTCTCTCAGTGTAATCGTCAGGAGTGCCCCGTGTCTCCTACAAATTTCCTCAGGCCTCTAGACAGCCTTTGTTTTTGAAATTAAACAACTAATTTTCCAGACTCTCATCTATATTTTTTTTAATATTGACTTCTTATTTCATGAAAGGTATTATATGGTGATTCTGTGCATTTTACTCTTACTTGCAAATTGGAATGTTAATTGGAGGATGTCTCAGAATATTTTCTAGTTATTTTCTATAGCAGTGAATTTATAACATGTTCTATAACATTTAATATGAGATGATGAATATTTATGAAAAGCATGCTTTTTGATTTTACACAAACTTCAATATATGGCAGAGAATCCTTGGGGTTTAGTTTGCATAAATTATATTTTTTGACATACATGAAGTCCCCACACCATTTTTAATTCTCTTTGCTCATTTTGTTTTTGTTGGTGTTTAGATATATTTTTTCTCTTAATCTATAGTTAACCTACCATTTTCATCATGAGTATTAACTTTGAAATATTCCAATGGTAATACATTTTAAACTATATATTGTGCATGTGTGTGTGTGTGTGTGTGTGTGTATATATATATATATATATATATATATATATATACACTAATTTTACCTTAAAATGAGTCTTTCATTTTTGCAATTATTTTCTATTTTCTTCTGATTAATCAGGGAAGTGACATAGGATTTTAAATATTTTAAAATATTCAAATCATAAAGCTCTTGAAAATGAACACAGAAATGGAAATTGTGTTCTTTATATTAATATGTATGTGCATCTAATGAGTTTTAATGAATGTGCAAAAGTCATTTCAATTGATTGTTGATTTGAGTAGTTTTTTTTTTTTTTTTTCCAAAGGATTTGAAAGAATTATATTCAAACAGACTGGATTCTTATACAATCAAAATAACATAATAGTGAATATTATGATATTAAAATATGAATTTCATGGTTTGAGAACAAGTATAGTGCCTTAAAATCACATGTCTGAAATTATAAGCAAATTGAATTATATGATTTGATATAAATAAATTTAAACTACATATGAGTTAGAAGAATTTTTTACTGTGCAAATGTCAAGCCATAAATAGAATGAGGAAATAGCAGGGAAATTTAATAATATTCATCTGATCATAAATAAATACATCAAATGACTTTTTTCAGAAAACAAAGCAAAAGTTTATGTATCTACAGTAATTATCATGTCATGAGATTGAGTCTTATAAACCAATGCATTTTCACTTTCATATGCCATGATGTATAAAAATCACTACTATGATATTTTCCAAACTTTAGATTTATTAAGATAATTTATTTGAGTAACTTCTAATTGAAAATGTAATAATTCAGTAAAATGTGCACTTATGGACTAAAATTGATAGTATATTGTATGCATATAAAAATACTGTTGATCTCAAGGAGTATTTGAAGAGAGGCAGCATCAGGACAAATAATAAAATTGTGTTGTATAATGTAATAAAAATCGTTTAAACAAACTTTAATGGGAATTCAATTATACATATTTTCTTTATTGGAGAAAGGAGGCAGTTGTGCTGCAGTGTGAGTAACCGGGATTCTACATTCTAAATGATTGTCTGAATCATGTCACTTTGATCTTCAAGATATCTCCATGTAGCCTTGTTGAACAAGTCTGGACTGCATACCAACAGGATTTCAAAGGTATTCAAGAAATTAGAAGTGTGAGAAATTAGAAATATAATAAAAATATATAATAAATAATACTTAAAAAACTTGCCATAACACTACTGTCAAACTTCTCCTGAAACACCAATATAATGGATTTTTCTATTTCTAATTAAACTGGATTATTAGTTTATATAGAAACTTCAAGTGCTACAAATCTGTGAGTTGTTTTTATATCATTGGAAACATAATGGCTATTCAGAATAGCTTAGAATTAAATGATCAATGTTGCACCCTGGTACATTCCTGTTGGCATTTACAAATTTCGGTTTGCCATCTCAAAAGTGAAATACTTACATACTTAGAACTTACTTTGTCTTTAAACGTGGTACCACTGGATGAATGGCAACATTTTCTATGGCTTTCTAGTGAACAATACTAAACTTTACTACTATATATTCATTTACTGTATAACAAAATATTAAAAATCAATAGAAGAAAGCACATACATTGAAACTTATATAATGCTAATATCTAAGTTCCTGACTTTTTTCCTAATATTTTACAGACATTCTTTTATTTATTCTTCTCGGATTTAAGAAAAATTCACAATCTTTGACCCAGTTCTCCTAGAAATAGGCTCCTATCAAGATAGAGACTTGCTTGCAGAAAGTTTATTGGTGGGTGTGCCTAGAAACAATACTTGTGAAGACGTAAAGAAATCTGGATTGGGCATAACGAGAAGTTGAACAACAATGTAGTTGCCAAAACAAAAAACTAACACAAGAAACCCCTCAGTCTGTCCAATGCAGAGTTCTGGAACCAGGATGGTACTTCAGAATTGTCTGGAATTGAGTCAAGGAGAATAACATTCGTATCATTCAACTGACTAGTCACGGGATGGGTGCCAGCCAGGGGGAAGGCCACAGACTTGGATGAGACAGCTTTGCCTTAAAGGCAATGCATGAGAAGTGATGCAGTCACAAGCAGTTAGCATCTGGGGCAATGAGTACCTCTGCCTTAAATTAGGATCTGGACAGCTGATCATCTTATACCTAGATTGACCTCCTTTTTTTTTTTAAATCATATCATTACCCTTCTCAAAAATCTCAAACATTTCCTTTTTTTAAATTTTTGTTGTTGTTGAAGTGTACTTGATTTACCATGTTAGTTTCATATGTACAGCAAAACGATTCAGTTATACACATACATATGTATATTTTCAGATTTTTCCCATTACAGCTCATTACAAGAAATTGAATATAGTTCCTTGTGCTATACAGTAGGTTCTTGTCGTTTATCTATTTTATATATAGTAGATTCACCTACTTTCTAATTTTAAAAAAATCCGACTTTTGATCTTTCAAATCATATCACTCTAAGCATTAAAACAGCTTATGTTAAACATAATAAAACAAGATGCCTTGCTGATATTTGTATTAACAATTTCCTTTCAATTTTGAAACAAGTTCAGAATTAGAGCCATGAGGGAGTAAAAGCAAAGGCACAGAAGGAATTCAGGGCAAGGCATGGTGTTTAAGTCTCAGTCCTCAGTTCTTGTTATATCTCCAGTTTCACAGGTTTGGGTAGGTAGTATCCCATCCCAGGGATGCTAAAAAAGATAGGCTTTTGTGTCTGTAAATTGTGAGCAATTACACTCTTCAACATTGAGGGTCTGAATAGATCTCATTACAAACCTTAGAATGAAAAAAGCACTCATTCTACAAGCCCCCACCTGTGCAGATAACATTATCCTTTCTCTTCTCTAAGATTTTTTCTTGTCTCTAAAATTTCTCTTTGTCATTTATTCTGCTGTTCTTTCAATATAGGGTTCACAATTTCATAAAACTTTTCAACTTTATTCCAACTTGACTGACTCTCTTCCTCCTTGAAAGTATAGCCACATCTCCTTTCACCATTCCTCAATACCTTGAAGAGTCATTACTTTTCTCAAGTACCAAGGCAGTCATCCTTCCTTTCCATACTGTCCTGTGTTCCCTTCAATTTTGCTTCAGCAATTGTACCTGCTGTCTTACGTCTCAAATGTATCAACCAGATACCATCTTTCCCTTTATATGCAATCATGATTGTCTCCTTCCTCCTATTACAATGATTTAAAAGTCATTTCTTAAGCTGTTGTCTTTTCAGGCTACTGTTCGTTTCCTTTTCTTACCTCGACTGTCAAATTTCAGAAAGTATAATTTTCAGTTGGTACCTGTTTTAACCCACTAAATATCTCTTCATCTTAATGCAATCATGCATGATAAATTATATTTCATTTACCTAAAACTAGTATCTCAGGTTTATTCAGAGAATCAAGTCCAATAATCTTTTTCTGGACATTACTGGAGAGCTCTGTTTGAAAACTTTCCCAGGAATAAGATACTTAGTACCTCAAGAGGACGCCCCATTTCACCACTTATTTAAGCTACAATATGCCTTTCTCCAAGTTTCATGAGTACTAATGCTCTGTGGAGATGCATCCACTACATTTGCTCCTTTGCCCAATTTCCTTGATAAAAGATCATTCTTTTTTGTAATCTTGGTTATTTAAAACCACGTAAGCATCTGAAATAATTTTAGTGATTTTATTATGAGCCAGTTTCTTTCTAGGATTCTTTTAGTGGTTGTATCAATTCAGTTTTAAGCATTGTATTAGAACAGAATGCCTCAGTCTTGGCACTAATAACATTTTAGCTTGGATAATTCTTTTTTATGGGGGTCTGTCCTGTGTATAGAAGGAGATTTGAGCAGCATTTTTGGCCTCTACCTATTCAATGCCAGTAGCAACCTCCCCAACCAAGTTGTGAAAATCAGAAATGTCTCCAGATATTGCAACATGTCCTTCCAGAAGCAAAATGTCCCTCTCTTAAGAACTACCATGTAGACAAGTAAAGAGAGGCTATAGAAGTCAGAGAAGTATTTACATACACTAATATTAACAGGTTTTGGGACACTTGCTATATACCAGTTACTACTGTCATATATTTACTAATGTAACTGCATTTATTTAATCTCCACTCAAAAAAACACTATGAAGTAGATACTATGAGAATCCCCATTTCACACATGACAAAACTGAGGTGCAGAATGATTATTCAGCTTCCCTAAGATATCATAGCTTCTAAGGGGTAGAGCCTGGTTTTAAGCCCATTTCGTCAGACCTCGGTACCGATGGTGCTAACCAACACAACCTGCCTCTAACCCAAATCCCACATCAAAGCCACAAAGAAAGGGAACCCCCCAAAAATATTTAAGATTGCAAGAAAGAAAGAATTGTTAAAACTCGAAGGCAATTCAAAATAAAACAAGAAAGAGGATAAGAGAGAGAGAAACAAATAAACGGTTCAGAGGATAAGAAGTAGAAGAGGCAGAGATACACATCTTTACGGAGTTAAGGAAAGACAGGGAGAAAACTAGGTCATAGCCCCTTAAACATCAGAGGTAAAGCTACAAGTTAGTAGTATAAATTTTCCACTTAAAAAAAAAACTTTGTCTTTATTACAAAACCATTATTTCTGATCAATAATTTTTTTTCAAGAATACTGGTTTTTCTTGTGATCTCACGTTGAAGTCAGTGGTATGGAGAATGATAAGGAAATTAGAATTACGTAGTTATATTTACGATTAGGAATCTAGCAAATGTAAACGTATAAAGCATATAGTTTACATGGTGTCATGGGATGATGTTTTGCATAATTTTACTAAACGTTATAAGTAAAATAAATTAGGTTCTCATGAACATAAACTGGAAATAATTATTACTGTTTTAGGTTACACTAAGTTTACACTGTATTTTATTGTAAGAATGATCACAGGTTCATAGCTGCAAGATGCAAGAAAAAATATATATATATACAGATCAGTAGGAGAACATGGTACAGAGAGGTCCCACAGTCCAATTCCCAGAGAATACAACAAGCAGGGGTGGCAATACGCAACCAGTCAGGCGGAGAAAGCAATAACGTGCTAGAATGAAGTAGTCTTAAAGAAGACTCAGCCGACTGCACTATCCCAAAGGCTGGTACGTCTGTGTACAATTGTTCAGTGTCAAGAATATTTTAAATGGGGTTTAAAAGGAGAATAAAGGTAAAATTCTGGCTCAACTAAACCAGATGAAAGCTCACATCAGGCTGTCCAGTCCAGTGCGCACACTACACAATGGCTAAGGATGATGACACAGCTAACAAAGGGAGAAAGTGTTTGGAGATGGACTTAAAAATAATAGAAAGTGTTGCTCTGCTGCTCATTCCAGTGCAGAGTACAATAGTTAAAATAAGAACTGTCTTTCAAAGCCATGTCACAGTTTTGTGCACCCAAAAACGAATCTTCCAATGTATGACAGAACATGTTTTATAAGGATCTTTATTCTCTTCTCAAAATATGGGCTGCTGTATCTTTCACTAGTAAGAAAAAAAATCGTCAAGAATCCTGCTAAAAGTTTCTGAAACACTCTTTTGACTGTCCAAATATGTGTCCTTCATATAGTATCAGTGGGGACCATGGTTGCTAGGATTATATGGAGATAAGTGAGAAAAACAAAACATGAAATATTGAGGCTAGCTGTTGAAATGGTTGAGAACAGTTTAGTTTTAAGTACCTTTGAGGTCTTGGTGGTTAGTAGAGACCAAAATGGGTGATTTAGCTTATTTATGATGATTGCTATATATTTATAATAAAATACAAAGGTTTTAATGAATTAGACACCTCAACATATAACACTTACAACCACATAAGCATAAGTCTTGGTATAAGATTTGAGTATTACTGTACCCTTACATTAGCATAGTGACAAAAGACAATTATAGTTTGCCAGTATAAAATAGTAATTACGTTTTGAAAAAAGCTAAACTCGATGTGTTCTAATAAACGCCTAAGAACATAGTTCTTTAAACTAACTAAATATATATTTCTCATTGCCATAATCTCAATGCACTTAAATTGAAAAAAAGTGCTGTATCCCAAGGCTTCATTTCCAAATTGTGGTGATATTTTGATTCAGTTTTTTTTTCTTTCCCTGTTTATTACAAGGTAGTGTTTAACAGATGACCTCTGGAAAGTTTTACAGAAATAACTTCAACGTAAAGTTTTCAGTTGAGCTCCAGAAATATCTCAAATGGAATTTGAGATTGGATTGTAGATTCTGTCACATAGGCTGGTGAATTATATGTGAAAAAAGTGCCTCTGTGTGCCTGTAAAATATGCATTTGTATCTGTAAATGGATTGTCAAGAGAATTTTAGCCATTACCATATCCTGGGAGCCTAACAAGAAGAAAAATATATAAAAAATAAAGACAATCTCAAGTTCAAGCTGGATCAACTTTTCCAATCAATGCAAATACCTATGGCATAATATAACCCTATGCTGTATGAATTTGTCTTTTTTTTTTTAATTTGGAAGATATGACCCCACATCACATTCTTCCATATTCCAGAGACTCAGTAATAAATGTATTCATATCTTCAAATTTTCTCCTTTTTTGAGAATATTTCAACTGGAAAATGCACAAAATACAGGTTGCATTAGGGCTTGACTGTTGTTTGCCTTTCTTCTTCAACATAACCTTTAAAATAGCCTCTGAAAGGAAAGGAAGAACTCTTCCCCACAAAACGGGCTACCCTGTCTCACATGGCCACAAAGCTAAATCACTGTCACGATCTTTGCATCACCAAAAGCCCTGATGAGTTTAGAAGCTGCTCATGGATATCACATTGGGAAGAGCCTGTTGGTTTCTAAACACATTTCTATAGCTATTCAAAGTGCCCTCACGTGTTAGCAGAAACATGAAACCACTGAGACTTCTGAAAATATTGATAGTCTATGTCCTCTGTGAAGAACAAAGGAGACATTTTTTAAATTAGACCCAGCATATATATTAAACTTTCAATCAAGCAAAAAAATTCATTTTTCAAAATCTTCTCATCCTAGAATATAAATTCATGACAGCAGGGAATGTATGCTTTTTCACTGCCATATCCTCAGACTCTAGAAGGTGTTCCTGTCAAATGTTAAAAACACGAAAACATAGGTTGCTTTATTTATAAGTATTTATTTATGAAACTTTATTTATGAATATTAAGCTAAACCACCAAATTAAAAGGTCTCTTAGGAAATTACCTAAAACACAGAAACAGCTTGGGGGTTAGTAAATAACTTTACCAGTGATATAATTTGTATTTGATATTTTGTAGATTTATTTCTCAAAACTTAAACCAAGTTGCTTGAGAAGAAGAAAGCTAAAATGACTACAGGTTTTGAAAAAGGAAGACATGTAACAAATAAGAAATACATAAAATTCAAATCCAGCCCTGCACTTTCCAGTTTAAGTCCCTTCCTTAATCCTCCCCCTTGAATTTATAATACCTTTCAAGTTATGAAAAATATATGTTTGGGAAGTGGATGTTACTCCTCTATCCTTTCTTCAGGCTTCTGTCCAGCTTCTTATTCCCACGCCACAATTTAGCCATTTTAACATCCACCCTGGTCCCTGTGTAAGCATGCGGTTCCCTCTTGCCAGGATACCCTCTTTACTCTTAATCTGGCTAATTTGCCTATGCATTTAGTGCTGGGCTTGAAGCCTCCACACTCGATCTAAGGCCTCCTCTAAGTGAGATCCCCAGCCACCACTGTCCTATCGTTTATTACACCATATTAAAATTACTTGCTTACTCATGTACTGTCTGACCTTGACTACAAAATCCAGGAATATAGATTTCACGGGAGTCTCTCTTGGAAATGCCCAGTGCCTAGTATGGTTTTTGGTACATAGCAGGTTCTCTGTAACTTTTTGTTTAATGCATTAACTCATGCATATATATGTATATATATTTAAAGAAGTGAACAAATTTGGAGCATATGATTGTTTCACTGAACTGTTGCTCTGATGGTGGAAAGAATGATCTCATATTTTCATTTATCATCTCACATATCCTACATAATCACATACAATAGAATTCAAAACCACATTTTTTGGACACGGGAGAGGTATCAACACCTGTATGATAAGCAAACTGTTTTATAGAAGGGGTTTTGGGCAATTTTAAAAGCAAATTTACCAATTTAGTAATTGCAGTGAACAGTATAAGGTATTTAATTCAATCTTACAAAATTTTTTTAAATAATAAAGAATATAGTATTTCCTCAGTCCTGTTTCAATTTGTAGTTATCCTCCTATTTTGAATGCATTTTTAAAGGGACTATATTTATGTTATATAAAAACAGTGATTTGTGTTTGCAGTATGTTTCTCAATAACTCAACTCCTCCAGAAAACTTTTGGAAGATGGCACATATCAAGTTATCACTTGATGAATCAACTGTATTCGAAGTATGATGTACAAAACATAAATGCAACTGATTTTATGGTACTGTTTGATGAGTTTTAACAAATAAATACACTTAGTTAAACACCAGTATGTGAAAGATTTAAAATAGTCCCATCACCACATCTGTTGTTCCCCTCCTTGGTTGATCATGATCCTATATTTCAGACACATGCAGATTTACTTTCTATTTACTATCAACTAAATTACTTCTAAATTTTTTTCTATAAATGGAATCACAAAATACATACCATTTGTGTAGCATCTTCATTCCGCTGGATGCTCTTGAGATACCTATATGTTGTTCTGTTTATCGGTATTTTCCTTTATACTGCAAAGTAGCATTCCGTTGTTTACCCATTTCCCAGTTGAGCGGCATATGGGTGGGTCATAGCCATTCTGGGACTATTATGAAAAAAGCTGCTAAAAATATTTATGTCTTTGTGTAGACATTCTTTTGTATTGCTTATTTTAGTAAATATTTAGGAATAAAATCACTGGCCCATATGGTAAGTGTATAATGAAAGAGGAAACTGACAGATTAGTGAAATGATTGTAATGTCTGTATTTCCACCAGCAGTGTCGCTCCCAATCCTGGGCAGCGCTTGGCACTGTGAGGCTTTCATAGCACAATTCTTCTAATCACTGTGCAGGAGGCAGCTCAGTGTGCTGTAAGGTGCATGCCCCTGATTAACAGTAGGGTTAGGCATCTTTTCATGGAATTTAGGGCCATTTGAATATCTTCTTTGGTGAAGTATTGCTTGATTTTTTTTTTTTTCTATTTAAAACATTTAATTGTCTTCTTTGTGAGCTGTGAACTTTCTTTATATATTCTGGATAAAGCTTTTCCAAATGCATGTATAGGAAGAGTTTTTCCCTTTCCTTTTCCTTAATGGTATTTTTAGAAAAGCAATGTTTAATCTCCCTAAAGTCCAGTTAACCAATTGTTTGTGCTTTGTGCATTTTGTGTCTTATTTATGAACTCTTGTTCTACCCCAAGATCTCAAATATTTTCTCACCTCTTTGTATCTGGAAGTTTAATGCTTTTAGTTTTTGTCTCGATTTCTATGACCCCTAGTCAGGTGATTTTCATGTGAGTTAAGGTGTACGCCTGTAAGGAACAAGCCTCCCCAAGATCTGCTGATTTGACATGTGGATTATTTTGAGCTACAGGCAGTGGTGACCCTGTGGGCTCAAGAGAAATGACTGCTTTTCCTTCAAATACATAGAAGAATTTAAACTAGAGATTTTTATTTTTTTTAGAAAAAGTTATTACCAGAGATAAATGTTACGTAAGTGGCCCCATCTATTTAGCAGGGCAAACATCTATTTATCAAGTTTTGCTCTTTTTCTTATTGTCCTGTGAATGACCCTCCTGCCTTTGGAAGCCCCGGGCTCCTACCCCACCCCTTAGCTCAGGAAGGCATGTGTACCTCATTGTACCTTTCTGTCTGTGAACCTCTCGTGTATGTGAGGTCTCTGACCCTCTCACCCTCTCATGTATATGAAGTTCCCATATGTACAAAAGTAAATCTAATTTTTCTCCTGTTAATATGCCTCATTTCAAGTTAATTCTTAGACCAGCCAGAAGAACCTAGAAGGGTAAAATTCTCTCCCTTCCTGACAAGGGTCAAGTTTCACTGCTTGTTTTTCTTAATTTTCTCATTGAAAACATTGTCATTTGGAACATTTGTCCAATTCAATTCAACATATATGTTTGAGCTTCATTCTGGGCGGTCTGTTTCCTTCCATTAATCTCTATCTCCATCCCTATGTGTTGAGTTCTTCTTGGCAACTCAGAACCCATACAAGACGCAGCAGGTGCAGGTCTGTAGGCTCCTACTTCTTGTGGTTGGTGTTACATCTTTGCTGTCCTCCATGCTGTGGGAATCCTCACTTGGGTTTTCCTGCTCTGTAGGTGTGGATGTGGGAGGATTTTGGTGTTACTGAAACATTAGTGAATGGCAAGTGTCAGGGAATCGTGCTCATGCACCTTGATCTGTCACCTGCTGATTACAGAAGTGCAGTGGCTAACGTGTGATGGATTTCTCCTGAGTCTGCCTGATCTTATGATTTAGGGGCCAGGACAGGATCTAGTTTATGATAGTCAGTTCTAGATACATAGCCACTTGATGTTCTGGGTTTAAGGGCTGCACGTCTTCTAGGCCATGCTGGAAGTTGTTTTCCAAACAGTATTTAATTCTGTGCTACAGATGGTCTGCATTGACTTCAGAGCCTCAAAAGCCATTTTGGTTTTCTTCCTAGGGCTTGTTGTAACTGACATGCAACAGTTTTTCCAGTTCCTGGTACCTCTCAGATTGTAGTCTACTGAGTCAATATTCCCAAGGGGCAGAGCTGCTTCTGTCACAGACTGAGCACTTTCCTGTTTCAGAACCCACTGGATGACATATTTTATTGGGTTTATAATCTGGAGCCATATTTTCAAGTGTGGAATAAGCTGCCTCTGGAACTCAAAAGGCCCAGCTGGTATTCTGCTTTCTTCTTCATAGTGAGAGGGCAAGATTCTATCAGTTTTGCACCATTTGGGGAAATATCAATCCACCAAAAGTATACTTTATAAGATTGATAGTGTTAACTATAAACATTAAGAAACTGATCATTTGGCCTGACTTTGGATGTTACTTTATATTTATAGTTAAGATTAAAATAAACCTAAAATGCATCTTATAAAAGATTTATTTTTCATAAATATAAAATTATTTTACTTATACTTCTCTTAGGTTTTCATGTATGCAATAATAGTTGGTTCTATATGTTGTGAGAGAAATAAATGGATATTAATTTGAAAGGGTTAGACGTTTTCTTGTAGGCTGCATTTTAAGACAGTTTTTGAATCATAGGTTTAAGGCATGCCTCTTTGTTATACAATATATAGATTTTTAATAGATTTTTAAATATAATCTGACATGATCAATAGCTTTGAGTAAATAAGTATTAAAATTGGAGCTTCAAAACATAAATGAACATATTTCACATATGGTGAAGATCCAAAGTTGTTTTATATAGTTAAACTTAACGTGAAAATCTTCAGGATTTAATAGCTGATCTCCTATCAGAAGTTCATTGAAAAAGAGGCTATTGCAGTTCTGATGGAGCAGTATTGCTGCCCAGTCCCTGGTCCAGTCCCAGCTGCACTCTACATACTTCGAGAGAAGCAAATGGAGTTCATTCTTTTCCATCAGTGTGCTAAACAACGTATTAGACCTATTGCAACTGGCATAGGGCACCACCACTGAAAAAGAAATCATAAATACTTAAACAAGTTCCTCCCTGCCACGAGCAACTGCAGACTTTTGTTTTTTAAATAATTACAGCATTGTGTGGTCCAATGAACAAACAACCAGACCTTTGCTAAAATCTTGCTTCGGTTCAGTTTTCTGTAAGATAGGAAGGAAAATAGGACACAAGTGTCTGATAGGATTTTTGCTGTACAGATAGAACCATTAATTTAGAAGAGCCAGACTACAGCATCTAAGCAGAAAGTTACTTTGCTGTTTGTACCATTGTCTATTCAAGCTCATTGCTTACTCTAGGGTATTGAAAATATTTTAGTCTTCTCTAGGCACCAGAACCAATTATAGATAGATAGATCTGGGGATAGATAGATAGATAGATAGATAGGTAGATAGATAGATAGATAGAGAGAGAGACAGATAGAGAGACATATTCATTATAAAAATGTCCAGTTATATGTAATTTTCCCAAATCTTTTCAAATAAAATCTTCATGCTTGCTACCAGCTGGTACTTTGCACTGGGACGTGGGAACATAGGCATGTTCATCACTACTTGTCCCCCATCTTTCTAGCCGTGCATCGTAAGAGTCATGAGTCCTTCCTCACTCCTTAGGCAAGTATTCCATAGGGGAAAAAAAAAAAGGAAAAAATATTAGTAAAATTAGGGAAATGTGGCATAAAATATCCTTCCTTTGAAAATTATTGATGAGTCTTGTTACAGTAAAAGTATGGAGAAATGTTAACTTCATTTAACCAGGGACATTTCCATTTCTCTTAAAGACATATCTTAATGGTCAGCATCTCATGGGAAAATACCACTCTGCTTTGAGTTTGACCTCAGCTGTGCTCTTTATCAGTTTTCCCAGTCACATTCAGTGATAGACAGGCCTTTCTATGATTGTTCTTGCACTAATTATCTACACTACTTGATTAGGAATCAGTGTACTATGATATTGTATGGTTCTTTAATGGGATTTTATTTTCTTTATTGCTCTTCATCTAGTAGCCCATACACTTCTCTAAAAAGAATTTCTCTCTTAAAGAAAGTGTCTCAAGATTATTTCATAATTTCTTTGTTCCCTCTAAGTTGCCTCGTCTCCCCATTTGTTTGTTTGAGTTTTACTGTTTCTTGTTACAAGCTATTTCTGAAAAATGTTATATTTTTTGGTATCTGTCTACGATTAAGAATGGGGGACTGATAAATATTGGGAAACTCAAAGTGTATCTGTTGGACTTGTCGACGTTTTGTTTTCCTGGAGAGTGATCTCAGTGGATTGCTTTGGGGTTACACCAAGATAAGAAGCCAGTATCCAAGTGTTTGCTCTTTAATTTTCCAGAACTGTTTTCTAGCATCCTTCTTAAAGTGTTCTGGAGAGTAAATGGAGGAAGAGTGTTCAGGTTTCTGCATTCATACCATTAATTCACTACATTGTTCAGTTTTTAGTAAATCACTCATGCCCTCAACTCTCTTGACATTCAGCAGTTCAAACACTGTCCATTTTACCCTTTCTAGAGAATAACTCTACACATCTCTTTCTATGCAGAAGAAAGGCACCTGCCCTGTGGATTACATTTAGAGAGGGAATCTAAGTATATGACCACTTCTCACATTTCCATCTCGTCTTCCTTATTTTACTTTTATATCTTTTACTTTCCACTGAACTGGACCATGGTACTCCCAGTTTGGGGGAATTTTTAAGCCTTGTGTCATTATGATTGTTCTCAGCTTTGTCCATTGATGTATTATATCCAATGTTTTAGGGGTTTAGAAGTCAGATACCAGAGGAATCTTGGGGAACATCATTATAAATCTGCCTGTGACACGTGCTATCCATTCACCATTGGAAGGCACCTCAGGGGCTGCCCTTCTGGGTATAATGCTTCCCTTTGCTCTGTGATCAGACACATGGAGCCCTGCTCTTCCTCCCAGACTGAAGCTCCCCCTTTCTTGGTACACTCTCAGAGGCAGACCCTTGCAGGTTGCTCTGTGACTCAAGGTGGATGGATGTGTGAACTTTTGCCTGTTCCCGTCCCTGCACATCAGTTAATCACCCTAAATTACCCCCAGATCATCGCTTGCTACTGACTCCACCATCTTAAGCATGTTATGGGTCAGTGCTTCTTCCCTTAAGCTGCAATTTTTATTTCAAATATGAGTCAAGCTAGTTTACTTGCTTAAATGGGTGCTCATGATTTTTTGCCCCTCCAGTCTCTTTCCTCACTTCTGATGTGGCTGTAATTATATATGTATGTAAGTTCCAGAAATTCGCTGCAAGGTTGGATATAGCAGTAGCTACTACATACTGCATTTAGAAATTGAAGTTCATTCTATAAAAAGCTAATAAAAATTATAATATTATGGATTACTGAAGTCTCTCCTTATGTATTATGAAATGTGTGTGTGCATACAGACATGTATTTATAAGCACCATTTCCTAGTTTTATATAGTACTTTAAAATAGCAAACATAAACATTCATTTCATGAAATATATCATGATTGCCACCTACTTTTTAAGTTACCTTTTTATTTATGTCTTATATAGAGTAGTGATAGCTCTAACCGCCATTTTACAAAATCTCAGTATTCATTACATCCACACACATGTGCATATGTGTGTTTGTAAATAAACATATATCTTAAACTTTAGATAAAATATAAATAGAAATTATAATATTTTGTCCCTACAGCTTAGCTGAGTTTTATAAATGTGTGTGTAGTTGTGTCTAAACTGGTTTAGGAAAATCTGGACATGAGCTAAAGTCATTGCTATCCATTCTCTGCTTTCAGTCCAGCCTAGGTCAATGAAGACATCTGGTGTTTAATGTTTGGCAGCTGCTCAATAGGCTGTGACATATGAAATAGTTTGGTGGTCTGACTTCACTTTTCATTGAATCGTTGTCAGGTAGTGATTAGCAGCCTATGAGGAACTTGGCAAACAATAAGGGATGTTCCATGTTGGAATTCTCTTCTGTCCACACACACTCTGTTTCTAATATCAGCAGTAAAGTGTATTGGCAGGAAACTCTGTCCATGTCACCCTTTCCTACTGTTCAATAAATAAAAGACTTTAACTGCCAGTACAGATTATATATCTCAAGAGGTTCAAGTATTTGAAGTATAAAAACTAATTATATAGTGCTAAGAATATATAAAATTACAGTAGACACTTCAGAAGCAATTAATAATGGCATTTCTCTGTTTTCATAAAAAGAGAAAAAAATATTTTCCTAGCTTAAACACCAACAATAATTAGGCATTGAGTAAATATTTATTGTTGGTTGGTTGGTTGTTAACTGCTTTTATTGGATTCAAATAATTTTCTATATTAATGAAAATGATTATACCAGTTATGCATGTAGTCAGAAGTTTAGTGTTGTGGTGGAACACTTTGAATGCTTCTTTCCTCCCAAGCTTTACTGAGATATAATTGACATATAACATTGTTTAAGCTAAAGATGTACAAGGTGATGATTTGATACACATACATTACAAAATGATTACCAGAATAAGACTAGTTAATACCTCCATCATCTCACATAATGACCATTTGTGTGTGTGATGAGCACATTTAAAATCTACTCTCAGCAACTTTCAAGTATATAATTCAGTACTGTTAACTGTAGTCACCATATCATAGATTTATTCATGTTATAGCTGGGATTTTGTACCCTTTGACCAACATCTTCCCATTAGCCCTACCCTCCTACCCGCTAGCAACCACCATTCTGCTGTCTGTGTCCATGAGTTCAACTTTAAGATTTCGTACATAAGTGAGATCATACAGTGTCTGTCTTTCCCTGTTGGACTTATTTCACTTATCATGTGCCTTCAAGATCTATCCGTGTAATTGCGAATGGCAAAATTTCCTACCTTATGGCTGAATAATGTTTTATTGTATATACATATATAACAGTTTCATATATCTATTCATCTGTTGATGGACATTTAGTCTGCATGTCTTGACTATTGTGAATAATGCTGCTGTGAACACGGTGGTGTAGAATAAAGATGATTGCAAATATACATACAGGAATGTATATCTGATGCCCCTGGAAATCTTGGTTCAAAGCATGATTTTGTAAACTAGTGTCTGATTTGAGCAAGCTAACTATATTATTGCTGAGTTTGAGTTTTATTTTTCAAAGTAATTTATTAAATAAAAGCTATATTATCATTAATACTTTGGTGAAATAATATTTCATGGTATCTGGTACATAAATGCTTAAATGCCTTTATTCAGCAAGAAATCATTAACTGCATACTACCATTGCAAGCAGCTATTCTGTTCTGTGCTATTGATCCAATAAATGGGTCATTGTGCATTTTCTCTAAGAAGTTTACAGTCAAGATCAGTGGTCCCTGTGGTGGAAAATATCCTTTGCCAAGTAGTTTGCAAGATTTTCTCTTATGACACAGGTGCAGAATATTAAACTTCCTATGTATATTTTGATACACAAATTGACTCTTCTTCTCATTAGGTCTATATGTCATGTGATCACCTCTGACATGCAATGTACTAGGGATCCTAAAAAAGTTGAGGGTATTTAGTATACAAATCTATGAACAAACTCATTTTGCGATAGCATATTATAAGATAATACATCTTCAGTAAACTTGATTACATGAATTCAAATTTATATTATTTTGTTCAACTATGTTTAACTAAGACAATGCTTACAAAATGACTAAAATTATATTTGCGAAGAAAAATAAATACTAAGTTAGGCAGAAGTGCACATAAGAAAGGGCTCGAGTTGACTTTTTCTTTTCCTAATAAAAGTACATAACATAACAAAGTAAAAATAACAAAAGTCTAATAGAACTGAAAAAAAATTTGAAGAGCTTAGAATTATAATAAACTATTAAGTATAAGTCTTTATACAGATTCATATTATTAATGATGGATACATGCCCTAAGTCCCAATGCGGTTAGAAATCACAGATAATGATTAAGTTTTCATTATGAACAAGATATTTAAAAACTGTGTCCAACATATGAAAAGCAAATTCTACAATTACTTTTCAGCAAGTCAGTCTACGTTTTTCACACAATATTCTGTAAAAATATCCTCAATGGCAAAGATGGTTCTTCTGAAATTTCTAATTTGAAAGTGAAATTCTAATACCCCATCAAAATAACACTTGTTCTTCTTGCCATGATAAAACAGCTCAAATAAAACATACAAAACACTGTAGGATTGAGACAGAGTTCATTCAGTTGTCAGAAATGCTGTCAGAGGATGCTTGGGAAACACTGCTGAAGATCTGAAAGCAAACATGCTTTATAACATATTTCAAAGTTCAGGAACATTGCTGCAAAATTGGATGGACATACACAAGTTTCTACTATGTCTTATATTGTGGTTTTCACAACATTGTTACTAAAACAAAATATATAAAAAAGTACTGTTTTTCCGACCAGTGAAGAAAGATATACTAGTCAGATGCAGTTTAAAGTTAATACCTTGAAAAAACGTATTTTACATTAAGAAAAACTACATAATTTTAACCACAAATGGAATAGCCATTTTGCTAGTCTTGAAAAATTCTGAGAAAAGGTCATGGGGTTTTAGTAGAACAGTTAAAATGAATCGATTGATTCTTTAAATGAGAATTGATTTACTGCCTTCCATGGACTAGCTTTCAAGGAATTTGAAGCCTGGAGATACAGCATTGGACAAAGGAGACAGAAATTCCCACCTTCATGGGACTCACACTGGGTAAGGGAGACAGAATATATGCCAATAAATAAATAAAATATGGAGTATGTCAGAGATTAATGAGTGCCATAGAATAAAAACAAGCAAGAACAAGAAATAGAGAGCCCTAGTTGGGGTGAGGACTGATGTATATATACTATTTCTTAAATGGTGGGGTGTGTGTGCGTGTATTTTAAGAAGGTGACACTCGAACAAAGGCCCAAAAGAAGTGAAGGAACGAATCCTTCACACACGGCTATTTTACAGGAGAAGGGAACAGCAAGTTCAAAGGCTGAAGCTGTGTCTTGCTCAGAGCACATCTGAGTAATGGCATGAGGGCCAGCGCAGCCTTGAAACTCTGCTGGGGCAAGAGACACCCTGGGAAGGTTCTAGGGGCCCAGAATGTATAGTGCCTTTAGATCCTTCTACAAACTTTGATTTTACTCTGAGTGGCGCAATCTTTTGAAGGGTTTTTCCTCTTGAACAGAAGTGTCATCAGACATAATTTTTCAAGGGATCTCTAGTTATGATGTTGAGAATAGACCTTAGGTGGAAAAGATGGGGCTTAGGGACTCTTAGGAGTGATCTACACAGGACATAAAGCTGGCTTGGCCCACAGCAGTGGTGGCAGAAATGATAAGATTCTAGATTAGAAATATACTTTTGGCAGAATTTTCTTACTGATTGTGGCTCATGAGACAGTAAAAGGAGTCAAGAATGAATCTGTTTTTAGGATTTTTTAAAAGAATAATCTAGATAATCTATGGTAGCAAAAAACACACAGATTGTTATAACTATGATGTCAATTTTAAAAAGGAAAATTTTCAACATGTAGTATATTCTCTACTTTTTTATGGAATGTGAAATCTGTGAATATATCTTTCAACATAAAGTTCACTGGCTCTATTATGGAAAAATTTTAAGAAAGGAGATCTAATGCAAAGATTAATTTCACATTTATTGTATGTTTCTTTTGTACGAAGACAATAGATCCAAGTTTACTAACTTCAGAAAATATGTCAGTGATTTATGTATGACTCACAGTTACTTTTGGGAAAAAAATCATACATGTAACCTATTTTTTCAAAGTGAAATTACGTTTTTACAGTTAATGAAAATGTAACTTCTTTTGTCAAGTAAGCCTCCACTTATAAAAAGCATGTTTTGAAAATTAGTTTGGAATATTTCTGTTGTTATGTAACTTTGCTATTGGAACCAATGTCACTATATCACCTATTAAAACTCTTATCTTCCCACATTAAAAAAAAAAATAGAATTTCCTACCATACGCATCTCTCTCTCTCTCTCTCTCTATATATATATATATATACACACACACACATATATGTGTATGCATATAAATGTGTGTATACATATGTATGTGTGGAATATATTCTTATTGGTGTACAAGCACAAATGATTAATATACGAGAATATAAAAATATACTTGCTGAATTAGAAAAAAATTACTCAAATTGATAAAATTGGAAAATAAGAATCATGTATTAATTTTTAAAAAACAGAGGCAAGGATGCACCTTTTTAACTTGGAGATGTATATCTTGGTGAAGTACCTTTTTTTTTAGCTATGACAGCCACTAAAATCAAATACCAAAATGCGTCGATCCCTGCACTCCTACTTTACATTAAGATAATATAAGAACCTGTGTGCTCTGTAGCCTGTGCACTTCCAAGTGGTGCTCTGGCCGAAATCTCTAATTGGTCCTGTGTCCAGCTTTGAATTCAGGGGAGCCTGGTTCTCTGAATGGTCCTTCTAGAATATTATCATATTTGCCTTAATGTCAAGTTTGAACAAGCTGTGTCCAGAACACCTAAAAAGACCAAAATTGGAGATTTTCGTAGCCTTATTGTGCCTGTTTGCTAATAATGTAATATGTCAGGGAAAAAAAATGCAATGCTGTGTAACCAGAATTCAAAATGAGGAACGTCACACAATGTAAAATCAAGATTTACAAAAACAATAAATCATATTATAAAATGACTTATTGATGTTAATGAATCAAAAAATCATACACTAGAAATTGGCACAACATTGTAACCTGACTATAACTCAATAAAAAAGTAAATACACACATAAATAAATTAATAAAAAGAAAACTACAAAAAATCTGTAATTTAAACAACTTTATATTTTTCTCATGTTTTACCTTTTTTGGTTTTTGTTTAGCATGCTCATAACATATTATTACAGTAGCACACACATATAATTTTATCGTAAGTAGACATATGGGAAATACACAAAGGTGTTTAATGATGGAATGCATCATCAGTTTGAAGAGCACTGATCTAGAGGACAATGCACACAGGTAAACCATGTGAAATTAGAGTACTTACAAAGGACACTAGCATAGATAAGTCTCTGCATGTTTGTGGCGTGTGTGTATGTGTGAGTGTCCATGAGACGTTCAGCAGATGCTTTCTAAAATTATTTGTTTAGATGTTCAGAGAAGACAAAACACAAATTATGTCTAATAAAATTTAATTCTACAACTTCAATTCCTTGTGTATTGATCAAGATCTTACTTTAAAATTGGCATCGGCTTAAATGCTCTTCTTTTTTTCCCGTAAAGAAATATTCTTAATATAGGTACTAAAAACTAATGTAATCTGTCTTTGTCTATGTGATTGCCAAGTTTTCCAAACCAGGATTGTTGTTAAATTCTTAGGACTTTTTAGTTTTGCTCACATTTCTGAATGCTCATTTCCGTAACAGAGTGAAGAGAACAGGCACTGACTTCAGTATTAGTAATAGTAATAATAATAGCAATGAGAAAGCATACTTACTGTGTGCCACTATGTGCCAATCCTTATTTCAGTAGTTTTGTGTGTATTAATCAACTTATGTCTACAACTCTAAGGGCAGTGTCATTGTTAACCTATTTTATAGATGAGGAGATTGAGTACCGAGAAATTAAGTTACTTGCCTAAAGTCACACTGCACTAAGGAGGTAAAGTCAATATTTGAATTCAGATACACTTTTGTTAAGGGTAGATTTGTGTGTATGTGTGTATGTGTACTTCATTTTGCAAAAATCTGAGACGCCTCTGCATTTTCATGCTTCACATAGTCCGTTAAATATCCCTGAGGCAAATATTTCTTTTCAATGCATCTTGGTTAAGTTTTCATAATTTTCTTTAATTTTGTTGCTTGAATACTTTAAATTCTCAAGACCTGTTCAATTTCCACTTGAAATTTTGATGAAGTGTAACCATAGCCTTGAGGTATTCCTTTTTCTCTGTTTTGTTTCCAAGTTTAACTACTCTGGAAGTACCAATGTTGGCTTTGAGCTGTTCTTCCATGGTGTTAATGGCTGGTATAATTGCTTTTTAAAGAAGCATCGCTGCTTGGAATAATTGCAAAGAGTACCTTGGAGATAGAATTTGCAGAATGAGAAGGGTGGTGAATGGCTATTATGCACAAACTCATTTCCCCAAATCTCAAGCTTTGATCTAATATTAGTCCCTGAAGCTAATTGTCCTGATGGATATTTCTAGTAGAGGTTAAGGATTCCTTCAGTAACTTTTATAGGGAAGTAGGTAATATGCCTTTAGTCATTTAGCTACATGCAGTTTAAAATAATGGCATTCTGTGATTTATCTATATAGACTATATTCAACAAAAATGCCTATACTTACAAATTATTAAATTCTATTCTTAAAAGAATCACAGTCCAGCCACATCCAAAAGTAATTTAAACCCTTGACAGCAGAAATGTAGTTATTTTCTCCATGATTCCAAAGAAAGTCATTACAATAATATTAACTTAAATTGAAGTGCAAATTACTATTATGAAACAAAAATATCTTCTTGTTGCAAAGAGCATCCCGTTTTTATTTTCCGAGCTATATAAATCTGGCTAGGAGGGCTCGATTCATTAATAATATATTGATTGTATTGTAACACAGCATGTTTGTGCAGGTCCAGGGGTATCTTGCAAAAAGTAATGTCCCAGGAATTGTCTAGATGACAGCCAGACACTATATTAATCTAACACAATATGATCAACTTAAAAATGTAATTTTACCCTAAATTCTAACACAAGTATGGCTAGCTCCATTACAGCATTATTGTAAGAGTTTCCTAAAGAAGAATATAGTGAGAATTTTTTTTTTCATGGGCAAGCAAGTGGCAGTAATGACTTCTAACATCACAATACTGCTGTATGTATTAATGGCTTTGAGTACATTTGTTTCCGCTATATTGTTAATGAATTCAAGGTTGCAAGACCCTATTTTATAACCATATTCTACACTTTTCAGTTCTATAATTTTTTAACATTATGAAAAAATAATTTATTAAATATCCAAATAGTGCAAATGTGTCTTCTCTGCCTATTATGGGAAAAAATGATCCTTATAGATTGAACTGTTTCTTCAAAATAAATGCACAACCTTCCAAGTATAAAATACATAATATTTAAACAGTTTCTTGTTCTTTGTAATTAAATGCCATTCCGGAATAACTCTTATTTCTATATCTTTATAGACCTCTGAAATATATATATACCATAAAATGTTAGAAAATAAGTTTCCAAAATTATTTTTTCCATATTTTAATATTTGCATATATGGCCAAATCACCCTCCAGATTTTTTACCAATTCATAACCATGTAGGGAAAATACTACATTTATTGATACTTTAAGTTGGTTTAATAACGAGTACATAGACATGTTTTCATATACTTCATTTTTGTTTTTCTATAAGTGTGTAATCCATCTGTATTTCTGACTGTTCATACACTTTGGAATTGTTTTCTATTTGGTTTCTGGTATTTCCCTTTTAGTTTTTAGAATGTATTAATAAGGACAATTATCCTTTTTTGTGATAATATAATCTTTAAAAGTGCATCATTTGCTTAGATGTACATTACTAAATATAAAATAGGTAAACAGCAAAGACCTACTGTATAGCACAGGAAACTATATTCAGTATCTTGTAATGAGCAGTAATGGAAAAGAATCTGAAAAAAATATGTATTTATGTATGTATATGTATGACTGAATTGCTTTGCTGTACACATGAAACTAACATTGTGAATCAACTACACCAGTAAAAAATAAGAATTAAAAATGTATCATTTACTTTTTAACTTTGTGTAAGGGATAGAAAAATGTATTGCTATGTATTGTTTTACATTTTGTGAGTTTTTTTTGTCTGCCCTAGTAATGTTTTCTTCACTCTCTGTCTTTTCATTAAAATTTCGCACTTTCCAAAAGTGAACTTATTTTTTAATATTTAATTTAGTAGAAAATGAGCTATCCATCTCTCAATGACCATTATTTTATGTGTACAAAATATATTAAATGTTTAATTATTGTAAATTTATCTTGAATTATTATAAATGTTAGCATCTATTTCTTTATGTTCTATCATAATACATTGATTTGTTAATGAATTCTTATGTCCAAACCATTTTAATGATTCTAAATCCATAATATATTTCAGTGTATTGTAATATGGCTAACTCACCCTTCATCTTTCAGAAACTCCTGTCTACTCTTGAATGTTTAATTTCCATACGAATACTCATTCTTTATAACCACTTTTCCTTTCCTATAAATGCATATCCTGTAAAATAAGCAAATTAAATTCCATAATCACATCTATTTTTCTGATTGAGATAATCTTCCATTAAAATTATGTTTTCAACATTATGTATTTAATGAGAAAGAGAGAGAGAGAAATGTATGCAAATTTACTACATTTGATTTTTCTCCCCTAAGATACATTTCTTTTCTCATCTCTTCAAGATTACACATATGTAGTACATATGTTTCCAGATCAGACCACCCCTTTGTATATTTTACTTTTTCTCTATTTGTGTTTTGTAAGTGCCCAAAGGAGCCAGAACTTCATCACTGGTCCCAGGGAATTAGGGTACATATACTAGGCTTGACCTGAAACTTTGAAACTTGGGGTAACAAAAGAAATGCTTATAAGATGCCTGAAAAGAAAGGACTTCAGAGTCAATGCCTGGCATGTTGGTTGGCATCAAGTAGCAAGGGCGGTGTCCTGAGGCAGTGCTGTCTGCTCCTCGCCCCTCCAAAGTCGCTGTGGTTCCAGTCTGTTATCCAAGACTGACAATTCAGACTCCAGTCAATACACCTAGCACATCTCTAACAGCCTCTCCCTTTTTGCTTGTAGGGGATAATGGAAGTTCCTGCAACAAACAATCTGCCTGTGTACTGAATATTCATCTTGGCATTGGGGAAAGATAAGAGAACGGGAATAGTGAATGTTGTCCTCTTTTAGCTAGATCAGTCAAAAACATTACTCTCTTCTATATTTTATCAGAGACCTGAATGATGTGAAAAATTTAGCCATGAAATATAGGGAAGAAGCTATCTGGCCAACTGAGAGTCAAGCTCTTTGCAGAATGGGAAGCAGACCTTCAGATTATAGTGTGGAATTTGAACCAGAAATAACACTATATGGAGCTGTTCTGCCCATGAAGAAAATACTGTTGCCTATTAACCAATGAGTAGAATGGCACCGTTCATGATGAATATTTGGTTTGTCAAGGAAAACAATGTTCTCAACATAATTCTAGGTTCTGCAGGGTTAGGACTTTTTCAACTTAAGGAAAATGATGGCTGCAGAAAATTATAAGCTGAATCTGATAGTAGTCCACTTAAGGCTATTTATTATGATTGGTAAACAAGTAAAAATAAGATGGATAATCAAGTAGATAAAACTGCATACTATGAGGGGTATCTCCTATTATCAGAAAAATATAACCAATGATAAATATTAATGCAACACAGAGAATCCCAAAGAGGCATTACTGCCACGAACATCCTCAGAAATGAAGGTGTGGCTCACCCAAAGAACAAAGAGCTCTTAATAGCTTATCAACAGAGTTGCCTACTAAATGAGTAGGTAGTGAAAAAGGAGAACCATAAATATAAATTACGCCAATTACCAATTGTAGAAAAATAGACTTGATCTAGTGTGATTCCACCTTTCAAATTCCTCTTTATCCCCTCTTCCTGACAATTGTATACTGAGGGTGGTAGTCGGTTAACTTTGCCATTGGGCTATTTGTGGAATACTGAGAGAGGTGCATAACAAAGTCAGAAGTGGAGTAGATATCCCCCAGCAACAATGGTACTGGGGCACATGCAGGCATGAAGGGGTTTAGAGTTGTGATCTTATGGGAAAGTGGGAACTCCTTTGTTTTCTTAATTGTGAAAGGAAGAGTTGCATTATGTAGGTAGAAAATTTTTGATAGTTTAACTATGGAAAGATGGATGAGTGTCAGTGTTAGGAAAACAACAAGATTCTCAGTATGTCTTTGCTCTTTATTACCCAACATCTACTTTTTAATTTTTGGAGATGATCAATTGTGCATAGCCTAGTGGGAGTCATTGCTCTACCTTTCAGTATGGAAGATGAATATCCCAAATATTTCTCTCTCAAATTCACAGAAAATGGCTCACAGGTGTCTTGTCCAAATCTAAACTTCTGCTTTATGTATTAAACTTGGTGCTAGCAATGCAACTAGAAAGAAAAAAAAGGAAGAAAGAAAGAAAGAAAAAGAAAAAAAGAAAGAAAAAAGAAGGAAAGAAAGAAGGAAGGAAGGAAGGAAGGAAAGAAAGAAAGAAAAGAAAGAAAGGAAGGAAGGAAGGAAGGAAGGAAGGAAGGAAGGAAGGAAGAAAGAAAGAAAGAAAGAAAGAAAGAAAGAAAGAAAGAAAGAAAGAAAGAAAGAAAGAAAGAAAGAAAAGAAAGAAAGAAAGAAAGAAAGAAAGAAAGAAAGAAAGAAAGAAAGAAAGAAAGAAAGAAAGAAAGAAAGAAAGAAAGAAAGAGAAGGTCAGTGAAAATTTGTTTTTGCCATTGTTTCAGTAAAGGTATCCAGCGGTGGTAACCACCTTTTCCAAAGGAGGGAGCTGCAGTATCTAGTGTTGACCCTGACAGTCTTTCCTGATGATTTATACTGAAGAGCATCTTCAGTATAAATGAACAGGTCCAGCAGAACTGTTTCATTTTAATTTTTTTATTATAATTTTTTTCATTGAAGTATAGTCAGTTTACAAGGCTGTCTCAATTTCTGGTGCACAGCATAATGCTTCAGTCATACATATACATACATATATTCCTTTTCATATTATTTTTCATTATAGGTTACTACAAGATATTGAATATAGTTCCCTGTGCTGTACAGAAGAAACTTGTTTATTTATATATAGTAGTTAATATCTGCAAATCTCAAACTCCCAATTTATCCTTTCCCACTCCTCTACCCCTACTGGTAATCATACATTTGTTTTCTATGTTTCACAATGTCTATGAGTCTTTTTCTGTTTTGTAAGTAAGTTCCTTTCTGCCTTTTCTTTTAGATTCCACATATAAATGACATCATATGGTATTTTTCTTTCTCTTTCTGGCTTACTTCATTTAGTATGACAATCTCCAGGTCCATCCATGTTGCTGCAAATGGCATTATTTTATTTTTTTTAAGGCTGAGTTGTATTCCATTGTATATACCACAGCTTCTTCATCCAGTCATTTGTTGATGGACGTTTAGATTGTTTCCATGTTTTGGCTAATTGTAAATAGTGCCAGAAGAGCTGTTTTAGTGTCTGAATTTTTTCTTTAGGCAAAAATTTTCAACCTTAAGTACAATCAGTAAGACTCTGGTATATGTCCAATGATTTTCCTTTTTGTTTAAGCTAGATAGAATATATTTATCTCCCTTGAAACCAAGATTCTTGAGTACTCTGGTATTTAAGAAAAAAGACCCTGAATTTGAAGTTACAATCATGTGGTGCTGTGTATTATGTTTCAATTTATTTCTGGCTTTTGTTGTTGTTGTTGTTATTTAACTTTTAGTTTGCTATAGTAAAAGGGGATATAAATCCTAATTTTATATATGCAATCTAATTACTTACTCATTTTGTCTATTTTGTCTGTTCACTTTGTAACAGGCCACCATAAAAATTATCTTATTTTTCAAAATTTTAAGTGCATTTTGTGAAGTGTTTTAGTAGTACAATATCATCTAAAACAATGATAATTATGCTTCTCTCTTTGTCTACAACTAATTGACTGGATAGTACTTTTACAGTATTGTTAAATACTAATGTTTATGATGGACAATCTTATATTGTTCTTAAAATTTGTTTCAGATGATCCAACATTATGCATGATGCTGGCTTTTACCTTATGATATATATTTTAATTTACATCAAGGAATTATATTTCTTTCCTATTTTATTTAGAGTTTTTACCAGAAATGCATGTTGTATTTTATCAAGTAACTTTTTGGCAGTTGTTGAGGTGATCATTTTTTTCCTATTGACTTTTTAAAATGTGTTTCATGAAATCAACTATTTCTCTCTCTCTCTCTCTCTCTCTCTCTCTATATATATATATATGGGAATGAAATCATTCCCAGATAATAGTCATGTTCAGCACTTTTACTTTCCTGATCATCTTAATTTTTCTCTTAGTTTTTGTAATTGGTCACCATATTTGTTTTTCCTTTAAGAAAAACAAACAAACATGGATTTAAAGAGTATTTATCGACAGTTACCATCTCAGTCCTTGTAGATTCTTTCTCTGTGGCTCAAAGAAAGAATTTCACTGTCAGTGGGCTTTCTAATGCTGACTTCCCAGCCTCATTCTCCCACATCCACACACACACACACACACACACACCCTCACACACTCAAACATATTTGCATACACATACCATCCTAAGTGACTGAATTCTTTTCTGATGCCCCTATAAATATTCATTTTTGTCATTCAGAATGCCTCTCATGAACGTGTCTTTACGTCAGTTCTGTTATTTTCTTTTCTCCATCCTCCTAGATGCAAATGCCATGTGTTTCAGGCTTTTCTTTTCTGTCTCTAATATATCTAATTATGTTACTGTATAATGATAAACTTTGTGTACTTTCCTATTTTACTTACTTTTTTTAATCTCATTCTCTCTCTCTCTGCTTCTTTTAAAAAAAAAATAAGAAAATACTCTTCTTTCAGGTATTTCAAACATTGCTTTTATTTATGTACTAAGTTTTTTTCTTCCATTACTAATCTGTGCTATATTGGCTCATACTTTTTCTCATATTTTATCATTTATTGTTTTAGCTTTTAACCTTTTATTTGAGCTCTTGTTTCTATTTTTAATTTTTGATAGCATCCCTTTACGTGGTATATCTTTGTGTGCTTTTTGTTTCTTACCTTATTTTCCTATGTTTTGTAGGTGTAGGTTCCTATAAGTTTCCATTCATTCACCATTATGAGTAACTTGAAGTAAAATAAAGGAGCAAACCTAAGGTGCCAGGAAAACGGAATATAAGTAATTTTCTCAGAACTTTTTTCTCAAAGCTTTCTCAAAACTGTTTCTTACTCTGCAGTCCGCCCTGATAGTACATCTGTGATCATGACTCTCAGCGTTTGATATGTCCTCTGTCAGGAAACCCAACAAAGCTCTGCATGTCCTGTGTTTTCTGTTTTATTCCTGGTTCTGCCTTCGAGTGGCAATTTAACTGTATTTATTTTTCTTCAGCTGGCTGTAATTGGCAGCTGCTTCCCCACACTGCCGCCTGCCTCACCAAGAGCCTGCCTGCTTTTTGTAAAGAGGCTGTGCAATATACTTCCTCATCTGGTTGAATAAAAGTCTTTTCCAAACTTCACCTTTGAAAATAAAAACCAACATTTTTTATTGAGGTATGCTTGATCTACAATGTTGTGTTTCAGGCGTATAGCAAAGTGATTCAGTTTTATTTTTTTTTTTCAGATTATTTTCCATTATAAGTTATTGCAAGATATTAAAAAAAGTTTCCTGTGCTGTACAGTAGCTCCTTGTTGTTTATCTATTTTACCTATACTAGTGTTTATCTGTTACCCAAAACTCCCAGTTTATTTCTCCCATGTCTTTCCCCTTTGATAATACTAAATTTGTTTTCTATGTCTTTGAGTCTATTTCTATACTGTAAATAAGTTCATTTGTATACTTGTGGAAAAATGAACATGTGTCCAAAACCATTAGAAGTTTGTTTCTTTGCTCAGCATCATCTCTTGGCTGGATCCATACATCATTAAATTCATTTTGTATAATGATTCAGAGTTTTTGTAAATCCTGATTTCATTTACACTTATTTTTCTTTTTTTCCCCCTTGTGTTTATAAAGAAAGGCACCAGACAGTATGAGTTGCTGTGTTAATTGATGCACTTTTAATAAGGTAGAAGTTACAATCAGAGCTCATTTTATTAAGATTATTTTTGTGGCAGAGCATAGAAAAGTTTAGAATGGGAGAAAAGTTTTAAAAATTAAGCTCAGACACTTTGTAATAAAATATGAATCACTTTTTAAGAAGAGAGAAATTCCTTATCTGTAAATGTAAGTTCCATAAGGGCAATGGTTTTATCTATGCTATTCACTGCTCTAGCCCCCAGCACCAAAAATTAGGACTTTAATAGACTTACATTGACTTTAATAAAGTTACATTAAATGAATGAATGCATTCATTTTAATTTATTTGAGTTGGAAACCTTTCCAGTTTTCAGAAAATAATCATTTAAATCATTATGGAATCTGGAATTCATTGCATAATAATGTCATAATTTCACATGACCCTCTAAGGAAGTTTCTAGAACAGCTGTACACAGTAAATAATCAGATAGTTCCTCATAGAGATAATACACTGGCCCAACATCCATTATGCACTAGCGTTTTCAGTCCTGTTAGCACTGTTCTTAAGGTTTTCTTAGAAATGACCAGAGGTTTGCTTTGGGGAGAGTGTTGTGTTCTTTGTTTTACTGTCAGTTTTTTTTTTTTTTTTTAATATGCTATCTCAAGTTACTAATTGCAGTTTTAATTAGCTTTTAAAATTCAATTTTTTATTTTCTCTGCTGGAAAAAGAATGATTTGGTGTGTAAATAAAGTCATTAGCTTCCAGTCATATTAGAGTCTGAATTAAGTTTTTGTTTTCTGTTGACCCTTCTTCATACATCTTGTACCAGTGATGCACTTATATCAAAATGCACTTGAAAAATCCAGTTCAAGTGTCTCTGTTCATCATTGTAATAATTTGGGGGAATATATATTAAATACTACTTACAAAGAAGTAGAAATCAATGTGTTCAAACAAAAAAATTTAAATTGAAAGAGAAATTCCTCAGTTTTCTGAACATGCATACAAACTTACCTGCAGGGTTAGTTTCCTTTGTGGCCTCTCTCCTTGGCTTGCAGATGGCCACCTTCTTGCTACTTCTTCATGTGGTTGTCCCACTGTGCATACACACCACTGATGTCTCTCCGTATGTCCTAATCTCCTATTCTTATAAGTACACCAATCATACTGGATTAGGGCCCATCCTCATGGCCTCATCTTAGCTTAATTACCTCGTTAAAGGCCTGATCTCTGAATACAGTTATGTCTGAGGTACTAGATGTTAGAGATTCAACATATACATTTGGAGGGGGTACACAATTAATTACCTTAAAGTGTATAAGGTTTTTTTAAGGCAGTATTCTTGAAATCAGCATCTGTAGAAAGGAGGGGAAGGAGCAGTATTGGGCAGAGAGAGAATGTGAGTTGCTGCACTGCAGGCCTGAATGATAAGCTTATGCCATCCAATGAGTAACTTGGAAGCATTCTGCTTCATCCATAAGAGTTGTATATTGAGTCAAAGTGACCAGGCTTTATAACCCAATCTGATCAGTCTTGAGGTATATGGACCTGAAGAACTGCATGACCATCTGCCGCTTAGATATTATCTGAAGGAGCTAAGAGCCAAAGGCTGTCTACTGACAGGACTCCCAGCAATGGAGGCAAGAGGTCCCTCTTTGAAAGAAATGTAAGTGGCCTATCACAAGATGTCTTCCTCTAGGCTCACTCTCATTTCAATGTAAACCAGATTATATTTACAATTTTCCATGGGAGAATCAAATATATGAAAAAAAATCAGAAATACTTAACTTTTTTGCTAAATTTATAATATTTTAACCAATCGGGATAAAGTATAAAATCTCAAGTTGTTTCAGGTCATTACATAAAATAATGGAGATATAATTTATTAAGCTATATTTAATCTAAAAATGCATTAAAGTTATATACACAGGTATCCCTAGCAAGCCAATAGTTTTGTTGCTAGGGAGAATCAAAGTCAAGATTTAATTAAAGAACAGGTATTTTATCAGGTAATCAGCCTAGTTAGCAGTAAAGAATTTTCTGCCATTACACATTACTCACAAATTCTGAAATAGAGCCTCAAACAGCATGAAAAATTTGTTTTCATATCCCCTTAAATCATTTCTTATTATCTCTTGGCAGTTCTTGCAAGACCAATCAGCATTGAGTTCTCAGTTCTGAAAACAGCAGGAACTTTGCTTGGAATTTCCAGCACATAATTAATGGGTCAGTTATAAACACAAAGCGGACTCGGTTTGTATTATCTCAGGACAGTTTGGAATGGCAGGTGTTTTACTACTTCCTAACATCTCTAATCATTCTTGGCTTGATGCTTTAATGCCTGAAACTACAAATAATGGCAATTCCTGTTGTGAAAATGCCAGAGACATTAGAAGGCAAAGGCATATTTGCAAAGACAGCAGAAATAGTGAAAGCAGTCAGTATATTTGTGAATAATTTGCCTAGACTATGATTTTGTAGCAAGATGAACAAACTGGGAAGTTCTGAAGAGAAATCTATTTTCTTATCCTATAATTAATAGAGAAAAGAATTAAATTGCCTCTTTCAATGTCAGATTTCTAATGATGTACATTCTGAATTATGGAGGATAGAGCAACATGTTCCGTTTCATTGTGACAAATTGAATGCTCGATAGTGTGAATTTGATGAGTGTAGTCATGAGTAGATTGCCGTATACTGCCGTGCCTTCAGATTCCTCAGGCCATTCATCCCCTCCTATGATTTCTTTAGTTTCTTTCTCTTTAAATTTAACCCATCAGTTTCCAAATGACATCTCCATTTCACTCTCTAAACTACTTTTTAAAAATATATTGTGGGGAGGATTGCTCTATTATATCCTCCTTAAAATGCTAATTAGATAAGATGATCAAAATGTTATAGATACATGTATGCATCTAAAGAGTTATTCAGTCAATAATATTCAACATTTATTGTCATAACAGTTTATTGAAATATTCGGTGGCTCTGCCTATATGGTGAAAATTATTACAAACAAGTTGCATTCTTTCAAATCAAAGGACAGAAGACATTTGCTTCGGGTCAACATTCATAAACATAAATGTGCAATTTCACTATGCTTGGTAAGACACTTATTATAGGTTGTGGACATATTTACTAGGTTTAGCTTAGACATAATAGTGGTAAAGTCACACTGACTTCACAAACAAAATGTATTAACCGATAAATTTACAAATAGCAGTGTATGGCCAGTTAGTTGTGCTTATTGGGTCAATAAAGATATAAAAGTAAATATAGGAATTATAATTTGAAAGAATTCATAAATAGCATTGACAGCCATCCACTTTAAACTTGAGATAGTAAAATACACCATTTATATAAAACAGGAAAATGTTCTCCAAACCAAGAAGAAATATGATCCAGATTATGTAAGTTTTTCTCTACCGACATAACCTCTAGATAAAAACAACAGACTTGTGTAAATATGTCCTTACTTGTTCTAGTAAAATTTCTTCTATACCCTATGATGTTTCTTAAGTGTGAAACACTTATTTCCTTGATGGTATCTTGTCCAGAAGTATGAAAAAATCAAAGTCCAATTTGATTTCACTCTATGTACTTCAAAGGTTTAATAATCATCTCATTTGCTTAATTTTTCCATGAAATGGCAAATGTTGAAAACTGTACTATTTTGCTTAAATGCTCTACGTAGCGTCTTGGGAATTTACATTCTATGAACTGACCAAGGATCACTGAGTGAGAGGAAAAATATAACCTCTGCTAGCATGTAACCAAATGACCAAAAGTATAGATTTGAGCAATAATAAAGAGCTATAGATTCAGGTGTGTTTTAGACATTAAACTTGACTGAAGCAATAACTCCCCTTTGGTTTCCCGCTTGGTTGCTCAAGACATTAATTCTCAGCTCTGCAGATTATCTCACACTCCAGTGGCCGTGGCGCCTCAGTATAATCATCTGCTGTGAACTTTTCTGCACTTCACAGATACGCTGTAGGGAACGGAGCAGGCATAAAGAATAAAAACCTGTAAAAGGCTGCAGCCAGCTTCATCATAATAACTTCTATTTAGATTTCAAACAGACTCTCACAAATTTTATTTTAAGCAGAATTCAAAGAGAATGCAGATTTGCAATCTAGGGATTCCTCATCCCTGCCCCACCTTTGTTCTCTCAAGATAAGTTCACTGGTTCTTTTATTGTCAGATATTGTGAATAAGGATGTCAAGTACCTTCTTGTTTCTTCATTGTGGATAAATGTAATTTAATTAAAATGTGTTAAAGGGGCTTGAAATTTATAGTAGAAAATTGCATAATTCCCCACAAAAAAATATTATATATCAGGTGAAGATAGTCAAACAAATAGGTCACTATTGTTCTCGAATAAATTTATAGTTCACCAATAATCAAAACCTTAAATGGATTTTAAACAAAACCATATTCTTAAGATTTAAATGTTACTTGATAGGTTTCTAAACTTAACTGCTATCTATAGGTAATGAAAATAAATGTGTTTAGTTTCACTCTTCCTTGAGCACTTTAATGATTTTAATTTATAGATCAACTATTTATATCAATAAGCATGCAAACAAATAATGTATACTACCAAATTATACAGTTACAGACATTTCAGGAGAATCAACAGCAGAATTATTAAAAGTGATGAAAAAGTGCAGTGGTATGTTATATAAAAGCTGTTTTATGTGTATATAGCGTGTAATTAAAACAACCAATGATAAAACAATAATAAGAAAAAATTATCAGTAATATACATTATTTTATCAATAGTATACATTAATATCTAAGAAATGTGTAAACCAACTGAAATAAACTTTAAAATTGTACTAAAAGAAATAATAGAATACCTGAATGAAGAGGCAGTGCTTTGTTTGAAGAAGTAATTAGTATTGTAGCATGTTCCCCAAATGATATCTAATAGCATCCCAATTAAACAAATATGTTTCAATGAAACATTAAAAAGGTAATCCTAAAATCCATGTGAAACATAAATTCTCCATAATATCCAAGAATATATTTTAAATGAATACAATGAAAAAGGACTTACTCTATAAGACACAAATATACTATTAAGTCATAAGCATTAAAATATAATGAAATTACTTCATGCATATACAAACATACCTTTGATAAGAAATACAAAGTGCAAAAACAAGCTTGTTCATATTGCTTTATCAGGTTTACATTTCTGATGTGGAGAAAGAATGCATCAATTTGTAATTCATCAGTTAGACCCCATCTTTTTGTTACACACACAAAAAATAAATTTCAAGTAGATTAAAATGCTAATAATTTTTCTACAGAAGACATACAGGTGAAGGTTTCTAATTTTGAGTTAGGGAAAAACTTCATGAAAAAATAACAAAGTGCAAATCTTAAAACTATGCAAACTTTTAAGAGTTTCTAATGACAAATTAGAGGACAAATGATAAACTTCGAGAGATTATCTGCAAAGTATATGAGACAAAAGAATAATAATCCAGAGTATATGATGAACTCCTGACAAATAGAGGACAATTAAAGTAATGACAATCTGACAGAGGATATGAATGACATTTTGTAGGCAAATAAACAGAAGTAGCTAATAAATTTACTAAAAACTAGTAAATAGCCTTGCTAGCATTCAGGGAAATAGCCATTAAACCAGTGAGATATTATGTTTCCTGAAAGGATGGCAACATTTTTAAAGATTCGGTGTTGGGAAGCTTGCAAAGACATAGGTATTCTAAGAAACTGTCAGAGTATAAATTACTGCCTTTTGGAAAGATCACTTGTAAGTTCCTACTTTAATTTTTTTGTATATATATATATATATATATATATATATATATATGCATTTTTATTGAAGTATAGTCAGTTTACAATATTGTGCCAATTTCTGGTGTACAGCATAATGGTTCTGTCGTATATTAACATGCATATATTCATTTTCATATTTTTTCATCATATATTACTACAAAATATTGAATATAGTTCCCTGTGCTATACAGTATGAACTTGTTGTTTATCTATTTTATATATAATAGTACCTGCAAATCTTAAACTTCCAATTTATCCCTTCCCACCCCCTTCACTCCCTGGTAACCATAAGTTTGTTTTCTATGTCTGTGAGTCTGTTTCCATTTTGTAAATAAATTCATTTGGCTTTTTTCTTTTTTTTAGATTTCACATATGAGTGATATCGTGGTATTTTTCATTCTCTTTCTTGCTTACTTCACTTAGAATGACAATCTCCAGGTCAAATTCCATGTTACTACAAATGGCATTATTTTATTATTTTTATGGCTGAGTAGTATTCCATTGTATAAATATACCACAACTTCTTTATCCAGTCATCTGACAATGGACATTTAGGTTGTTTCTGTCTTGACTACTGTAAATAGTGCTGCTATGCACTTTGGGGTGCATGTATCTTTGTGAATTAAGGTTCCCTCTGAATATATTCTCAGGAGTGGGATTTCTGGGTCATATGGTAAGTCTATTTTTAGTCTTTTGAGGAATCTCCATACTGTTTTCCACAGTGGCTGCACCCACCAACAGTGTAGGAGGACTCCCTTTTCTCCACACCCTGTCCAGCATTTATCATTTGTGGACTTTTGAATGATGGCCATTCTGATTGGTGTTAGCTGATACCTCATTGTAGTTTTGATTTGCATTTCTCTGATGATTAGTGATATTGAGCATTTTTTCATGTGCCTATTGGCCATCTGTGTGTGTTCATTGGACAATTGCTTGTTTAGGTCTTCTGTCCTTTTTCGGATTGGATTGTTTGTTTTTTTATTGTTAAGTTGTAAGAACTGTTTATGTATTCTGGATATTAAGCCCTTGTTAGTCTCATCTTTTGCAAATATTTTCTCCCATTCTGTAGGTTGTCTTTTCATTTTCTTTGTAAAAGCTTGTAAGTTTAATTAGGTCCCATTTGTTTATTTTTGCTTTTATTTCTATTGCCTGGGTAGACTACCCTAGGAGATAATGGCTGAGATTTAATTTTTAAATAAATGTTTGTTCTTTAGAAGTTTTAGATTTACAGAAAATTTGTGAAAATAGTACAGAGTACCCACTATTCCTTGTTCAGTTTACCATCTTACTTGTCACATTAGTACATGTCATTAGTTGCAACTAATGAGCCAATATTGACACATGATTATTATCTAGAGTCTACAGTTTTTCAAGGTTTATTAGTTTTCACCTAATGCCTTTTTTAATTTCCAGGAACCCATACATCATACCACATTATGCACAGTCATCATGTCTCCTTGGGTTTCTCTGGACTGTGACAGTTTAAATTTTACTATTTGTGATCTCCCTGACTGTTTTGAGAGATACTTGTCAGGTAATTTGTAAAATATAGATTAGGATTAAGGGTTGGGATAGGATTTTAGAGGCAAAGCACCCTTCTCATCATATTCTCTCAAGGGTACATGCTAAGAGCATGATTATTACAATTGATGATGACCTTTATCACCTGACTTAGTTATTTTTGTCAGCTGTCTCCATCATAAAGTCATTACGTTTTTCCCTTTTGTTTTTAAAGACATTGTACATGGCCCATACTTAAGGGATGGAAAGAACTGTTCCTTTTTCCTGAGAGACAATGCCTGTATAAATTATTAAGACTTTTTTTTTCTGTGTGGGTGATTTTTCTATTCTATTCTATTCTGTTTTTTCAATGATTTATTTATGTCAACACAATGTTATTTATATTATTTCTCAAATTCTTCCAATGATAGGGAACCTTTTCATTTAGATCCTGTGTCCTTTTGACATACCCCCTTTATTGTGAGGTTTGTTTTGAGCACTTTCTTACTCTCTGGCTCATCTTACATACTCCATTTCCCAGCCACAGAATCAATCATTTCTCAGAAAAATTCTGGTTTCTTTTATGAGAAAATGTTATTAAAAAAAATGAGACCTGGGCTGAAGAAATAATTGCTAAGGGAGTGTCCTGGTTTCTAGACTCTCTTTGCTGACAAAGCAAAAAAAAAAAATGCATATAGTAACTCTTGTATGTATACATATCCATAAATATTTTTGGATATGTACATTAAATTTGTACTGATGTTTTCATCTGCAAACTGGTACCACATGGATAATTCTACCCTTCCCCCATCTTGTGAGTTGCTTCCCACTCCAACAGTGAAAAATCTAGCCCGTTCACATGCCACATGTTTTTTAATTGTTCAAACCCAGTTTTATGATCAGATCACCCAAGATGGCTGCTCTCTTGCTTTCTGTCCATCCCCTGCTCAACCAGTGCCTACTTCACCTATACCCTACTCACATGACTGACCTTCCTACATATTGACCCCGGCCCCAAGTAGTGATTGTTTTCATCTTTTAGATCAGAACATCTCCACCATGATAGCTTATCAAAGGGGCAGTGAGGAGCATGCTCCTTAGTTGGTTTCCCTGATGCTCAATAAGCCAACCTGATGTCTCGAGGATGGGCAAGTACAGGACTTGCAGGCTTGCAGGGTGTAGCCTAACACCAGTATATACGCATAAGGTTTGAGAATTGTTAATTTATGGGAAACAACTTTATCAACTATAAGACATTGTTTTTCTACAGCTTTTCTTGTCTTTTTTTTTTTAACCTTTAGTCTTATATTATTAACTTATTTCCAGAATTACTTAATTCAGCATCATTTCCTCCCACCCATTTCAGTTAGGCTACTTCATAGATAAGTAAACCAGTCAAATTATTTTATCAAAGTTTTTACTTCACTCTGAGATATCTTGACTTCCTAAAGTATTTTTTTATAAGAATGTGTGTACTTTGAGGGTCACTCTTTTTATTGTAGTTTCTTTGGGTTTGACGAATGCATAGGATCATGTACAGTAATCATACAGAATACTTTAACAGCAATTAAACATCATCTTCCTCCTCTCCAAATTCCCAGCAACCACAGATTAATTTATCATCTCTAAAGTTTTTGCCTTTTCAAAACTTTTTATAATGGAATTACATATATGTAGGCCTTTTCCTACTGTCATCTTTAACTTAACAATATGCAATTAAGATTTATCAATTTCTTTGCATGGCTTGGTAGCTCATTTATCTTTATTGTTAATAATATTCTAGTGAATGGATATACCATTGTTTGTTTATCCATTCACCTACTGAAGATCATCTTAGTTCCATCGGTTATAGCAATTATGAATAAAACTGCTATAAGCATTCAAGCGCAAGGTTTTGTGTCTGCACATCTGTTGAATATACCTAGGAGTGTAATTGCTAGATCCTATGGTAAGAATATATTTAACTATGAAAGAAAATGCCAAACTGAATTTTATAGTAGCTTTCACAGTTTACATCCCCACCAGCAATGAATGCAAGTCCTTTCAGCTACATATCTTCACCAGTAATTGATTTTTTTGGGAGGGGTGAGGGAGGACTTTAAGGCATTCTAATAGCTATGTAGCTGTATCTCATTATTGTTTTAATTTGCATTTCCCTAATGCCAAATGATAATCATCTTTTCATATGTTTATTTGCCTTCTGTGTAACTTTTTGTTGACGTTTCTGTTCAGATTAATTGCCCATGTTTTATTGGGTTGTTTGTTTATATTTGAGTTTGCAGTGTTTGTATGTTTGTATGTTTTTCGATACAAGTTCTTTATCAGAAAAGTTACCTTAAAATATTTTCTACCCGCTTGTGATATGTATTTTTATTCTCTTTACAGTACCTATGTCAGAACAAAATTTTAATTTTAATAAATTCCAGCTTACAAAATTATTCTCTGTAGAGTTGTAGCTAAAGCCTCATCAACAAAGCCAGGGTTGTATACATATTTTTCTTTTGGTAGTTTTATAATTTTCCCTTTTACATTTAGATCCCTGCTATAAGTTAATTTTTGTGTAATGTTATCAGAATCACTTTTTGAAAAGGCTATCTTTTTTCCCACTGAATTCCCTTTGTTCTTTTGTCCAAGATTAGTTGACTCTATCTGTGTGAGTTATTTCTGGACAATTTTGTTCCATTAATACATGAGTCTATTCTTTCGTCAATACCATACTGTCTTGATTATTGTTGACTTATAGTAAACCTTGAAATTTCATGATGAGTGTTCCAACTTCATTCTTCCTCAGTATCACGTTGGTACTTTGTCCTTTGCTTTTTCATATACATTTTCAAGTCAGTTTGTCAACATGTGGAAAATAACTTACTGGCATTTTGATTGGGATCACATTGAATCTGTACATCAAATTGGAAAGAACTGACAATTAACATTATTGGTTCTAACAATTCATGAGTACAAAATACTTCCTTATTTTTTAATATCTTTATTTCATCAAAGTTTTATGGTTGTTCACATGCTAAGCCTGTAAATATTTTGTTAGATTTACATATAAGCATTTTATTTTTCATTGTGATTATAGTTGGTATTGTTTTCTTTTAATTTAAAATTCTAATCGTTTATTTCTTTCATATAGGAAAGCAATTGACTTTTACATATTGAGATTTTATCCTGCACCTTGCTATAGTCTTATTAGATTCAGGATTTTTGTAGATTCTTTGGTGTCTCCAATTTATATACTTTTTATATCATTTTAAATTTCTTTTGCACTATCTAGATACTCCAGTAAGATGTTGAATAGGAGTGATGAGAGAATACATCCTTGCCTTGTTCCTGATCTTAAGGGGAAGAGTTCTATTTCTTACCATTAAGTTTCATGTTGTTTTTAGGGTTTTCAAATATTCCCTTTATTGGGCTGAGGTCATTCCCTTCTATTCTTAATTTTTTTTAAGTTTTTATCATGAGTGCATGATGAATATTATTGAGAGTTTTTTTTGTATTGTCGATATGAACAGTTTTTCTTATTCAGTCATTGATATGATGAATAGTTTTAATGGTTTCTGGATGTTGATGTGGCCTTGTATTGATGGAAGGAACACCACTTGGTCTTGACATAATCTTCTGCACATGGCTAGATTTATTTTCTGACATTTTATTAAGAATTTGTTATGTGTATGTTTCTGAGGGTCATATGTTTTAACTTGTTTTAAAATTGTGTTTTAATTGGTATTTCTAGACAATTTACATTTTAAGTGGTTATTGATATAGTTGGATTAATATTTACATCTTTGTAACTATTTGGTATTCTCCACATTTTCTTTTGTTTCTCCGCCTCCCATTTCTTGTCATCTCTGATTCAAAGATGATTTAAATCTGTATTTTATACAATTCCATTTTATCTCCCCCCTTCATTTATAATTTATTTATGTTTAAATGTCGTATTTTATTTAATTGAAAAATCAGTTTACTAGTCATATCATAAAGCCAGTTATTCAGAGTGGCAAAGAGACCCCTGCTTTGATCTTTACTATCTACAACGAGGATATTTTTAGGTGGTGACTTAAATTCTCTGAGCTTTATTTATTTATTTATTTATTTACTGGGGGGAAGAGGTCATGGTCATTTTTTTTTGAAGAATTATTGAGTGGTACAAATATAAAAAGTGCCTGACATACCTCTGACTTTTAGTAGGAACAAAAATAATGTTTATCACTGTCACAATCTTCACTACAATATATAAAAACTTTTTAATATTGCAGATTTTCTAGAAGTTTATGTAGAAAGTATATTGTCAATGCATTCCTGCTTTGATTTAAGGTAGGTGGCTTATTTTTTCTCAGTTACAACTTAGTAAAATAAAAATTTTTAAATATCACTTTAATGGCCAGTGTCAGCAAACACATAGAAAATCTGCCAGAAAACAGTGCTTCAACGAAGAGCGGTAAGACTTCAGGACTGTTCACACAGTATGCTACTCTGACAGAGCAAACAGACAGATCATGTATTTATTTGAATACAACTGGGAAATTTATGTACATGAAATGAAGATACTGAAATTATTGAAAAGGGATAAAAAACTGGCAGAAGACTCTATAAATAACTTATTTTGATAACTAAACTATAATATCCATTTATAAAACACTGGCTATATTTTTTTAAGGCTGGAAATTATTGTTCCAGTAACTATTCTAAGAAAAACAAACTTATCTAATACTCCTTATAGTAAAGTTGAAATTAAAATATTTATATTCAAATCATAATGACAATTAAATTAATGGTTTAGAGCCATGTAATTTCCCTATATTATTCTACTGGTTTCTCAAACACTCACTGTTAAGACATTCAATTTTAATAATATTTATAAATAATATTCATTAATAATATTTATAAAATGAGGAAGCTGTGATTAAGGAGATTGCATGATTTTTCAGTTAGTTTGAATTAGAGCCATTAATAGCATCTTTTTTTTTTTTTTTTAATTCAGGGCTCTTTCTCATAGAAATCCTACTTACTTCTTACAAAATCAGTGACTCAACAATCATTTATTGACTTTCTCCTACGAATTAGATACTAATGAATTCCATAGCAGATATAAAATTGGGGAAGTGCATAATCTCTAACTTAGGAAAACAAAAGGGCATACATGAAATGCTAAACAAAAGAGTATCCATGAAAAGCTTACAAAATAAATTACAAAAAGATTACAAAATAAATATTAGAGAAGGAAAGTGCCTCAGTGCTTGAAAATAGTGAGAAATGATACTGAATTGATATGTGATTGATAACCAGTATGTTTGACTGAAGGAAACGTTCTGTACACTGTCTCTTAAATGCTAGATAAGATTACAACCACAGAATGCTTTAATGTGAAACTTAAGAATGTGATCCTGTGTTTAAGTAATTTTAAAACAACCTGATTATAAGTTTATATGTCAATCGGGATAGGATTTAGAATGAAAACTGGCATATCAAATACTTACCATATGCTCACAAATATAAAATGCTACCAGGTATTGGTCTTACTTTCAACACTCTGTAATACTCTTTCCTGGAGCATAACATCTAAAATTGAACAGTAGATTTCTATGCAAACAACGATAAAGGATAGAATGTGGTAAATTTCATGAGAAGCACACAGTGTAGGGAACTCAGTACATGGACAAGTCGTATATGAATAGAGTTCAAAAAAGGCTTTTTGTGATTACTAATTTTTTTAAATTTAAGTTGATTGGTGAGAGGATATTATGGTATAAAGAGGAAAAAAACCAGAATTAAGAAGAATGATGCTTTCTGTGAGATAACGTATGACTTTATTTTAATAATTTAAATACAACAGTGACAAACAGCAGACCAAACCCAAGTATTATAATTTGAGATTTAACTGAGTGAATTAAAGTTCACTGATTTTGATGAAAATGTATTACAAACAAATTATAAAAGTTTCAAAATAGCCCACACTGATACCTTCTGCACTTGAAAAAGGTTATAAAAAAGCTGTTTTTGTAATTTATATGAATACCCCAAGAGCCCAAACTTCATTTTATGTCTGATTATAATAATATCTGCATGTATAATCCTCCATTGGCGGTAACAGATTGGTTTCAGAAAGCAAGAAATTAACGGCAAACAAAGAAAATACATTCAAATCCCTTGCCACTAAAATCAATAAACTGACCAATTTTAAAGCTGAGCTGTTTTATTATGTAGTAATGAAGTTTATTTAGAGTTTTGGCAACCACAGTATAGCTCAGGGATTTATCAACCACTCTAAAACAAGGACATTTGCTTATTTCTTTAGTTAACTCAATTACTCTTCAGATAGAAATATCTACTTTTTTCTTTTGAATATTTAGTTTTTGAAATTTTAAGTCTGTTCATTCTCCTCAGTCTTACTGAATAATTAGGCCTTTTATTTTGGTGTTTGATAGCAGAATTTAAAAAAACTGGCATAACTTGTTTTTTCTAGTATTCATTTTCTTAAGAAAAATAAACATCATTAAATTTCTGGATTTAGTTCTATTAAATCAGCTCAATTAAATTTTAATTTGTGAGCATCACAAACATACATTACTGCCAGAAGCTAGAAATCAGGGAAAAGAGGATTTTACAGTTTAAAACAAAACCAAGAGTTCCAATCCCTGCTTATATTGTAAGAAAGTCATCTATGTTTGATATTCTATTCCACCATGATTTTATGGTGAATAATTAGGGATTTATGAGAATACAAAATCTGGAGTTTTTTTAAAGTAATATTATCAAAAGATAAACTTAATCATTCAAGCAGGATCTATAAATACGAATGTATTACATAGTGCAGAGTACACAGCCAGGCACTTAGCTACTGAATAGAGGGTCTGATTTCCATCACTGAAGTCTTTATTGACATTCCTCACTATCATACATTTGGAAAGATGAAAGGTTATCCCACCAACATGCCAATAGCCCATAATTATTCCCTCATCTCTCCTTTTTCATTGTCATTGCCCATTTTAAACACTGAACAACTCAGTTTTGCTGTTGTCATGTTTTTAGTTTTTATCTGTATATTTTATCTACCTTTCCACTTGCTGTCCAGGCAGAGAATTTTGTGGCCACCTCAAATGGATTCTGGAGCCTAGCCTCTGCCAATTTTGACCAAACAAGAATCTGTTTTATGTTACCAAGCACTTAGGGAATCTGCTGTGATACATATTGGAACTTACTGAATTCTAATGATAATCCTGTGTTTAAAATACACATTACCTCCATTATCTCAAAGAGGAAATAAAGGCTCATAGATATTATGTGACTTTTCCAAGGATAGTTGGCAATTGAGCAAGAGATACAACATATGAACATGTGAAAAGAACAATCAAAAAAAAATTTATAATCATGTATGGTCATCACTTCACAGTATATATAAATATCAAATCATTATGTTGTACACCTGAAACTAATATAATGTTATATATCAGTTATACCTTAATAAAAAAAAAATTAAAAAGCAATCAGCTTAAGTAACAATCAAGAAATATAATAAAAATAATTAAATAGTATTTTTTTCATCATCAGATTGTTAAAAGTTTTGAAAAATCTGGTTTTGTTGAACATATGGAAAAATCAGCATTCTCATTTATTATATAGAGGAAATGGAAATAAATATAATATTTTGAAAGAATTTTAACATTCTAATAAAAATTTAAAAACTTGTATCTTTTCACCCAGAAATTCCACTTCTAGAAACATTTCTTGTAATAGAGTCACAAAATTACATCTTGTGTATTTGTGCCCAATTGAAATTTGTGCAATTTTAGGAAAAGATAAAATAATTTTCTATTTTGAGGTATTAGCAGATGGAGGGACCCCTAAATTAGGAAGCCCGTCAAAGTGTGGGTTCTTGCCACCGGCTGTGAAAGAATTTGCACAACAGAGGCAGAGAGGGTCTATGTGAGCAGCTGCTTTATTGCTCAGAAGGGGAAGAGGAAGAAAAGCGCTCCAGCAATTGGCCAAGATGGATGGTAGGAACAGGTCTGGCCGGGTCGGGACACGTGGACTTCTATGGGAGGCTTCTGTCATCTTGTCCTCGTTCTAGGTGTGACAGAGCCAATCAGTCCTTGTTCAGACTTTTCCAGTTGTTGTCATGGCGCTGGTAGGTGTGTCATTTAGCACTCTAATACATTACAGTGAGTGTATAATAAGGCTCAAGGCCCACTGGAAGTCAGATCCTAACCAGTTCTTGTTTCTTCTCTACAACTGCTTCCTGAGACTTGAGTAAGAGTAATTGGTTTCTGGTCTAGGGAATGGCAGGGGTATGATCCTGGGGGCAACAGCGTTGGTAACAAGAAGGAAAGTTGCTTTAAACCAGAATGGTTGCAATCTGGTGAACCCAACATGCCTCCTCCCCAAAAAAAAACATCTCCAGAGATTCTGTTCAGCCATGAACATTTTAAAGGGAACTGAAGGAATAATCTCAGTTAATCACTGAGATATGTGGCCGGAGTCTTTGCCATCCCCCCAGTGCCTGCAGGCTTGTCCTAATCAACTGCTTGAGCCTGCTCTTCTGTGACTCAGGGAGGCCTGGGAGACTTCAGCTTTTCCACAAAAAAGAGTCAGGGGTTGGGGGTGGGGGCCCACAAGGTCCTGCTACCTTTTAGAAGCAGATATTAGATAGAATTTAAATTTTTAAAAGAAAATGACAAGTATATAATGTGTTTCTATATATCTAAAAATAATTATTCATATTTAAATTGTGAAGTAAACTGAAAGCATTAGTTTCTAATGAAAGAAACTTTCTGTTTTTATTCAATAATATATGCTTCATATTGCTTGGATTTTACAAGAAGTATGCATTTTTAAATTACCTTGTAAATAATAATAAAGATAAATATATCTCAAAGTAATAGAAATAAACAAATATGTGATCTTAGATTATATGATTTATATGTTGCTGATTAAATATTACACTGACTTCACGCAGTAAGGTAAAACAAAGAACTAGAAGAAATGCTCAATAGGATGGAATAAATAAGAAATTATAATATATATAATATACATATATTTCTTCCTGTTGTACATATGGAGGTAAGTGTATGTATACACTGTTATATGTATATGCATGTATGTGAGTGTTCTTAAGGCTTGTCTTTCTAAGACATGAATGCCTAGAATTGCAGTGAATAACTTAACAAATGACATGTTGGTGCCTAAGAGAGAGACTTTTCTTCAAATGGGTAAGTATTTTTATTACTAGTCAATAGTTAATATAAACTAGCTTATCAAAGGATAAGGTAAATTAATATAACTATTTTAAATGTATCCATAGCCACTTCTACAAAGAGCAAAAAATGTCTTATAAACTAAAATTAACTAAACATACTGAACACAGAATCGTAAGTCAAGTGAAACTACATTCAAAGTAAACAGAGAATCATAACCACCCGCAGTTTCAAAATTAAGATGGAATAAAATACAACTTACAGATACTAAAAAACCTACTGATATACATAGTAGAATGGTGTCCATGGTTAATTAATTTTAAAAATTGTTATAAAAGCTAGACATTAAAATGTGGTTTAGATATAACATCAATTAATATGAAATTAGTTAGAAACACATGAAATTCTGATCAAGGAACTGGAACTATTCACATATTTTTTTATTTTTATATTTATTATTATTTAATATTTATTATTTTTTCTTTATTTACTTGACTTTTTAAATGTGAACTTTTCTTCCCCCAAAATATGGATTCAATTATTTTATATTTGAAAGTGCCAAACATTACTGTCAAAATTATAAGGCATAATTTTGTTGCTTATTCATTTCTGCATACGTATCGCCATTTTAACATATTCTCACAAAATTTTAATCTTTATTCAATATTTAACCTTTGTAAAATAGCAGATTTTTTCCAACCTCATTTTACAAGTAACATAAAAGAAAGAAAAACATTGAATTTATTCAAGAGAACACTAATTAAAAAACAAAAGTAAAAGGAATATAAAGTTATATATATACATATATATCAACTTACTTAACATTCCTGGTTATCTTCAGTTTTTCCTGTGGATTAATAAGTTGCTATACAGTGACATTTCCTTAACCTAATTTAGTGGATAATTCATTTCCTATCTCCTTTCCTTGTACAGTGTAGTGTATGATGTCTTTATATTACAGGCCCCCAAATAAAACTTTAGGAATGCTGTTTTTTGCCACATTTTATTGTTTTTAATCAGTTAAGATAAGAGAGAAGAAAAATGTATACTATATTTTATTACTACTGACATAAATATACTATCTTTTATAACTATTTTAGATAAGTCTTATTGCTCTGATTTAATTTTTAAATAATCTTACATACAAACACAAAATTACAACTCTCAAATATAGCAGGTGATAAGTTAAATATCAATTTGATATGTAGGCTTACTTCATAGTTACCATATAACAATTTTCATATTTATACTTAATTTTTAATAATTCAGAAAATCACCATTCCTGTCACTAATCAATACAGACAGAGCTCACTAATTTAAATTACATTTGTTTTCTTGGGTAAAAATTTAAGTGTTGAATATAAATTCTGAAGGTCCTATCCAGCTACATTGTTTAGTGTCTATAACTGTAAATATAGAATTAAAGTTTTGATTTGCCAACTCTACCTAAAAAATAAGCATTCTGCATATGTTTTACAGTAACTCTCACTCACCTAATCCCAAAATTGAATTTTAATTTATTTTGATTCTGAGAAGTTTGAGCTATACAAGACTTTTCTTCTTCTGGATACAAGTAAGTACCATTTTAAATGGCACATGAGCTTAAAATCTTGCTACAAGGCTCACAGCTTTACAAATATTTGCAAAGTTTGACAGCAACCTGTTTAAGTGCTGTTGGAGTTTTCAAAAATTCAAGTATCTGTGAAAATCTGAGATTGAAAGCATTTCCTATGAACTGCTGGGGGAAAATTGGGCAGTTTCTCACACCTCAAATACAGACATGAATTGTAAGCCTTTGGTCACAGGCAGTATTATTCAGTTGCAAAATTTCTTTTCTAGTTGTTTGTGTTTTCATATTGCTATTATAAACTAATAATTTCCTTTTTTAATGAAATGTGAATACCATGGCTAACAAATGTTATTATAACCAAAAACACTTTTACAGTTGTATATAAATATGTTAATGTATTTTTTAATGATGTATAGGAAAACATTGTTTTTCTTTCCATTTTCAGTTTTTGTTAAAACGCTGAGATTCAGCTCTGAAGTAAGCAGCATGTACCATCACGCATCTCTTCACATCTGCTTTGCAGCATGCCTGCACATGCAAAATGTATTTTTCAGGGCACCGCTTGATTCATGAAGCACATAGGAAACTGCTAGTTAACCATTAGAAATCTTCTTTATGTTTTCTCTAACGAAAGCAATTTATAGCATTTCAATTTTAAATCTTTGAGAGTGGCACAACAGTATCCTTCCCAAAAAAATAAAAACTATTAATAAATAAGTTCTCTTTAAAAGGAAAAGCTGACAAAAAGCCATTTATTTTACCAGTTTGATCATTTTTTGTACTCCCCAGAAATACAAATATACTTATTTTGTGGTTTTTATGCAAAATCTTACTCTACTGTTACTCAGAATCTATATTACAAAAATGCTTCCATTTTAAGCAGTAGCTATATACACAGAGGCTAAAATGTGTTCCTTATCACTTAACCTAGAGTAAAATTGTCTAACAGTCTCTGAATGACTTTGAAATTTCTTTTGCAGAAAAAGAACAAAAAATAGCCAAGTTGATGGACTGAACAACCAACCTGTAATGGCAGTGATTTGTATTCCATGAAAAGTTTTTAAAAATTTCTTAAGGCTTTTAAATATGGATTGGTGCAGTATATAATCAAGCAAACATTGATGAGATCTACAGGCAATTATTGATAATGTATGTATTGGTATGTCTCAAGTTTAGCAAATGTTAACTAAAGATACAGACAATAATTTCCAGCCAAACATAGTGAGTCTTGTGGTGGCTGTTGTCATCTGTCTTCAGTCAGTAAAAGAGGGGCTACCAACTATGAAAAAAGGAAACACAGTAATTTGAGTTCCATTACCTCACTCTTTGCCTTGAAGACTTTTGTCAATTCCCAGCTCAGAAGGATGGAGTCAAAGCAGAAATATGAAGTCTCATTGGGTTGGAAAGATAGTAAACAGAGTTGTCCCTGGAGGCTTGGCAGTTGCCCACATGTCTGGTACTAGAGCAGCAAAATCCTAGAAAAAAGAGAACAACAGAGAAATGAGTTTCAAAATTGGCATGCGGTTTTTCTCTTGAATTTGTTTCCCCTGAATTCTAATGTGTTGAATGGGGCAAGTTTCCAAGGCTAAGTTCAGACAGAAGTAACAGAAATCTTCAGTATTTGAACAGGTATTTCAGCAATTGGATTGTACAGGAGGACAGGGGTTAGAATTCTGGGCCATGCAGGGTCTCAGGGCTCTGGTAAATATTGGGGGCTTAGGTGCTCTCATCCTAGACATAAGAAAACCTACATTACAAAGAAGCTACAAGAAGTTCTCCAGGATGAATCAAAATGATAGTAGATGAAAGCTCAGAACCACAGGTAGGCGTGAAGAACACCAGAAAAAATATATAATAATGTCAAATCAGTAACTTGATAACAGAACCCTTCAAACACCATCTGGATCTCTGTACTTAGAGCTTCTACCATGGTACTATTTGATCTAAGACAGACAGAAATGACCCAATATTAAATCCTTGTAGACTGACAAGTTTATACAGGGAGACAATGCTGAGGGCAGGAGATGATAGTGGTGGACCTTCAGTAACAAGCTATGTCTCTGTGTGGTGAATGAGGTAACTCGCGTTAGGCGTGGAGCGCTGGCTAGAGTGTGGATGAGAAGACAGTCTAGGGAAGGAGAAATAGGCAAGAAACAAATAAGAAAACAGTGACATGTGTTGGTGTCCAGGGTTTACAGGCACAGTCTGAATAGAGGAACAGATTCACTCAGAGAAAAATAAGGACAAACAGCTGGAAAGAATCAGAAGGACCACTGCATATTAGAGTTCTGAAGTTTGCAGCATGTCCGCCATGATACTAGGGGAACTGGAGGTTTATCTCAAGGGATTCCCAAAAGCACATCATACTTATAAAGGACTCCCTACAGTCTCCATATATTACATGTTGCACTTATATATGCTATTTTCACAGGTATATATGTGTTGCAGTAATTTACCAACTTTAAAATTATTTAAAGTAGTGCTCTCTAAAGGAAGGAACACTTACCTAAAGGATTCTCCTAAGGACCCATTGCTGAGAAAAACACCAATGTTGAAGAAAGTACCAGAACTTTATTATTCTATTGTCTATCTCTTGCCATGTGGGGACTTGCACATAGCTTGCCAGGAATGCAGACCCTGAATTGCAATTCTCCAATTATCCAGAACAGACCCATCTTTGCTTGAGAAATACCTGGCTGTCTGTTTCATTACAATAGGATACTACACACAAAACAAAACAAAAAACTGTAAGTTACACAACATGAACGCATTTCACATTTTTAATATCGGGTGAAAAAAAGCCCAGCACTTGTAACATGAAGTTCCAGAACAGGCAAAACCTGCAGCTGTGGTGTCAGATGTCAAAACAATGGTGAAGTTGGGCCGTTACCAACAGTGCTTAGAGCCCTCTTCTTGTGCTGAACAGATCCTGTATCTTGATCTTGATAGCTGTTACATGAGTTTAGAAAAAGGATCAACCAACTGTATACTTAATATTTTTGGAATGTATTGTGTGTCCATTATATATAAGATTTTTCTTATAAATCCGCTTGGCCCCACCGATCTGAAACAGTATGCTTGATATGATATGCATTTTGCCTTCTAAAATCAAAATATTACAATTCTAACCTAGTCTCTTTATTTTAAATTATTAGCGTATAGACAATTATTATTTTTTTTCAAATATCAACTCAGTTAATCTACCTAACAGCCTTACAAAGTAGGTGATATGTTGCATATAGGAAGACTGAGGCACGGGAACAGTAAGCAATGTTTGTGGCAGAGCCAGGATTTAAATTGTCACACACTGGTGCTGGATTTCATGCTCTGAACATTAACATGCCTTTCCCTTTCTCCTCTCCTTCTCTTTCTCCGCACCCATTTATCATCACTCTAGTTTCATTTTGCATTATTTCATAATCTGTTTACATTTTTCTTTAAACTTTTTCATTTTTAGCGATTACCCAATATCCTATTGTATTTTTGTCAAGGAAGATAATTTACTGTCATTAAAAAAGAAATTTAAAGAAAAGATTCTCAAATCTGCTCCCCAATTTTTTCACCTGGTACACTGTGTAAAAATGACCAGCTACACAAAAATTATCATAAAATTCACATCTGTTATTATTAATAGTTTCAGTAGCAATGATAGTTGAGATTCTGCCTACTGCAGTGAGAGTATCAGTTTATTAAAAAAAGGACTGGCATGGCCCTTCTATTCTATACCATTTTGTTATAAAGTGTTACCTCTAAAATTACTAAACATCTTTGACCATTCTCTAGATTTTTGTTAATATTAGTTATGACTGTACCATGTACTCACAGATTATGAGATTCACATGAGATAGTGCACATGAAAGCAGTTTGCAGACCACAATTGTGATGTGGAGTATAGCTACTTATCAGTAATACCAGTACATTAAAGGTGCCAAATTATAGTAATCCTGATTATGAATGATGTGAATATTTTCTTTTGAAATCACCATTTCTCCTCCACCATTATCTTCAAAACCACCCAAAGGAGTGGGGACTAGATCTGACAGATCATTCTTGAGCTGAGGGGAAGCACCTACGTTGCCACAGCTCAGGTGAAAATGAGGGCTGGGACCTCAATTACTGTCAGATGCTATACTGTTAATTATAAAATGTCTAGTGAGTTATAGTATTGTTGAATATTTTACAAGTTTTTCTGTCTCAGCCACAGATACATGATTTTTCTAAAGAGCAGTCTCAGCTTGGGAGACCCATGTTTAGTTAAACATTTTAAAAAATTCTTTATGCAGAATTAATTAGTAGAAAATTTATAACAATAAGAAATCGTCAAACTCCTTAGGGGTGGAGGTTGGCAGAGAAATGGGAAGTGAAGAACTCAAAACTGCCTTCGATTGTGAATATACTAAGTTTTTATTAGTCATATTATTCTGATGACTATCCAGGAGGTTCAAATGCCTAACCACTGGAGACAATCATAAATACGCAATACAGCAAAAATTTTCACATAATGAGCATAAATATACTTTCAGAAAAATCATAATCTAGCTCTCTCTAATCAAGTCTGCATTGTTGCATAAAGAATGCTAAGCAGCTGAGTATCAAGAAATGTTGGTAAAAGAAAACCAGAGAGAAATTATTTTGAAATGTTTTCCAAAAAATATTTTAATCCCTTTTTATTCAGCAAAAAGTAATTATAAGTTATAATTTATAATTAGGACAAAGTCTATATTTTTACTAATAAGATTCTAAAATGAATTTTAAATTAACTAGAAAAGCATTTCCTTTACAGTCGAATTCGTTAAAGATTTCTGTTTGTCTTAGGGTGTATTTATAACTCTGACATTCCAGAATTATTAATAAGAATTGTTGAGTGCTTTTAAAAGTTAGAATTTTTAATATAAGTAGTACAAAATTACATATGGATATTTAATCTAAAATAAAATAAGCATTGTAATCATCCTTCCTATTTTAAAATGTCTAGCTGCATATGTTTGAAGAAACAGTGGAAATAATCTGAATAGCATTTGAAAATGAGAAGAAACATTATCAGACTCTGGGAAACAGCAGAATTTTTGTAAACATGGCCATTACATGGGGAAAACAATCCTTCCCATAGTAAAATCTTCTTTCTACTTATTTTCTTTTATATAAATCAAAATATGAATTCTGTAGTAGTTAAAGATATATTAACATAGGCATTTCCAAATAAGGTTGATGCCTTTCTCAAAGAAGCAATAAAACAGAAAGCCTTATGTTTTGTACCTTTATTACATTAATATTCTTCTTATCAAGCACTTTTCAAGGAAATAGGTATTGCTAACATTTATCCTGTGTAGTTTATAAATTAACTGAGATATAGGAATTTACTTTGTCATACATATTTAATAACTCAATTAGGAGTCTTTGAGTTTAGGTCTCCATCTATTTTCACTAAATAAAATAAAAATACAGTTTAAGAGAAGACGGAATCAAATATTAGAAGTTTCAAGTCTGTTGTTTTTTTCCTGTGACCTTGGTAATGATCATTCAAATATGCAATAATGTAGCTTCTTTTAGTAAAATGACTGCAAAAAAACTAACTTTTGAAAGTGTGTCTTACATAAGATGGCATTATCTTTCATAATGCATTTTTTCTAATTAAGCTAGCAATATCATGTTTCCTAAGGATATTTGCAGGAAATTATTAAATTAGAGGTGAGATTTGCTTTCACTTTGTAAGACTACATTGTAAAGTCAGCCACAAACAGTTATTTGCTCTTAGACATTATGATGAGCTAGGTAAACTTGTATACCAAATGAAACATATTCATGGGGTGATGTTAAAGTTGAATAATATCCTGGGTTTTCCTCCAAATATAAATAACTGAAAAAGTCAGTCAATCATTGTTTTCATTTCCTATAAAAACAAACCCTGAAGTAAAAGAATATTATAATCAATTACAGATTTATGCATTTTTATATATAAAACAATACATGTTATAGAATAAGGCTTAAAGAAATACCAGTGTATTGTTAGACAACAAGTATCTATCTCATGCTAAACTGCTACTGGCTTTCCTGTGTACATTTTGAAGAGATGTAACTCTTCCTCTTCATCTGCTCCGTCTTTCTGGGAGGGAGGGACAAGGTGAGCATCCAGGAGGTGCTGCAGCTTTGCTCATCAGTCTTGATTATGATGTATGTTGATTCTTCTTACAATGTATCCTTGAGTTATTAGGACAAAATTTATGAACTTTTTCATAATACAGATATTAAGTGCTTCCTTTTCTGTTCATCTCCTCTGAATGCTTCTCTTTCAAAATGTCTGCTTTACATTTTTTGTTCCCAGATATATGAAGTTCTTTTTCCATATAGTATTCATGGCATTGAAGAACACATACAGTTTATTACTGAGGATCATTTATATTACGTATAAAGTTTGATTATGTTTTTCAAGACCAAGAAACTGACTGTGTAAATAATATTCAATATCTTGAGTAAAGTTGTAAGTGCTACTGAGTAAACGGAAATATATTTAATTGCCTCGAGCCTGTTAAATATTTATTTAGCAAATATACGTATACATAGTACACAGTATATATCACAGACAGTACTGGGAAAAAGGCAAATAAAATCTGCTTAATACTCCTGAAGGTTTAGGTAAGGGACTTTACCCTTCCAGATAAAGATAGACATATAAGCAAGTAAGTGTAATAAAATAGTGTATTGATAAATACCAGAAGAACACACAAAAGAATCCTCAAAAAGCGGTCAGTTATGTTCCTCCTTAATGAGTCAGAAAACTTTTCACCCTGGGTAACATCCTGCTCAGTTTGAAAGATGACAATTGGCCAATAATCAGGGAGGTGGCAGATGAAGGACCATGTCCTGGAGAAAGAAAGACTCTATGAGAGCCAGGGCAGTGTGTCAGCCAGAGGCATCAGCATCAGGAAAGGTAAAGTGATGAGAAGCAGTCAATGAAGTTCAAGATAATCAAAATAAAGAGCAGTTTAGAGCTAGCATCTCAGTATATGCTGCGAGAAGAAATACGGTTCAAGTCATAGTCAGTGATCAGATAGATATACAGCCTTCCATGCTGTCCGGAGGAGTGTATATCTAATATGTAAACACTAACCAAAAAAAAAAAAATTAAAGTTTTCTCAAGACTGTGGGGCAACAACTGACAGTTAAGTTTTAGGAAAAAGGATATATAGTTTTACTAAAATACAGATCTATTTTAGCAGTTGCATAGCAGATAGAGTGGGAGGTATGGGGAGACCTCTTTGAAGAACAACACAGTTGTCTATGTGAGAAATTATACCCGACTTAACTAAGACAGTAGTAGTGGAAACACAGGGGAAATATATAGGGAATATAGAATAGAATCAATTCATATTTAATAGCTAAAATTGAGAAGATAAACTAAACTATTAATATACTTAATAAAGACATATAATAGTTTATAGCATTCAGCATTGGGACTTGGGCAATTGGGTTTTTCATGGTGTCATTGCCAGGAGAAGAAATAAAATATGGGGAAAAAAATGTTTTTTTGAATTCAAAGGCTAAGTGGAGAGAGCCGCAGTGCCATGTCTTTGTGGACGCCTCGGTGACTTGTAGTGCTGTGGGAGCATCAGGTAACAAGATTATGCCCACACGTGACACTGCTTTTGGCACCAGTTAGCATTCATAGGGGCTGGGAATTGAAGGATTAGGAGTCTGAGGCTAAACTATGAAAATGTTGACTTTGAGATGCTAGTGGAACTTCTAGTTAAGGAAGACTGTTCAGGAGTTGCTTAGGGGAGTAGTATAGCACTGAGTTAGGTCAAGAGAATGGGCTTTGTCATCACCCAAACTACTCCTCCTGAAAGTAAATCCCACTTGATATGACCTAGTTACTTTAGCTTTTTGGGCCTCAATTTTATCACCTCTGAAGAGAAAACTGTAATGCCTCGCTCAAAAGGTAATGTTAGGGTCAAATAAGAAAATGAATTCAAAGTGCTTAGTTCATATATAAACGTCTGGGTCAGGAATTTATATCACACATGGTTACTGATTTACGAATCATCATCATAATGGTGGTTGAAGTCAGTAGAGTATACAAGATGATTCGGAGACAATTTGGTTTTTGATCCCTGCTAAAGGAAATGTAAAGAATAAAAATAGAGTTAGAAGAAAAAATGATTAAGAAATAAGTAACCAGGGAGGACACTGTTTCATTGGGGGAAAAAAAAATATATATATATATATACACACACATACATATATTTATATAATTGTTAAAAGTGCCCAGTTCTACAAAGCAGCCAGAATAGTTCTTTTTTCAGTACTTCTTTGCAGAGTACTGAAAAGAAGGAATTCAGTGAAAGGAACTAAGGGAACACTGGTGTCATTTGCTAGTGGATTGCTTTGAATGGAAAGCAGTTCACTCTGTGTTAAGGAAAGAATGGATAAAAAAAGAAAAAAAAATGGGTAATGAGTGGAGTCTCTTTTGTGAAAGAACTTGGATTAAGAAAAAAAAATAAGGTGATGACTAGAGAGAGAGGCACAGAACTGAGACGTGTTCTTTGTGTGTATTCACAGGGGTGATATGAGGCAAAGGTTGAAAATACAAGAATGTGGGATGATGGTACTAAGGAAAAAAAGAGTAAATTAGATAAAGGTTAGAGACGGAGGTAGTAAACAGGAGACGAGCAGAAAGAAGACCTGCTAGATTCACCTATGATATGTTTATAATTATGAGAAGTTCAGTGGTATTAACCTCGTTTTTTCCCTCTGCTGAGGTAAATCATCTGCTAAGAATGTGGGTTAGGAGGACAAAAGGCTTAAAAGAATTAGATAAACTCATTGTAGCTCCGCCAATCTCAGTCTATGTAAATGTATTTTCATACATTTAAATAAATTTGTTTCACTATTAAATAGACACAGAATAACTATGATATCTGAACATTTCTTATTTTGAAAATTAGTTCCTGTTTGGATTTTTGTCCCTAAGAAAAAGGGATCAGTGATAAAAATTAATTTATTGTAATTCTGAATTAACCATTTAGGGATTTTTTTTCCAACTTTATACACTTATTTAATATCTATTGGTACAAAATTATGAAGTAAACTATATATATTCTGGAAGGCTAAATTAAACTTTTAATAAAACAATAATACTTTGCAGAAATAAGTCAGTTGATTGATGAATGTCAGTGTTTCCTTGGTACATGTTTTATAACTGTGAATATATTTTTGTGTTTATTTACCTGGAATATTAATAATATCATTGACTGAATTAATACCTCATATTGAAAATAAAAATAGAAGGGAGATATCTTACAGTGGACATTGTATGTTTATTAATACTTCCAAAGTTATGAGAGCTTACATTGACTATTGTGATATTGAGACATACCAGATCAGAGACTTTTCCCATTGCAACCTAAGTAAATAAAAGTGTAAATATATTTAGCTTATTAAGCAAAAATTAATCATGTTATCCAAAAAGGCTTAGGGGAGGCATAAGATAGAACAGCCACTAATGGGAAAACTAGACTTTTGAACTTCTAGTTATGGCCTTTGATTTCTATGCAATCCTAATTCTATCAGCACATCCATTTATATACTTCATCTTTGCCAGGATATGCCCAGGATCCCAGCCTGATTCTAATCCTCTCTCTAGCAATGGCAATAGCTATGTTTTTGGAAAGAGTTTAAATGTCAACCTAAACTCTTTCATTAAACCAAGCAGTTCAAAAGTAAACTTGAGTTGGAATGTTTATTGTGCTGGTCAGTTTTTAGCTTTAATGGGAAAAAAATCCATTCTTATATCTACCTGTGTGTAGTTCTCTAAATATTTTTTATATGTCATTTTATGTGTGTCACACTTAGGAATTTATTTTTGTCTGTACATGTATATATATATTTATATATGGTCTTAGAAATACATTTTACAATTCATTGATAATAATAAATAAAAGAATTGCAATGACACTAAAAAGCATTCTTTCTTAGAGGAGTTTAGAATTTATTAAGAGATATATATAATACACATGTCTATGGAGCCAATGATGTATATATGCAAACAAATAGACTATTATAATAAACCTTTAAAGAAATAAATTGAGCTACACTAGGCCAAGTAATCAGTCAAATTACACATTAAAAAAGACAAAAGTTAACTATGTTAATAATAATCTGCTTTGCACAGTGAGGCATTTTGTGGTAAAGTTGCAGAGAGTTAATTCTATCTGGATAAAGTAATGAGATATGACTTATAAATTCACAAGTTATCAGGTAAATTATATATGTGATATCCCTGATTTTCCTCCTTTTTAGCAATGACTAGGAATGGCATGTGGAATGGATCATATTTAGAACACGGTGAATATGCTGGGTTTCTAGGGACAAAAGTCGTGATGGTTTTCCCTGGGTTGCAGTACTGCAACTCACTGTGTACATGTGGGCGTTAAGCGGAGATCAAAAATCTTGTTGCTTTCAGATTTGCATTATTGTTCATTTATGTCACTATAATGAAAAAATATTTAATAGCAATTAATGTTGTTTGTCTTTATAGACTATATCAATAAAGTATTAAAGAAAAGAGTAATTTTTAGGTAAGACAGAACAAATTTGGTAGTTGTACCATATTACTTTGGGCTGAAAGATTTAAACCACAAATGAGAATCTTCCCTGGTCTGGAAATAAGCTCTAAGCAATCAGAATGTAAGAATTTGTTCTGACTTACTCCAACCCATCCTCAGTTCCATTAACTAAACTCCTAAATGACTGAATTCTTTTTTTCTAAATCTAAATTTGTGCTTAAAAACTCTCTTCCCAAACTACCATTTCAATAGATGAACCTCTGATTCTCATCTAGAGCTTGACTTTCTTCCAGTACATTATGTGATCAAATCAATCAGTCTTAATAATATTTACATATGCCAAACATGAATAATAAGCTTTATTTTATTTCGGTTTTCTATGTTTCTGAATTATATTAAGCCTATGAGACTTTAAATCTGTGCTTTTATTCACTTTCACTGCCATTGTGTGGCTTTTCTGAAGCTCAACTCTCCTCTGCTAAGCTTCTTTTGAAGTCTGCTGGCAAAAAATATCTCCAAATTCTGGGCTCATTTCTGAGTTTCCTTCCATCCAGCATTTTGACCTCTCAATTCCTTGCTACATTGGAAATCCTCCATATAGCCTCAAAATATATATTTCTAAAATATTTTCCAGCTTTCCTAGCTGTTCTCTCATTGAGCTATATTTTTTTTGGTTTTGGATTTTGTTTTGTTTTGTTTGATTTGGTATGAAACTCATGCAGAGCCAGCATACAGCTAGTGTTCACTAATTCAGACACAAATGCAATTAAATGCAAGTTGCAGACATATTTTATAAAATGTTGAAGATACTAGTTTGTGAAAATGAAGCTATACAAATCAATCATAAAAATAAAAAATCTGGAGATATGATGTAAGTTGTAAATGTTTAAGATTATAGCAGAGCCATCATTATACACTCTAAAAGATAATAATTAACATTTAGAATCACTGCATTTTTCAGATGAAAGAACTGACATCTATGAGTTAACTTTTCACAAGAACTCATAGAAACCTAATGCCAATTACTGAGCTATAATTTTAGTTTTTATATCATTTATCAATTTAATATGGCCACGATCAGACAGAAATCTACAGTCTCATAGACCTTAACATAGCTTTTAATTTTACAGACAAAGAAACCAAGACTCTAAGAGGTACATTTGAGCAAACAAAACTAGAACTACATTGCCCATTTCCATCATGAGAGGTTGTTTCTTTGAAACCATGGTATTGAAGAGCAAATTTAAATTAGGTTCTCTTTTTTTTTCTAAGAGTAACTTGGTAAAAAATGTGTTAATGCTAATAAAAGTGTCATTTTAAATAATTAAGGAAATTTTGTGTGGGCCAATTGCAATAAATAAATAACTTGAAAGAGTAAGAAAGAAAAAAAGAACAAAAAGACAACTTGATAATGAGATAATAATACACACTGTATGAAAGCCAGTTAATTGAAGGTTTGTCATGACCAGTGAATGCTACTTGTGAATCCTCTTGAGAAAATAATAGCCTGCTAAAAGAAGAAAAATGATCAAGAGGAAAAGATCGCAGAAGAGTATAAATTAGCATATTTTAATCTATGCGTTGTCAAAACATAACGGTCACTCTTAGCTCAAAACAGAAGAGAACATATCTACATGGATTTGCTAACTTTATCAAACTGACCACTCCAAAATATTTTAGCACCCCCAATTAATTTTTCCTATGTTTATCAGGTCATCCTTTGTGCTCGCTTTGGCAGCACATATATTATGTTTATCAGGTCAGCCCTTTTTTAGACAGCTCATAAAGAGTTTCTTTTTTAAAATTACACCCCTTTAAAGAATTCCCTCTCTTCATTTTTCTTCTGAATCCCCAAGACTGGAGTTACTCTCCAGCAGCACTACTGTGTGTTAGAAGATGTGTTAGAACTCTAAAATATCTACTTAGGTAAGTTTTTTTAATTTTTATTTCATGCTGAGCCCACTTCGGAATATCCTATTTTCACTGGATGATAGATCTCTGCCAGGCATGCCCAACATTGTGGAGGGATGAATCAGATACACTTGCTTTGTATTGAACAAAGTAAAATCACCATTCATTTTCAACCTTAATCTTTTCCCTATTATTCAGAGGAGAATAGGTGATGTATGTCAGTGACCAGTGAGGGTCTGCTTGTTACAAATGCCTGCGATTTTCCTATTAGGATTTGTCATAGAAATCTTGTGCCCTATTGGATCTGGTAGGTCAGAAGTGGACCACATGGCAGAGTTTTTTGTAGGGTAACCTGGATTCAATGACTAGTTTATTGCTCTGGACCATACTTACAGTAGGAGTTCTTTAGGTATTGAAGTTACCTATTCCAACTGCAAATATCATTGCAAACATAGGAATTAGAAGCATGAGTATCTCCTGGTTTCAAAGTTCCGCTGAGCTCCCTGTGAGAGGCACTCTGGTTTGTCACCTGTCTCGCTGATGCAGCACAATGGCATCTGGCACCTTCAAGAATTAGAGTTAGCTCAGGACCATAGCCAAACCTCTAAAAAGTAGTTATCCATCCCCTGCAGCTTGGACTTTTTCTTTTCCCTGAGTTCAGAAATACCCTTTTGAATGCCCTCAGGTCACCAAAAATGAAAATAGAAGGCAGGGTGTGGTACACCTCTGTGGTTTTACATCAGCATACCAGGGTGCCTCTTCAGGCTAATGAAACTGCTATTTATTTACTGATCTTGAATCTAAGAACAGACTCAGAACTGAGACATGGGCCAGAGACTCCGACTTGGTGATTCATTCCTACCCCACAAAGGCTTTACATCTCTTACTCTACTTACGTTGAAAGATGACTGGCCTTTCAGTGTCCTTTTGTGTCTTAAAGTTTGCATTTTCCCATACATATACATGCATGCACACACATTACTACACACGATTCCTCAAGATAGTTTGTTGAAAGCTAAATGCCCTTGTATCAACACTGAATTAATAGGTTAAATATTCTGTAATAAAACACCCACCCACACACACATACACAATCCCACTTTTAACCTTATTTTATAGGATTTGTAAATGATACAAATTAGCGATTTCCTGAAATTTCATTTGCTTAAAAGTCTTTACCACCTAGTTGATAAGCTGTAGGAACAAGATAGGTCAACTACCTGGAGTCTAGGGAGCATAAAATGCTCCAGTTTATTGTACGGTAATGAATGAGATCAAACTCTTTTCTGTCTTCATTATCAAGATTCAAAATCTTAGGAATGTCTAATTAGTTTAGCCTCAGTCAGAACTCAGATAGGAAAAGAAAAACACCTTGATTCATAACCTATATATATTCATGCACAAAACAGGGAGGAGTAATTCCACAAAGGTTTCTCTTGTCTAAGAACGTTTATGGAATACAAGACGCTAAAGTGAAGAAAGTTAATGATGGCTCAGATCATCAGGTTAAAGACACTCCCATTCGCAGTTGAGCAAAGTTACTTGCGTTCACGCAGATCTCTTCCTCTAGTGCTCTGATGACTCTGCTAGAGCTTCGTCTCCTCTTGGTGAAAGCCAGTCCCTCTCTCCCTCCTCCTGTGCTCATGATCGTAAATGCATCACTTCCTCTCTCTCAAAATTTACATCACCAATTCTCCTTTCTCTTTTCTATATTTTCAAGCCCTTGGTCAACTTGAATTTTCCTCATACTTTTAAAACATCCTCAAGTTTCGTCATCTTTAAAAATTCTTTTTTTTTTTTTTTTGCTCAAGCTTCCAATGAGAACTATCTATAAAATTCCCAAAAATCACACCAGTGAGCTTTTGAAAGTTTCTGGGGTTTTGTTTTGTTTTGTTTTTAGTACTTGCTGCTCCATTTCTTCACTCTCAGTTTCTCCTTCATCTACTCTTATATGCTTTCACCACTATCACTATACCTAAAGGTCTTGATAAAATCCTATCTGGTACTCTTTTTTTTTCTTTTTTTTAATTGAGGTATAGTTAGTTTACAATACTGTGTCAATTTCTGGTATACGGCATGATGTTTCAGTCATACATATACATGCACATATTCATTTTCATATTCTTCTTCATTATAGGTTACTACAAGGTATTGAATATAGTTCCCTGTGCTATACAGAAGAAACTTGTTTTTTTTAATCTATTTTATATATAGTAGCTAATATTTGCAAATCTCAAACTCATAATTTATCCCTTCCCTACTCTTTTTCCCCCAGGTAACCATAAGTTTGTTAACTATGTCTGCAGGTCTGTTTCCGTTTTGTAGATAAATTCATTAGTGTCTTTTTTCTTTCATTAGATTGCACATATGAGTGATATTATATGGTATTTTTCTTTCTCTTTCTGGCTTGCTTCACTTAGAATGACAGTCTCCAGGTCCATCCATGTTGCTACAAATGGCATTATTTTATTCTATTTTATGGCTGAATAGTATTCCGTTATATAACTATACCATGGCTTCTTAATCCAGTCCTCTGTCGATGGACAGTTAGGTTGCTTCCATGTCTTGGTTACTGTATAGATAGTGCTGCTATGAACATTGGGGTGCATGTATCTTTTTGAATTAGAGTTCCCTCCAGATATATGCCCAGGAGTGGGATTGCTGGATCAGATGGTAAGTCTATTTTCAGCTTTATGAGGAATCTCCATACTGTTTTCCACAATGGCTACACCAAGTTACATTCCCACCAATAGGGTAGGAGGGTTCTCTTTTCTTCACAGCCTCTCCAGCAGTTGGTTTTTTACTTTTTAATGATGGCCATTCTGACTGGTGTGAGGTGATACCTCATTGTAGTTTTGATTTTCATTTCTCTGGTCATTAGCGACAGTGTGCATTTTTTCATGTGTCTACTGGCCATTTGTCCGGCTCCACTGGAGAACTGCTTGTTTAAGTCTTCTACCAGTTTTAGGGTTGGGTTTATTGTTGTTGTTCTTGTTATTAAGTTGTATAAGCTGTTTACATATTCTAGAAATTAATCTTTTGTCAGTTGCATCATTAGCAAATATTGACTATTTAGTTCTTCTTGAAATACTCACTTTTCTTGACATAGTGAAGTCACACGTTTAAGGTTTTTTTCCTATACATCTGGATCATCCCTTTAAAAATCCCTAGCAATTTTGTCTTCAATTTTGTCTTAAAAGTATGATTTTCTCAGTGTTGAGTCTGAGGGCCACTTTCCTTTTATTTCTGGGTTTTTTTTTTTTTTTTTTTTTTTTTTTTGCCATACTGAATCTCACCCAGGACTGTGATTTAAAGTACAATATAAATGCCAAACCTGCCATGCACATATCTCCAGCTTAGAACCTATCTTTACACTATAGTCTTACATGTACATCTTCCTAATGGACATTATTTTATTGATTCAAATAGCTGTTAGTGAAAAATTAATCAATTGATCTAAGAAAGAAATGGAAAAATTTACTTGAGCCAAATTTGAGGATTATAAACTGGGAAGACTATCTCAGAAAGTTCTGAAAACTATTCCACTGATTAGAAATCATGATAGAATTATATTCATTTTTTTGAGAAAGAGGGCTGTACATCAAATGACATATTACTGACAGTTTCATAATCCTGACCTAAGTGTCATCCTGGTGGGTCATGTGATGCCTTACAAGATGGAGAAGGATACCTTTTAAGGAGTTGTCTTGTTGATGCTGGGAGAATGTTGCTCTTTATAGTTGAGCAGGTATTCATGCCAGTGGGGGAGGTTTGGTTGTTGTAAATGCAGACACACAATGTATGGTGGGGGCAAGTAAAAGGCCAAAGGGCAGAGAAGAAATTTTTAAGTTTAAATTTTTCTTGTCTTGCCATAAAATGTGAATTTTATATCACATAATCAAGAAAACATATGTTCAAAATCAAATTCATGATCTCTTTTCTTCACCCTGGTAAATATTCCTCTTCCATTATCTCTTCTATAAATGCCATCAATATTTACTTAATTATACAAGACTCTAATAGTACAAGAAAATGAAAGCATATACATTTGTCACCTCCTGACTCTTCTGTAGTGCTTCAGTTATGAAAGAAGGAAAGAAAGGAAGGAAGGAAGGAAGGAAGGAAGGAAGGAAGGAAGGAAGGAAGGAAGGAAGAAAGAAAGAAAGAAAGAAAGAAAGAAAGAAAGAAAGAAAGAAAGAAAGAAAGAAAGAAAGAAAGAAAGAAAGAAAAGATATATGCAGCTATAAAATTGGAGGAAAATATTTTAAAATATTAATTTAAAGGCATCCAGTGAATTTTTTGAGGAGAGAGTTGTGTTTATTTAACAAAATACCTTAATCTACTCTAGTTTTTTTTTTTTTAATTTTCGAAAGTGATTCTTAGAGCTGGATAGTTAAAGTTAGAAAAGCGATTAACAGAAATAAATTGCTATAAGTAATAAACTAAGATGAAAATTTATTTTTCTAAGAATAGACATCCCTAAAAAGCTGACGATAAGGAGATTGAAGGGGTTAGAAAAAGACTGCATAGAGTAACACCCTGAGACCTGGAGGAAAACATGAGCAAATATTCCTGATGCGTGTATTGCTCTGATACGTGTTTGAAAAACAGCTGTTTTTGCATCATTTATTATATTCCACTTACAATATAAACCATGAACAATCACTCCAATGTGCGAACATAAACAACTCCCAAACCTTCACTCAAATTTCACTGAACACTGTATCTTCTATCAGTATTACTGGAGGAATGAAGGAACTGTATCACTTGCCCAGCATGTTACTACACCATGAAGAAAAGATACATTATGGAGATTAGGCAAGAAATATGAAATGGAGATTATTTAGATTTTCAGAAAATATAACCAGTGGTAGAAAAATTGGGGTGGACTTAAAATTTGAGAAAATTTTGCATCGTAACAACATGAATGATATGGACATTCCAATAATTTTTACTTTTATATAAGAAGATAGGTCATTCCCAGAAAGCTAGTGAAATTTGGGAAGGCTGTGTCACAGACATCTGATAATAATAGGGTTTTCCAGACTGTGGATATAAACCATTTGATATTTATCTGAATTTATTAATGATTTTTCATGTTTCATATGGTGTAATTGTGAATATGCCTAGTACACAGATCTCTGTTCTCTGTTCCTCGTTTTGTTTGTTTGTATTTTATAGTTATTGTTGTTTTGGTTTCTGTTATTTTTGCAGGAGGTTGAGCACTGGAGTAAAGCCTATAAGAGATGAAATAATACAGTAGTTTAACTTAAAATCTAGTTTTAGAATAATCAAATGGAACAAGACACACACACACACAAAAAAAACACAGAAGCTTTTTATTCTACTCAGTACCTAAGTGGAGGACTATTGAGTCTTCTGAATTATTGATTTAAGTAATTAGGATTTATTTAAGTAACAGGACTTTGGCACCCTGGAGTCACTTTTTATAGACATAGGTATGTAGAAACATCATATTCAAAAACATTTTAAGTGTACTTAACAGTTCTTCCAACTGGCCCCATCATGACTCAAGGAAAACAAACAAACAAACAAATCATGTCAGAATTAAGCACCAGCTTTAAGAAAAAAATCTGACTATTTCTAAGATAAGTGGTTAAGTCCTCAAGGGTTCATTGTGTTAATAAACACCTCTTTCACTGAGATACGTAATTTACCCAATGTTGCACTGCTGGTAAATGACAAAGTTAAAATTATAAATTAACAATCTGGCACCAGAGCTTTACATCTTTACCCATGACACTAAGCTTATTAGTATGAGGTTTAAATGGATTTTACTGGGATTTTTTGTTGTTGTTTAATGGTAGGTAAAATGCCAATATAGATAACTGAGCCAATATTTTAATAGAGCAGCTTGGCTTTATCTATCAAAAAATTTAAAGTTTACTCCATTCAAACCAAAAATCCAATGAATGAATTTAGCCTATTGATAGAAGGCAAAGATACATATGTACAGAGATGTCCACAGCATCATTGTTTATAATAGCAATAGAAAAGTTAGAGGAAATGTACATGATTATCATCATAATGGGGCTGGTGAATCTGTTACCCCAAAAGGGAAAGGGAAAAGACCCCAGTCCCTGTCTTGCCTAAAAGATAAGATCACAGACGGGAGATGGAGAGCGGTGTGTGGTGAAAGATCTTAAAGGATTTATTTTGAAAGGGGAAGTTCACATCCAGGAACAGGAGGTGGACTGATCCAAGGGGAAATAGCGGTGGTCTTTGTCTGCCCTTTCTCTTTTACCTTTGCTTAGAGGTGGTCTTTTGATTGATTGATGGCTCTTGCCCTTGGAATGTCCTGTTTCCTTTGCACATACCCTTACCCATGATATACACAGAAAAACCCATGGTAGGGGGTGGGGGGGGCGTGTTAAACCACAGTGCTAATTATATTACAGAGAGCATTTGATCTTGTGTGGTTAGGTCCTTCTCACTCCTGCGCAGTTGCGGCTGTTGGGTTCTAACCAGTCTCTTGCTGGCACTCATTTAGAGGAAGTAAAGTCCCTTTATGCTGGAGGCGGCATCGCACCGTCTTCCAGACCATCCTCCCTCTCCCCCACCTATCTGTCCGGTGCCCCCACTTATCTAACTACCTAACAAATCCATATGTGGAATATTATGGATTTTAATGAGTATCTATTTAAAAAGTAGAACATGTTAAAAGCTCCCGAAGGTGCTGGATATCTTTAAATATAATGGTGATATATTATGTATTTTATATTTATTAATTTATTTGTGCTATGAAATGTATAAAGACATACGATACACAACAGTATTAACTATATTTGGGAGTAACAATATTAGGAATTGATGGTTGCTGGTTGAAAGATGTTTATTTTTACTTTATAGATACTTTTTTTCCCCAAATGCTTACCATGACCATGTTTTTAATAATTACTTGTTTATATAAGATAACATTTTCTAATCTAAGCTTAAATTCATATTGGGAAATGTTTAAACCAAGTATAAACTATATCCATAATGAACTGTGAAAATGTTATTTAAAGAAATCATTTTGATTTAGTATAGAAAATACTCTCCTCAGAAGAAATTGAACCTGGCAGAAAATCCTTAGAAATGTTAGTGTAAGTTTTTGCTCCTGACCACCCACACCGTGAAAAGCTAAGATAATCTCTTCATAACAGCCGTGTCATTTTTGCTCTGACATATAAAAAGCTTGGAAGTCATCACTCCACCCTTGCAAGAAGAAAATGCTGAAAAAAGTACAAATAGATAACTCTTCTTATAGATTCATCAGAGAATTGAGGTCAAAAGGCAAATCGCTGTCGAGAAAACTGGAGAGACAGGTGAATACTGCAGCTTACCAGGAGCAGAGGCCACTGGAGCCAGTAACTGGCAGGAAATTGGTAATTGATGACTTGCTGGAGACTGCGTGTGGACTAATTTGAGAGTTAAAAACTACAGGAGGCCTAGTCTTAGGGGGAGTCCCTACATTCCAGGAGACCTCCTTTTTTCCTGGTGAAAGTTGGTGGGAGAAAAAAAAAAAAAAACCCTCTTTCTTTGGGCAGGTGAATGAGATAAGTAACTTTTTAAATATGCCCAAGAGAAAAGTGATCCTTTTTAAATGTGCCAGCCTTGAAGGTTCTGTTCTCTGTAACAAAAGCCTGCCTCTGAAAATCTACTTTACTTTACTGGAGCTTTATCTGACAGAAGAGGAGAGTAATTTTTTTAAAAAATTGGATCTCCCTCTAGCCTTGTTTTCACACATAAGGGGTCAAAAAAGGCTTAAAAACTCTTTGAAGGCCACAGACAAGGGACTCAAGCCCATTAAAAAAAACTGAGGCTTAATCCTAAAATAATGGAACACATTCCCTCCTCAATACCTAATCTCATCAATAATCCTGCACTATATTAACAGCGGGGAGAGGGCATAGCTCAGTGGTAGAATGCATGTTTAACATTCATGAGGTCCTGGGTCAACCTCCTGTACCTCTATTTAAAAAAAACAAATAAATAAACCTAATTACCTACCCCCCAAAATAATATTAAAAAAAAAAACTCATTAAAAAAAAATAATAATAGCAACAGTGGGTTACTACTGAGACAGTTTTAAGATACACACACTGTTTAAGAAGGAGTTTCTAGGGAAGCCCAAAGACCAGAGTAGACAAAAACAAGGACACCAGAAGAAGTTGAAGTCTCTGGTACCTATATCTACAGCAAACATTAAGCACAACTTAATCCCTAGAGAGACAAACATAAAATTTCACATTAAAGTCCTATTTACCTCCATTCCTATTATATAATATGTAATCTTTATATTTCAATAAAAGGTTATCAAAGATGCTAAAAGGCGAGAAAAAACAGTCTGAAGAGAAAAAAAGCAAGCACCAAAACCAGACACATTTAATTCAAAGATTTTGGAATCATCAAACCAGGAATTTAAAACAACTATAATTAACATTCTAAGGAATCTCAGGGGGAAAATAGACAACATGGAAGAAAATATGCTTAATGTTAGGAGAGAGAAACTCTAAGGTAGAATCAAAAATAAATGCTAGGGAAAAAAAGAATTTAAGTGTAAATAAAGAATGCCTTTGATGGCCTCAGGACTGAAGGCATCCTAAAAATCAAATGACATAATTCAAAAGACCTTGAATGTCCAAATTAATTGTAGGGTAGGTAGTTGACTAGACACTTGAATCAACTTCATGGCAATTTTGAAAGTATAATTTATTTGCAATTGTTTGTTTACTGTTTTATGTCCCTCTGTAGCATGTAAGTGTATGACTATTACTATTTTGTTTACCAAATAAATATTTATTCATTAATGAATAAATGAATTTTCTGTATGTTTTCACTAATAGCTGTCTTAAGACAGCATTGCCATCACATATAGTACAGATCTATCGACAGACTGACTGTGTTCAACTAAACAAATACACAGAAAGACTAAAACTGAAGTTTGCCAGTTATGGACAACAGACGTCACTTCACTTATCCTTCTAGACTCTAGAATTGTGAGAGAAGAGATGTCTGTTGTTTTAAGCCACCCAGTTTTTGGTAATTTGTTAGAGTTGCCCTAGGACACTAATCCAGTATTTTATCAACTACTTGGAAAATTGTTATTAGTAACTGAGTGTTACAAATTTCATTCATTTACCAGCCTTTATTTATTATTTCAATCTTTGACATAGGCCACAGCATTTACTTTGAGTATTTCTCAGCTTCTTGGAGTTTACCACCAGCTTAGTTGCATAAAATACCAAAAATATATATTCTAAACACAGTTTCAGTTTCTTTAAAGTATGGTAAGAACAGAGTATAAACAAAAGAAGACATATTAAAAATGTTTCTAGTTTTGTTTTTTTTTTCATTTTCCAAATCTTTGCATATTTCTTTCATTTAAAAAGACTTTATTGTTGGCATGATGATTTTTAATAAGATAAATATCTGTTTAACCAACTTGTCTTTTTAGTCTCTTAAAAAAATTAGTTTTTAACCTAGTATTCAAAGAACCAGCAACTATTTTTACACATTTTTTTCAGAAATCAAATTATAATATAATTATAGCATTAGGTGTAAGTGGCTTAAACAATAAGATTTGAAACACATGCAACTGACTCTCAGTAAACACAGGAGTAAGCTGGGGGTGGCGGGTGCTGTGCTTGAGAGGAGCACATACAATATGGCCTTGACATCAGTCAGTCTGAGGTATGAGGAAGCACAGAGCTTTGATGTTCTTGGGATGAGGTTCTGCGGAGGTCAGAAGGGCGGCTCCAGTATCTTGTGCATATGTCTCTATGGCAATATCAGCGTCTCTTCACGTGTCTTTATTTCCAACCAAGTAGGAGAAAGAGGAGATTTCTACCCCATCTCTGAAAATATCCTGTCTAGCATAGTGCCTTAAATCTAGTAAACATTCATTTAATCTCTTAAATGAATAAATCAATAATCAATGAATGAATAAACAATGTGGTTTACTTAGAGAAACCTCCTAAAGACAGTAGTTGTTATTTGGAAACAGTTGTTGAGAGATTTTTTGATTAGACTAGCAGTTTTCCCCAGAGGATATAATAAAGGACACCAGTGTTCATCACCAAACTAGCTTTTGTTTCTCTGCACAAGTTATTTAGAATTAAAACTCTTATTACAGATGAGAATATATGTCATAAATCTCTGTCATAGACTTAGAAAAAGAGAATACATCTCATAGAAATTGGGAGTTTTTTGTATTTGGAAATTAATGAAAATGTAAGGAAAAAATTAGAAAAAATTTTCAGGAATCTCTCTTCAAAATTGATAAAGATGACTTCAGTAATATTAACAAAGCAATGATACAGTTTTCATTGCTCAGAATGAGTAAAACTGACTATAGAGCTCTAACCTTTTTGTTTGCACTGTGTGATTGATGCTCTTTCTGTATACGTCATAGTGATAGATATGATGCAGGAAAAATGGATGTGGGGCGTGAGGAGGGCTGTGTCCCAGGCTTCGGTTGAGCCCCTGGGACGTACTCTGCCAAGTGTGGGTCCTTGGCTTAGTGCAGGAAAGAATTCAAGAACGAGCCACAGTTGAGTAAAGGGAGATTTATTCAGAGAGATACATTGAAAGGCAAGAGAAAGGCCACGAGGTGTGGGGGTTGGGTGCTCAGATTAAAAGTAGGTACACACTCCATAGACGGAGTGCGGGCCATCTCTGAAGTGGGGGGGGGGGGGGGGGGGCGGGGGCCGCGTGGCACCGAGTTGTCAGTTTTTATGGGCTCAGTGGCTTCAGATGCTAATAAGTGGAAGGACCGGTCTAACTAGTCTGGGGAAAGGGGCTGGGATTCCCAGGAAGTTGGCCATTTCCCACTCTTCAACCCTTTGTGGCTAGCCGTGGGACTGCCATGGCGCCTGTGGGCATGTTTATTCACCATGCTAATACATTACAATGAGCGAGTAATAAAGCTCAAGTTCTACTAGAAGTTAAATCTCCCACCATCTTGAGCCTCAAGGCCTACTGGGGGCTGAATCTTTCACCATTTTGATGTTAATTGCTGTAGCATTCCTTGAATGGCTGTGCCCTGCCCCCTTCCTGTCTCAGCTTCAGGGCAGAATCCTTGTGTATTAAACAAATCACTGTCTCCCGTTTTCCTCCTCTGATGTGTGTTAACACACTGTATCTTTATGGCCAGGGTTTATTTCTGTAGGAGTGTTGGAAACCCTAGCAACCCCAAGTTTAGAGGCCCCTCAAGCCACCTGAATACAATTTAAATAGTCCATAAAGAAGTGTACGTTTCTTAAAGAGTTACCTGGTCCATGTACAGTTTTATGGAGGAGATTTGAAAAGTTCAGCTTGCTTTCATCCCCTTGAAGCAGATCTACTGCAGTGTTTAAAGATGAGATTCTACTCTCACAAATGAAATCCTTGTCTTTCTCGGGGAGATAGGTTGATGCACCAAAATTTTTCAGTAATCTCTCAAAAAGTTTGCTTAAAAGTGCTCTTCCTAGTGAGAGATTATTGATAATTTGTTGAAAGTTCACATGCTATATATCAAACTAAAATTTCAAGGTCTAATAGTGAAGTGACAGATTCATGCATTAATGTGTCAACAGTGATATCTTTTCCTTCACCCCACAGTCCTAACCTCAAATTCGTACACGCTTAAAAAAAAGAAAAGAAAAGAAAAGAAAACAAAACTGTACCATAAAGTATTCATGGTTTACATATTTTTCATTTTCCTTTTTGGAAATACGTGACATCGTTCAATGAAGTATTAAAGAAAATGCAATGAGAAAGCTTCACTGAGATTTCCATTTTTAGCATGTTAATGGCTGTGATCTTAAACTGCCTAAGTAGCTCCCCGGGATTCCTGAAGGGTTATGCTGCCATCTATTGACAATGCAGATGTCTTTTAATGTCTGTAAGGCGTGAGAAAACACATTTTTTATTAGAAAATATCTTTTTGGAAAATCTGGTGCTTCTGAAAATACCTACTTTGTATGATAAATATATGACATTCAAATGTATTTAGAGTATATTATTAACTTTTTCTTTTAGGATAAAAAGGGCTCTTTAAAGAATTATCTTGTACTAACAAACTTCCTGAATGTTGTCAATATTTTAAAGCACTGCAAGTCTGTAATGTACAAGAATGAACGTATGAACTGAACCTGTGTTAATGCATTACAATATTGTTATCCTATTTTTACTGCATTCAGTAGAATGGGATTGACATGCATTTTTAGGAGTGAAACATTTAAAAAAGTTAAACAAGACTTCAGCAAATTGGCAAGTTTAAGGAAAGAAAAAGATGTGTGATAAACTAATATAGATTGGGGGAAAAAAGCATGTTTATCAATTTTCTTTTCATTATTTCATGACATACTACATTAAGTTGAAAAGCATCTGTGTTTCATGCCTTCTGAAGCAGAGTCTTTCGAAGGAGAGCAAGACAGAACTGTGGCTGGACAATTACGAATTTAAATTACCAACCATTTTGAATCTAGGATGTATTGTTGGGAAAAGCCCTTCTGAGAATTTTTCTCTCCTCTTTTCCTATTCAAATATTTAGTGTAACAGGATGCCAGATGAAGTAAAGCTAAACAAATATACCATCTCCGTCTTCTGCCGTCGCTGGAGACAGCAGGTATTTGCTCATTCCAGAGGACAAATGTCTTCCCACTGACTGGGTGCAGTGCTTAATGGAATGCTGTGGCTTGAAGATTTCCTCCATCTTAGACTCTGTAAGATGTATAGTGTGAGAGTGCACCAGTGTGGATAAGGATTCCTGAATATTTTTGAGGAAATGACCAATAGTCTATTTGGAGTAAGTTTATTCTAACCAAGGTTTTGAATGTGGAAGTCACAAAAAGAGAGGGGAAGTGGTGAATTACTGTTAACACAAGGACTTACACGCCGATGACGGAGGGCTGGTAGCCAGGCTCAAAGCCTTCTGTTCTGCTACTCTGACTCAGGGTCATATTCCACTGAGTTCTGTGTAAGAATGCAATGTGGATTGAATGAGCTCTGACCTTACATTCTAACAAAAACATCCTTATAGCAGCAAACAAGCATCTGGTAGACTGGGCAACACTGTCCACAGCGCCACCTACTGACAGTGGCTAGAGAGCCAGCACTCAAGCACTCGAGGACTTGAGGACATTTCTATTCAGTCTTTTCATCCCAGCATTTAAAAGTGACACTACTGCCTCACCTCTCACAACATGAAGTGAGCAAACTGTTAGGATTATTTTTAAAATTTGGTTTCTGGAAACCTAAGGTGGGGGGGATATTGGACTTTCTAAAGGGTATGTTGGGGCTTAAGTGGAAGGCTGAGGGAGTGGGGAAGGATGAGCCTGTGTTTGTATTTCACACCCATAAAGCAACTCACTTTGTGTATGTTCTGTACTGATGGAAAAATACAAAGAATTAAATAAGACTGATGCATGGTGTGTAAATATAAACCAGAGGCAAATGGGATCCATGATTTCCGTATAGCACTGGTGATTATGTAAGGTAACTGGAAATTCCTTCTGCACTATTAACTCTTGTTACCATGCAGAGAGTGTCTGTAGCAGTTCTGTCTGCTCTAAGGACTGTTCTCTTAAAATATGAAATAAAATGTTTTTTTACTCTGTTCTTTGCATCCTTCCCCCACCCCCAGTTTTACATTAAAATAATCATAAGAAATAATTTAATCTCATCTAACTAATTTTTTTTTTTTTTTTTACAATTTCCATCTATTTCACTCCAGGGTATTGGAATACAGCAATTTTCCCATTGCTAAACATCTGTGGTTTAAGCAATGGTGAATGTACGTGTATCTGAAATACCCACCTACATGATGCCTACGTACACCAAATGTTTCAGTTCCTGTTTTCCTCTGTTTATACCATAAACGTGGGAAGATTAATTAGGGAATACCACAGGGACATAGGTGAGTCAGTTTCACAGTTTAGAGCCCTTAAACTTTTTGAGTCCTTCACTCAACTGCCTTTACAATCCACTAAATGCATAAAGGGAATAAAACCCCAATAGTTAACTATTAGTTAAAACTATTTTATTGCTAATCAAAAGTGTCTCAGAGTATCTAAACTTTCAAAGAAGTTAAATGATATTCTCATGACTTCCTTGTAGTCAGTCTGTTTCAACCAGTATAACTCAACAGTCAGCACAGTGGGAGGGGAAGTAACTGCAGCTCCTCAAGGAGACATTGTCGGGTGCTATCAGAATAAAAATGAAGATCGATAGACAGTCTTCCTTCCCATTGCCTTTTCCATCTTACTCGAGGTGACAAGAACTTTTGCCAAGGTGATATCTCAGATAGGCCCCTTTGCTCACCTACAAACTTTATGGTAAAATAAATTTCTCCAGCTTAGAGAAATCACCCTTTTTTGCAAACTAATTTGTCTAGTTAAGAATTATACAAAACTGTAAAGTTCTTTCAAAGTTAAAAACTTTCCCCTCCCAGCTTGTCCCTGCCACAGGCTATTTAAGCACTGAGGGGAAGGAAACATTGGTGCCTTTTTATTCTGTTATTCTCATGTGTCTCTCCTTTCTTCCCCATTCACTAGACTGCCCCTGTCTTTTTCAGGGAAAAGCTGGAGCAGGAGGAATGGTAGGGGGCAAGAAATACCTAATTTGGCACTTAAATAATTCAGTGTTGTTTTCCTTTGGAAAATCCTAATGATTAAAGCTCATTTTCTCTCTTGGGTTGTCTTTGGGGATTTCTCAGAATTTCTTACAGGGTCCCAGCAAGTGGCTCTTTTGCTTTGAACAGTACTTCTTCTTGAGCTGGCTTCTTAAAATTGTTCCTCAACTTCCACAGCTATGCTCCAGTTCCTTTGGGTGTGGGTCGCATCACCCACTGACACAATCCAGGGTGCACCTGTCCCTTTTAAAGCAGCCATAGGCCAACCAGTTCCTGCTAATTACATAACCTTGACCTTCTATCACAGGAAAAGCAGTAATTTGCAAATGCAGCCATCTTCCTTACCGCCACGGTCTCATCCCACCAGCAGCCCGTCTTCAGGTTTTTTTCAGTTAGACTCTGACACTAGTTCATAGTTTCCAATATATTCTAGAAAACATCTAACCATATCCTCTGAGTAGTGTCTTCACAAGAATTGAAATGAGGAGTGATTACTCACCAACCCTCAACCTTAGGTTGCAGAGTATCTCACCACACAACACCACTCTCCTCAAATAAATCCTCCAGTTTCCACAATCTAAATTTTTTTATGCCATCAAATTGGTGACAGACTAAGGGTTGAAAACTGGTTTTAAATATATCCTTTATCATTCTTTATGAGTCATCTAGTGCCTCACATTGGAATGTAGGACTACTAATTCACATATTTATGTTTTGTTTCTTGGCACCTGAACAGAAAACAAAAATGCCACCAACAACCATACATGCACATACACACTCAAGAATACACACACACAGACACGAATGAACATATCAAAATGGAGTCTCATTTCAAGAAGCTGGTACCAGGTTATAAGGATGTCAAACTAAATACACTATGATGTTCCACACTGAAAACACAAAAAATGAACTGAAGAAGCCTGAGGTATATCAGGTATTAAATCATAATGTTAAGATTATCACCGGAACACTCACCAAAATCTTGTATGTTATAGTCTGCTTTGAGGAAAGCACTTCAATCTTTAGAAATCAAAGAATGATATGATATCACTCATATATGGAATCTAAAAAAAGACATAAATGAACTTATTTACAGAATGGAAACAGACTAACAGACACAGAAAATAAACTTACGGGAAGGGATAAATTAGGAATTTGGGATTAGCAGATACAAACTGCTATATATGAAATAGATAAACAAGAACCTACTGTACAGCACAGGGAACTGTATTCAATACCTTGTACCAACCTATCATGAAAAAGAATATGAAAACGAAAATACGTATGACTGAAACATTATGCTGCACACCAGACATTGACAAACGTTGTAAACTGACTATAACTATAACTAAACTACCTCAATAAATATTTGAATATGAATGAAAAAAAGTTCAGTCCAAACTTTAGAGCCACACAGTGCACATGTTGAGCTCAGTAAGACCTGTTGTTTGCTGTTTTCTTACTTTATTTTAAACTTCTGTTAAGTAATTATTATTCCCACTTTGCGTGGAAAAAAGACCATGAAGTTTAAATAATTCAGGTGTTCTCACTATGCCCATTTGTACACAATTGTCAGGTGGTGAAGGTGGGATTTAACAACGAAGCCTAGATTTCTGCCATTTTCTTACTGCTCTGACTTCAAGAATTGACCTCAAGAATTATTAGAGGAGATCCTCATAAATTCCACTGGTATTAGATATCATATCGGATTAGATACACATGTGATAAAATGTAATAAATTTTTATTAAATCACTAAAGGAACTAGAATGATTTCATTTATTATGTACCGTTTGAGGTAGTTATCTAATTAATCAAGGTTTCCCATGACACAAGCTATAATTATACTCCTAGACTCTGGGTCCTGTGTTCCAACAGACGTGAGATGTGAGAAGACAGAGCTATGCTTATGCTCTGGCCACTACTCTACTCTTGTTCAGGATATGTTTGCCCCCACATGACTTTATAAGGAAAACCAGTAGCCAGAATACAGCAATATCTCAAGTTCTGAAGAGGCAGAGTATAGGAACGTTATGTTGATCATACAAATCAGATATTATGAACTGAAAAGCAGAATTTAGTCACACGATATTCTGAGACTCACTGAAGTTCAAGTTAGCAGTGATTATTTTTCCTTGGTTATGCATAAGTTAAGCTTAATGATTATGGTGTTTATATATTATTAAAAGTATTTATTAGTTAAGTTGCTGCTTAAAATAATAACTTGAGATAATTGTAAAGATTACTGGTGATTTTGATTAATACGGTACCACTTCTATTGTTTTTACTTTATCCATCATCAATTCCTAGTGGAAAAGAAGTGACTGCTGTCAGTGAGATTGGCAGCACTTTTAAAAATACCAAGGCTTTCAAAGTGTCTGTCCTATTTTTCCAGTTGTACCTGCAAAGTAGAGAAATAGTATATTCGATAATGGTATATTCAACTTCCTCATCTATGAAACAGACAAAATAGTGTGAAGAATAAATCAGTTACTATTATACATTGTTACACTAGTATTTTATTCTATATTGGTTAACAGTCAACACTCAATACATGTTAGCTATTGTCAGACTTTTTCTTCTATGTTTCAGTTTCCTCACCTTGTACTCTGTCTTCCAGTTAGTAGTCAAGAAAATACAGAAGAACTAAAATGTTAGTGACTATGAAAACATAGCTCCTGGTGTGATTTGTCATGTTCCTATAGTTTATGCACGGAAATGACCGTTTATAAATTTATTCTAGAAAAAAAGATCTAAGTAAGATATGCTTGAGCATTTCTTTGTTTGTTTCAAAGACATGATGTGGTTATAAACTTTAATTGATTGAGAGATTTGCACCAAAACTACATTAATCTGATTTCTCCCACCACCAATAGTTATCATTATAATCACTAGTATTTAGTTCTATTACTAAACCAAATTTTCTAGGTTCTTAGCTATAACTTAGGTGAAATTAACACACTTTGAGAAGTTTTTGCCAGTTTAATCGGTCTCTTTTTTAGATACTGTCACAAACAATTTGTTCTGGTTGAAAAATCATGAATTTTGGAATCAACCCAAAACTGATCCAAATCCCAGCACATCCATTTACTAGTTGAATGAGCTTCATCAGTTCAAATTCCCTGAACCTCAACTTTCTCATCTCTATAATTCTTCTGAGAGTAAAAGATAATATTTGACCTGATGTGTAGTAGAGAGCCAAAAATTGGAAATTGGGATACTTTTGATTGCAGAGAGACTCACTTTTATTCTTTATTCCAAATCATTATTTTGGATCTTCCAACCTTAGCAATGACAAATATTTTCCTGACAAAGCTAAGTGATACGCAAAACTGACTCAAAGGCTTCTCTTCGCACAAGATGACAAAGGGTGTTCTTGTTCAGGTTAGAGACTCCTCAATAAGCTCTAAGAAGAAACAATCAGAAGTGACCTGCATCTCCTCTGGGCTGGACTGGAGCAACGCTTCTATTTATCTTAAAATAAAAAGAAAATTTAAAATGCTAATAAAGGCATTGCTTCTATAAAGCAATACTTTTTGGGAATTAGCATAGCATAAAAAAATAAGTGCTCAGAGTTTGACTTCTGTATCAGCCAGAGCACTCCAGAGAAACAGAACCAACAGATATAAAGAGATGTATGATAAGTTATTAACTTGCATGATGACAGAGTCTGGGAAGTCCCCAAATCTGCCTTCTGCGAGCTGGAGACTCAGGGAGGCATGTGGCGTAGTTTGAAGTCTTGAGAGCTGGAGAGTCAATGGTGTAGATTCCAGTATAAGTTACGAAGGCCTGAGTACAGGAGCATTGAGGGCAAGGGGATACTGATGTCTCGGCTCAGTCAGACAGAGAGCTGGTGCACCGTTCCTCCAATTTTTTGTTCTACTCAGGTCCTCAATAGATTGGATGATGTCTCCCATGTTGAGGAAGGCAATCCATTTTGCTCAGTCTGTCTATTCAAATGCTAATTTCGTCTGGAAACATTCTCACAGACACACTCAGAAATGTTTAACCAGATATCTGGCTATTCCATGATCTAGTCAAGCTGATGTATAACCTTAAGTCTCACACCTTCTGAGTCTGTTACTTCTTAGCTTTGTGGTCTGTAACTTTAAGCCATTCACTTAAATGTTCTGTGCCTCAGCTTCCTCATTTGTGAAACAGACAAAATAAAATAGTGTGAAGTATAAATCAGTTATTATAAATCAGGAAAGACCAGGAGATTATTTATTAAGTGAAGTAAGTCAGACAGAGAAAGACAAATATCATGCTATCACTCATTTGTGGAATCTAAAAAGTGATATAAATGAACTTATTTACAAAACAGAAATAAACACACAGACATAGAAAACAAACTTACGGTTACAAAAGGGGAAAGTGGGGTGGCATGGGAAGGATAAACTGGGAGTTCGGAATTTGCAGATACTAACTGCTGTATATAAAACAGATAAATAACAAGGTCCTACTGTAGAGCACAGGGAACTATATTCAATACCTTGCAATGGCCTATAATTGAAAAAAATCTGAAAAAGAATATATATATATATATATATATATATATATATATATATATATATATATATATCTGAAAATTTGCTGTATACCTGAAAAAAAAAAAAAAGTGTGAGTCTGAGGGAGATGAGCCAGAGAGCAGAGGAGGTGAAGTGCCCGTGGAGGCAGAGCCTGGGGCTGCAGGGCCTCAAGTCAGCGAGTGCCGACAGCCACTAGAAGTTGAAGGCAAAGAGCAGATTCTTCACCAGAGTCTCTAGAGAGGGCAGCCCCTTTCACACCTTGACTTCCGACTTCAGGTCTCTCCAGAACTTTGAGGAAGTGAGTTAATTTGATTGTGAGCCAAGACTGTAGTGATTTGTTATGCAGCCTCAGGAAACAACACAAATGATCAGGTAACTGAAGAACCTTGCTAAGACAACAGTGATCTGTCCACTTCTTTCACAATAACCCATTATGAAAATAACTCTTTTTGAGACAGTAATCGTGAGTCCATTGCCTCCGTGGTATATTTACAAAGCTGATATATGAAAACACATAGAAAAGGAGTACATGGCATGGGACATTTGAATGCAGGGAGTGCATCTATACGTGTGTATGTGTCTGTACTTCAGGGAGGATGAAAGCTGACACGGATGTAGGGATGTCTGTAATCCTGAATTCACACTAGTCAGAGGACCACTGCTTCACTTATGGAGCTACTGTTTTAAGCGCGGTTGTTGTAACAACAGTATTTCCAGATTATTTGTAAAGGAAATGATGGTTAAACTGCTGTGAGTGTTCATGAAATGTTGAGAATGTAAATATAACTGAAATTGAAATTAGGAGAGCATTTCAATGACCACAGGATTATTGATTTTTTTTTTATCACTTTCCAAACATTTGGAACTGTCATGAATAAACAAACACTTAGTGTATAAACACCCACTTGCATTAGTGGCAAGTATCCCCAGAGCCGTTAGGGCTATGCACAAAGCTAAATACACAGAGTGCAATGTGTTTACATGCTTAGAATCTAAACAGAACATCTTTAGCGGGAAAAAGGAAAGGCATATTTGAGAAATACCAATTACAGTAGAGTGTGAATCAGTGCAACAAAAATTTAATTGAAATATTATATGACTTACAGAGAAGCAATATGTTCAGAAAAAAATCAAGCAGGGTTAAAGCAATAGCCATCTATCATTGTTTTTAAAAGCATTATGAGGAATTTAGAAAGATTTAGAAATTGAGAGAAAGTAAGCATGTTAATCTCAGAACAGTATTTTAGGCAAATAAGGCAAAATATATAAACATATGCATATATATGGATATATGTTTAAACATGTATTTTGAAAAATAATTCAAATGATAATTTAAATGAGGTCCATGAAAATTTTCATTCTATTTACCGTATGAAAAGTTGACTACAGAGAAAATTGTGCTGATTTTTAATCTTACAGAGTTTTCCTCACCTCTAGAACAAATACAATCTTGGTAGCAGCAGAAATAGAGAAAAATGTTTATATGACTATCAGGAATTTAAACCATGCTTAATTCAACAGCACATCTCAAATGACCCATTAAGACTGCTAGGCAGTACTATGACTCTTCCCTTGCATGAGTCCCTTACTTCCCAAAGAAATATTTGTTATGCTTTCTTTTATTTTTCCTCTTCATACTTGTTGTGCCTTTTCCACCCATTTTTATTTTTCTTTATGAACTTAGCCATGCTTCATTGAGAAAATAGTAGAAATAAACCTAGAATTCCTTCATTTTCCATTACCATGCCTATACTATTTCTTTGAACACTTCTGCACCTGCACACTAGTCTCCTGTTTGATGGATGCAGTAGCCTTGCTTCTATCAGGGTTCTACACCTCCCTCTGCACTCTAGGTCCTGCATTCTCAACATCTCTTCTGCAATTTATTTGTCCTTCATTTCTATCATTTATTTAAAATTCTCTGTTAGATTAATTTCCATAAGATTTTCACATACTATAGTATCTTCTATTTTAAAGAAAAAAAATCCTTGCTGTTACCTTGATTCAGTAACTAGCCCACTGCTTCTTTGCTTCCTGGCATGAAGAAATTTTCTAGAAAGAATTTACAGAAAGTGCAGCCATCAAGATGCTGTCTTAGTCCACTTAAATAAGACTTTTTTCCCCACAACTCCATGGTGAAATGTCTCTTTAAAATCACCAGTGGACTTCATGTGATGAAGTCCAATAGTACTTATTTAGATGTATCTTACTTATACTTTTGGAAATATTCAACACAGGGGTACATCCCACTTCTTAAAACATCCTTTTTCTTGGCCTTCTCACAATGCACATTAGTTTCCCCTGTCACTTAAAAGAGTGCATCCTCTTAGTCTTCATGGCTAGTCCTGCCTCCTTTGATTGATGTCCAATTCACTCCGTAACTCTTCTCATGTCATTTCTTTCAGAGTTTTACAGAACATGAATAATCCTATGTAAAACATTCATATTTTTAGCCCCAGTCTATTCCCTAAATTCTAGACAATTTACATAGTATCTCAACTTAGTACATGCCAATTATGAATGTGTCCAAATTAACATGCACAAAATAAATTCTAGCAGTGCCTTGCTTCTCAGTATGTGGCACTTGATTTGGCTAGTTGTTGCTGGGAATAACTAAAGACCTAGGAATCACCTTGAATTCCTCTCTTTTGTTCGATCCCTAAATCCTATGCCAAGAGTCAGAAGGCTTGGAGATTTCTGAAAGAACTCACAAGAATTCATAGAGCACGCTCATGTAAGACGTTCAATGATGACAAAGAGAATGCAGGCAAACATCAGCGGGCCTTATGTGCACAGGAAACATTTTTTTCCCTCCCTCTGGACTTAAGCATCAAGATTTGTCTGACAAATTGTGGTTTGAAGACAGTTCAAGGCAGGAGTTCACAGCAGGGTCATTTATTCCTCTTTGGTCCTATAGCTAAACTAGGCTGTCTAACCAGTCAGTCAGGTGAAAGCCACCAATAAAAAACTCAGCCCTGGGTGCTCCCAGGGACTTTAGCTTATAAAAAAGACATCATAAATCATTTGCTGCTAGTTATTTACTTAGCTGCCCTTATCTTTGCACAAGTATCAAAACCAGACATCCAGGCATCCCTGGAGATAAGAACAGATCTGCTCCGTTTCATCTGTTTAAGACGACGACGACAACAACAACAACAACAACAACAGCAAAAACTCCCTCATACTTACCCATCCTACAGGGAATTCTGTTGACTCTCTATATAAAGACATAGCTCCTTTTTTATTCTAATCATTTGGTACAAAATACCAACTTTTAAAATTGGGATCACCTGCATTTCCACTTAACTTATCCCATTGTACACCCTTTTCTCTCTCCCCACAAAGCATTCTGCACAAACTACAATTGGAAATATTTAAAAGTAAAAAGCATATCATGTCTCTCCCCCCCATTCAAATATTGTAATTTCTCTCTACCAAGTGAACATTTCTCTAAGTTTCTTGTAAATTTTGAAGTATTTTATCATTATAGCAAACTTATAAAGGGCGTATTCTTATTTTCTCTATTGTACTGTTGAGGAAACTGAGCCACAGAGAGATACAGGAACTTTCCCGAAGTCACACAGGTTGTAAGCACTAGAGCAAGGAGTCGGATTCAGGAAGTCTGTCTCCGAAGGCTATCCTCTTAAGCACTAGACTATGTTTTCTCTTGATTACTTGATTATACTCATATTACATAAGCCTCTGTGTTTTCTTCCCACGCAGCAGTGTGAAGGGAACGCTGGTTTAAATCCTTAAAACAAAAGAAAGGATAGTCTGCTTTCTTTTCTTACTGCCTAAAACTGTCTAGTGAAATTTTATGTCTTAATCAAGTGAGGTCTCACGAGCACAGTAATATCTGAATTTCACCATTTATTAGAGAAATTGGAGCTTCATTTTAAGTTGAAGTCCCTTCAGAGACAAAGATAGGCTATGGTTTTGTATTTTTAAAAGCTTACGCTATTCAAGTGCCACTCCTGTTCATCACAATGAACGGGGCACGGTTAAAGCACACATCCTGTCGCAGCTGAAATGCATGATCATCCTTTTTTTTTTTTTCCTTAACATACGTCTGCATCTTTAGTTTCATCTCATCCAGTTACTAGAATCATTCACTATTCTTGTCTTTGGTTCCATAGGTGAGGTGACAACCAAGACACTAATATTGTAAAAGTCAGTCATGAAAAAAAGTGTAGAAAAGTTCAATAAGATTTTGAAATAAAATGAGATATTCTTGAAACTTAGTGAGGCAAAGGTTTTCTAAAGACTTTTTTTTGCCCTTTAAAGTGTTCACATTGTGATTTAACCACATTATTACTAGGCGAGATAGGGGAATCTCATTTGATACACTTCATTGTATTTTATATTAAAATTCAGGGATTCTGAGGCTTTTAATGCATAGAAATGTAGCAGAATTTACATCTTCTACTTTAGTAATCAGCCATGTTATTGTCTGTTACCCTTTGCTGATTCCAATGTCAGAAACAATACTTCTATCTATGTCTCAAACTGAATTCATATATGACTTAGGGTACAATTGAAATTCTGCACAATCTTACTTTAGCAGGTATAAGATAAATACACTTCAAATAACAAAGCAACTAATTGAATATGATTTAATAACACCAGTAACTTTTTGCCACAAACTTTTGACACATACTTTATTATGACAAAATATTTATATTTTAAAATATATTTAAAGTATGTATCAACATGTATCTGTATGTATCTATATTCATATTATTCCTGACATTTAGGATAAATCTTTTATTTAAAAAAAAAATCACTGGATTTTATAATTGAAAATGTTTGTTCTTGGGAACAAAGTGGACACTTTTTAGGAATAGTTTTTATTGAATTTGAATAATGAAAACCATACAGTGACAATGTAGGTCCAGAAAGCTGTACTTACAAGTAAATTACATTCTGATCTGTCAATATTAAAGCTCTCAGAGTAGGATGAAGATCTTCACATAGGTTTTTGTGGGGAAAGCAAATACAAACATCATTAATCTTTATCTCTTTATTCGTTTTTAAAGAATAAATATTTAAAGCACTATGCTATGACTTGTATGCTATTTAAGAAGTTGACTTGAAATTTCTGCTGTGAAAAATGTAATTGGCAAACTGCTTTGAAAAATAGCAAGAATGTTACTTGCCCTACACAATATCAAAGCACTGTAAGTCAGTCACGATGAAAACACTCTGATGTTGGTCAGGGATATAGATATATCGATAAACAAAATAATCCAAAAAGAGATTCAAATAGTGAAGTCGGCTTATGGATATTTGATATTTCAAATATAGAGGAAGATAGACAATTTAGTAAACACTTGCAGGCTATTTTGATATCCATTTTAGAAAAAAAACGAAGTCTCTACCTAACATTATACTCAAACTGAACTAAAGGCAACTTCTTTATTTTTTATTTTTTAGTTGTCATATAGTCAGTTTACAATGTGTCAACTTCTGGCATGCAGCATAATGTTTCAGTCATACATATACATACAGATATTCCTTTTCATATTCTATATTCATTTTCATATTCTTTATTATGTTTTATTATTTTTAAAAGTTTTACTGTAGTATACTCAGTTTATGATGTATCAAAAGGCACTTCTAATGTAAATGTTTAAAAACACTTTAAAATAACTATGGAAAAATCAGGAGACTATTTTAAAAATCATGTTGAATATTGGAGATCTTGGGAAAATTTCCCAAGATCAAGGGAAAACTTCAGGATACCTAAAGAAAAGATGACATATTTCAGTATATATAATACAAAACTCAAGAAAAACAAAAGATAGTATATATCAGGTAAAAAATCAAGTGACAGATTGGATATGTAGTATTTTCAATATGTGTAACCAAGGAGTTCTTAAAATTAAGAAAATAAAATTACTAATAGGAAAATAAGTAAATGATTATGAACAAAATGTGACAAACATACACAAGAAATACAAATTGTTAGTTAACATATAAAGTGATTGGTTTTACTAGTAATTAGGAATGTGAAACTTGGAAAAATAAAACTCCATCCCTGCAATTTGGCAAGCATTTAAAAGATTGTTAAATCTAGAATTAGAGAAAATGGGGGATAAAGACACTCTTTTAATAGCAGTGGGATTGTGAATTGATGGCTAAATTGTTTTTTTTTTCTTTTGGAGATAGCTTTGTTTATTTTTACCAACAATTTTTAAAGTCTATAAACTCAACTAAGCAGAAAAAAATAGCATTTGTACATAAATGAGTATATAAAAAATGATTGTAAAAACAAATTTCTGAAACAATCTTATTATCCATCAAAAGTGAGTAATTTATTTAAACATTGGTACATTCATGATATGAAAGTCCATCTAATGTGTGTATATTTAGAAGCAGTGATATGGGGAGACCTCAACTATACACTGATGAATGGGAATAAGACGTTGTAGAACATGCACAGAGGTATTTCATTAAAAACATCGCAACACGTGTGTCTCTGAATGTGTCTGCATGAGTAGTAAATGCATAGAAAATTATGTCAAGTGAAAATGCAAGGGAAGAAATTTTTGCATTGCTGTTGCTTAAGTTGTGATTAATTTCCATAATCACTCCCTCCATGTGCAGTTACATATTTTTGGTCTATCAAAGAAAATCTACAAATTTAATTTGTGCACTTCTGTAAGAAGTTTCTAGACATTTTCTAACAATTTCTAAACACTGAGGTTTTACTCCGTGACAGGCATTATATTGAGAGTTAAATTTTAATCCTCATCATTCCCCATGAAATATATTCCACAATTCAGATTATACAAATAAGAAACAGAAGATGATGAAATAATACATCTAAAGCCACACTACTACTATCGATATTCAGCATTAAGCTTTGTCTGGTTTCAAAGAGAACCCGACAAGTGCACTTGATGTTGCCTCTTAAAACACCTGTGCCCAACTTTGTTTTCTGTTCCACCTCTGTCTTGCACACTGTTTGAAAATAGCAAACCCAAAAATATGGAATTCAGTTGATGAATTGTAAAAAACAAAAAAGAGTTAGTAAATACTTTCAGAATAATGTCTTAGAGGCTGTTCAATTTTATTTTGAATAAACAACTTACTTGAGAATATATGAAGCCCATTATCAGTTATACAGGTTCACACAGACACAAGCACCACCACCACACTTCTACCAAATGGGGTCATTTCAAGTGTCACTATTTATAGTGTCTATTTTCATCATTGTTCTTACCGTGCACATGAAATATCAATGAGTAAATACATAGATAAATATAAATACTTAACTGTTACATTTAATCTCCCTTGAATCAGCATCAGTCACTAAAACCCTCATATATAATTGGAATTAACCCTTAAATTTGTATGTGTGTCTCTTTTCCAGGTATATATAAGTATTTACAGTCTCCTGGATTATTTTGGGCTTAAGACTTACATTTTTTTACATATCAGAGTTGTCTGCTTTTAGAAAAAAATACTCAGTAGGTAGTGACTGAGTTTTTGTACCCAATCTTTCTCTTCCTTTTCTGCTTACATTTTCCCCCCAAGTAAACTCTCTTTTTGTTCCATCCATCTCTTTTTGTTTAAATTTCTTTATGTCCAAATAGTCCTCCCTCACATTCTGCTTCCAGGCCAGAATACTCAACATATCAAGAAAGCATACACTTGCTATTTCTCACCCAGTAGTTTAGCAGACGCTAGGACTTGCACAATGCAATTCAATCTCACTACCTTCGTGATTTCCCTGTGTGGTGGAAGTGACACCTTCCTTCATTTCAGGTAACTAATATTCACTTTACATCCATTATGGTACTCGTATGATGTACCGTATTACCATTTCCTGCTGGGATAAAAATGATGCATAGTGAACATATTTTTAAACTGTTATGGGCATTCAGAAGTTTCAAGAGTTAGTACTGGATAGAATTTTTAAGTGTAGTTGACTTTATCATTATGTCTAATATAAATCTTTACTTTTTTGGTAAGATTACATATATCTTTAGTGTAATGTGTACTTTTTGTTAAGGAAAATGTACTTTTTGTTAAGGGTAAGTCTGAAAGGCACTGGCTAAAATATCTATATTGTAGTGCATCTGAATTTGTTATCATCTGCATTATCTCTTATGAAGAAATCTTGAAGTATACAAAGATTAGAACAGAAGGGATAAATACCATTTTAAAAATATTTAGATTCTCCACTCACTAGCCCTTCTGTATTTTCCTTGCTGGCCTTGGTCTTACTATTTTCCTCCTCTCAAACACTCAAAATCACATTTACAGACTCACACACAGGCACAGCAAAGCAATATGCTTTAATGAGAGTATATATACATGTCCATATATAAATACATATGTGTTCTTGTTAACTCTCTAAAGCTCTAGCCATTAAGTGGGAGCCTAATTATGCTAGAAACACAAAATATATCAAATTATAGGGAACCAGTTGAGTTATTGAGAAAGATGGTTTTCATTTAACATTCATTAACTGATTCTGTAATTGCAGTGTTTAAGTACAACCTTTAGGCTTTGCATTCTGTAAGTTTTTGCCTGTGAATCCCATTCACACACACTCCAGCTCCTCTTACCTTAGAACGCTGTAATGAAAAGACCTTGGACTATGAAGACAGCATAGACCTTGTCTGTGGTTGAACTCTGCCTCCTGCTAGCTGTGTGATACTATGTAAGTTACGGAATGTTGACTGGTCCTCAGTTACTCCTTTTTCTAACAACCAAAACATTGTATCATATAACCAGCTACAGAATTTTAGCATACTGTACAATAAAAGCTGCTTTGCTTTCTCTACTTATGTATTCATTCAGCTTTTTAGACGTAGTAGTAGCAGACATTTCTTCCACATATCTGATTGGCTGAAGAGAAATCTGAAGGAGAGATGAGGATTTTGGAGGATTATACAACATTTATATGAACTTGTGTATTTATGAACTTATCTGTCCATTCATCCACTCAAAAACATATTGAGTGTGGATTACGTACTGTGCTAATTACTGTATATAGAAGATAGGAACAGTCTCGTCTTCTTTCATCTGCCATGAAAAGTAGACACCAAGTTCAACTGAGTCTTTGAAGATAACTAAGTGACTTCAAAATTTGTGATAAACAATATGTTATAGTTTAAAGTGTTATCTTTTTATACATACAATGTATTTGAAACTAAATGAATCCGTATTATCCTTTGACATCATTAAATTATATACTTATATTAAAATATAGCTATATCACATTAAATTTTCATTTGTAATGGGTTTAGAAAACAAAGGGATTCAATTTTAAAACATCAAAAATAGGTATCTATTATTTTTGATAGAGAAATAGGTAAGTGGAAATTGCCAAACTGATTGACACAGGTAAAGTTTTCATGTAACTTTTTGAATTTGTAATTTCTATGCCTGTATTAGGTCTTTTTAAAAAATGTCTAAACAAGAATAAACATTCCATTCATGTACCCATCTGATGTCTGGAAAGCCCTTCAGATGGGGTGTTTGTGCAGTAACAGAATCTCACTCAGTTACATGCTTTTGACATTTTCTCAATCACAATGACATACTACTACATACACATAGACACACACACACCTAATCCTGATTTTAAAAATTAAAAGCAATGAATTGTATCAAGTTTATTTCCCATAAGTGGTTAAAGACTAAGTTAGCATTTGTAGCACTTAAAGTTTTTATAATACTTATAACATTATAAGTGAATAGCTGAAACCAGGACGGACACACACACACACACACACACACACACACACACACACACACACACACACTGCATTTGCAAGAATCTACCTAGATGTCTTTAACCAAAACTGGAAATATTTCTACTACAAGTACAACTTATGTTGCTATTGAGCAAGTTTTTATTGATGATCCAAACAGTCTCTGGTTTGTTTTTTGCTGCCATAGACAAGGTTATTTCTGAACAGAAAAATGGAGTTGTTATGTATCGCTGAAATAGCCTTCTTCTGAGGACATACATACATCCCCTGCCTCAAAAACCTATTATTAGCATGAGCATAACTAATGGTTGGACTATCATATCTGGGTCAGTAATAATCTTTGAATTATTGTTATATTGACTTATATTGTGAAGCACGTATCAGAGACTAAGTGCTTTTGTTCACCGTCAGGTGTGAGAAGGTTAGAAGGTTGGAGAGTGGCGATTGAGAGTTGGTTGGAGGGGGTGGTATTCAGATGTTACAGATACTTCAAAGTCATGATTTCAGAACAACTAAAACCAAGGCATTGTAATTTAACACAATCTAGGTCTTCCTTTCCATTGTTGGTTTAAAACACACACACACACACACATACGCAAACACACACATACACAATACTGAGGTAACTTTCACTTCTTTGATCTAATTGAATCAATATAGCCTTTACAATTTCTTCTTCTCTACCATAACTTTTGTTTCAATTGCAACAAACCAACCAATATAAAGCTGTCATTCAGCATTCATAATATAGTTTTAGATGAATCAGCATTGCTATTATTCCAAGTTAGCAAGTAAAAATAGTAACAGATAATCAATTACTGTGGTTGAGTGTGCCCACCCTATTTCACTGCCGTCTTGTCTATGGTAGGAATCTTGCCCATACTTCAGTGTGTAGAAAGATTTCCAACAGGATTTGTGTAACTTATGCTTTAAAATTAGATAAGTTTATCATTAAAGAACTTGTATATCTGGATAGTAAATTTGGTGGCAGTAAAGTGTGAAAGACAAAAATCCATGGGACAATAAAGGAGATGACTTTATTCAGACTACTGCAGTAAGGAGAATGTTCATTACGAACAGTGTCTTCAAGAAAAGGAGAGTAACCTGGAGTTTTCTAGAGGCAGGTAAACAAGGGAGTCATCATTGAGTCTTACAAGAGTCATAAGGAAGGATGGAGACTGGTCTTAATCTAGTCACTAAGGGAAGGTGAAGGCAGGTCTTCTGTGATATGAGAGAGCCGGATGGCCTTTCTGCAGTTAGCTGTTCCTGGGATCACATTAGGATGAGATTTCTCAACCATCACTGTCTTCTGGGAGTACAAGACTCAAATCAAATTCAACTTGTCAATTTCTTTTTTTTTTTTAATTAAGAGAATAAATATAATTTGTCACTGAACAGGTCAGAGGCAAAATTTAACCTCTGGAGTAAAGTGAAACAGGATTTAAGACAGTTTCTGGAGGATTCTTGTTGGAGTTTGTCCCATAACACTAGTTGGATCATCAGTTAAATGGTGGTGGTAAAGCCCAGGGGTTTTTGTTTTGTTTTGCTTGTTTGTTTTTTTTTTTTTTAGGGTCTTGGAGATCAGGCATCTAAATGAAAAAAGAGAAATATAAACATAAGAAGTCGTATTAGAGTTCTGGAGTTACCGGAAGATTCTTGCATCGTGCATTTAAAGAGCTCTATAAAGGGAAACCTTTCAATTATGCAGCACCACTGCTGGAGTTTCTTGAAGGTCTCAAGCTAGGATGTCAGGCTCCTGGTGCTATTGTCCAAAGTTTTGTGTATTTCTTACATAAGGACCTACATGTTCCAAACATTTCATCAGACTTTCTTAGTGACCCACATAGCAGTCCATTGAAAAAGTGGCCCATCCATAGCTTGCTTTTGGGGCAAGTCCTGTGGTAGAATTCGTTGAGTTTCATTCAGTTCACAGAGCTTGATTACATCCATAGGATAAAAGGGCAAGCTGCAAGGAAACCTAGAGTCCAAATGGGGAGCTGAGAAGTCAGCTTTTAGTTCTCAGTGATGCTGAGTCAGGCACAAGGAAGAAAAATTGGAAAAGTAAGGTTGGAGAGATGTGTGTAGCCAAAGAATTGAAAATTTGGTAAGGATGAACAATTTGGGCAAGGTAACAGGGTCTTGTAGTAAGGTAACAAAATTGTGTTTTTTTCCTAAGGAAGGAGGGAAATCAGTCAATTGAATTTTATCCAGCTAAGACAGAATTTCCATATCCATCAGTTACTTGTAATTTACAAAAAGGCACGAAACTGCTTAAAGACTATAAATGCGGTTTCAATCTGATAACTGGGAAGGCTGCACTATAGAAGATCTATATTTTCCATTTTTTGCAAAATTTCACACTACAATTACCCTTCTTTTGAACAAAAAAAATCTCAGATTGTTCTTTACTATAAAATAAGACTGGTGTCATTAGATTTGGGTTAGAATGATAATTTACTCTATAGCTATTCATAAGTTTATTTCACTGGAAGATTTCATAAGGAACATCAGACTGGACTTTTAAAACCATCTTGAGGCTAGGAAACCAAGCTGTAAGCTTTCCATCAGATCTCACCAGTAGTGCCTATAAGTCTGGGCAAATTTCTCTCTCTTCGATAACCCTAAAATATGGTAAATTTCTTGGACTTGCCAAAAAAATGATCTTTTTCACTCACCTGAAAGACTGAAAACTCTAAGTCAGATACCAGGCCAATTTTCCCAAAAGGACTTTGTAAGCATTGACTCCATAAAGTTAAATGTAGTTTCTTAAAAGTGTTGGCTCATATCAGAGTATATTAGCATTATTCTCAAGTATGGCATTCAAAGCAAGGACTTGGTTACATAAACAATGTTTCCAATTATATCCTTGTATAAAGGAGAATAGATTCTTACTGAACTTACGTAAATAATTATATTGCCGTGAAAATAGCAATACAGAATAAGGGTTTCCAAAATCCAGGAGTGTCATACAAGGAGAAAAAAATATATCTTACAAATCCTTCATTTCTGTTTTAAAAAGCATATTTTACTTAAATATTGTTATATATTGCTTAAGAGAAAAGAAGAGGTTTCTTCTAGAAAATATAACATGAAAATATCAACAGTATACCAAACAAAAACCACAATCATGTGTCATCAGTTTATTCAAAATTACTGCAGATGTCAATAAAATAGTGTGCTTTTTCCAGTTTGTTGCTTCATTTTGGTTTAGCATATTGTGATTTCAGAGATTGAATACTACAAAAGGCATTTTACTAATGCCTTAGTAATCCATTTGCTCAAATTATATTAATTTAATGTTCAGTAGTAAAATAAATGGAAATCTTTAGCATGATCAGCACATTGGTATTGTTTAGACTAAAGTACAATTTGCCTAAGAAAATAAGAATTGCAGGAAAAAATACTATACATTCTGGTTTAATTAGCAGTCCCCTGTTATTTGAATGCCAGAAGCTGTTTTTAGTGCTTCAATTTACATATCTTTATGTGAACTCTGTGCTTTTATAAGGCAAGAAATTGGTGGCATCAGAGAACCCCATCTCCACCTTGACCGTCTGAGCTGTCTATCAGCAGTGATCAGGAGGAGAGCTGGCGCCCTGATCTCAGACTTCCAGCCTCCAGAAACTTGATAAATAGAATCCTGTTGTTTATAAGCCACACAATCTGCAATGTCTTTTTACAGAAACCCAAAGGGATTAAGACAGATAATCTTATTACTTGAATATAATGCATATCTTTAAATATGTTACAATTACCTAATTGTGGAATAAGACACCTAAAAATATATCTTTCTTGCCAATGAACCCTTTAAACACAGCTCTTTAAGGACAAAATATTCAATGATATTCAATATTTTCTGCATTTCCTAGGCTACTAAACTAGATAGGTAAAGTCTAGGTCCATTTTAAAAATGAATCTAATAATTTGGTTAATTAATTTTAAAAGTATAATTTGATAAATTAAATCACTGCTTAAAATATTACTTAAGCCTTTATTAAGTAAATGCCTGAAAATATGAAATAATGATGATATATTTCCTTTCAAATCAATAAGGTTTTTTATTTGGTGTTTGTTGGTATGTTTATCTAATTTGGAATTTTACTCTATCAGAGGAAGAAAAATCTTTTTACCTCATTCTTACTTCTTCATTGGATTTTTTTTTTTCTTTCTCACAATGCTAAAATTTGTCTGAGCCCTGTGATGGCTGACAAATCCCCCATCCTTTTGCCATCCAAGAAAGGGCTGCCCTGCTCTCGAAATGTCATTTTATTTGACATGTTTCACGGAAGGTTTTTCACCGTGGAAATCTCTAACCCTCTTTCCAGGTTGTTAACAGCTTGCTGGCTCCTTTTTCTCTTGCATTCTATTTGTCCATAGCCTTGAATCCTCCAATAAGAGGCCAAAAGAGTTGCTGTGTGTGACTTCCAGACCAGGGAATCACTGAGGTAAATGCCTTATCTTCCCTTTCCTTTTTTTTTTTCCTTGACTTGATGCAGATGATGACGGACAGGGCAGAGTCAGTGGGAGAAGAGTCCTTGAATCACTTCCTGGAGGACAGCCACGCACCAGACAACTCACTGACTGGCACCGATTTGCATCACTACATGAATACAAAATAAACCCGTTTTGTTAGACCGCTGAAAATGGCTACATCTGAACTGAAACACTTCTCACATACACTAGTGACGAGAATGCTCGTTCTGTGCTACTGTGAATCCTCCCTTCCCTCTGATCCCGACTTACAACCCTGGACCAGGCATGCATATCTGACAACTTAAGATGTAGTATTTTCTCTCCAGTTGCATTCTATTGCAGTAGATTTCTTCACCACACATGCAACTCTAATCATCTTTTGGTATAAATCTGAGGGCCATCATAGATTAGGTAGAGTATTAAATATGACTCCTCCAGGTTTCAAAGAACAGAGCTGTGTCGTATGCCTTTAAGTGATAGGCATTTTGGTTTGTAAGAATAAATGGAGACATAAGGAAGCATGAAACACTAATTACCAGTTCTGTAATTAAACTTCTTGATAATTGGGCTATCATAAGTGTTTCACTAGCACTTCATCATTTTATTCTCTTAGAACTGCTCATAATTGCCCCACTCTAGTGCACTGGTACCCACCCGATCACATTCCATACATTCTAAAAGATTTTCTCTGTTGTAAGACCTAAAGGTATTAAAAACCTCTCAAAGAGATGCTGATACCAGAGATCTAGGGCATCAATTTACACATTTTTTTTCAAGCCTACAGATCTTTGAGGGATCATGATTTCTACCTCAGTATACTGCTATACTGACCATTCTCACCCCTTCGCAACCCCTTTGTGCCTACAACTCATTAAGAAAGAGTCTGATTTGATCCATTAGTCACTACACGATATGGCATCTTTATTATATATTATTACCCGTTCTAAATTTTCAGAGATATTAGCTTAATTCTTCCTTAAAAAGCTTATTCGAAGTTCATAATATTTTCTTTATTTTAGAGATGATAAAATTAAAATGAAAAGAAGTTAAATAACTTGCCCAAGATCACATAGCTAGTAAGTAATGAAGACAGGACAGAACTTAACACGCTACTTAATACTGTCTTTCACACATCACCCTACTGACCACTGGGCAGATGAGGAAGGCTCTCTGGCTTAGGTGTCAATATCTGACTCAACTAGTGACGCACAGGATGGCAGTATCACCCAGTGCATGGCATGGGACTTGTTACGAAGTATGGATAGGATATTTTTTCTCAGAGGAAGATTTAGTATACCAGAATGATTCAAATTCTGCATGTTGTCGAGGTCCAACATCAAACATATCAGTTGTCTCTCTCTCTGTCTCTCTGTCTCCTCCTGTCCCTCCCAGCCTCCTCCCTCCTCCATCCTTACCTTGTCTCTGCCTTACTTTAATGATCTTCACATCTACATCCTCACTATGAATACACATATATTATTTAAGTAAGCACATGTTTTATAATATAATAATTATGACAGATAATGATAACTACTTCCTCTTTTCTTTTAAATTTTAAGAATATTGACACCAAAGGAATTAATTTAAATTTGCAAACTTGTCATTATACTATATTGATAGTACCAATATAGAGTCCAGTATTACACTATAATTGAGAATCATAAAACTTTACAGAAATGCTATATTGCAAATACTTCTAAATAAAAAATAAAGAATAAGTTAGAAGAGGTTTTGGATTTTTAGAAGACGAGACAGACAAAAAATAACTTGCTCACGCTTTATGTGAACATATATTACTTAGGCTATTTTCCACTTGCCACTTTTTAAAAATCCAAACTATTGCTACAGATGTGTGAATTGATAGCTAGTATTTAATATTAAAAAGATCTGTAATTTGTCACATATATTTGTGTTGCACCCTGTCAGAAGCCAACAAGATATTCTCCAGTTTGACACATCAGAAATGCAATTTAATTCTGTCAAAAGAAGTACAAAGAGGAGATAGCTATTTTTTGTTTCACAGTATGAACAATATAGAAGTTGCTTTTTTAGTTGTTTAAGTCAAATAATTTTATTAACTGAAAGCATGAAATGCTGGGCAAAAAATTACAGTGACAGATTATTTTAGTCTTCCAATATTCTATGCTATATGCTTGGAATCTTCAGTGAGTTTTTCACTTCAGTAAAAAACAGATTTATAAGTGTGAATTAATAGTGTCTCAATTTTCTATCACATCACTGGATTAGCTGATGTTAACAATTAAGTAGTAGTAGTATGTGATTATTATATTTTAAAATAATAAAATATATATCATAAATACCAATTTCTGGATTTTGAAGTCAAAACAGATTTTACTGAAGTCTTCCATTACTGCTGTACTAGTAAAGCTAAACTTGGTAAGCAATTTCCTGGAGCTTTTAGAAGTAGGAGAGAAATATCAAAGAAAACCCCTTCTGTGCATAATCATAGTTTACAGTTTGATTACAACATTGGGACATATTTTGAGAGATCGCTGTTTCTCCCAAGTCATCAACCTTTGATATTGGTTAAGATGGACCAATATGTGCTATCATGATATAGCAGTTTCCCTGCTGAACTTCTGAATCTGTTCAGGATATCTTCTTTTTTAAGGGTTTAAAATTTAACATGGTTCCTGGCATATAGTTGGCATTCAATATGTACTTGTAAATAAATTCTTTAAATATTTTGCTTATATCACTAAATTATAACTCTCCAATGGATTGTACTTTGTCCATACTGATTTATTATTAATATGTGTTTCAAGTTTGAGGGGAAACTTTTAAAAGATGAGAATTGAATTACCCATTGATTCTATAATGGGCATCTTACTACTGATTTATCTAGTGAACTATTCATTTATGCTCTGATATGTCTAGAAGGGTACATGTTCAAATTTTTAACTTTAATAAATTAATTTAAAATTGTATCCTTTCTGACATACTTCCATATTATCTGTCATTAACACCATTGTGATTCTGAAATGTTTGCTTGTTTGTTTTCATTTACTCTAGGAGAATGGAAAGATGAAAAGGAATGCAAATTTACTGACTGGTTTATGGGGTTTCAGAACGTAGCCATTACTTTACGTATGTTATTGCACTATCTCTTATGGTCCTAAAAGTCACTGCTCTTATTTGTCCTTTTTCTGAAAAATTAAATTAACCAACATGGCTTAACGAGGGAGGCAGTCTATTGCCAAATGCACAAAGACTTTGGAATCAGTAAATATTATTTACAAACTCTAGCCCCCAAATTTCAAAACTGACCTTGGGTATATTATTTATTGGAATGTCAATTTTTCCTTCTATAAAATTAGAATATTAATAATCAAGGTTTAATATTGTTGTGGGAATTGAGTGAGATTAGTCATAGGAAAAGCTTATCATAGTGCTTGATATAAGTGTTCAATATTTGGTAAGAGAAAGAGAGATCGAGTAATTTGTAAAGCCCACAGAGCCTGGAGTGAGAGCAGGGACTTTCATCATTTGATGTTAGCCTCTTTCAACTTAGCCTGTTAAATCTACACTGGGTTTAAGTTCTATAAAGAGTAAGAACTTAGACCTACAACTTTTTGTGTACCTGTTGAGACACGGTAGTTGATGTAGAATATCTGTAAAAAGATACTAAAAGCTTATGTAAATAAGCAGATTCTAGAACAGTGCAGTAAAGCAGATATCTTTGTATCTCTTTAGATCCATGTAGATGTAATTCAGGTAGATAGATGTTAATTGTAAGAGTGTATTGAGACAGGCAAACAGTTTTCATTAGCAGAGTTGATGTCTCTAAGTATACTTTACATCTTCACTATCGTGTCTGCCTGTCATTCCTATTAAAGTTCTCAAAATTGATTTCCCTTTCAATATTATTAGTACAAAAGACAACTAAATAGACCAGTGATTGTTTGTGACCCATTGCAGTGCAGATTCAAAATGAATTCACAAAAGGACCCCGAATCAGGTATCTAAAGACCAAAAGAAATCCCAAATTCTATCATGTTCTTCAATAGAACACAAAATTTATATTGTAAATCTAACATCCCAGATACCAAGAATACATCAAGCAAAAAGGAAAGCAAAAGTTTCTTGGATTCTAGACATAGGAGTTGGGGCTGTAATTTTACATAAAACCCCATAAAAATATTGTGTGTACTCTGGCTTCACCTTTTTTTCTCTATGCTCTTGATGTGGATTCATTTTGTTTTTGAACTTCTAGCATTTCTAGCCCTTCTGTGTTTTTTGAAGCCAATTTCCTATAGTAAATGTCCAGTGTTTGAAATATTTAGAATGGTTTTAATTTTCTTTATCTGATTCATATGCATGTTTCAGATTCTCAAAACTCACAAGGAAGAGATATTTTCATTTCTAATTTATTTTGGATTTTATTAACTTTAATCCTAAAATACGTATTTTCTTCCAAGGTATTCCAGTGACGTGCTTGTTTTCTGCTTCTAATGACTGCTATCCATACATACATATTATTATAGGATATGTAAACCAATTATTAGATCATGGTGCTAATGAGACTTACATAAGCTCTAACTCTTCAATTTACAAAGTGAAATACTTAGTCTTCATGCTATATATAATCTCCCAAACATTAAAATACAAATAAAATCATGATATTAATCTAAGAGTCACCTAAATTGGAACAGAATCTTTGGCATTTTCATTTTTAATCATGAATATACATTTGCTTAGTGATAGCTAACAAGTGCACCCTTTTTCCCCCATGGAATTAATGATTACCTGTGTCTCCAAACTGGAGGTTAAACAGCATGTCTTATCCATTTGGCTAACAGCAAAAGCTCTGGCATCTAAATGTCTATTTTTGAAACCTGGACCCCCTAGTCATCACCACTTTGACTTTAGTCTGACTACTGAACCCCACTTCTCTGTACCTCGGTTCCAAATCTGTGAGACAGGTAAACAGCACTAGCATCACAGGGTGGTTGTAGTAATTAAATAAGAAACTATAAGTGACTTTTGGCACTGAGTTTGGCTTCTATTATGCCCTTTATCATTGGTAATTGATTGTTGTTATTATTATTATTGTTGTTGTTGTTGTTGTTATTGTTATTGCTTTATCTGAAAATGGCAGAGAGCTGTTTCAAATAAACACATTGAGGGAAATTTTCATGGATTATCAGTCTCAAATAGCATATAATTTACTGAAAATAATTTGAAGTCTCAAAGTATAGATTCATATTTTTGCAATTTAAAATGCCACTTAAAAGTGCATTTACAGTAATTATTTAAATCATAATTGGCAAATTCTACCATATATAATTTATTTTTGATTACATAGGTATTAAGTGCTTTTCAGTTTATTTGAAGCACAATATTATATCAGGTTGAAAGTTTACTAAAATAGCTTAAAGCTTTCTGTAATATTAATTTGTTGAGCTTCATAATTATGCCACATCATAGGCTGGGATCTGTGGTTAAAAAATGAGTAAGAATTGGGAAGATGGTCTGTTCCTTCTCTGAAATCATGGTATGCATGGGATGGACAGAAATACAGAGAGATAAGTAAAACACTATATGATAAACATTATACATAAATATGCTAAAAACCCATGTAGATGTAAAAAACAAAATCTTGACCACACTAATTGTATCTGGCATGAAAAGGATCCCATGGAGGCATCAATAAAGTAGTAGTTTGGAGTCCATAAGGGTGAAAGAGAAACAGGATCTTAGGTAAGGATTGATGGTCTGATGTAGAAAATGTGCAAAAGTATTCAAAATGCGTGGCACTTTCTTAGTAATCCTCATGCAGTATGTTAGATAGGATGCAGAGGTGACAACAATGAGAACTTAGGTAAGACTTTTAAAAAGTGAAAGGAAAGAGAGACAGAAAGATTGACTGATTGACTGATTCATTCAAGTAGTCACATGAAATTGTGATCAATCCAGAAGTAAATGAGTTTCACTTTGTCAAATTTTAATAATTTTTCCTCATCTTAAGCTATAAAACTTTTCTTGGATGAATATCATTAATCTGTCAGAAAAAAAATGAACACTTAAAGGGCTTGGGAAATAAAATAAAATCATGTTTTTTTCTCATTCATATCTCTAAATTTTATTCATCATATAAGGTTTATTTAAAATTGATGTATTAAGTAAATATGTATTGCATTGTTGTATATTCTGTCAGCTATTCTGTAAATTCACATCTAACATAATTAAGATCACTCCAGTTACACAGATTCAAATTCCCCTTGAGTGGGAAGTCATTTGGTAACATTTTATATGGTCTTTACCTTTAATCTTGTATGTGGAATTTAGAAAGCAAAACTCTTACTCTTAGAGTTTGAGCTTAGGTGAGTTAAAAGCAATGGCTTCCTACTTTCAGGGCTTGTTATTTGTTTGGACAGGTGTGCTATTAATGAACCACTCCAACCTACTCTTAAGCAGAGATTCCTCCCCAGAGCCTACTAGGGAGTGTATGATCACTACTCCATCTCCCGACAAAGCCAGTACTGTCAGTGGACGTCAGGGTTAACCTATAGCTGTGTGACTCCTTGCCTTGTCTTTTTGAGATGAAAGTTCCATGGTGTGGTGAAAAACACTTGTCTCTCCTAACTAATGAGAAGCAAACCTATTGCTTCGGCAAAGATAGTGCAGAGAATGTGCCTCAGAGGGATCACTGAAACTATCCAGAAAACTATATTCAGTATCATTACAGATCTCAGTGCAGCATTTTTCATATTTTTACTTGAAAGGAGCATAAAACAGAATTTGAAAGCACATGGTGCAGACTGAAATCATTTACTCTAATGTAGATCATTATTTACCTACAAAGAAATATTTTGCATAGTTATTTAATTTCAGATCTCATAAAACATCTGGGTTATTTGCACCATTTGGTTATCCAAGCACAGACTGCAGATTGGATCCCCAGACCCAACAGCTAGCTCTGTGCAGAAAAGAACCTAGTAACAAGAAGATTCATCAGGCCAGAATTCCAAGTTGAAAAGCAACAGTAAAAAATATATATACTTTTCTAATGCAGAGCCCTCGAGTGTAAGTAGAATTTGCACTTTCACTTGATTCACTAACTGCTGGAAACATTAAATGATATTTCTACATTTTCTTGTTCCTCTCCAATTCACTCCCTCTATTTTATTCAAAAAGATTTTTCTGGGAGTCAATTCTAAGAACTTTTCATGAAAATTGCTAAAATAGTTATGGCCAGAAATATGACCTCCCCAGAAACTACCCCCTCCCCTATAACCAACTATAATGAACCAAAGCAAACCTAAAATACCACAAACCGTAATACACATGACCTATACAGTGTGATTTTGAGTAATTGGGAAGAGAAGAGCAGAAATCAGCATATAACCCTGTTTGAGAGCCCAGCAAATGAGCAGACATGCAAGTGGAACAATTTCTGAAAGGATCACTGTAATATAGCCCAATACGTACAGGTCCACATTCTGAAAACTTTTGATACACTTGTCTTTGAAAACTCAGAATATTTCCAATTTAAATAAGCAAAAGACTTAATATACAGTATGTTTTATAACATCCCCAGTAGGATTGGGGATAGTAACTGTAGGAAAAATGTAAACAACATAAAAATCTTCATTTAAATTAAAGTTTATGTCAGATATGTAAATGAATTACCCCCAAGAAATCACTCTTAAGGTACTGATGGATTTCAGAAATGCAAATAAAGGACTGTGGACCTGTAATAAAAAGAAGTGAAGTTCTGGGAACAGTACTGGAGCTACTGAGAACAGCCATTTCTAAGCCTTTCTACCCCAGTGGGTGAGTAATAACATCAAAACTAAAGAAAAAACCTTGCATCCACATGTTGAATATTTTTGCATAAACATCCTGTCCTAGCAGGAAAGATAAAGGACCAGAGATAAGAGTAATTATTGAAATCCAGAGAGTCAGTAAAAACAGAACCTTTGTAAGGAAAATAACCTTACTAATTTGTAACTTAACCATTTGTAATTTGACCATCAGAAATAATACAAACTGGGGGTTTCATTCTAATACAGTATTTCCTCCTTGAGACTGGCTCACTCAGAACTGGGGGAGCAAACAAAGCTGAAATCTAAGCAGTACACATGCATTGGGAAGGGTACATTCCCCAGTACTCACGAATGCTTTTTCTTTATAACTTTAAGATTCTCCCTTCATTCTTTCACAAAAATAAATTCAAATAAATACATTCAAGTACTTAAATTTAAAAGCATCCAATGAAGGCATACAAATGACCAACAGGCACATGAAAAAATGCTCAATATTGCTAATTATCACAGAAATACAAATCAAAACTACAATGAGGCATCATCTCACACCTGTCAGAATGGCCATCATTCAAAAGTCAAAAAATAATAAATGCTGGAGAGGATGTGGAGAAAGGGGAACACTCCTACACTGTTGGTGGAAATGAAAATTGGTGAAGCCACTATGGAAAACATGGAGATTCCTTAAAAAACTAAAAATAGACTTACCATATGATCCAGCAGTCCCATTCCAGTATATATCGGAGGAAACCCTAATTTGAAAAGAAACATTCACCCCAATGTTCATAGAAGTACTATTTATAACAGCCAACACATGGAAGCAATGTGAATGTCAATCAATGAATCACTGGATAAAGAAGCTGTGGTATATTTATACAATGGAATACTACTTGGCCATAAAAAAGAATAAAATAATGCCATTTGCAGCAACATGGATGGACCCAGAGATTATCATACTAAATGAAGTAAGCCAGAAAGAGAAAGAAAATACCATATGATATCACTTATATGTGGAATGTAAAAAAAAAAGATGCACATGAATTTATTTACAAAACTGAAACAGACTCACAGACATTAAAATATACCTATATATGGTTATATATGTATATATATGTGGGGGGAAAAGGGAGGGTGGAGGGATAAATTGGGTGTTCAGGATTTGCAGATACTAATATATATAAAATAAATAACCAGGTCTTAGTGTATTGCACAGGGGACTCTATTTAATACCTTGTAATAGCCTATAATTAAAAAGAATATGAAAAGGAATACATATATAATATAAACACATACACACACGTATCACTATGTTGTACACCAAAATTAACACAAAATTGTAAACTGTACTTCAATTTAAAAAAATAAAAATAAAAGCAATAAATTTAAAAGCAGATTTGACAAAGGTATTAGAAAAATGATAGGTTGATGGTTTTACTTTCTTTGTGACCATAGTAAGGGTAAATTTTTGTTCACAAAGTCAGATATGCAACTACTGAATTATTTATGAATCAATTTTATTATCATTTCAAGCTCCTGATCAGCAGTTTGCTAGAAAAATAACCTCAATCATTTTGAGATCCTTCTTCCATGAAGTAGGTTTGCATCTAAGTTTGGAGTAGGGGATGGTGTTTGAGGGGTGCTACATTTTCAAAGGAGCTCAGGTATTTCCCTAATGTCAAATGATGACAGAGGTCCCTACCCAGCATCCACCACTCAGCTGGTCCTCAGTTAGTGAGTCCTTAAAACTGACTGCATACTTGCTGTTCATTCCCGCTTCATGGACCCTACAGGTCTAAGAACCATTTCTTCTATTTTTATGTTAGTTTTTGGTACCCTACAATAGTCCAGCGGCAAGCCCTGTGAATGTTGAGAGTAAAAGTTACCAGGCCATGAGGCTTTCTTGAGCCCTTTCCTGCTTATATATGCCAGGTATCATTTCAGTTTTGAGTTTACCCCAACCTCCATTAGGCTTTGCTTGGAAAATGTATCATGTATTCTTTTTGCATTCAGATCTGGTTCACCAAAGTCATTTAGGGGTGTTTGCCAAATCCCAGGCCTTCTATAGTATATACACCATAGAGTTCCTTTCCTAAGTTTTCATTATTTCCCCTCCATCAATCCCACAACCCTCCCAAGCAGAGATTATTCTCTTTTGTTGTAGGGCAGAAGATGGGAAAAAACCTACTTTTTTCCATGACTTTGACCTGGACATCACCTTAATGGCCTAGGTCTTCTCATCACAAAAGTCGGAGAAAAACACTTGTATTCTATTAGTGTGTTACAGTATCCCTTACATTTGGGCATAGAAAAGTCTGTCTGCTTGGATGAGGTAAAGAGAAGAACGTTTTGCTGGAGAGGAAAAATAAAAACCATTGTAGAGCAAAAATCACCTCTGTTTATAATGTAACAATTAGCGTAAGAGTAATATGCAAAGCTGAGGAAGTATAAAGGAAAAGACAAATCATTTGCCCCTGATAACTCAAAAATTACATATAAAAATATAAAGTCATAGTCAATTGAGAAACTAGAAAAAGTCACATCTTCATATCACATTGAAAAAAAAGTTCTTCACATTACATTGACTATGGCATAAAATGTTAGTGTTTAATGTAAATATTTTGCTTACAAATATATCAAGAAAAGGAAGAAAAGCAATTGGAAATTGAATGAAAGCCATAAATATTCAATTCGAAAAATAAAATAAAATCTCAATAAATGTATTGAGTGTGTTTAAGCATATTAATCACCAAACTTAAAAATAGATAACCTTTATTTGCCTATCAGTTTGGCAAAGATAAAAATAACTATATATCTGAGAAAGTCAAGGGTGTGGGAAAACAGACTCATTCATACGGTTCTAGACATATGCAAAAAGCATTAGAATAATTTAATAATATGTATTAAGACATTGTGTATGCATACACTGTTCCATAAATTTTGCTTTAGGCATATATTATCTCATATAATTTATAGTTGTTCAATATGGATACACATCACATAGTTAAAATTATCTAAAGTATCTGCAATAGCTTATTAAACCAATTCTGATAATTTTATAAAATGAAAGACTTTTCTACCATTAAAAATTATGCTATAGACCTGCATTATGCATGTATACATTGGTACATATATATGTAAGAATCTCAAGATAAAATATTCAGCAATTTAAAAAAGCTTCTTATAGAGTATAATCATACTAATGAAAATGTGTTTGCTCAGTAAGTATTTTTCTAGCAGTACTGTGGATTAGAACCTGTTAGGAACTGGGGAGAAAATGTCAGTCACAGTAAGTACACTCTTTTCCTTATGCAGGTCACGGTTCAGTAGAGAAGAAAGGAAATCATTAATAAATGGTCATAGACCCTCTATCATGGCTTCTCTTTATTTCACTTAAGCCTGCCTCTATATTCTGTATATTCATTCAAGAAATAATCTTCTAGGCACTGAAATTAGAGCTGTGGACAAAGTTTACATGGCATTACTCTTGTACATAGGAAAAAATATAATAAAGTCAGTTTGAAATTGAGTTTATAAATTTATGGATGCCATATATTCATTTGTCTCATTTACTTCTAGTACATCTTATTCTTTATTGCATACATGTAGCAAATAGCTCATTACAAGAAAGACCAAAATTCATGGCCTGTAAAAACTTTCAGTGTGTTGCATCATCACAGATAAGTTCAAGCTACTTTCTGAGAATAAGTATCCTTTACGATCTTTCCTAACCTCCAAATAACTAGGGTTATTTAACATTTTTTGTTATCATAAACTCTTGACTTTTCCAATTTGCTTTTTTTTTTTTTTTTTTTTTTGCAGATTTCAATGTATTTCCCATTTTCCTCATGCCTTAACTCAATGTGTTTAATGTTCCTTCAGCCTGGAATAAATACCCTGCCCCAGTGTAGCTCCTTAAATCCAACCCAGTCTTAAATTTCTAGCTTTTATGCTGTTGATCTCCTAATCTCAAATTCCCCACAAATGTAATCTCAAACCTCCACTGAATCCTCACTGAATTTGGCCAGCACTGCTCTTGCTTTCATATGGTATTTTTTTCTTTTTATTATAGAGCTTGTACACACATACACACACACACACAGACACAGACACATCCCTACATGTATTTGTACATGCATACACATATAATTTCCTTTTTAAAACTACAATCTGCTTGAGGAGATGAATGGTTTAGTTAATTTCTGATTTGTTCAAAAAAGTTATCACAGAAATCTAACATAATATTAAATACAACAAAAATGTATTGAGTATCTAATGCATGCCAAGTGTTATTCAAAGCACTGTATGGACACTGATTGATATAATAATTCCAAAAATATGTGCTGTTATTATCACTGGAGAACATTAATCTTAATCTCTCAAGCATATATTTTGAATAGGTTTATTGAAAACAGCAGCACACATAGGGAAACATGCTTGTTTTTACCTCAATTCTTTAAAGCAGAAATCATGTAATATAATTTCCCTCACAATGACCATCATGGGTGAAGATCAGCCATTACAGGGCTGGTTATAAAAAAAAAATAGGCCTCAGTTAAGCTTAATCCCCAGAGCCCTGGCTCCACCCTTTTCCAACTCGTTTTGCTTCACAAACATGCTAACATGTCATACTATTCATTTGAACATCCAAACGATGAAACACCTGAAATAATCTACAAATGAAACCATCAAAATCTGTTTTTCTTTTACCTCAAAAATACTTCCCATGTTTCTAAATTGGCTATCTATATTTTTAGTACTGCTATACTCCCTGCTCCTCGGAAAACATTATTTTTCTTATTTTTTCCTCCTTTTAAAAAATTAAATCCAGGCTTTAACTACATTTTCTTGATTGCTCTCCCACAACACCCACCTTGTGCCTCCTTCAGGCCTCATAACTGAAACCTCAGGTCAAGTAGGTGAGGACTCCGTGTTGGAAGCATTAAACGATTGAGGTTGGGATTGCTCATTACCGTAAATGGGGGAAACAGGTCTTCGGGGATCCGAAGATCTATTAGTCACATAATGAAGCAGGACTAGGGAATGGCTTTTCCTCTGTGGTGGCTGCAGTTTGTGGAGCCCTGCGGCCAAGCTCTCTTGCAGGCTCTCCGGGCCATAACTGCTCCCTTTCTTTCACGGATCCACTCTATTTACTGTATTATTCTTGCCTAGCATAACCCTCTCCTTATTTATTGTGGGAAAATGATTTTGCCACATCATTCCCTGGCCTTCTTTCTTTTTTGTTGTGAAACAGCAACTGCAGCTGCTCCTTGAGAGCTTTAAAAACATCAATCATTTTCACAGCTAGAGGTAGAGTGATGAAGACTCAGCCTTTCCTTTTTTGTTTCCTTCTCATTTGAACTTGGTTCTTCTATAAGAACCACTTTTTTTTTTTTTTGTATAAATGGAAATGTGCTGGAGGAGATACAGAGTGAAATGTTAAGAATCTTTGCCTCTGCCTAAGATTGGAGATGGTGATGCAGGAAAATGTGGGGTGTGAGAGGATGGACGTGTCCCAGGTCTCTGCTGAGTCCCTGAGACCCGCCCCACCAAGTGTGGGTCCTTGGCTTCGCACAAGAACAAATTCAAGAGCGAGCCACCATAGAGTAAAGGCAGATTTATTTAGAGAGATACTGCATAGAGTGCAGGCTGTTTCAGAAGGCAAGAGAAAGGCCACGAGGTGTGGGGATTGGGAGCTCAGGTTAAAGTAAAAGTAGATACACACTCCACAGACAGAGTGCGGGCTGGCTTTCAGTCTCTCTCTCTCTCTCCCCCCACCCCCCAGAAGGGAGAGAGACCAGAGGTGAGGTGTTGCTGGGTTTCATGGGCTCGCTAACTTTGTATGCTAACAAGTGGGCGAATTATTCCAACTACTTAGGGAAAGGAGGTGGAGTTCCAGGAATTAGGCAATCACCCCACCCTTTGACCTTTTAGGGTCAGCCTTAAAACTGTCCTGGCGCCTGTGGGAGGGCCATTTAGCAGCTATTGTATTTCAATGAGCGCATATTGAAGCTCAAGGTCTACAGAAAGCTGAATCAGCCACTGCCTTGGTGCTAACTGCTGTGTCATTCTTTCAGCGGCGATGCCCTGCCCCCTTCTCTCCTGTCTCAGTGGGAAGGGAAGGGAACAATTCTCTTCTCTCACCCCATCGCTGTAGCTCTGTAATCCTTCCTGCCTCTGCGCTTCAACTACTTCTTTGGGCCATTTGCTGAATATTAGAACTCTCGGGACTTTACACCGTTTAAGGAAATAAGTTTTTCAAGTGGTATCAACTTGCTTATTTGAACCAGTTTTTCTTTTCCTGCACTTTGTGATTATAATATAAAAACGGCTCTCTTGCTCTCCCTCTTTTTTTCTTTTTAAAGAAAACTGAGTATATCTTTCTCACTTTTACACATCCTTAATATAAAATTCAAAGTAAATTTGAAAATTAAGGTTTTAGTCATACTGTGGTGTTTCCTGAAGACCATAGTGAGGAATTCTCACCAAATCCCACGGGTGATGAGCAGACAATACAGGTTTATTTGTTCACTAAATCTCCTCTCAAATGCAATATGCTAATAATTTTAACCCTATGATACAGTAAGGACTCTTTATTATCTATTCAAAGACATCTCTTTCTCTTCAATTATTTCTCAGTGGCAGAACTTTAGGATCACTTAAGTTTGACATGTCGTAAGGTCCTCAATAGATGGAGGATGTAGTAAACTTAACTGTATTTGCACTTAGTAGAGTAATTAAGGACATACTTTGAATAGAGCTCACTTTTACAAAAGTAAATCCACCACAGTGCATAGCATGGCTTGACCTTGGAAGTCAGTAAAAATACATAACTGATATATCACATTGAAGCTTATTTTTATAGCCTTTGGGTAATTGCACAGGTGAGATTTCATGAGGTCAGGGACTATTAAGTTGCAATAGTAACAAAAAGCAGGGAGTGTTTGGAAGAAAAGAAGTAGGAGTAAAATATTTTAGTCTACGTTAAGTAGGATAAGTGTAAAAAACTGAACTTCAAGAGATAAAAGGGTGGGTGGAGAAGAAATTTCTTGATGGAAGAAAGGAAACTGAATTTTTTATTTTGAAAATCTAGGTCTGTTCTCAGTTGTGATCATAACTAGTCATGTGATATTGAGAAAATCTCTTAACTTTTAGGATCTTTATTTCTCGTATACAAGAAAAAAAAATTAAAGAAGATTAGCTTCAAGGGTTTTCCAGTTCAGTTATCAAAATGCCTCTACGATTTTTGAGAGGAACACTTGAGGTATAAAAGGCAGGGACAGAAAGTGAGAGTAAAGAAGTGAAAGAGATTTTCATATTCAAAGGGAGGTGCCTTATTAGTTTGTTTTTATTTTAAAGTGAAGAAAAAAAGATGTGTACACTGGAGAAAAGATAATTTTTCACAACTGGCTCTAAAAGATATGAATAAGGAAAGCATTAACAGAAAATACAGACATATAGTGTAGAATTAGCCAGAAAAGGGGAATACAGTAACACAGTTGTTAGTTTTATATATGCACAGACATAATATGTTAAACTATAATATATAAATTATATGTTGCATATCATATGCTAATAATATTTATATATAAATATAACACATGTATGAAAGGAATTAAAAGAAAAGTTATAAGGGAAGCAAATTGAGGACTGTTTTCTCAATTTCTCAGAATGGTTGAAAATTAGGCTGCTATTGAATGAGAAGACCAGAAATAGAGTTAAGGACATAGTGAATGTAACCATGTTTAGACAGAGCTTGCACGAGAAAAGAGGGGCTAGAGCAAGCCAAAATTGAGTGATTAAAAAGAAACAGAGATTACATTTGAAGATAGACAATATGAAATTTACTGATACGTGTCAATACACTTTCTCTAAAAATTTCTCAACATCCACTCTCATGCATTTGAAGATAATAGAGAATACGTTCTTCAACTGGCTGACAATATTATCTTGGAGAGAAAATTGCATGAAGTCATTTTGATGGGTGATGTTTTCAGTCAGAGAACTGAGGTGAGACAAAGAACTTGAAGGGAATTTCCAATGAGACTAAAGAGTAGGTTTAAAGGAATTGCAGGAAGTTGGTTGAGGTTTCAGGTTTCAAGATGAAGAAAACAGTACAAATTGGAGTGGTGACAAGGTGTAAGGTATTGTCCCATCACAGTAGATGGTGGGGATAGGAGGTAATGGTCACTGAACCAGAGCAGGTAAAGGGCTTCTGAGTCAGGGCTTTGTTAAGGACACAAATATAGCTATTAACATATCTGGGGTTTTCTTAGAGCAATACATAGAATGTTATATACTATAGATATATGTTATTGTTTTCAAAATATAAAGAAAACATCCAGGAGATTATTTTTTTTAAAAATAAGACTTATTATCATCCGTATACCCTTGAAGTATGTGCTGATGTCTAGTGGAGGAAATGGATAATAGGCACACATTGCATAAATTTATAGATATACACAGCAATTAAGACTTGGAAAGATGAGAAACATGAAAATCTGAGAGAAAAACATGAGTAGCTGACCTAGATATAGATTTGTAACACATTTTAGAAAAAAATCCCTATGAGGAACTGACAATTCTGATCTAAGATCAGACAAATGTTTAGGAATTAATGAAATGAAAGCTCAGAGAAAGAGTTCCTAGAAGTGGAGGCAAGAACTGTAGAATAATTTGCATCATTCTTGTTTGACTGGAGGGGAGCTCTAAATGAAACTCAATGATAAGTGGCTCTTTAAATCCCAATAAATATGAAAATAAACTCAAACTCTATATAGTAAATAATGTACGTGACCGAGTAGGCAAGGCTGTTTCCTCTTCTTTATATTTTGAATAACTATAGACCAGGAAGATTATTAAGATGTTTTCCATCTATATGATGCAGAAAAGAAAAGACATTGATTTAGATACTAGTAGAGAAATAGGAAGAAAATATATCAATAATGAAAGTAGACGAACTCGCCTTGCTTCCTAAAAGCTCTAAATAATCTTCATTTAAAGGGGAAAACTAGAACCAGGCTGTTTAATAGAAGCAGGGTGTTAAACTGCCTTCCTAAGTACCAGATTATAATTTGCCTAGTTTAATTTTTCTTTACCGGTGGGATCTGCCTTTTTTCCAACAGTGTACCCTCCATTACCATCATCTCTGACTCTCCATTCTGACATCTAAATGTAAGTGTCCTGAGCTATCAGAATTGCAAGGTTTCATTCAAGTTAGATCAAACTTGGACTGAACTGGGACTGGACAGAGTCTTGGGACCCAATCCACCATTATTCAAAATGGATGATCAACGCATGAGAGATGACAGCTTCGGTGATTTGTACTCCTTGTGAGCTAGTGCTGTACTGGATGGTCTCTGTTCAGGTGGGGCTCATGATTTCCCTCAGAACTTCTCCTGGAAGCTTGATCCCTCCCACACCTGAAACTCCCCTTCCATAGTAAATATTACCAAGAGCAATGTACACATAAATATTTTTACCAAAGTTGAAGGTTGGTGGCTCATGACCATAGCTACAATATAAGTGCAATTTGGTAAGTACTTTTTTGCATTAATTTTGATTAAAGCATTGATTTCAGTACTTTGGTGGATAAAAGATTAGTATATTTCAAGGCATTTTTGCAACTCATTTTTAAGAAGACAGATAAACAGCTAATCGGGACATATCAAGAAAGGGTTACAAACTAAGCATAATAAAAGATCATAGAGGAAAATTTCACAGAGAACTCTTACCTGGAAGGTATTTGAGATTGACCTTGAAAAGCTGGAATACTTTCATGTGATGGAACTGGGGATTAGGTAAATGCAATAACCTGAAATAAAGATTAAAGAATAAAGATCAAGGCCTTTTGTACTGTTGATTTACTCCCCTGGATGGTATGGATCTCTGAATTTAAATTTGATAATCACTGTATGAGAATGCTAGTTGAAATTAAAGAAATGAATAAAATTTCATTAAAAAAAAATACAGAGATGAAAGCAAAGAGACATGGTTCAGTGTATGAGTAAATCTCCTCAGCAACCAACAAACCTCTTTGATTTTTCCTCCCAGTCACTCTCCATACCTTCTTTCCCACTTCAAATGCCACAGTTCTGGAGTCTTTATATCAGGGAATGTATGTATTCTTCTGTGTTCAGTTTCCTTTGCACAATACTGGGTTTAAATGAATAATCCATACTGTTGCACAGTGATATGTAGTATTCTTTTTTACTATTTTAAAAATACCACTGAATAAAAGGCAGTAGTAAATGTTCTTTTCCTGTACCCAAATTAAGGGGAAAATGTTTACTATTTAGTCTAATGTAGGTTTCAGGGTTATTGGAGATATCCTTCATCAAGTAAAGGGATTTTCCTTCTGTTTATACTTTGCTGAAGGTTTTTCTAATAAATGGACTTGAACTTCATACTTTCTCTGTATGCTATTTTTTCTTTCTTTCTTTCTGGCTAGACTGGAGTATAAATTAATTTTTTGAATGTTAAACCAACCTTAAAATCTATTTTATATATTATTGGATTCAAAAGCTAATACTGTGTTCAAAAGTCTTCAGTATGAGCCATATTGGCCTTTCATTTTCTTTTTTTACATTTGATGTATTTCTGTATGTATTTGTATATTTTTCCTCCAGTTTTATTGAGATATAACTGATATATAGCATTGTATAAGTTTAAGGTGTACAGCATTATAATTTGGTTTACATCATGAAATGATGACTACAGTAAGTTAGGTGAACATCCATCATCTCATATATAGAATAAAAGAAAAAGAAAAAATATATTTTTCTTGTGATGAGAACTCTTAGGATTCACTGTCTTAACAACTTTCATATATAACATGCAGCAGTGTTAATTATATTAATCATGTTGTACATTATATCCTTAGAACTTTTTTATCTTATATCTGGAAGTTTGTACATTTTAACCAGCTTTATCCAGTTCTCTCTGCCCCTACCCTCTGCCTCTGGTAACCACAAACCTGACTTCATTTTTGTTCTTGATGTATCCTTGCCAGATTTTAGTGTCATACTTTTGTTGGCCTCACAGAACACATGGGAAAGTGTTTTCTATTTTCTGAAAGAAGTTGTACAAGATTGGTTTCTCTTTAATCTGCTTTTGTTAGAGTCTCTGCTAAGACCTTAGAAGGGCAGGGGGACATCTGTTTTTCCTCCTCTACAGAAGGAACAGGAGGAAGAGGAACCTGTGAAGCCCAGATAACTGCCAAGCCATCCAAGGTTTGAAGTTGAGCAAATGCTAGTATCATTGACAGTTGGAAAAGCTTATCAATGGAACTTAGAGTTGGTAGGCTCAAAATTTGGGATTATTGTTAAATGAAAAGAGTAATTTATACAGAAGGGAAGTCAAATGAGAATTGGAGACCTTTTGCTGAGGTGTATGTTCTGTACTGATGACCAGAGTTGTCTCTCTGGCTCAAGACATCGTAGTCTAAATGTAGGTTTGATCTTATTCAGCATGCCCAGTTAATCATAGCCTGGGAGAAATATAAGTGGGGGGACAGATTCCAAGCTGATGAGCTGGTTAAAGGTGAGAGTTATGTAAAGATTACCTTGAGAAGACGAATTGCCCAAGGCATCCTCATATATTAAAGAGAACATTACTGAGTCGGCTAAATTTTAAGAAGGCAAGCTGCTTTGGATTGGGTATAAGATATGTCAGGGTGTCTCCTAATTTTATCCCTTTAACTGATACTGTGATTGATGCCATAATAAGTGGAGCTCTGCCTCTTTGAAAGTCTTATTTTATATTGTGATTAAAAAACCAGACCAAAGGAGAAAAACGATCACAAATCTACTAGCTAAACTCCACATGATGGGCATGACAGAAAGATGGTATGAATTATTCAGAAAAAAAAGGAAATAATTTTTTAAAAAGGATGATGAAGAGGCAGGATGGTCAAACAAAATGTAAGTGCTTAGGTGGTTAGTTAAAAGTGATACAAAAGAAGAGAAGATAATTGAAGTGGAAACTAAGGTGATTATGGAACATTGTATGTAATTAGGTGGTCAGGCTGCTCTAACAATTTCTCAGATGAAAAGAAACCATACATTTGCTCATTCACCCTAGTCCTGATGAATTAAAAGCCTGATAATGACCAAAAAGTGGAATCTTCAGTCTCTTCAGAACTAGTGTTAATCCAAATAATGTGAGATGAAAAAGGATTATGAATCTGAGTCCCTGGGTAGCTGAGGCCTCTTGGCACAACCTCCAGAGGAAACCTGAGGTCCTGTGAATTGGTGCTGGTAAAAAAGCCTGAAGAAGCATCACTGGGATTATCAGACAGGGGTGTTTAATGCACACTGATACCTAAACCCGCAAATGAAAATCTGAAGGGCACTGTGTTAAGTTGACAGGATATAGTGATGCTACTGTAGAACATTCCAAAGTGAAAAGGTGGCTTAAAACATGAATTTATAAATGAATATAATGTATGGTCAGCACGTCACCCACATATTTATGCATTATTAGAATGAACGTAATGTCTGAATGGGAAACTCTTGCTTTATCAAAACAACTGAAGAATGAGAATCCCATGCAAACTTGCACATCTTTTTTCTGTCAGATTATTGTTTGCTTTTATTTTTTAAAAAGATACAATAAACTGCATATACTTACCTCATACAAGTCAAGTCTTTACATATGTAAAAACATACCTAATTAGTAAACAAATCTATCACCCTCAAACGTTCCTTTAGAGTCCTCTTTAATCCCACCTCCTGATGTTCCACTCTTCCAACCTCAGGAAAGTATTGGTCCAGTATTTTTAAACTATAGGTTTGTTTGCATTTTTTTAGAATTTTATATAAATGGAATCATTTAACATGGACTTTTTTTGGAGGAGCTGTTTGGCTTCTATTTCTCAACATAATTCTTAGATATTAACCAATGTTGTTGCATGTACCAAGAGTTTTTCTCTTATTGCTAAGTACTGTTCCATTGTACAGATATATGTCAATATTTCTTTCACCACTTACCTATTGATAGACAGCTGGGCTGTTTCCAGTTTGAAGCTATTAGATAATATCAGTTACAAAGATCAGGATGAGTCTTTGTATGGCCATGTAATCTTTTTTTTTTTCTCTTGGGTTAATATCTAAGAGTGGAATGATTAGTGGTGTATCTTCAATGTATGAAGAGACTGACAAACTATTTTCCAAAGTGGCTATAACATTTTATATTCCTCTCTGCAGTGTATGAGGGTTCCATTTATTCCAGACAGTCACCAACACATGGTATGATCAGTCTTTTTTATTTTAGTTTGAGTAGCATGTAGGGTTTTCTGGTGGTTTTCATCTGTATTCTGTATATCCCTAAAGACTCATGGTTTTGAACAGCTTTTCATGTGTATTTGCTATTTATATATTTTGTGGTAACATTTCTGTTCCACTTATTTTTTAATTGTTTTTTTTTTGGATTTCTTATTAACTTTTGAGAATTCTTTCTCAGAATTATGACTTGAAATTTTATCTCTATGGGTTGTCTTTTCATTTTCTTAACAATTCTTTTGAAGAACGTAAGTTTTTCTTAAATTTAGAAAAGTTTTTTGATTAGGTCTAATTTTAAAAAGTCCCTCCATTGGTTTAATTCAGTGCTCGCATATACTCTATTTCAAGTCATCCTAATCCTCACATGAAGTTCCATTTAATTGAATATATTTAATAACAGTCATTTAAATGAATAAGTAGCCTAAATACCTGATGTAAAGACCTAATGGAAAATATAACTGTTGCTCCTTCACCAGGACTACTGTGGTACACCCTGGTCACGCGTTCCCCCTTGTGTACCTTATGGTGATCATGGTCACAACGGCTCCACCATTCACAGCCCCATATTTATCCCCCCAGACACACCTACAGGAGTAAGGGTGGGTTTTGGAGCAACATTTTAACATAATGAGCATAAGACTATCTTTAGCAGCACAGTTTGTTTTAACGTCATCTAGATAAAATCAGCTCTCCTAGTGTGTGCCTCTTCAAATTGTGTTATACAAAAGGGAGCATCTTACTGTTTTTCACCCTATGTTCTTATGTCCTAGACAGCGCTATGAGGGAATGATTATCATTGGTTTATCCCGCTTATATTAGCTAGGAAGACAATTACAGTAAACATTCAACACAGACTTACTGCATTAACACAAAACACAACTAAGGAGTAGCAGTAATGAAAAGAAGGGCAGTTATGTATTCGATGTGTAGTAAGTGCCAGGCATTGCAGTTACCACATTATATGCCATAAACACAGGTCGCCTCTAGAATGTCAGCCTAACTCATGAATGGTGGTTTGGAGGACAAAGTTAACTGTCTCCTCTCTCACAGACCCAAACCCAGACCCAACCTACCCTGTACTGATTTCATCTCAGGAAGTATTAATACACCAAGATTTTCATAAATGTGAGTTTGGGGACAAATGTTTGATATTTGTCTCCTCCCCAGGAACCTTCAGAGTTCTCAGATCGGTGAAATCTGTCACATACAGAATATTGTTTTCCACTAACCAAAAGACACACATAGACTTTCTCTTGTTTATTTATTTTTATATTTTGCCCTATATCCACTATAGCCAACTTTATCTACTATGTTTTTTTTCCTTTATTCACTGTGTGCCTCTTCAGTCATTGAGCTAAAATAAACTAGATACATCATAGAATAACTAACAAGGAAGTGAGTTCTGAATTTCTGGGTTTGATTCTGGACATTTTCCTGAGCCTTCCTATGGTTTATCCCTGAAAACAAACAAAAAAAGAATATCAAACTTCTCATAGGCTATAGAGTAGAAAGTTTTGCTAGAGGCTCAGATAAATCTCTTTTACTTGCAAAATTGCTCATATAATGTTTTTAATAAAACCATGGTTCTGAATGTTTGATAAGTCTTAGTATCTACATTATATTATTCTGAAAGCAAACCCAAGTTTCCAGATCAAATACAGATTACCATTAATTCGCACAGTGATAACTGTGTCAGGTCCCCACACTCCGTCCCCCCACCCTTTCTCATTCAGGAAGATGTCATAAGAGCCAGATGGACGCTGTACGTGCAGAAGAGGTTTTATGCACCACAGGAGAGGGACCAAAAAATTATGAATTTCGGAATTTATAAACTACACGCTGCCCCCTTCCCTTCTGAGCGCTGAGGGGAAACACTTGCTCCCTAATAGGCTCTAATCCTTTGGAATGTAAACAGCCTGCTCCTGGCTCCAGGTTTCATTCCACTTTGAAAGGTAAACAAATTTTAAGATAAGCATCTAAATCTCTCTGGAGGTCTCTCACTATCTGAGACTTGTACTTTAATCCAGGTTCCAGTTTCTTGGCTCAGAAAGCCCTAACTGTGCAAAAACATGAAAACCTTCACTTTCTGATAATGTTAAATTTGAATTACAACTACTTATGTGTATGATGACTAGGAGTCTACATCACAAAAATTAAACAAGAACTTACTAAATATATATTTTCTCAGACTTGACAAAAGGTAGCCTGCTTTTTAATTTGTGCTAGTGATACAACTAGCCTATATTACCGAGTCTTTTATATATAACTCTAAAAGTAAAACCATTTTTAACGAAAATTAAATACAACGTGCTGTTTTCATCTATCTCATTGTCACTAACATAGGATAAGATGAAAATATCGCACTTCAAATAATTGTACATCATGCTATGTTTCCTCAGAGACTTAATCTACATGCAACCTTTTTGGAAACAGCCAAAGCTTTAATAAGAGAAAGTCAATGAACCTCATGTACCTTTTATAAAACATGACATAAGCCAATATAATTAAAACTAAACTTATTTCCTGTGGTGAAATTAACTTACAGAAATGAAGGTGTTTATTTATTAAATGGGATCTCTGGAGCTCTTGCCTTATTCTTTCCCCTCCTGGGAAGGTTTTGATTGTTTGCTTCCTTTCTCTTGCCTGCTCGCTGTGTAATTTAAAACTGATGCCTTCCTTTGGGGAACAAAATTTGATCTGAGAACAGCCTGCACCACGAGCTAAACAAATTACCAATGTTTTACTCACTTTTCTTCCTATATTCCTTTTTTTTTTTCCCCCGTTAAGAATCAAAAGAATTGCGTGCAGGGGTTTACAAGTGCTGTTGTAAGTTAACATTTAATTTGTAACAATAAGGAGGACATACCAGTCCCGTTAGTGACACAGAGCTGCTTGATGAGAGAAAGTGCAGAAGCAAACAGGTTATTAGTCTCTTTTCTTCCTATTGCCTGAAGTCTGTCCTTTTCTGACAAGCTTTTGGTTTCTAAGGAACTATTTTTGGATAATAACTGATTAAATTACAAATGCAAACTCATTAAAATAAAAACAAAATTTAAATAATTTCTTATGAAAACCGAGACCAAAAGGTTTTCTATAGCACAGTGAGTTCAAATAGTATCAGATATATCCTATAACTGCCTATTTATTTATTAAATAAAACATTTATTGAGAACAAACTGTGTCCCAGGTACCATGGGAATACCTGCTAGTGCAAATATAAATATGAGTAATGTACCATTTATGCTGTAGGCATTTTATATAGCAGTATATTTACTCATAATGAGGAAGACATATATGTAAATAGTTTAGCCAGCCTGACTCGAGTGAGCGGTAAGTTAAGTTTCATAATTCACACTTGATTACTAGGTGAGAATCAGAAATAGTTTTTGCAGTGTAAGTAAATTTGGTCAGTTAATCATATGCACTGAGAAATTACTTTTCACTTAAGCTCATATTTGTTTCTGAAAATGATGTTCTAAATCACAAGATTTTCCAAGACAAATGCAACTTTATTACACAGGTTACTATTCCTTAATTCTTTGTTTTATTTGTAATTGACAAAGATATTCTGAAGATTAAATTCTACAAGTGTTAATTTAATAAACCCATCTCAATGAGCTGCCAGGTTTGTGGTAGTTTGTTATAGTTGGCCAAAGGGACTGAGAGAGTTAGTGACAGAGTCCAGACTGTAAGCCAGGCTCCCCTAGATTGAGTCCAGTGTTCCTCCCAGAGAAATCTGCACAAATTAAGTACTTAGACATTTATTCAATGAGCAGGTATGCATTGAGTATCTACTTTCAATGACATTTTGCTTGGTGCTGAAGACAGAATAGTAAAAAGACTGTGATGAGGCTTAAAATCTAATGGGAAAATAGTCATCACCAAGTATAACATATATAGAGAAAATAACAGATTGTAAGAAATGGTTTAAAGGAAACACAGTGCTGAGATAGAGCCTATCAGGGTTCCTGGAGTGTGTGCATTTGCTGAGGGATATTTACGTATAATAATGAAGGTAGACGTTACCACTTCACACAGATGCGACATGTATACCGGGAAGATAAAATGGAGCTAAATACGTGAAGAGGAAATGGAAAAGTCTTCCAATGTGAGGGGAGACTACAAACAATGGCTTTGTGCTGTAAGTTTGAATGAAGACCAATGATTACACTGTATGAGGATGACTATGATCATATATGTCCTTGTATGTGTATTTGTTAAGGAATGTGATTTTTTCCAAGTATAATAAAAACAATGAAGTGATTTTAAGCAACAAAGTGACATAATGCACCCCCTCACTTTATGTCCTCCATAGAATGTAGGCATATAAAGGTAGACACTACTTAAGAAATTGTAATCATTCAAGTGGGAGAAGTCAGTAGGTAAGTTAGGATGCTGATGCTGGAGATGGGGAAGAGTAGGTAGATTTGAGAAACATGGGGCGTGATATGAACAGGACATGCTAGTAAAACAGATACTGTTTGCTGGAGAGTCAAGGAAAGAAAGACATCAAAATTGACTATTAAGATCATGGCTTAAGTAGCTGAATGCATGGGGCTGTGATTTCCTGAGACTGGTGAATCTGCTGATGGGTATCATTGACTTCCAGTTGGTTTAAAAGATCTGCTAGACAAACAAATGTGGGTGTAATCATTGCGAATTTGTATTCCTTAATCTAATCAGGTGTTAATCATGTTTTGAGTTCTGTATATAATTCAATTGGATCTAAATATATTTCTTTAAAAATACAAGTTTTTCCACATGGAGGAGAGGAATTCAGATTTCATCTTGGACATGACAAGTTTGAGATTTCTGTGTGAGACCCTGAAAGGAAATACCAAGAAATACTTGGAAGGACGTGTAGGAGATTACAGAGATCTGGACCAGAAACATACATTTGGAACATGGTATTGAGCTGGTCTTTAAAACCTAGAAAATTAGTAATATAATTAATTGGGTAATTCTAAGACAGAAAAGGACTAAGATTATCCTTGTGAAGTACATAATTTTAGAGGCCAAACAGGACAGAGTAGTGAACAAAAAAATGCTGAGAAGGAAACATTAGTGAAGAGGGGGTAAAATCGATAATAATTGGTGATAAAATACCATTTGCATAAGAATGATGCTAGGTTAACCTCTCTGTATGATGCCTAAATATTAAAGGATGTGAAGATGGAAAGGTTTACCTTGAGTTCCTGAATGCTGAGGTCACTGATGACTAGGATGAGGGTAGTTCCACCATAATTCTGGGATGAGGAACTGATTTTGTAATTGAAGAGTGAATAGAAGGTGAGGTGCAGACACATCGTGTACACATGGCTCTTCAGAGACAGTTGTGAAAGGGAGCAGTGAATCTGGTGGTCTCCATATTATTCTAAGGAGCAAGAGTTTTATTAATTAGAGTGTATCTGTACACTGATGAAGATTATTCAGTTGAAATGGAGAAAATGATGGTGCAAGAGAGAAGGAGTTAAGTAGAGGTGCAGCTATTAGGAAGTCTAGAGTGGAAGGAATTCACTGCACAAGTGGAGAAATTATTTCTTGGTAAAAAGAGAATCGTTTATAGGAGGAAGTTATTTTAACGAAGTCACTGAAGCAAAAGCAATGGTGTGTAGCTTTCACAGTGTGACAGTGAGAAGATGTGTAGCTGTTTATTTATTTTCTCGGTGAAATATGGGCAAGACCACAGCTGAAAGTGAGAGGAGATGGAGACATGTGGAGTATTTGAGGGGAAATTAAAGGGTGCAAAGTAAACATTTTAGGAAGTGAGGGAAAGGAACTCCATTATAAATAAAAAGGATTGAAGAATGATTGTATTTGTGAATGTTAAACTACAAGTGATAGGAAAGAACAGTAATAGTGGCTTAAATAAGATTAAATTTCGTATTTCCTTGTACATATGAATAGACAGGCAAGAGTTAGTGAGAGGATCTCATGATCATCAGGAAACCAGGCTCCCATATTTTGCTTCACCAGCCTTAGCACTGCTTTCTCCTCATGGTGCGGGTTGCCTGTTTAAGCCCATGATACCACCATTTAGGTGCCTTCGAGGGAGCAGGAAGTAGAAATGAGATAGAAGGAAGAGCCCACTCCTTCCCTTCAAGTACAATTCCAGCTACTTTTCTGCACCGTTTCATGTTCTTTACAATTTGGCTAAAATTTAGACACATAGCCATGCTTAGCTGCCAAAAAAGACCAAAATGCAATCCATTCTAGGTAGACAAGTATCCAGTGATAATCTGGGATCTACTGCTCCAGAAGAGAGGAGAACAGCTGTTAGGTGATGTGATCATTGGTTTTATGTGTTAACTTGACTGAACTGAGTGATGCCTAGATAGCCAGAAAAACATTATTTCTGAGTGTGTCTGTGAAGGTGTTTCCAAGAAGAGATTAGCATTTGATTCAGTAGACTGAACAAAGATCTGCCCTCACCAAGGAGGTGGGAGTGTCATACAATCTGTTGGGGATCCTGAATAGAACAAAAGGGAGAGGAAGTATGAATTCTCTCTCTCTCTCCCCCTCTTCGGGCTGCAGTGTTCATCTTCTTATGCCCTTTTTCCCTGGAGCCCCTGGTTCTTGGACCTGAGGACTCAGACTGAATGAGACCACAGTTCTCCTGGTTCTCCAGCTTCTAGAGGGTAGATTGTAAGACTTCCCAGCTTCCACAACTGTGTGAGCCAATTCCTATAATAAATATCTCTGAGAAAGTCTTAATCTATGACAAATGGAGAAATTCCCAGAAGCAATTTTTGAGCTGAAAATGACAATCCTCTTTCATCCTTCAGTTCTCATCTAATAAATATTTTTAATTTTTGATAGTCTGATACGTACAAAAAATAAGTGGTATGATTTAGACTGATATTTAGATTGCATATCATTCAGGTGGGATCCCTTCAGGAAGGGTGGAAGAATGTAAGTATTTATTTGGTGAAAGAATAAAGGAAAGCCATTGTGCAGTGGCGACGACATTCAAATCACCCCTTGTAGGGTAAGAATAGGCTAGAGTAGCAAAAAAAACCCCTATTTTTTCTGTGGCATAAAAACAAAACAAAACAAAACAGCAAAAAACTTATGTTTACTTCCTGTTCATGCTGCATGATTAGTTAACATGGGTCATTAAAGAGCTTTGCTTCACACAGGCTTTCAGAAACCCAAGCTAACAAAAATTCTATTTTCTTGTGGCTGCACCAACTGAAATACGTGGCTTTTTCAGCTGGTCTATGAATTAGAAAAAAAATATTTGGAAGTCATGATGGGCTTTTCATTACCAAGGCCCTGAGCAATATGTCTGTCTTCATGGCCCTTTGGCTGGAGCCACACACAGCCTCACATAAATGGAAGGTACCTGGATAATACAGAAAAGCAATGGCAAATGGAGCATTTAGGAAGTATTAATATCTGCCTCAACCCATTATTTTGATTACCAAATTCACTCTTTTTTTCCCCCTTAACTCACAGTGATAATTGTGATTTATAATAAGAAATATATATTTGGTCTTCCACACATTTCTGTCAGAGGGCTCCTAAAACCCCTGGAATTTCCGTAATGGTGTCTCTTATATCAATGAGGTGATGTTGGGACCCCACCTAAGGAAGGGGCTGGTTGCCAGGGGAACCAACCATGTGATTTAGAGGTTGGAATTTAATCCCACCTCTCCGACCTCCAGGGAGGGGAGAGGGGCTAGAGATTGAATTAATCACCAATGGTCAAGTATTTAATCAATCATGCCTATGTAATGAAGCTTCCATAAAAACCCAAAAGGAGGGGGTTCAGAGAGCTTCCAGGTTGGTGAACCAGAACTCTTCCATGTGCCACCATGCCAGACCTAAACTTCACAAGGACAGAAGTTCCTTTGAGACCTCACTCTATGCATCTCTTCATCTAGCTATTTATTCCTAACCTTTAATATCCTTATAATAAATCAGTTATCTAGTGAGTAAGCTGGTTTCCTGAGTCCTGTGAGCTGCTCTAGCAAATGAATTGAGCCCCAGGAGGGGGTCGTGGGAACTTCTGATTAATGGCCAGTTGGTCGGAAGTATAGGTAACAATCTGGACTTGCTTGTAATTGGGATCTCAAGTGGACAGCAGTCTTGTGGGACGAAGCACTTAACCTATGGAATCTGATGCTATCTCCAGGTAGAAAGTGTCAGAATTGAGTTGAATTGTAGCACATCCAGCTGGTGTCTGAGAATTGCTTGCACACATTGGAATTAGGTGCAGAACACTTACTCTTAAAAAAAAAAAAGTTTGAGAAATTCACAGGCTATTTAACTCTCCAAGAGATTCTTCCATTTCCCTTATCCTACTTGGCCACATATGAAATAGGTGTAGGATAAAATGTTCTTCTTGGAGGCTGTGCATTTTTCTCAGCTCATTACCTGCATGTAGAAATTGTTTGGGTCAGAACATAGTCACTGTTCTGTCCAGTCACTACATCCAGTGATATGGTCAGAATATAACGTCTCAAAAAGAGTACAAAAGAGATTTTAGTTACCTGACCCCAACAGACATCCACAATACAGCCGTGAAACAGAAAAAGGAAAGCTTCAATAATAATTCATATTCAAAAAACTGGGAAATGTAACAGTGACTGCTCTAGAGCAGCTATAAAATTCTGCTGGGTAGACAATGAAAGACTCCTTACTCCTTGTTTCGCTTGGAACTCCTGACTTCACTCCCTGGAAAGACTTCTCTTGTTCATTATTCCTGTGGCTCTTTTTCTGCCCTCGGAGAGATTCTTCCAGGTCCCTCATCCTGACTGGCGACATCAGAAACAGGCCTAGGAGAGCAGATTCTCCTGGTAGGCTGTGCATCTTTCTCAGTTTATTACCTGTGTGTAGACATTTGGGGGCCAAAGCACAGCTCTTGTCTTAAACATTGAGAGTAGTTTTTAGAAATGACTTGTCATTTTTGTCAGAACATAGTTTTCTAAAATTTAATAAACATTTTTCAAGATATGTTAAAGTTAATTTTTTTGTTTGTTTTGTTTTGTTTTGTACACTCTACTCCCTAGTCCCTATCCACCTTTCTTCTCAACTTAATATTGGACAGCTTGTGTACTGACTTTGATGGGAAAGCCACATCCTTGATCTGATCTTTGTTCTAAGTCATTAGATTGAAATATCTCACTGGGAATCATACATTATGTTCTTTTTCTATTCCTGGTGCAACTTAACCATTTGAAAGACATTTAGGATTTGCCATTCACATTCTCTCCCAATTTTATTTTCTGTTCTTCTGACTTGAGCAGTGGTTGGTTTTTTTTAACACTGAAAGGCAAAAATTTTCTAGAAACTCTATATTTCCTCTCTATTTGCTTTCAAACTGTAACATTTTTTTTTCCTGAGCTTTTTTCTTTCACTACCCTGGCAAATGTAGCCAATCGATACCAACACATGTTTAAAAGATTTTGTATTCTCATCTTTTCTCGTAACACAGGGTTCATTAGCAAGTTACCTTGTATCCATTTAATTTCAGTTGACAATTTTTCCAAATATTTTGCCACCACAGATCATGGTTTGTTAGCCTTTGGCATCAATTTTCTCACCCTGCTAACATATTTTAGTTTTTTTTTCCCCCTTAAAGAATCATTTCACTTCTGATGTCAATTTCATTGTTGACTATAGGCTAGATTATGCTGCATTAGTATAAACTGTCAAAGTCTCGAGCAACTTAAACCCAAAGTTAGACACACCCTCAGACTCTTGTCCCCTGCAGTTCTGTTGCAGCGGCAGGAGGATTCTCTGCTTCATACAGTCACTCAAGAGTGAAGTACAAAATATCTTGGAATTAAAATATTTATCTGGAACAAATGGGCATATCTCGCCAAGGCAAAGTAAGAGAGACCAGAGGAGCACCAGCCTAGCTTGGAAGTGGCTCACATTACTTCCCCTCCCAGCTTGTTGCCCAGAATTAGTAATACTGTCTTGGCTAACTGCAAGGAAGGGTAAGAAATAGAATTTTTGGTAACTGTGAACCTTTCTGGGGCTCCTATCTTGAGATAATTTATTCTTAAGCTCTTTATTGGACATACTTATCATCCACATCTAGCTTTTGCCTTGTGATTACTGAAAACATAAGGCCTTGCAATTCCTTTGCACAAAATATTTTGTTGCTTCTCCTGAAATAAAATACGGAGTACAAGTGTGTTAGCTGAAATTCAAAGGCTTAAAGTGTGATTCTTATCTCTCTTTCAAACTATATTTTGTTAGTATCAACACTTTGTCTCATATAGCCTTATATATTGCTCTCCAAATAAAGAAATTTTACCCCCCGCATATAATTACTTCAGTCATTCAATCATTGATTTTTATTCCCTTAAATCTACCTAAATCTTAGCATTTCTAGTGGCAACACTTAGGCCTTAGAATAAAACCTGAAAAAAAAAAGTGTCAATTAACTTTGGCAAATTACATTCCTTGAGTGTATACTCTATAATATGAATTTGGGGTGGTAGTCTGTTGTTTAACAACAGCATTGAAAATTGCTTAAGGCATCCATGTCCTTAAGAAACATTAACTTATCTTTTTTTTCTTTTTCTTTTCTTTTTTTCTTTCTTCCTCCTCCTTCTCCTCCTCCTTTTTTTTTTTTTTTTAAACCATTCCCATGCAGTGCTCTTTATCCAACAGGCAATAAAAGTCCAGTCACTGAAGAACTACATTTCAAACCTGTTCACAGTTCTTATAATCAAATTATATTATCTCTTCCAATTCTTAATTTCTCATCTATTAAGAAAGTATAACAGCATTTTATATATTGTTTTCACAAAATTACTATGGGGATCAAATCAAATGCTGTCTGCAATGTGGTATTAAAAATTGTAATGTACATAATGTGATCTAGCAATCCCACTCCTGGGCATATCTCCAGAGGAAACTCTAATTTGAAAATATACATGCATCCCAATGTTCACAGCAGCACTATTTACAATAGTCAAGATGAGGAAGCAACATAATGTCCATCAACAGATGACTGGATAAAGAAGATCTGGTATGCTACTCAGCCATAAAAAAGAACATAATGATGCCACTTGCAGCAACATGGATGGACCTAGACTAACACAACATTGAACATCAACTATACTTCAATGAAAAAAATATAATGTACAGTACAAACATCATGCAGTCTTTTCATTGATATTACTGCCATTATGGAAACTGCATTTCTAGTCTAGCATTCTCTTTGGAAGTCTATCCTGTATTCTCAGGCCAAATTTAATTATTACTTTTTCTTAAGAATTTATTAGTTGCAATGATTGTACAATTAAAAAAACAAAGCAGTCTCACAGCTCTTTTTTTTTTTTTTTGTCTCTATTCCTAGATACTCAGTAACCTTCCTACAAACAGGAGTTGGTGTTAAACATGATTTCTGTCAAGCTCGGTACTTGGTAAGTGTCCAAAATTATCTGTCAAATGAAATTAACACATTTTTCCTTCTGGCTTGTTAATATCATTGTTTAAAAATATACACTACAAGAAAAATTTGTTAAACAAAGCAATTTAAGTCTAGTTCAAATGAACTTTTTGTAAATCATGAATAAATTAGAATTACTGGAGTGTAGAATAAAGAGCTTTACTCTATATATGCACACACAAGCTGAAGTTCAGTCTGTTCAGTAAACTCTAAAATGTATCACTCTGATAATTTATCCACACAAGCTTTAAAAGCCCTCTTTCAAATTTTAAATCTCCATCCTGTCTCTTAGGATTCATGAATCTCTTTTCTAGGAGAAAAGTCAGTCTCCTCCTATCTCAGTTCCATCTGCAATATTTTCTGTAACTAATCTTATTAACAATAATATTTAAGGCTTTTATGTTTTGATTATAGTGAAAATCAGAACTAAAAGTATGTTAAATCAAAAACCATCATCATTCTATTTCAGAATTATGAATGGAAATATAGCAGTTATAGAATCATAATTCGTTAAAACTGAACCTTAACTATCATCCTGATAAACTCAACACATTCTCAGCAAGGAGAAACTTGACACCTGGAGGGTTTAAGTGAACTTCCTGTGTCTACAGTGCTTGGGAGTATGAGAAATGGATCCAGAACTCCTATTTCCTGACTTAATTTTGAAGACGGACCACTCTAAATGTCTTTTAAGTCATTGGATATAGGTGTGGCTAGTGGTAGGGAGGGTAAGTAGTTCAACAATGGATGAAGAAAACAAGGGCAGAGTTTACAAGAGAGATGGAGGAAACACTAAAACTGTTCTGGAAGCGGAACAGATGGGTTATGATGATGAACAGGAGGGATGAATAGATAGAAGAGCAGTATGTTCATGGAGTTCATGCTTACTGCACAGGTCTCTCTCTCCACATCACCACAATTGGGCATGTAGGAGCAGAAGAAAACCCACACAGGGACAGACAGATGAAGACTTCACATTTTGACCAACTGGGTTCCAAAGGTATTTCAAGTGGAATTTCTAAAGAAGAATACTGATAATTTGTTGCTTGAGTTGAAAAAAATCTGTAGTCTGGAAATGAATTTATGCCAATTATTATACAGATTGTAGGTGAGGCCAAAGGTACTGACAAAATGTTTAGGAAAGGGAATGGAGAGAAGAAAAGAAAGCAGAGGACAAAATGCTAGGGAACCTTGATGGAATATAAAAGCTGCACAGATCGAACGTAGGTCAGCAGCAAGACAGACAAACAGGTAGAGCTGAGTTAGAGAAACTGAGAAAGGCAAGAGGTTCAATAAAGTTCTTGGCGTTGCAGAGAAGTCAAAGATGAAGAGATTAATCGGGTATGAGATCTTTGGTCACCTAAGTCCAATTTACATGGAGTGATGAGATTCCATGACAGTGGGCTGAGGAATAAAAAGGAGGTAAAGATGACATGAAAACTGGAGGAATAGACTATTTTTTTCTCCTGCAGAACCAGTCATAAAACTGAAAACAGAGAATGGGTAATATAAAAAATAAAGGGAAACAGTGTGTTGTTTTGTTTGTTTTAATGAGGAATAAAGACAACAATGATCATGTTTCTATGATGTGTAATATCTCAAGTTACTCTTCTCCTCATCATCTTTTTCATCTCAATTTTTTTAAAGAAAATAAAAATAGAAGCCATTATGTGGAACTAAAAATCATCTGTGCTTCCTCATCCTCTCCTTAAAACCTCTTAAAATGGAAGCCACATCTCTCTGTCTATGTCAGGTATCCTTCATGTGTTCAGCGTGCCATCTCTTCCTGCCACCTCACTGCCATTAACCTTTCTGCTACCTCCTCTGGCTAGATTGTATCCAACACTATTTATACATATTCTGGTAGCTTCTTTATTTTTTTCTTTTTAAATATGCTTCTTTGATGGAACTTCCCCGAAATTGCTGCTCTCTTGGTACATATTTACATCTAATTTCTTTAAAGGAACCATTGCAGTCAACAACTTCATTTTTTCATGTTTTATTCACTTTTTAACTTACACCAGTCTGGCATATACCCCTACTGAAACTGCTCGTTCAAATTCTGCTGTGACTTCTCTATTGTTTAATCAAACGGGTTCTTGTGAGTTGCCATCTTACTTTAATGGTGTAGCATTTAAAAATAGATGGATACTCTCTCCTTCTTACAGTATCCTCTAAGTATCTGAAAATAAATTTCTTTTTTGTTGTTGCTGCTGTTCTACCTCTGTGGTTGGTCTTCAGTTTCTTTGACCAACTTCACTTTCTCTACCCTTAAGAACGTTGACGTTCCACAGGGTTTGCTACTATGACTACTTAACTTTCTTTCTCAATACTGTTTCTTTCACAATGTTTGCAGCCACCTCGGAAGCTTTGTATACAACCTGTATATAACCTAATATACAAGTACTTATACTCCGTCCAGCCCTCTGTTAACTCCAGTCCTATAGTCATCCACTACTGGTATCTCACATTCCTCGTCCTCCATCTTAGTCATTGGCACCTTTCACCAAAAGCTTTGGAGCAGTTTTCCTTTTCCCTGTCCCTCAAAACTCACAAGCAGTCCACAGTCCATGCTGTGCTTCTGTGTGCAAAGTATTGATAATGTTAGCCCATTTCTCTTGATTTTTGCTACAACCTTTAGGTCTAAGACTATCTCTTTCATATGAGTTAGTATGTTTCTGCTACATAAGATTTACTAAATTCACTCATTTCCCTCTTTCTCACTTTTTAAAGTGTAAATGCAGTGGGTTTTAGCATGTTAACACAGTTCTGTAGCCATTGCCACAGTTAACTTTAGAACATTTTTATTACCTCAAAAAGAAACCACTTACCAATCAGCAGTCACTCCCCGTTCCTTCAGAATAGCCCAGCCATGGGTGACCACTAATCTACTTTCTGTTTCTATAAACTGAATCGTACAACATGTGGACTTTCGAGGTGTCTTTCACTGGCCATAAATTTTTAAGTTTCACGTATGTTGTAGCATGTATCTGCACTGCTTGCCTTGTGAACACAGAATAATGTTCTATTTTATGCAAGTACTCTCATATGCTGTTGGTTGGTGGAAATCAGGGTAATTTCTACTTTCTGGGTATTATGAATAATGCTGCAATGAAAACTAGTTTATGTGTTTCTGTGTGAATATATGTTTTAATTTCTCATGAATATATGCTTCATAAAAGAATTACTGAGTTACACAAGAATTCTCTGTTTAACTTTATGAAACACTGTCAAACTACTTTTCAAAGGTGCTGTTACATTTTACATTCCTATCAGCAATTTATAAGACTTCCAATTTTTCCATATTCTTGTCAACACTTGTTATTGTTTGTCTTTTTGATTATAGGTATGTTAGTGGATGTGAAAGGAATTTTACTGTGAATTTGATGTATATCTTACTAGCAAACAGTGATTTTGAGTGTATTTTTATGTGTTTACTGGCCATGTATATATCTTTAGGAAAATACCTTTTCAAATCTTATGTCCATTTAAAAAATTTTTTTGCCTTTTTTATTATTGAGTTGTAAGAGCTCTTTATATAATCTAGATAGGGGTCCTTTATCAGATAAATAATTTGTAAATATTAACTCCCATTCTAAGTATTTATTTTATGGTATTGTTTGCAACTCAAAAGTTTTTAATTTTAATGAATTACAATTTATCAATTTGTTGTGACCTGTGCTTTTTTGATGCACTATCTATAAAAGTTTTACCTAATCCCAGGTCACAAAAATTTACTCCTATATTTACTTGTAAGAATTTTAGTTTTTTTCTTCTTAATTTAGATCTATGATTCATGGTGAGTTAATTTTTTTATATATAGTTTTGGATATGAGTATCCATTTGTCTCAAAACCGTTTGTTGAAAAGACTACTATTTCCCCCTTGGATTATCTTGACATCCTTTTAAAGAATTAATCAATGATAACTATAAGGGTTTTATTTCTGGTCTCCAAATTATTTGCCATAAATCTATATGTTTATTCTTACACCACTACCACACTATCTTCATTATTGTAGCTTTTTACTAAGTTTTGAAATCAGGAAATGTGAGGGCTCCAACTTTTTCTTTCAAATCTGGTTTGGCTGACATGAGTTCCTCTCAGTTCCATATTAATTTTTTTAATCAATTTGTCAGATTATTTTTTAAAAAGCTACCTGGGATTTTTGATAAAGCTTCTGCTGAATCTGTATACAAATTTGGGCAGTACTGCCACCTGACTAATATTAAGCTCTCTGTCACATGAACACAAAATATCTTTCCATATATTTAGGTCTTTCTTCACTTCTTTCAACAATATTTTTTTTGGTTTTCAGTGTACAAGTCTTGCACTTCTTTGGTTAAGTTAATTTTTATTTTATTATTATTGATGCTACTGTAATGTAAAAAGAATTAATTCCATTTTCAGATTTTTCACTGCTATTGTAAAAAAATGTAATTGTTTTTATATTTATCATCTAGCCTGAAATCTTGCTGAACTCATTGGTTAGTTGTTACAGACTTTAAAGTAAACTCCTTAGATTTTTTTTAAAATACAAGATCATGTAAATACAAGATCTGCAGGTAGACGTAGTTTTATTTATTCCTTTCCAATCTAGACTTTTTAGAGGTTGCTCCAGGGCTTACAATATATATCTGAACCTAATAGAATCTACTTCAGAATTATACTAACTTAATTCCAATGAGATACAGAGATGTTCTTTTCAGTATAGCTCTATTTATCGTTCCCTTTTCTCTGTGCTATTACTGTTGTGCATATTATATATGTAGATATTACAAATTCAATAATATGTTTGTATAAGTATTGCATTATGTAATTTTATGTCTTTTAAAGAAGCTCAGAGAAGGAGAGCAAGTACATATTTAGAGTATTATATCAACCTTCTTATTTTTAATTCCTGGTTCTCTTCATTGCTTCCTGTGTTTTTTTCGGTTATCATCTATTGCCATTTCCTTACACCGATATAGCTTTTTCCCTACCTGTCTCCTTTGTGCTATTATTGTCAAAATATTACAACTCTACATCTTAAATTTCTACTGCTTCTACTTGTTTTGCTTGTTGTTATTATAGAGCCACCAGCCTCCTCTTAATTTTTCACCACCAAATCTCCATTGTTTTTGACAGTACTTTTTGGCTTGAACTTCTCTACACTGTGTACCAAATAAAATCAGCCCCTTTCAGGGAGAGCTGCTGGAGCAATCTGGGGAGAGCACTGCCGCTCTAGGGCTGAGGTGGAGGCAGATGCCAGCTTTCTCTCTGAGCGATACTCTTGGTCTATGAGGAGGTGCTGAGCAGGCACAGTGGGTTCTGGTAGTCTTAGTTTACCTCACCTGGTATGGCTTCTTCATCCCGTGAGCAAGCTGTAGAAAGCGATCCAGGCCCCGTGTTTTTGGCATGCCATGCTTTTGGTAGAAATTCCTCCATGGAAATTGGGGCTGGGTAGAAGAAGTCCCAGACTTCTTAAGTCACACTTGCCTCAAATAGAGCTCCTGCAACACAGAAATGATTGGAAAAATGAGAAATTCTGGTATCCTGTCCCTTGCTGTGAGAAACCATAACCCTAGACTGGGAAGTTGGGGGAAAGGGAAACATATGTTCTTGGCCACACTCACCCTGAGTTTCCGTCCATCTCACTGAATTACGGAAAGGATCCCAATCCCAAACTCACTGTTCTAACCAGGACACACTTACTTCCCCTGCCAGGAATGTTCTAGTACACTTTTATCTTGATAATTTAGGTTCAGCTCTCCGGGTTTCATTTATTCACATCATATCTCTAGAACTTAGCACAATGTCCTGATTATATTAAGTTCTCAAAAGATATAATTACATAAATGAATAAGTGCATAAAACATGGCAGAACTTCACAGAAAGAACCAAAAATTGTTGACAAAGCGAAGTCCTTGAGATAAAGGAAGCTGTAGATTTCCAACATGCTTCTATTCCTCTGAGACAAGTGAAATACATTTTCCATAGAAGAAGCTTTTGTGGAAATCCATACTTCATAGGGAGCAGTGAGACAATGTCTGGTATTTCATTCATTACTTCCTGGTCATAATTTTTTGTGTATGACTCCTCTGTTTTTTGCCTCCTGTGATAAAAAGCAATCTGGCCTCAGTTGTAGGAGGTATATGTATTGTGTTTAATGTTATAGTTCAAATTCACATATTCTAAAATGTGGAAGGAAATTGGAACTTAAAAATACAAAATTGGGCAGAAAGTAGGAGAAACTATTTTTTTCAGAGTCTCAGAAACATAGGTGCCTATATCTCAACAACATATTTTAGCCTTTAAAAAATTGCATTTCACTTGGTATTTCTTCAGATTTACACATGAAGAAACTGGGGCTTAGCAAGATTAAATTCTTACTTCAAAAGGATTAAATAGCAGAACTAAAGTTAATTCTTCAATAATATAGCATTTCTTTAACAAAGCATTTCATTTCTCCCTTAATTCATTTATTCATAAATATGCATGTATTACACTTATTCTTTCATTTAAAAATTATCTATTCACTACTTAGAGTTGTGCAATTGAATTAGGTAATAGTTTTCTAAACCTGGAAGGTCATGGACGGATATTCAGTCCTATTAAGTCAGAAACTCTGTGGTATGGATTGTGAATCTATATTTTGGCAAATTTTTCTGCTGATTTTTATTTAGTCTACAACCTTGTACCAGGTGAAGAGTTATGTTTGTGAATCACTGCACTGGAGACATAAATTAGAATTAATTCTTCTCTATAATCAACTAGTAGGAGTAAGATTTTTTTCCCATGAAAAATAAAAGCCAAGAGTATGAATTAGGTCAAGAAAATATCACAGCTGACCAAAGGGGAAAGAAATTTGCATTTGGGATGAAAATGTGGCCATTTTCCTTAGGCCTTCATAGCCTAGCCTTGGCTGGATGTCTAGAATTTTAAAAGTTATCATTCAGGTTTCTCCAGTAGCAGAACACATCATGAACACAGGTGTGACATTCAAAAGGCATGAGCGTGTGTAGAGTGTGTTGCAATGTGAATAGATCATGGGGTTCCATGGCAGAATAGTGAAAAATCATACAGAAAGTTCAGATTTGTGCCAGACTCTGAGAGTCTTGAAAGCTGGTCAGGAGTTTGCAATACACAAGTATGTAGACATAGGTGATTTCTGACCAAGGGCAAGATGGTTTCCTAATTTTACATAAGGAAAAATGTAATCTTTGGCTTTGAATATAGCAGATTATAGGAAGAGATTCCAGAGTTCAGAAGGCCTCTGTGAGCAGCCCATTGCCAGGGTGAGTCATGAAGCTGTGTGCTTTAAGACTTTTAATGAGAAATGAAAGGCACAGAGACCAGAAAAGAAATCATAAAGTGCCAATTCCACATCACAAAGCAGAAAGAGAAAAAAAAAAAGGTACCTAGCTACACTTTCAGAAAAAAGTAAATGCTCACTATGATATTGGCAACTAACAGAAAAGAAATACAGACTATAGGGTTTTTTTGCAGTGCAGCATTCCTCAAGGAAATAAAACAATTATTGCACATTATTTTCTCCCTTCTTTCAAATTCCACATCGATTTCTACATTATTTCTTTGAAGATTCAGAATGGAATTGAATGCCTACTAAACACTGGAAAATGAGGTTTGCTTATTTAAGAGCTCCATGACTTTGAACATTTCAGATTTATTTCAATCACTATCATTTCAGCTTTTGTATATAATGCTAAGCTTCAACTGAAAAAACCACAAAAAGCATAACTTTTTCACAAGAAAGCTAAAGTCATGTTTTCAACTGCAATTGTGTATGACTATTTGGCTTTTATTTTATATCGTAATACAGTATTATAGATTCATTTAAGCAAACGTAGACAACACATTCTCCGTAAAAGACTCCCAAATCCTTACAAACTTCAATTCATTTCTTCCTTTGGTCAGAGCAGAACTTTTTTCTTTTCAGTTACTGTTCTGGGTCCTAATTCTGTTCTCCTGTCACAGATTTTCATGCCTTACAATACAATTTATGACAGTAGCAGCATTCCTCATTAGTAAACAGAAGAAAAGATCAGGGTGGTAGGCGGGAATGGGGTAGAGAGAAGGAAGAGAGGTATCTGGAGATAGTCAGTGAGAAAAAGCACACTCTTAGAGGAAGCTGCTATTTTTACAAAACAAAGGAGCAGGAGTAAAGTTAGCTAATGGAGAGGGTTTGAAATCTGCTGACTAGTTCTGCTTGGAGTAATTCTGCGATAAGCATCAATTTTCTGAATACCTTTTAATTACGTTGTCATCAGAATCTCCCAATATTTCAAAATGGCAATTGTAGATATAATTGCTCCTATTTTGCAAAGGGGAGAAACTGAGGCCTACAAAAGCTATCGCTGCCCAAGGACAGATAATCAAAACTGACCAGCTGAGATTCAAATAAAAGTGTTCCATTTCAGAATCCATTTCCCCTCCTTACTCCTCCCCTCCTGTAATCTATCCACCCTTCTTATCTCTCTCTGTCCCTGCTACAGCCTCTCTGTCATGTTCTTTAATTCATTTATCAAACATTTATTATCTTCTACTGCATTTCAATCATTTTAATTTTAGGGATTCAAAAGTTAATAAATACAATCTGTGACCTCAAACTATAGTGTAGACGCACAAGCCAGATGTTGGAAGTTTTGTTCGGCAACCTCTGATTTCAACCCATGCTAAAATTCAAGCACACACAAAAGGATATTTTACATTTTCCAAAAATGAATTTGTCAATAACATAGATGCTTCCTGAATTTTTAGCGGAGGAGAGTGAGAAGAGTATTTAAATTACACAGTAGTCATCATTTCAATACAAAAACCTCTACTGGCTATATTTTCTTAAGTATCCCCCTTAGATTCCCTAAGGAATCTAAACCTTCTCTTTGTTCTAAGTTCATCACTAATTTTTTTCTTAACCTCTTTGTCATTTTCCCTCTTGTAGGCATATGAATTTGTTTATTTTCTGTTTTCCTAAATATCCACAGAGACATCTACCTCTCCAAGCATAAAAAGACCCCCAATGTGCCAGTAAGGAAATAAAAATAATAGTATTTATTTTTGCTGTCAAAACTGCTATGTTGGAGTGTTATCCAGGCACTAAGGGAGGGCTGAAGGCATGGGAGAAGGCTACACAGGGAAATTAAAGTTGACTATTCTTACTTGCCTTCCTTCTGTCCCTGGGGTTTCTATATTTCTAACATAGAAATATTGCAACACGTGTATAAATATATTAAGCATTAGAATTAAAATCCATATATAAAATTGTTTGCAAAGATTTAGTTTCTGTAGAGAAAAAAATCAAAAAGAAATCATTCATCTTATATCATTTTTCAAAGTGGAATGAAATGTGAACTTTGTTGTAATTTTTCTAAGCTAATTAGCTTTGTTTCAGAAAGCAAGGAGCTAAAACAGCTAATGGCAATGAACTGTATTTTTAATATGAGGCGGTTGTAAACAATGGTAAAGTCTCCAGTTTTGTTGACAGAATCCTAGTTAACCTGGATCTGCCACTTCTTTGCTGTATGACTGAGCAAATCACAGCCTGAAGTCTTAGTGTCTTGTCTACAAAATGAAATAATATTACAACAGGTTTATAGTATGCTTTCTATGAGACAATGTGTGTCAAAATATCCTGTGTAAATATCAAGTTTTATTACTGTTAAATTAATTAAACAAGGAGGCCATCAGACTGATGTGGTTCTAATACCTCAGCAGCCAATGTAAGCAAACCTAAACCCGAGCCTATAAATGCCTCAACCAATCACGCACAACCAACTAGCTTCTACAAATAAGGCAAACAGTTAAGCTACAGCCAGATAATTTTTGTTTTGCTTCAGCCTTTTCTCTAAGAACATCTTTCCCTCATGTGGATGGAGTGCCCTTAACCACTTCCAGGTTAGCTCTGCCCCATTCGAATCAATTTTTGCTCAAATAAACTCTTAAATTGTTTTAATATGCCTCAGTTTATCTTTTAACATATACTTTAGTCACCGAAAAATAAAACTGTTCTATAAAAAAGGCTCTTTTAACTCATGGTTATCATGTTGGTAACAGCTTAAGAGAGTATCAGTATATTACAGACAGGCCCTCTAGAACCATGGACAAACAAGTCAGTATCAGTTTACAGACGTTAATTTATACTAACTGACTCTTAAGTATGTAGAGAAATCAGGACATTAGAAATGGAAAATTTTAGAAGTCTGATTAACTTATGCTGCTGCATGCATAAACTGGCTAATTTTAAAAACAGTCCAATGATTCATTCTGTGATATTCTGCTCTGCTGGGTTACAAGGAAACTTAATGCAGTTGGTGCAGTTGACAGTGTTAGTAGGTATAAGTCCGTCTCAAGCAATCTAGAACTGCTGTACCCCAGTCACTGATCATCTGACAAGAATCTTATTTATAAGAGTCAACCATGCGCATTTAGTCTGTGTTAAAGCAAACCACTAAATTACATTAGAGAAAGAATAGCGAGCAAATAGGCAGATACTCTTTCTTGGTTTAGTAATAATTTTCCATAGATTTGTCCCTTACAAAGAATATTCAAAATATGATGAAACTGGGGTAGAATATGCCATGCTCTGGTTTCTGGAGGTAACTTTTGTGTAAATTTGGTATTGTGATAGGTGGACAATTATTTGGTTCAAAGGGCCCCGAATCTTCTGCTTTCTCCACCCGATCTTCGATTGTTACTAATGGCTATTACAAAACAGGCATGAAACTATCAACATAGAATATTATATGACTAATGCTAATATGTTAACTATGTGAAACAAACCAAAAATATGATAATAAAAGGCTAGATAAGAACTGGAAGAGACAGACCAGCATAGTTTCTTGGAAGTGCTAAAAATATACATGAAACAATATTCAAACCATTTCAGGAAAGAGAAGCAACAGGATTAAATTTAGACAGCTGAGTAGAAAGATGGTAAGTGTGGTGGGAGTGTAAGAATACCTACTGACTGAAAGTGAGCAATAAAACTGATGAAAGTTTGTATTAAAGAGAGATGAATCGATCTCAGAGTTTTGCATACAACAGCTATTTGAAAAATGGTTTTCTTCTTTCAGTAATGAAAATTGTCATGTATTTGCATATTTATTTAGATTTATAATATTCTTTCAAAAAGCTAATTACATTTAGTCTTCACAACACACCTGGGAGGTAAATATCGTCATTATGTTTATTTTGCCTATAGGAGTCATTTGTGCTATTTCACGACGTAAGTGTGAAAGCAGATGCTTGTACCATGTACAAGAAAGCCTGGCCAAGGAGATGGAAAGGACCAGTTGGGAAGCAGATGGGTCTGGTTTGCCAAATTTGCTACCTTGGCTCAGCAGGGTGGCAGCCTCAAGGAAAAGAAGCCATGCTGGAAATCTCTTAGCATCTCTAGATTCACTTTCTACCCTTCCCTACTCTGTTTTCTGCCTTAGGCTTTCTTGCCCTCTGGCGCCTAACTGTGTTGGCCAATAGGGAGCAAAAAGAGATGAAAGGGAGGAAGGAGAGTGATCCTGGGGGACTTATGTTTCAACCTTGCTCTCTCCAGACTGCCTAATTCCCAGCTCTCAAGGTGGACTCCCCCAGGACTATCACCTAGCTTTCATGCAGGCTTCCTTCTGTTACCATTAATGGAAAAGAAAAGATAAACAACAAGCCATACTATAAATCCTTGAGATAGCAAATGTTTGTATTAAGATTTTCTTTAATTACTGTAATTAAAGGCTTTTTTTTTTTCTGCTCTGACTCCTACTGACACAGAGAATATTTCTACTTTCCATTGAAAGGGCAGTTTCCTAATTTATTTGTCTTGAAGGAATCTTTTCCTAACTTTGACAAATGTACTAGATGTGCCAGCATCTACAGGGGGTAAGACTAGAATTGAAACCTGGGTCTTCCTATCAGTAAACTAAATGGAACTCGGTAATTTAATTTCTAGTACCATCTCTCCCACTGAAAGGCTAGATGGGGTTTTATATTCCATCTGACCTATCGATGACACCCTTTCTCATTAGGTTAAATTAAAACAATACACTATATTTTTAAAGATTCTTTCTTGGTATAATTTTTTTCATTTTTTTAAAATCTTGCTTTGTTCTGATTTTTAGATTCTATAAAATTTATACTTGGAAAAGCTTGTCTTTAACATTAAATAATCACAATATCATGAGCAAGCTTAACTTTACTGAAATTAAACTTACATGGAGATAAAAACATAAGATATTTTACTTCAAATATTTCTAGAATCTGTTTAACTTATATTTATAATTACTTTTATATGTGGCCTACTCTCCAGACACTTAAATGCTTTAAAATATGAGGACCTCTTTTTGTTCTTAAAGCCACTTCCTGCATTTATACAAATATGACATTGAATTGTCCTATAAATATCCCCAAAGTATGTTTGTCTTCTAAATAATCAAACAAACTTTGTGAAAATTAAAACTTTGTGAAAATTAAGTTGAAGGTAATTACCAAAACTGATTTGAAATCATAGATTTAAAACAAAATGCAAGAGCAGTCCAGTGCTTCCATTTTCTCAAAAGTATAACTTGTGCCTGTACAAAAAATTGATCTGAACCATGAAAGCAAAACTTCTCTTGTACATAATGTTTTCTTATCTACTGTATTTATATTTTGTAGAAAATGTGTAATAAGTCTATTAAAATGCACAGAAATGAAGCCAAAACATCATGCATGTAATTAATCTACAAACTCTAAGCCAAAAAAATTGAGGATTATTTCCTTAATAAAGGAGAAAGAAGAAGCATATCATTGATTTTTTGAGTGGAAAATTCATTTTAATCTAATGCCAAAAGTGTCAGGTTTATCACAGTATAACATAGCTTGTATTTTTCATGGTCATCTAAATAAAATTCTTTATAAATTATCAAAATGCTTTCCTCTGCCCAAAAGCCATCACTTCCATCTTCTACTGATTGAACTTCAAATTGTTCACACTTAACTCATCCAGACTCTGGGCAAGTCAAATAACTGCCATCTGGACCAGGCAAAAAAAATGACAGAAAGAGGTGATATGCTGCGATTCAAACCAGAACATCATGCCTATTAAGGCTTCCAATTTGAACATTTCTTCTCCAAAATATCCTCCAGTGAAGATTTTTCAAATTAAAAAGTGTGCTACTAAGGTGAAATATACTATAAAGCATAATTTAGTATAACTAAGAGAAACATTAAAAAATAAAATATACATTTTATGATGACTAGGAAAGAACAAAAAAGCATCTTTTACTTCCATAAGACTACTAATTGTAAAAATGGATATAAAATAGGATTAAAAGTAGGAAGAGAAAATTACTATGTGATAATAATAATTCTAGGTGATCTAACCAAATATTCCACTAAAACAACTAAAAACCGTATATGTATGCACATAATTTTTAAAATGCATTTATGTTCTGAATTTTTGATCAAATCAAGTATTAACCGAAATGAGAGCTGAAAGAAGAAAAAGGAGCAGTGGAACCAGCTCTCTCTTTTGGACATTTGCTGATTATATTAAGCTTTTCCTTTTGTTACCATAAACATCCTTAAGAATTACAAGAAAAAGTATTTCCAAGAAAGTTGAGTCCACAGTCAAAAATATTACAGTTAACAGTCTGTACCATAAATGTTGCCTACCATAAACAACTGGAAGAAAAAACAAAACTGCAAAGACATCAGTTGACAAAATTAAGTATATTTAATGATAATAAGAAATGAAAGGTAAATGAGATAAAAGCAAGACAGACTCCAGTAAAAGGGTCTAAGCTGATTGAAAAATAACCGAATTAAATATATACATATATAACAGAAATTAAAAACTCAGTGGATATGTTAGTAGGCATAATGCAGAACTGAAGAATCACTCCTGAATATATAACTGAAGTCATTATTCACACTGCAGTTTAAAAAGTAAAGAGATTAAAAACAAAAAACAACAGCAAAACACCATGGTGAAGATACATGGATTTTAGAATGAGAAAATCTAAAAAGCTTTAATCAGAATTTAAGTAAAGAAGAGATACAATGAACACAAAACTATACAAAAAGGTAATAACCAAGAAAAGTCAAAACTGGAAAAAGGAAAAAAATTCACAGAAGCTTATAAAATCCCAAATGAGATGAATTATATTTACTCCTAGGTACACCACAGTGAGCCTGTAGTACACCAAAACCAAAGAGAATCTCTTAAAAATGGACAGAGAGAAAGAGAAGATTGTCCTTAAAGTATTTAAAATTAGACTTGCAGGTGACTTCCCAGTAGTAACGATGGAAGCTAGAACATTTTGAAATAATATCATAAATATACTGAGAGAAAACAATATTTAATCCTTCTGAAAATAACTTTGTGAAAGTGAAAAAGTAGATGTTTAGATGAATAAAATATGAGACATTTCCACAAATAGATTATCTTCATATGAAATTCTATAGGGTGTACTTCTGTCAGAATGAAAAGGATGCTGGAAGGACATCTATGGTACCATCAGGAACAAAAAAGCAAGAAATATGATATGTATGTCAAAAGCTAAACAAATATTATTTGTGTACACCAACATTAAATATTTATTGTAAGAATGAAAAATATGAAACTATAATAATGGTGATGATTTGGGAACATTAAGGAAATGTTTGATCAAGTTTAAAATATTCTAAATACCATTTGTGAGAAGAGTAGTGGCACCAATTAACTTAAATGGATGTTAAAATTGCTGAGGAAAAACTAAAGATAAATAAAATGTATAATTTTAATTGAATAGAGGGGAAAATGAGATTAGAACAATCACAAAAGCAGAAAAGAGTAAAAAATGTAGAAAACTTGGGAAATTTTTGACAACATATAATATTAGAGTAAATAAGTAAAATCGATAATTACAATAAATATAAATGGACAAAATGCTCGTGTTAAGAAAAACAAAGTTCATCAGAATGGGCCTTTCAAAACATATCTACCTATGTGCTACTCAAAAGAGGTATATCTAAAACATAGCAAAGAGAAAGGTGGAAAGTAAAATGATGAACAAAGAATTGACTAATACTAACCAAAACAAAGCAGAATGGCAATAATTGTTTAATTTGGAAAACATTATGTCCATTATTTTGAAAAGACCAAGCAAATAAATGAATTTCTAAATAAAATGTAACCTCAAAAGCTGACTGAAAAATGTATTAAAAATCAAGTTTATTTCACAACTTAAAAAATACAGGCTGAGGAAAGTCTTCCAAAAAAGGAAACACCAAGCCTAGATTTTATTTTTTAACCATCAAGTTCTCATATGTATTCAAGGAACAGCTAATCTTATTTGTCATATTCAGAAAATATGGAAATTATTCCTACTGCAGAATATAGAAAATGGGAAACGTTTTCTAACTCTTTTTATTGGATTAAAACATCCTATATACTGAAGCCAACAAGAACAGTATATGAAATGATTACAGGCAACATCACAAGAAACAAACATTGCTGTATGGAAACTTGATTTATGATAGAAATGACACTGTCAGTCACTGCAGAAAAAGAGAACTCTACAATAACACATGCTGAGATAATTAGCTACTCCTATGTCAAAAAAATGAAACTGGACTCCTACTTCACAGTACAAACAAAGATGAATTATAAATTTGAATATGAAAGGCAAAACTATAAAACTTGTACAACTTGTAAAACATATTGGAATGAGAATATTTATTTATGAAAATAAACAAAACAAGTGGAAACACAAACCATTAATTGAAAGAGACTATTTGAAACTGATATAAATTATAAATTCAGAATATAGAAAGACTATCCACAAGTCATTAAGAAAAAGAGATAACCCAATAATATGAGCAAAAACTAGAATTTCTAGAGAATAAAATCTCATTAGCCATTAAATATATGAAGAAGTTAATCTGATAAATAATAGGTGGCATTCAAATTGAACTTTCAGTAAAATATCATTTCATATCAACCAGATTAGCAAAAATTTAAGTCTGAAATATCCAGTGTTAGTGATGATATGAAAGAACTGTAATAATTTTAAACTAGTGGGAGTGTACATTGATACAACTGCCTTAGAAAGAAACTTGACATGTTCTAAGAGGAACAAAGATATACCTACCTCGTGATGCAGGTATCTATTCTTAGGTATATACCCTAGAGAATCCGTTGCACATATGCAGCAGAAAACATACAAGAATGGTCATGAAAGAATTTTCGCATTAAAACAACAACAAAAAAAGGGCTGGCAATTTCCAGAATATACAAATAGCTCACACAACTCAATAACAAAAAAACAAACCACCTAATCCAAAAATGGGCAGAAGATCCTCACAAGCATTTCTCTAATAGAGACATACAAATGGCCAATAGGCACATGAAAAAAATGCTCAATATTGCTAATTATGAGAGAAATGCAAATAAAAACTACAATGAGGTATCACCTCACACCAGTCAGAACGGCCATAATTAAAAAGTCAACAAATGATAAATGCTGGAGAGGGTATAGAGAAAAGGGAACCCTTCTAGACTGTTGGTAGGAAAGCAGTTCGGTACAGCCATATGGAAAACAGTATGGAGATTCCTTAAAAAAACTAAAAATACCATATGATCCAGCAATCTCACTCTTGAGCATATACCCAGAGGAAACTCTAAATTGAAAAGAAGCATGCACCCCAGTGTTCATAGCAGCACTATTTACAATAGTCAAGATATGGAAGCAACATAAATGTCCATCAACAGATGACTGGATAAAGAAGTTGTGGTATATATATTCAATGGAATACTACTCAGCCATAGAAAGAATAAAATAATGCCATTTGCAGCAACATGGATGTTACTGGAGAATGTCATTCTAAGTGAAGTAAGCCAGAAAGAGAAAGAAAAGTACCATATGATATCACTTACATGTGGAATCTAAAAAAATGACACAAATTAACTTATTTACAAACCAGAAACAGACTCACAGAAACAGAAGACAATATTATGTTTACCAGGGGGCAAGCAGAGTGGAGGGATAAATTGGGAGATCAAGATTTGCAGATACTAACTACTATATATAAAACGGATAAACAACAAGGTGCTACTACATGTATAGCATGGGGAACTATATTCAGTATCTTGTAATAATCTATAATGAAAAAGAATATGAAAATGAATCTATATATTTATAACTGAAACACTAGGCTATACACCAGAAATTAACACAACATTGTAAACTGACTAAACTTCAATTAAAAAAAATAAAATCCAAAAAACAAAATAAAAAACAACCAACCAAACAAAAAAAAAGCTGGAAATAATTCTATGTTTAATACACTTTCTAGTGTTATACAGTGAAATATTATCCAATAACTAAGAATATATGATTGTTATTTACAGTAAACATAGATAAATTTCAGGAATACAATGTTAATTCAAATTAGCAAGTTGCGGAAGAATTCACAGATTGTAATTTCATTAACATAGAGTTTAAAAACATCCAGGCTCAGAAACATATTTGCTCAGGGACACAGGCACATACTTGGAAAACTAAAGGAAACTAGGGAAAGGCAAACATAACATTCAGGGTAGTGATCTCCTCTGATGGGAAAGACTGAGTTGGCACCAAGTAGGGGCCCACAGCAGTCTCCAAAAGCAATATTGATTTTTATTATAAAATATATGCTAGATACATCTGTATTTCTTCTAAAACTCACATGTATCTATACATATTTTTATTATATTTGATATTTAATAAGCTTACAAATACAATGGCTAACCAATTCAATATGAAAAGTAAGCATTATGAATTAGGATTAATCAGTCATGCTGCAGTCAGAAATGAGAATTAAGTAAAAGTAGAGGAGACAACATGTTGTTCAGTCCAAGGAACACTGAATTTTACTAAGTGAAAACCATGTTGAGGATAATAAAATTAATAATTAAGAGTCATTAACTTTTAGAACTTCACAAATGAAAGAGAAAGAGAACCATTCTGATACTAATTAAAGTGTGTTGATATCAAGTTTGGAAGATTAATTTTGGTCAGGTTATCAAGGCAAAGAGAAAAATAAAACTAGGATTTATAAGAATCTAAGCTTTAAAGTTGCTTCTGTAAAGGCATTTTAGAAGGGAAGTTATGACAATGACTCATTGATACACAGGTTGTCTATTGCAGCCTGTTTTCAAGGAATGTGTATGAGAAATGCAGAAGGAAACAAAAACATATGGGCTTTGCATGTGTGGATGCTGAGGGAAAACACCAAATAGACATTGCCTCTATGTGTGAAGTACCCTAGAAAAGAACAATTTTAAAAGATGATATGAAGAAGAAACGGGAAGAGTAGAGTCTGCTATAAATTGGGATGAATCTCATTTACTATAGTCTATGGCCTAGTGAAACCTCACAGTTAGAATCATACATTTAAATGAAATATTAACATAATGTCTCATGCATTGTTCCAGGAAGTGTAGTTTATATAAGTATCAATTCAATCTAGCATGTAGAATAAAATGGCCAGAACCTTGACCATCTAGACGTAGGTAGTGTATTAGTTTCCTAGGACTTCCATAAAGAATCATAAAAAGAGTGGTCTAAAAACAATAGAAATTTACTTTCTCACAGTTTTGGAGGGCCCAAGTCTGAAATCAGACCGTCAGCCATGTTGATTTCTTCTAAGAATTCTGAGGCAATATCTGTTCTGTGCCTCTCTCTCATCTCTGGTGACGGCAGGCAATCTTTGGCATGCTTTGGCATGTAGAAGCATCACTCCAATCTCAGCCTGCCTTCATATGAGCACACCCTGTATTTCTGTATTTTCACATGGCTGTCTTCTCATGAGGATGCCAGTCATACTGGATTAGGGCCCACCTTAAGGACCTCATCTTAACTTGACTCAATATGCAAAGATTCTATTTACAAATAAGGTCACATTTTCAGATACTAGAGACCATGATTTCAACATATCTTTGGTTGAAGGAACTTTTTATTCATATAAAATTTTGTCTTCCTTGAAATAAATTCCACTACTCCAATATCTCTACTATAAGAAGTGCATGTTTTCTTATTCCTGACGTAGATGAGCATAAAACACAAATACTTATATGTAACCAAGTAATCCATTTTTACATTTAACAGCTTCCTATACATTATTATGTGGATATAAATATTAGTTGTTTACACATGAAATACTATTCTTTCATCATCATTTCATATTTTACTTACACAACATAGTTGCAAACACTATAATTTTTCTATTAGAAAAACACTATATGTTTTTCTATTAGAGTTCTTCATCCTAACTTTAACAAAAATACTGAACCTCAACTAAAAGGATGTCCAGATAACTGATGGGCAGCACAAACAGAACAATACCAAATGAGTACTCCTTATGTTCTTAAGAGGTCCTTATAATACAAATTGACTTGTTGTTCATAAAAAGCACTGCAATAAAATAGGTAAAAAGGAGGAAAATTCATTATTTTAACACTTAAAATTACTCTCTAAAGGTCATATCAATAGAAGTGTTACATTATTATAATATTTTTCAGATTTGGCATTTATACTCTAAAAATTGACTCAATCCAAACATAATTTTCTAGGGATATTCTTTCCCTTTCTAGCCCTGCAGTAAATTGTTAAAATGGACCTTTAAACACTCAACTAAGATCAGATACACATGTTCCAAAGTATAGATCAGACATAAAACTTAGAAAAGACTTAACCAGCCTCTGGCATAAACAAAATCAGATTATAATCCAGTCAAATATAAATGTAATAAAAGTAGATTTATACATTATAAAAATAAATCAATATATGTGGTACACAATTCAAGAAACAGGCATCATTTTTTCACTAAAGTTTATTTTTGTTATATTTGCTGTACACTTAACAAGCTAGTTATTTCTTTTTGTTTAAAACGGTATTAAAACTAGGGTTAATTTGTGACTACACACTTTGTATAGGAGAGAGACAATGAAGATGAAGACAGAAATCTTTTTCTTTTATTAAAATTTAAATGTGAAATTCCAAAAGTGCAAAATTCATTCCAATTAGTTAATTATATAAATATTAATTGTTGAAAATAATTTAAAACAGTAGTCTTATATTATAATTTAGGTGGGTCTTATCCCTTGATAGTCAAGATATTATTTTTAAGGTGATTTGTTTTAGGGAAAGTTTAGAATATCTTATAGATAGGTACAGTCTATTCATGATGACTGTTCAAACTGTAGCATATTCTGATTAGTCAGGTGGAAGGCAATGCGGGCTCAGGAGTCCATGTAAAAAGTTTAGCAATACTTTTCTTGCTTAGTTTACCATTAATGGACAACAGAAACTACTAAATATCAGACTCTTTTAGAAGGACTGAATAACTGCATTTTGCATCATTTAGTAAAAAAATCCATGTGTGTGCTGGGCTAAGTGGAATCCAGTCTTGCCATTATAGTCTGCAAGTTGTAACAGCAATGAATTTCTGGCGAACCTTGAATGCACACTCCCTCCACATCACTCTTGCTGCCAGGTGAGTGCGTTTATTTTCTCATTTGGACTTCCATAGAAGCTTTGACTCCTGCTTTATATTCTTACTGTATCTGTTAATGGCAACATAATCTGCTGGAGAGAATGCAAACTCCTGCAGAAATGACTCTTTATGTTAGATATAAAGAGCAGTGGTAGCTATTGTGGCTATATTTAACCAGCAAGAACAAGGTTAATGATGGAGAGAAAAAGAGAAAGAACTTTTTCAAAAAAAAAAACTTGGAAAGGGATGCAAGGAATTGCCTCATTAAAAAACGAAAAATGTAACTACCAATTATTCGTACTACCATTTCATGCTAGTGTGTGAGTGGGTGCGTATAATATGGGCAATACGTTTACTTGCATATTCTTATCCATGTTCTTCTAGAATGACTGTATAATAAGATGCATTCACATATACTGCAGTGTTTCTAAAGCTGACTTGCAATGCAAGGTTTAGATAATAATTAATGTTAACATGACCAAATATTTTGTTTTTAAAATGTTTATGTGAGTAAATATTGTTCAAATGCCAAAGCAAATATACAAAGGCAGCAACAATTAACCAAACTCTTTAACAAAGAAAACATTTGTGTTTTTTTGTCCTTTGTTTTAAGATAGTGACTTACAGTATTTGGTCACTTACCATTAGGTTATGTTTGAAATTAATTAAACTCTTTGCTAACATCTTTTAGATTTTAAACAAACTATATACTGTCAAAACAAGTTCTTAAAAATTTTCATAAGGAAAGAGTATCTATATATTTACTGAATCATATGTACACACAATATGTAACTTGAGTCAGTGGAATATTTTATTACTCAAGGAGTTTTTTAGCATTGCATAGACATAAACTTATTGAATTTTTATTTAAATTATGTATAATGAATTTTACCAAGGTCTGCATTTGAACATATACCATTCTTATTTGTCATTATTCTTCTATATGAATTAACCCTTGAAATATAATTTTAAGAATACTCCTATACACTTTTGAGAATATTTTGGTGAAAAGACTCAGAGGAACTCCAAAGGGAGAGAGCATAGTGCAATAGTATATATTTTTGTTTACACAACGTAGACTTACCGCTTAAGATATACTGGCTATTACTTTGAAACAAAATGACAAACACACTGCCCCAACTGAATTTCCATTTGGTGTTGACACTGTCATTATAATGTAAATGACACTGAATAGAAGGCTTAGGCAAATGATGTTCATAGTAGTCTGTTAATGTCCCAAGCAGTCACAGAATTATATGTAATGTCATAGTAATTTAAGGAGTAGAATTAACAAATTATTTACCCTATTTTCTCTAGGTCTCAAATTGATAGTCTAAAACTTACGATTTCAGAATATAAGTAACAATGAAATTGAATACATATCTTTCATTGCAACTGGATCAAGAATCACTTTACCTTAATATTTCTAGGAAACAGCAAGAACAAGAGCAGCACTAAGAGCTGCCCCAGGATGTAAAATAGCTTACAAACACTGGACTGGATACATAGCACGTACTTTTTAAAACTGCTTTAAAGTTTTTTTTACATATTGATACTGGAAAGCCAGGAATCCACGCTAAAAGCTGTCTCCACTAAATTACATGAAATTAGCTTTTGATCTTTTCTTTAGAAATGGTAATCCACCTCAGAAACAGAAAGTCTACTCCTTGCTCTGACCAAAAAGACTTTTTATGGTTATTTTTATCTAAAAATCCTTCCTGACAACAAGTGTTTATCTTTGTATTTTCCCCTCCCCAACTTATTTAAAAATTTTTAACATGGGAAAAATTTTGCATGTTTTTCAAATATGTTTAGAGTGATAATTGGCTAATAAAAAAAAGCAGCAATATTTTTAAAAATTGAATTGTGTGTATTTCTTTTGAGTTTTTTTTTATTTCCTGGGAAATACTTCCTTTGTTATACTGTCTTTTGTTACCAGTTTCCCAGTGTTGCCCAGCATAAAACACCCTGTCTCTTAATTCGGGCTAGAAAGCCCACAATCCTTTCACAGAAAAATGTGAGTATTTGATCACAGGGTTTTGCTATTGTCAATTATGGTATTATGTATTATACTTTAGTAAGATACAGGAATTGACATGTTTCCTTTACTCCTTTTCCTTTTATGTTAATTTTAATTTCTCTCAGCGAAATCTTACAATTAATATCATCACTGGAGTACTTGCTATCTGAAATAAATTGAAATGCATTTTACAAAATCCCTTACTCCTAGATACCTTTGGAACAGGCATAGCCAAGAAAAGACTATCTTAGGTTGAGATTAAGTCAGCTACTCTGTTATTCCAATCCTTGGAAATATTTCTAGACCAAAATATTTTTGTCCAGCTTTATTGAGATATAATTGTCATATAACATTTTAACTTAAGGTATACAATGATTGATATATGTATATATGGTTACCACAATGTTTAGGTAACATCCATCACCTCACATAATTAATTTTTTTTCTTGTGATGAGACATTTATGATCTACTCTGTTAGTAACTTTCAAATATACAGTACAGTATTATTAACTCTAATCCCCATGCTGTACATCACATTCTAGTAAAATTCTTATAACTAGAATTTTGTATCTCTTGACCACCTATTTCTCCCACTTCCCCAACCCCCTGCCTCTGGCAACTACGAATCTGTTCTCTGTTTGACTTCATTTTTTTAAGATTCTACATGTAAGTGAGATCATACAGTATTTGTCTTTCTCTGATTTATTTCACTTAGTATTATGCCCTCAAGATCTATCCATGTTATTGCAAATGGCAGGATTTCCTTCTTTTTTATGCCTGAATAATATCAGGCCAAAATACTAAAATTTAATACATGAACCATTTCTCTTTATTTGTTATATTGCTACACTTCAGAAATCGTCATGAATTTGCTAGATAGTAATATGGCTTAGTAATTTTATGAGTTATAGCGAATCATAATAAAGTGCATTTCAAGACAATATGGATAGGGCTGTCTGCAACATGGATTCATTTAATTTTCAACTTAAGAGTTTTAAATAATCCAGAGCAAGGAACTAAGACTGTGACTAATTTTAGACTGTTTATTTAAAGTTGAAGAGGAAAATATGCCTTTGCAAACAAGCAAGAATATTTCTATTAAGAAAAACTTCAGAAACCATTCAGACTTGTCAAGTGTTCCTCTCCAACATGTATTATGTGCATACTTATCTGTGCATGTCTTTTGACATGAATTTTTTTGGAAGGACGAAATTAATTCTATTTTCTGATTCCATTTCGTAGATATAATCTTTAAGTATGCCTAACTTTAGATATGACTTGGATAACTAAAGTAAAGTAACATAGTAGAATAGATTGAAAAGTTTAACAAGTATTCAGATCCTGTTTTAGAAACAGACTACAGTTTTAATATTGATAATGGCTGTGATCAAACCTGTGTCAAAAAAAAGAATACTAGGTTTATTGAAACTAATTATTTATTGAAAATAGCTATAACAGCAATTTGCAGAAACATGATTATAATCTTTGATACACTTGTTATTTGTCAATAGTTATTTCAGTGCTTCAGTGAAAAAGTAATTTTGTTGGCATCGTCAGTGTCTTAATTAAATCTCCATGCCTAAACAATGCAATGTAAGGAACAACTTAACCCTTCTTATGGAAAAAATTGAATTTAGGAGCAGGTTGTTAAATTCATGTTTACTTAAATATAAAGACACATTTTTTTCATCAATATTTTTGACAGGTTTGGATTGAATTCAGACCCACAAGATTTTCTGACATGAGGTTTCCAAAGCTATTGCTTTAGTGATTCTGCATAGTATATTATAAATGTGTTTTTTCCCACTGACTTCTCTTCATTTCACCCTATCTATAGACATTCCTTGCACATTAATGTATTTCTCTGAGCCCAGCTATTATCAGGGCAATTCTCTATGAACTTGCTTTTGCTGTTATCAATGATTATGACTTTGAGTATGTTGTGCTTACAGCTAAAGATTTGTAAGAAGCTTTTATTCAGCTCTGCATTTAAATACCCCAAATATCTCAAAATATCCCTTTTACCAACCTTTTGACACTTTCCATGATGTAACCATGTTTGGCTTTTTCTTTGTACTCAGAACAAGAGGTATAAATAAACACTGTAATTGAATTTATTCCAAATAAAATGAGCTACCTGTAATATTCTGGAAAAATACAAAATGAAAAACTGTCATGACCACAATTCTTATTTCAATTTAATAATTATTTCAATTTGAGCCACTAGGATAATGAGATGAATGAATTAGCAAACTGCTGGTATTCTTTAATTATAATAACGCAGAAAGTATGTAGTTGTCTTCAAATACATAAACTGCAGGGTTTAATAGATACATTTTAAAATATCTACACTGCCATTCACTGTTTCTATGTTTTCTGGCAAATTATGTAATGTATCCAAATTTCACCCTATCTATCTTAATATTATTACAACTGCCCAAAATGGTGTTCTGAGGTTTAAACTTATTCTCAGGGTCCTTGAAATGTAATAAAATATTTATCAAACACAAGATCATCATTGAAGTTAGTCCATACAAAATTTGGAGAAAAGTTTAAGACATTTAAATATATTGCCTTATATTTATTTTTGCTGTACCATGTATAAATACTTTTGTATTGAGTATATCACATATAATCATAATTATTTTTCTTAATGTTCATATTTGTGGGCATCTTGTATCATGCCAAATGATAAATCAAAATTTGAGAAAACAGAGATAATAATGAGTAAATGTTCCAAGAGAATTAAAAAAAAATCAGAAATCAAAATAAAAACCATAGAATATGATCAAAGGTTCTGACTTTCCATAAAACTGAGAAAATATTTTCAATAATCCTCACATGGCCTGGGAAAATACTCAGTGAGATAACAGTGCAGGTATATTTTAACTAAATTAAACTAAATTATTTAAAATAATGGTAAGGTGACTCTTTACTAATTTTTATTGAAGCTGTGAAAATTTAGTTTAAAATGAAATTTTGTCAGTTTATGTTTTAAATGGAAATTTAACAGAGGTATTGTAATGTTTTGGACCATCAATGATATTTCTTATAGTTAGAAACACAAAACAGTTCTCCAACTCTGTCAGAGTAATAAATGTAATTTATACTTACTTTACTTGAGTTTTTTTTTTTAAGTAAGTGAATAACAAATAGTTCATATTAACTGGTAACCCTTAATTTAAGTCTATTGATTATATGATTTAGGAATGATATAATAACCAATTATTACTTGATTTACCACAATGAAGCAAGTGGATAATCTCTACACAGGTCTGTATCACTCTTAACCATGTGACAATTATACTATATTTAAGGAAACAATTAGAGGGGAAAATAAATTATTTTAATTCATTTAGAGGAAGAACACAATGTGACAGTTTCTTTATTCTTTCAAAAAAATGTTTAATTAGTTCCTAGTAATTTCTGGCAATAAAGGAATGACTCAAAATTATTTGGGCCTTGCCTTTGGTAAGTTTTATTAAAATAATAGAAAAGGATATCAATAAATAATATTACAAATAAGTATAAGACTTTATTAAATTCTGTTGACATATTTTAAGCAATGGAGTGGAAACTCCATTTTTATGTAGTAGTGGAATGTATGATTTTGCTTATATGAACATTCATTCCAGATGCAGTGAAAATATATTTCAATTGAGCAATATTAGACATGAAGTTGACCCACTCTGAAGCTAATGTAGATTGAAACAAGATAAAATCAATAGGATTAAATTGTGAATTAACTATATGCATTTGAGAAAAAAGAAGTGTCAAAGATGACTTCTGAGATGTTGGTTTATTTAAGTGGATGGATGATAGCATTTATCAAATCAAGAAGTTTGAATTCTTTGAGTTTTAGGATTCTTTGAAACAAATGTATTTTAAAACTTGAGCCTAGAAGTCAGAGAGATGTCCTAATTGAATATATAAGTTGTGAGTCTTGTGAGCAGTTGAATCATGAGCCTGGGTAGAATAACCTAGAGAGAATATAGCATGAAGAAGCCCGCGACCAAACACTAAGTCACAGTGACTACTAGTGGGCAGCTGATAAAAATATGCTCACCAGATAAAAACAAGTATCACCAATTTGGCACAAGCAGAGAGACAGGAGGAAAGCCAGAAAAAGGTGTTCAGAAACCAGAGGAAGAAGGCATTTTAAGGAACAGGGAGTGATTTCAAGTGTGGCTAAGTAGTCAAATGATGTAAGTACTGGAAAAAATATTTGTTGGCTATTTTGGAGACTATTGTAACCATAATAAGAACTGGTTTAATGGGAACATTTAAATGACAGACAGACCTGAATTATATGGGGAGAAAATAGAAATTGAGAAAATGAAGACATATCTTCCCAAAAGTTCATCTATGAAAGGAGAGAAAGAAGTAAATATAATGTGCCAGGGTTGAGTTTTAAATGTTAAAATTGTTTGGTTAGAGCTTGGATATGTTAAAACCAATGGAATGGATCCAGTTTACTAGGAGAAACTGACCAGAAAAGAGAAGAAAGAGAAAGGTAGGGACTGGGAGGAATGGAGGAAGGGAAGGAGAGAGGGAAAGAAAGAAAGAGTGAAACAGTATAAAATTCATAAGAAGGCAGGAGATATTGAACCCAAAATGCAGATAGAAAATGTATTCTAAGAGCTAGAGTTAGTAACATCTGTTGAAATCCAGATATTATAGGCCCATAGAATCATTACAGATATTTACAAAGATTTTCTCAAATCGTTATATGGCAGTAAAATTGCTTTAGAAATTTTGGAGAATTTATCTGTGAACTGACATCAATGCTGACCTTTAATACATCATTAGAACTTGTAAGATATGACAGCAGGTTTTATCAAAATATATAATTCTCCTCTAAATTTACAAAGAATCATTTCAAAATCATAGTCTGCAAAATTATAAATATAGGAATATACAATAAGAGGGGGAAAATGTAAGAAAATTGTAATGAATCCAGATTGATCTTCAAGGAGACACAAAATATAATTAAAGTGTGCTCATGGTCAAGTATTTCGATATTAGGTTTAACTGAATTAAACACTATTAAAGGGTTTTCAATAAAAACCTAAAAATTTTATCTGATGCACTTAGTGTTTGCCAAATTTACAAGAAACTATCAGACTTAATTTGAGTTTATTATTTTTATTAGAGAGATAATTTCTATTTCTAGTTTCCCCCCTAATATTTTAAGTGAGGAATTCATTTGTATGCAGGAGTTTGGGAGAACATGATGCCTGACTATAGAATCAAATTATATTGTTGAAGAAGTTAATTAATTAATTAATTAAAATGTAACTATCCAGGATCAATTGTGCAGTGGGTGTTAGATCCTTTTTATATTAAAATATTGTAGTTGGTGGTTGGTGGTTTGTGACAAAGTTTCATTAAAAATTTAATCATGTTAAATTAATATTTTACTTCACTGCACACTTTTACCTTTCCATTATGCATACTGCAGTATATTCTCAGAGAATTTGAACTTGTATTGTTTTATAAAGAAAATTCATATTGCCAATCATCTAAGGAAAATAATAGAGAGGATCAAGTTTATTCCCTGCCACTTTCTTTCAAATAATAGCATTATTTATTTAAATTTGATATTTTATGAAAGAACAAAATTATTAATAAATCTATTAGCATTACAAATAATGATTCTGAAAAAATCCATGAAGAATTATGAATGAAATACTCTCAGGAACTTGGCAACTAGATTTTAATTTTTTAGTATCTAGAATTTCCTATTTTATTTACCCACAGAATCACACTGAGATAAATGCTGACAAGTTATCTCTTTCTTTTGGACCAAAGTAAAATATAGAACATTTAATGTTAAGACATATCTGATTTATTGTTTGTGATGTTTATTGAAAGAAAGTTTTTTTTGTTTGTTTATTTTTTCAATAGTCTTCAGAGTCAGCACGATTCTCTTAGGGGTTGGAGAATGTGTGGAAACATGAAAACTTTAGCCCTCAGCTCTATTCCAGCCTCAACCAGAAAGAATACTGCTTTTCACTTGAAAATTTTCATTACAGTCCCAATATGGATCTTAAATTCCATGTCATAAAATATTCCTTTATTTCTCAAAAATGTATTTAAATAATTTTTTATTCTATAACATGAAGAATATTTGAAATAAGCATCTTTTGGTAGAAGTGTCATAATCTCTCTTTAGTTGTTGCTAGATTCCAAAGTACCCTCCATCGCTTCAAAAACCATATTCTTTTGTCACAATTTGGAGCCCTGGATCCTTAATCTATCATTCTAATATTATTTCTCATTGCTGGAGTAAAAAGTGGACTCTGTCAAACTATATATTCTGTAGCAAATCCTTGGGTAAAATCATCCAAAATTGTCCAAGAGACCTTAGGTAGAAGTCTAGCCCTGATAAGGGATACACCTTCATTCCCTTTTGTTTAGTCATTGGGAAAAAAAAAATTAACTACTCTTATGTGTAAATTGTCGCTGTAGCATTAGAAATTTGGATGATATCTGAACAAAATCAACACAGGCTGGAGATTACATTCTAGCAAGTAAGATATATGTAAAATGAGTGGTGGCAAGATTCCTTGTTTAACTGATGTTATAGCCACCATGAAGGAGAAGTACAAATGCTATGAGCAGATGTACCAGGTTGTCCTACTCTAGGATGGAGCTTCAGGGAAGACTTTCTGGTAGATACTGTTAAGCTACAACTGAGGTGTCATTTCAGTAACAGGAAATAAGTTCTCCCTCTGCCCTGGGGCAGGAAGGAATAAAGCACATTAACAGAGGGAATGGATGGATTTTATTTATTATAAGCAAATGATTATATAAGAAGATAGTCTTTCTGTGCTCAGAAGCACCATTTTCTATTTGTAATACCATGCTGGTGTTGAGCAGCTGGGTGGGTAGAATGTAGTAGATATTCAACATCTTTTGATTTCTTACCATGCAATCAATGTTATATAATCCATGATTTTTCCCACCATATGAAATGTCATGAGAGCCAGGGACTACAGCCCTATTCTGGAAACTGGTAATTCTAAGGAGTCACTTGGCCAGGCTTATTGATACAGACTTTTGTTCAACAGGCACAACCACTCTCAACTTGTAATGAATAGCTAATTTGGCAAAAAATGCTGGAATGATGGGAGAGCCTTCCTCAGGAAGGTATGCTGGCAGCAAGTAGAGGGACATCAGAAGAGCACTGAGAGCAAAGATATCATGTCATTAAGATCTAGCGCCTGGAAATAAGATTTGGTATCTGATGCTCTGAAAACTAAGAGCCAGCTTCTCAATGGGTAAGTTCTCTGGGCACGATTTTGCTGGTAGTGTTGAATGTGGCCAGATTTCTGTTGTTCTGACTGGTTAACTTCTTCCTTTGAAGATTTTCTGAGTCTGGTTCTCTAGGCTTTTTTTTTTTTTTTTTTGCTAATTTAGTTATCTAAAATTTTATTTAATTCCCCTTCTGCTTAAATAGACAATGGTAGATTTCTATTATTTGGGACTAAGAAAGATTAATTCAGGAATCACTATCAAGAGAACAAAATGGAGGGGGCTGAGAGAAGAGGGTGGGAAAATTTGGGAGTGGTTATCTGGCTTTGCTGAGGCTACGTGGAAAATCCACCTATTGCTAAGGAATCTGGCAGCCGTGACACGAAGTGGGAAATGATTAATTCCTTTTTCACTACTGTCACCTGGAATGAAGTTCTCATTGAGAACTAAGCTTAAATATTAGAATGGCTGATACCCTGAAATGGTATGAAGAACAAGAAAAAATATAGTAACTTGAGTTGGATTAGCTATTGTTAATAGTTCTGTACATCATTAAAGAATAGAACAGGAAGTAAATATCCCTAGAGGTATTGTATCCTAATATTCAAGATATAGCCTAAAAACTGACAGACTCTCCTCTTCTTTTTATAGAAAGAGTGGGACCCTGAAAAGTGTAACAGAGAGGGTATAAAGGTTTAAAGTTAAAAAAAAAAAAACAACAAAAAACCTAAAATCCCACCAAATCCTACTGAATCTCCCCATCTCTTATTATGATGAAGTTATTTTCTTGCTTAGAGAGGGCCAAAAGCTAATGTAGAAAGGAAGCGATGATAACAGATAACCCTTCCTGAGGATGCTGTCTTGTAAGATGAACTCAGTTCTCCCCCTGCACTCACAACCGTTCCTCACTACACCTACACCGACTCACATGAGTTGTGTCCATACCAACATGTGTGGGGGGAGGGTGGTGGTAAAAATGATATGAAAATGAAAGCAGGAAGGAGAAGACTACTCAAAAAATACTAATAATTAACTAACATAGAGTCATAAAAAACTCTTGGTAATAAGAATATGAATGAGTTCTTAGAATTCTGAGAGGGAGGAAAGAATACACTTTTAGAAACAGCTAAATCTTCAGTCACTGGTGGACCAAGCTATATGATGCTCTGAGGTCAGAAGTTGCTTATTATATATGAGAAGGAATAATTCAAAAAGTTCAGAAAAGAAGTGTTTTTTGAGGAATAGTTATCATGTACAACCTCTCCAACTAGCTCTTAAGCGCTGAGAAATAAATCCAGATTTATTGAGGTCAATTTGCTAAACATTAAATTTGCTGAAGCCAGTGAGACATATAACCAATTCTGAATATATTAGTTTTCTTCAGCTATTCATTTTCATTGATTAGTTGAACTGGGTTGTCAACATGTGTGCATGGTATGGCCACTATCAGTACAAAAATGAGGATAAAGATAAACAAGCCAATAAAGAGAAACAAGGTGTTCTGCAGATTGGATTCCTGGTAAGAGGGCCTAAGAATTACCTCTCCCTGTGCCAATGAGCTCTGACATGGAACTCCAAGGACGTAAAGAGTTTTATATTCAAACTTAGCTTTCCAGGTTTTGCTAAGAAGGCTATTTGTCAGGAAGAAGGCTGTATGCCATTTAACTTGACTTGGCACTTCTAACTATTTAGACCTATGGCATATGGACTTTTACCTGTATTCTTGCCATGAGCAAGACACGTATGTATCGACTAGGCTTCTGTCAGGGCTGCCATCTGTGGACATTCACCATTTTATGATATCCTACACAGCACTACTTCCAACCAATACATTTATTTTAAAGTCAAAAGTAAGGTAATAGGCTGATACTCACTGATTTAGTGGTCTTACTGTAGTCCCCATTACATAGAGGTAGAATGAAAAACTGTCAGAATGGTTATATTTCACAAAGTTGCAGTGAAAATGTGGAAACAATGTATAGGAATGTCATAAAGAATGAGAAATACCATAAACTAGCAACAAATCAATGGTGCTACTTTTCTCACAGACAAAAGATGGGGTACATTACAACAAGCCGAAATTCCTAACCCACCAAGAGAGATAGGAAGAGATAAATGATTGATAGATAAATAGACAGATAGATAGGTAACCTTAAAAGAAATTTAAGTGGCTATTAGTCATTTTAATGTATAAATATTATTTGAGTTATAATTGAAAATTAAACTCAAATAAACAAAACCCCAAAATGACAACAACACACACACACACATAACTGGAAAAGCCAGTGCCATTTGGATATTTGAAGATAGAAAGCTATTACAAAACTTTAGCCACGGAAAGAATCCTTATTTCTTATAAGAAAAATATATATTTATGGAAACCTTTCTCTAGAAATGCAACCATCATTCCATTTAATACGATCAGAGGCTGCCCACCGGCAAGTTCAGGCTCCTCATGCCAGTAGGTTAACAGGTAGATAAAGAAGTTACTATTTTGGTAAAATATTTATTCCTGACTTTGAAAGTAAATAGAGTTGTTGCTCCCAGATAATGCCAGAGAGAAGATTAGATGAAACAGTCTATTTAATAAAAAGCCTTTTTTGGCCAAGGAAAAAAGTTAATGTTAGAATACAGGTAGAATCAAATGATTCAGATTCTTCAAAAATAAAGTTTCATTTTCAACTGGAAAGTGAAAGACAAGCTGAAGTGCTAACCACTGACAAAGTGAACATGGAAATGATTTTTGAGGAGGGGAGTAACAAACACTAACTTGGCAACCAATTATGGAGATGAGAATTATGACATACCCTCACATTCATATTAGTTTTTAGTCTAATGCAAATACCCATGCATATAAAACTTGAATTTCTTTATATGTTTGTTTACCCACCACTTTAGATAGGGCATTTTGATGGTGATAAACTTTGCTATTTTTTTCTAAAGAGTTGAATATATCAAGATATAATTATGATAGACTAGACTAACAATGAACTTCAACAGAGACTTTGAATTTGAATTGGCTGAGGATATACCGCTTTTGGTATTTCCAGTTCTTGTTTGCCCTGCTAGGTTTGTAATAAAAGCCAATTTCCAGGGCCAGTAATCGGCAGTAAGGCCAAGGATAGCACTGAGTTTCAGGTGAGTCTCAACCTCTACTTCGATGAAATCTTCCCTATTCCCACTAGGAAGTCCTTTGTGAAAGTATTTCCCTGTTAAGAATAAGGATGTATTACCTGTCATAATCTAGGGTATAAAGATGGAAAGAGTAAAATTTTCAGGTCACTCATTCATAGTAGTGGAGAGAGGGGAAAAAATCCTACTTTTATGCTTTGATTTTTAAATTCATGTATTCCAAAAGGACAGTGTTACAATTAGTCAAGTCAATACCCCTGTCTGTCATCTTAGCTAAACGTTCCAAATATTCTGTTCTTTATTTTAGACAAAATTTGATAATGAATCATATGGTGAGACTCAAGAATCATGTAAGACTCAAGAACTGCATAGTTAGGAGCTCATTAACTGCAATTTTGGGGGCTACAAAAATGATTCTTCAATGTGTGGTAATATTGCATGGGGCAACACATCAACAGATGAGGCATTCCGTAAGCCTTGGATATGGCGATAGCTGAGTCAAACCCATAGTCACTGGAGATATATATGTATATATATTTGTATCTCAGTAAAGACAATTTGCTGCCTCCTTTATGGTGAAAGGGGTTCAATATAACTTACTGCTGCTGTCAGGATATGATGTTGTGTTCTCTAGAAACAGTAGTTCTGAGTCAGAGTTCTTAGTCAGTCTCTGCTGCTGTTTGCTAACATCTAGCAGTCAGGGAATATCGGTGAAAATCTGTAACTTAGTCTTTCCTCACACGAAGTGGATGTCCAGGGATAATGCCAATGGATCTGCCCACCCAGATGATTTCTTTTATCTCCGTCCTTTGTGCCTCTCTATGAGTGGGGTTATTATGCAGCAGCACTCTTTTTGCAGCTAGAACCAACATATCACACTTAATAGTCTGAAAACTTTACCTGAATCTTTTCCCTCTTCATCAGCTAAGAAACCCCAAGAGGCATCAGTACAATGGAGGCATGTTATGTCAGGTCTGGGCCATCTGCTCATGCAATTTTCTCATGACTTTTGGACTTACTCAAGATGGAGATATCACTTACATTGTATAATGGATTTTGGCTATTTCCACTTGATGTCATGTGTCACAGGTTCTTAAGGCATCCAATTCATCATTGGAAGCTAGGTTCGTACAGTCACATGTTGTTTCATGATCCAATGATCATTCTCTAAAAGGACTCAGCAGAATGTCACACACTGACTTCCAAATAGAAAGCAGTTCCCTGCTGTGACAGGATGGCATGTAAACAAAAAGAGCCAAGTCTTCTTCCTGCTGGCTCCTTTTGATCTCCTGCCTTTTAGTCCTGGTCAAAGTTATTCTCTCATATTGTTAACACACACTTCTTGGTTGTTTCATAGCCCACGCAGACTGCCACTGGGAAAGTCACAAACTGTGAGTTAATTTAGAGCCCTTTTTTTGCACTGGCGTTTCTAAGGATCCCCTCCATGGATGAAAAGTGCACCACCTGGGAAGGAAGGCTGATGCAGGAGTATCAAAGAACTAGAAGATAAAGTAGGTCACTAGACTCTCTGCTTAGCAAGCTGCCGGGGCTGAGAGGACAGATGAACCCAAGGGATTTCAAAGAGGCCCATAAACTAGGTCCTGTATAGCAGAAATCTGAAAAATAAAAATACCCAGTCAGAATTCATGATGTTCAGCAATGTTTGGAATAGAGCCTATGATTAAAAACTAGTTTTATTTTAAAGTATCCAAACTGGAAGGGAAGAAGTAAAATTGTCATTATATGCAAGATGACATGATACTACATGATGAAAACCCTAAAGATGCCACACAAAAACTATTAGAACTGATAAATGAATTTAGCAAGGTAGCAGACATATGACTAACTTACATAAATCTGTTGCGTTTCTTTACACTAACAATGAATTATCAGAAACGGGAAGTAAAAAAATAATCTCTTTAAATCACATTAAAAAACAACAACAACAAAAAGACTTAGGAATAAGCCTGACCAAGGAGGTAAAGAACTTATACATTGAGAACTATAAAACATTGATAAGGGACACTGGAGATGATATAAAGAGATGGAAATATATTCCATTCTCTTGGATTGGAAGAAGTAATACTGTTAAAATGACCATACTACCCAAAGCAATCTACAGATTTAATATGATCTGTATCAAATTACCCATGACATTTTTCACAGAACTAGAACAAATAATCCTAAAATTTGTATAGAATTACAAAAGACCCAGAATTGCCAAAGCAATCTGAAGAAAAAGAACAAAGCTGAAGGCATGACTTCCCAGACTTCAGACAATACTACGAAGCTACAGTAATCAAAGTAGGGTGGTACTGAAACAAAACAGATCAATAGAATAGTATAGAGAGCCTAGAAATAAACCTACACACCAAACAACAAGGTCCTACTGTATAGCACAGGAAACTATATTCAATATCTTGCAATAACCTATAATGGAAAGGAATCTGAAAAGGAATATATACATGTATATGCATAATTGAATTACTTTGCTGTACACCTGAAACTAACACAACATTGTAAATCAACTATCCTTCAATAAAAAAGATGAAAAAAAAATTCTAGATTATATACATATTTATCTATAGAATATAAGCTCCACAACATTGTGTCTTATTCACCAAGATTATATACCTAGTGTTTTGTTTGTAACATTTCTTAAACTGATATAGTTTTGATTCTCTCTGTCTCTGTCTCTCTTTTTCTCTCTCTCACTCACTCTCCAGATACAGAAAGATATTAATAGACAAATATAATTGACTATTCTGAAGTGAGCATTTGGACAGGAATGTGATTAATGAAGTGGCACAGTTTTGGTTTCATCTATCAATGAGATAAAACCCTTGCATATTCATTGTACATCTTAATTGTCCTAAGTGTACCAATAATTCTGAAGCCTTTGCTCACACACTATGTTGCTGTTTGTTAACTTGAGATTTTCAATACTAAGTGGTTAAAAGAGTAACTATTTTAATTTTTATATACCTTAACAATATTGCTTATTTAAATTTTTATGGTTGATAAAATGTGTTGATGAATTTGTGGAAACAATATTTTACCTAAATTTTTATATAATAAGATTCAGATGTTTATTTCATCAATAATATTATCTACACTTAAATTGTATAACTGAGAGTTTTGTATTACAGGGGTATTACAGCCAACATTTTAATAGTGATTACAAATTTTTAGGCAAATAAGTCAATATCAATGAGATATTAAACATGGGATGAAAACTAAAAATGATAATGACCTTTTAGTGATGCTTTTTATAACCCACATGGATTCAAACATCAACATTTATATTGCCAGCAGGACTACAGAAGTCAAGTGATTACAATAAGAGATGAAAATAATTTCCCAGGTCTTTACATTTTTATTATTCTTCTATAATACATACTTAGCTAAAGAGATAAATCTTTTCTCCCTTTCTCCATCATCACTTCAAAGATTTCATCATTTAAAAAATTTTATTATTTTTATGTACTTAATGAAGTGTTTTGTGTTTTGATAATTATCATTTGAGTCTTTTTTTCTAAATCTTTTTATACTCCAAGAGCTTATACAAAGCTTTAATTTTAGACGTGTTCATTTTAGTAATGTGGTAGTAATAATGCATGCAATTCACAGAATATTGAACTATAACCACCCTATTTTTATGTGCCAAAGATGAACCTGTCAACTGTATCAAATAGCAGTATTGTTTTAATGTAATCATTTGAAAAACTCGGTAAAAGTTAAGAGAAACACAGAAAAAGTAGAGAACAACCATGAGGACGTAAACCCTGAATTTAAATATACATATATACATATATATGTGTGTGTATATATATAGTGTTCAATAGTTGCTGTTCCAATTCAAATAGCCAAGATGTATTAAAATAAAATGAAGTTGGAATAGGCTGTGTAGAAGAAAATTTCTCATGCATTAACTAAGATTATCTCAAATAAAATATTTTGCAACACTTGACTCAACTGTTTTCTTTCAATATAAGTGGATTCTAGTACATAGAAATGATAGAAATTCATAATATTCAACCTGTGAAAACTGCGTAAGAGAGCAAAAACATAAATAAGAGAAAAAATATTTTTTCACACGAAGAGGACTTAAATATATGAACAGGGATCAAGAAAGCACATTCTCACATAACAGAATGCAGTTATATATCTTTTATTTATTTAAACCAAAGTTATTTTATCTCCTCAGAAATACAACTTTGTCTGAACAACACACTTTTATTTTCAATTGGCTTATTCTCATGCTTTGTTTCTGACCTTTCAAACATACCTTCTTGTGCCACGTGATAGTTTAATGAAGAGAAATATCATGAACAGCTGTGTTCAGCAGGTCCTGAAAAAAATTATACTATTAAACAAATAACATGAAAAGACTAAACAGAACCACTAGCAATGAGGTACTGGAAGTCAGCCAGTCTGCAGGCAATTAAAGGATGGCTGTTGGTTCACTAGCCTGCTAGGCTAAGATTTATGGAGAATAAATACAAATAAAACCCCAGAGCATTTCTGTGAGACATTGTACACAAGAGGTGAAATGGGGGTAACTACAAAGGAAGAAAGTGTAAGCACTTAAAATATATATTGAATTATGACCTCTAGCAATATGACACTGCTACAAACTACTTGGCAAGAATAGTGGCATGCAGAATTACCAAGATTTAAAAATAGAAAAAGGATAGCTCATGTTGAACAGAGACATTAAAAACAATGAAATGCTTGAAGAAACATAATGAGTGGCACTGCTCACCAAACACAATATATTTTATATATGGAGGGGCTGAGCTTATCTTGGTCTTTTCTTTATTACCCACTTAAATGTTCTTTTCAAAAAAGTATATTCACCATCATACTCTGAATGTCTACCTTGAGAAAGAAAAAAAAATCTAATTTGTACATATTTTAATTGATTCTTATCATGCTTCTTGATAATATTTATAAAATATAGAATATGTTTATGCAAAGAAATACATATATACACATACATACACATAACTGTCTACAGTCAAAATGTAACATGGATTAAATGTACTTTAAAGTGTACAACTTCACTCAGATATGATTACAAGAGATAAAAACATCTTGATATATTTAATACAACTAGTGTCAAACATGGCATTTGTTTAAAATGACAGTAGGCTGAGTGCATGTTTATATTAGGAATCCAACAAAGGGTAGATGTTGCTTTATGAGGAAGTAGACAACAGGATAAGAACAGCACGACTTTTGTGGAATAATGGAAGTGAAACGAGTCACACAAGGCAAGGAAGCACCACCCATCCAGAAAGGGAAAGTTCACCTGAACAGACCAGAACCAATACCCGCTAAGCTAAGCAAGCCCAGTTTTATTTCAGGCAAACGTGAGCCCTGAGATATTCTGGAGTGAAAAGTATGGTCTCAAGTAGTGCACAGAGGATAAATCTGAAAAGTACTTAAATCAGAAAAAGGCATAGTTATCACTCCGTGATACGTGCCCACAGGCAGCAGCCCCTAACTTTTGGAAGTGATTTTCTGGATTAGACTCCACCTCTTGTGCAGGAGGAAGCTCAAGTTAGGGGATGTTGCAAAGATGAGAGCAGAAGTCTCAACCAAAAAGCACGTATGACAACTTTAACTCTTTATAGTCAAGGTAAGTTTGGCTAAGAAACAAATGATACTTATAAAGGTAATATGAATCATAAGAAATTTATATTTCACTCTAAAGAATAAAATTACATAATCTGGTGAGTGAGAATCCTAGCATTCTCACAGGAATTTAAGAAGAGTAACATGTAACTGACTGAATATGCATGCTCAGGGGAAAAAAAGGGACTACTGAGATACTTCCTATGCTTCTGACTTAACTGGAAAAGAAAATTATGATGAAATATGACACAATATGCTTATTTTAAAATATGCTTTGTTTAATTATTTTTTGAACAACTAGAGGGGAATATCCAATTGGTTGTTAAAAATGTAGCTCCTGGGCTTGAGAGATTGGAAATGAAAGTAAAGATGGTGATAAAAGTCATGAGTATTAAGTAATCATTGAGAATGAAAGTAAGAGTGAGGGGTCCCATGGAAAATCTACAGGTGAGAAAAATGCAGAAGGGAAAATATATGTCACAAAACAGAGAAGGCGTGGGAATAAATAAAAATTAAAATACTCTAATATATTTGGGAGCTCCCCTCCCCCAAAAAAGATTCTGGTCATAGCACAATTGATGACCTAATTAATGTTTTAAAGTATAGAAGTCAGCTTAATTATAGAAACCATAGGACAAATATTTTGCTCAAAGAAAAGTCTCCAAACACAGTGAATTTGAAGCTATAACAATAGAAATAATCTCATCTGAAAAAAAGAGAGAAAATAAACTGGGAAAAAAATGAGCAGAGCCTCTTCTCCTTCTCCAATCTTTATGAAACATCAAAACTCCTTTATTTTACATAGAAAGAGCAAGACACTTCCAATCTCTTTTCCAAAGACTTGTTAAATATTTTGTTCTTTCTCATAGTATAGAACATAAGGAGCTTGATCATTTTTATGTTTTGCAGAACATCTCACTATTCCTCACTGCCACTAAAATGGGGACATCACTCTAGTTGTACCTGTTTATCAGAAAGTGATGATTAACCAACCTCAGTGCCTTGATATTGAGATAAACTCTCAGAAGATTCAGAGATCTGCCACACTGGTAAAATGTAGAAGTCTTACCGTGCATGGCATGTTAGAGCCTCTCCTCCAGAGAGAGCAGGAATTGTTTCACCTTGTGCTCCCCAATGTAAGAAAGAAGGAGCCAGTCCTTGCTGGACCTCTTTCCATTGTGGAGATGGTACACACCATTCTCGGAAACAAATGATTGGACTCATTTCTCAAATGAGTCAGAATGTTATCAGGTTTGAGTTATACGATGTAGTTGTATAATGCAAGGGAGGGCTCTGTAGCAGGTCAAGGCAATGAGTAAAATGCCACTATTGCTTGGACCATGTGAATCAGCCAATCCAGTGATGTCAGATGAGTCAGAGATACTGACTGTCAATAAGGTTGTTATCTAGATTCCATTGCAAGGTACAGCAGAAGATTCCTAGTACAAACCCCTGAGGCCAGAAGAAATGCTATGTCAACATTTTTAAAAGCAGATTTTCACATGCTCTGGAGTCTATAGACACAGAGCTTCTCATCGTGTGGTCTCAAATGAATAAGCAATTAGAGTTGACCAACAAAAAACTGGTTGTATCAGATAAAGAATCCATCATATGATGTAAATGCTACTTTTGAGATACGGTCTCCACGCATGTTCCATGAACAAATGGCCTAGTCTATACTGTATTATCCAACGCTGTTGCACTGATGCCCATCCTTACGAAGTTTCACTATGGCAACTGATAAATGAGGGAAGAACTCAGACCTAGTTGACAGATGAATCAGGTTGCGATGTTATAGCAAGCTGAAAATGAACTGCCACACTGAAGCCATAGTCAGAGTGGATCTAGAGAAAAAGAGTGAAGGAAAATCTTCCTAGCATGTAGAGCACTGGGCAGTATACTTGGTCATTTGTTTTTTATAGAAGCTATATGGCTTCTATAAAAATTTTTTTATATAGAGCTATATGGCCCAACATATAGCTTTCCCCCAAAAAAGGATTCCCTTTTTTGACTTAAAAAGAAGGATTTTCTCTCTCTCCTTTTCTGTATGCAACACCTCTGTATCACCAACAGACACAGCATTACAACATAATTGCTATTCTTTGCCATGAGATTTCTACAAAAATTTGTCTCATACTAAGACGTCCACAGGTGAAGGACCATAAAGTCTGCAGGTCATACCACGTTTCATAGACTAAAGGCTTCTCACCCAATATAATGATTAAAGATCTACTAAAAGTTTGGTTAAGTTACTAGTTTGGAGGGGAAAAAAAAATCCCACATAGTTGGTATGCTATCTATCCTCCAGAATGCAGTGTAGTTATTGAACTAATGGATAGTGTGTGGTGCTGGGTTTTCCAAAGCTATGGGTCAGGAAATCATGGATCAATCACTCCCTTTGACCCAATAATACAAATTTTACTTCCTATCCTGATAAACACTAGCTGCTCTACACTGGAGGTCCTATTTCCCTGGAGGAAATTTTCCACCATCAGAGATAGTAAGTTTTTATTAAACTCAAGGTTCTAAATTATACCTGTTCACATTGGGCAACTCATGCCCGTGAATATAAAGAAAATGAAAGGAAAAAAAGTGATACTGCTACATGTAATCTTTCCTTACTGCTATGAGAAACTAGGGTAAATTGCTGAACAATGGGGAGAGAAGATCAACAGGGGTTATTGTGGGACTTCCATGTCTGGTGAAAATTGTGAATTAGCAGTTGCAGAAACCAAAGTTTAACAAAAGCAAGGCAACGCAGGGAGATCTTGCTCACTCCCTGTGGACTAACTAAAACAGTGATTGACTATAAAAGAAATCATTGACGAGTGAAGGAGGAGTGGGAATATAACATCAGCCACATATTTAGCGCCAGTTGACATAGTCAGGGCTGCAGCCTGTTGCCCTCGCACACTAATGATGTATAGAGGCTGTAACTTCCCACCGCCTTGAGTATGCTGTGATTGGTTGGATTCAATGGAAAGCAGAAGCATAGCCATACAGTCCAAAGGGTGGGCTGTATCAAACCTTTGTTGATCTCTGCCTCTCATCTTCTCAGGCCCAATTCTGACTACAGTCACAGATAAAGTGTATATTTTTCTCTGCAAGACTTTATTAGTTTTGTTTATAAAGATTCAAGTACACACCATCATTTTTTCTTCACAAAGCTTCTCTGATGCCATATCAGGGTTCATAAAGCGGAGTGCACTCCCCTGGCCCTCGTAAATGTGTAAAATGAAAATACAGTATCATTAACACAAGGGAACAACCCATAGTTAACTGGAAAGGAATCCAGTTTTTTAAATTGAAGTATAGTCGATTTACAGTGTTGTGTTAATTTCTGGTGTACAGTATAGTGATTCAGTTGTACATACACTTTTTTTTTCATATTATTTTTTATTACCTGCCATTACAAGATGTTGAATATAGTTCCCTGTGTGGAATAATCTTTTGGCTATAAGAAAACCTTCAAGATTCTGGTTTTTATTTTTTTTTTTAATCATGATTCAAACGTAAGAGTTTAAAAGTGTTTTAATCCATTGTCTTCCAAATATGCATTATAATTCAACAATAACTTGAAGATATTTGTTAAATAGCGGCCACATAAAAGATTCTACAAAGGCTACTTCTAAGATACTCCCCAGAGGAGATTTCAATTATGTTATCTCTGTCATCATTTATTTTTAACATTAGTATGGAATTTAAAGTAATGATGAGTGATTTTTAAAGTTGTAGGATGAAAATCAAAATAAAAACAAAAAGCAAAACAAGTAAACATAAAACCCAAAGCACCACTATCTCTACTACCATGACAACAACAAATCTTATTAGTTAATTGAAATGTTTTGATGACTAATCAGATACTGAAACATTTACTGAAGACTCTGAAGCACATTTTCTATGAATAATAAAAAAATTGCAACTCAATTATATATATTTTTAAATCAGTGGATATAGAACTATTCCCAACCAGTTATAAGTTACTTAAAACTTGAAGTCACAATTTAAAAATTGAAACTTTGGGGGTCAATTCTAAAACAAACACTAAGCAGTTATTCCTTTATAATAATTATACATATTAATTCTAAGTGTGGTCACCTGGCTGTGCTTTTCTTTTTGCGTGAAGATTACCTCTCCAGTGTGGCCTTTTCAATTGGCTTTATTTTATAGATCCTTATTGAAAAAACTAATTTACAAGAGTTGAAAACAGCCAATAACACAAAGGCTTTTAAAAGCAGTGGCAAAGCATGTATCTACTTAATCATATTAGGCAGAATATTTGCTCCATCTCCAAATGTTATATACCTGGTAAACTGCTATCACTGGGTTTTGTTAGTTTTATTTAAGTGGTATTTCTGGGCCCGCATGATATGCATAAATATTTCTCTGCATTCCTCTATCTTCATGATCAGAATTGCCATTGGTGTGCAGAACATGGAAAAGGACTTCAGAAAAAGTGGCATAATGGGGCAAACTATCTAAAAGCAGTTTTGAGCATGTGTAGGCTTTTTTAAAGCTCTTAAAGGGTAGGCAAAGGTTTGAATGTATCAAAGACAAGTGGGCACGAAGCAACTAATCAGGAATCAGACCAAAACTCCTGAAGTTCACATACATTGAGTTGTACAGGTTCGATCTGTTACTGTTGGATTTATCACGCCCCGTCCATGTATGTAAGCCTCTTGACTTTAAGCTATACTGACCATAAAATTCTTCAGAGGAAAATAATATCAAGAGAGATCAGATGTGAAAACTCCTATTTCACACAAGACATGGACAGCCCTACTGGCAGACGTTTTACCCAATCCCACTTCATCTTTCATCTGAGCAGGTCAGCAACACCGTAAGGGAAGATGGAGGCAGAAGAGCTTGGCAAGCAGACTGCTGTGGGCCAGGAAGCTCTGCCAAGTCCTGAGAGGTGTTTCAACCGACAAAGATGGAAGACAACTGTAACATGGAAATTGACTGAGGTTTTAGTAATCATATTAGACTCAATTTATTGGAATGGTGTGAAATAGCATTACTGTTCATCAGTACATTAACTTTTGTCTTCCCTTATCAACCCAGTTCAGGAATTTGGCAGATTTGAAATAGAAATTTGATATGGATTAACTATAAAATATAAAGACTTTTTACTTGTACAAAACTAGAAAATTTTCTCATCACACTGGACATACATGTTCATGAGATAATTGATTTAACACACCTGATATATTCACTAAGAATTAGATTAAATGACAACTATTGTCTTGTTCATAGCTCCCAAAAGCACTTCCTAGAAATTGAAATTTAAGAAAAGAATTGTGCTAAAAGTCTCATTCTTACTCTGATGAACATAGTTAAGCATGCTGCTTTATTGCAGCAATCTTCTCATAATGGCAATGTGAATGATTAATCTTGAGGATGGTCCTAGACTGAATCCTAAAACACAACATAATTTTTGAAAGACTATTACACATGCCAGTGGTTGCCATGAATAGATTTTTAGAAATTCTTATTTATCCCTATTCCTAATTTTTCAGTTGAAGAAACATATGAAATGAAAATTAAATGATTGGCTGAAACTGTACAGATAAATACTCAACAGAGACAAGAATCCACCTCTCCTTATGCCGCTCTCCTTATTGACCTTACTAGAATTCTTACATTGGCTCCCTTAATTTTATGAGGCTGTGCCAGGAATAAATTAAGATTCTATTCTAACTAACTTTTCAATAGAATCAACCTTGTCACCTGTTAATTTTTTCTCTTTAATTATGCTACTTGTGTTCCATTCACATGTTATATAAAATAATTCTGCTCATGTTTATTATTATATGTGAGTTTGAGGATGAAGTTTTACTTTCCTTAAACTGTAGCTGACATTACAATTCCATAAACCTAAGTTATCTAATTATGAAATAGGTAGCCACGATGATATTTTGGTTTTTATTCAAAGAATTTTCGAAGTTTTCCTATTGACCATCATGTTATTAGGATTTTATAAACATACCTCATATGAAAACTGGGTTAACAGATTGAGGAGTCTATTTAGATCTTAATTATTTGAACATCATTATACCTTATTTCGGAGTATGATTCAGTGTATCAAGATTCCTTGATATCATGAGTAGCAATGAGGAGGAAACAAATATCCTTACAAATTCCCTTATCACTGACACCAGCACTTAAAAGGTAAGTTACCAAACTTTTCTACCGTTCTACTTTTGCCACACTTGGGTCTAGATAAATGAGGTTAATGTGTATGTATGTTGTTTGATATAGAAACCTAATTCAACAAAGGATATGTGAATACTAATACAGCACAGTCAAGGCTATTTCACAGAATATAAATTGTCCTGAAATAGTTAACACACCAATGATTTTCTAAAATGTCAGAGTTAATCGAATTTGAATTACAGGTGTAATAGATAAAGTTTATAATAAATAAATGACTGTAAAGAAGGCATAATTATTACTTTTGAACAATTAATCCATCATTTATTTAAATTTGCATTTATTAAGTACCTAGTATATGCTACACTAGGTGCTTACGATATTATGGTTAAGAAAATGGCACCTCTCCTTAAGTTATTTATAGATAAGTTGAATCTCTGTCCTATTTTCCCAGGAAACTATATATTAATTGCTGTTTTTTTAATCAAATTTATTAAGAAGACTCCTTTTACACTCAAATGTACCATCATACATATGATTAATTATATGAGTATCCTATTTGTAAACTATTGATAAGACTCATATATAGAAACAATGGAAGAAATTCAAATCAGTAAATTAGATCTTGTTTTTAAAAAGTAAACTAGACCTTTAGTTCCTTTTAAGTGATTTTAACACCTCTCTTATTTTGAATAGTTTGAATCCTATCCTACCTGCAGCAATTGAGGCAACTTCTTCGAAACCTTAGTGAAAGCCGAATAAATATCTGATTATCTATCAACAGAATCAATCTTATACCACAGAAGTCAGTAAATTAATTTTATCCAGCAGTGTTAAGTTCTGTTTGGAGAAAACTATGCAAAGAGGATTATGACAACATATTATAAATTGACTGTAAATAAACTGTAGTTTCCTCATGAGGAAAAACATATCTGCTCCTACAAATGAGTATTTCATGATGCTCTGTTTCTCTATTTTTAGATAAAACCTGATATAGGATAGTTGTCATTAGCTTTTTTTGTGTGTGAATGTAGAGTATATTTTAAAGCAATCTACTAAAGAAATACTCTTTTGAAAACAACAAAAACAAATTTCCCAAGATGCAACTCTGTGTATATACTAAATTCTATGATGAAACAGAATGAGAGTTGATCCAGGATAAGTAAGAAAAGTTTGCTTAGAACTCTGAATAAATATTTCTCGCTTGTCTAAGACATTATTCTCTAACTTTGCTTGGATTGAATCTATGTATTAGAAAAACAAGATGTTTTTGATAATTCAGTTTTAAAAAACTCAGATTACTGCATGAAGTTTTGAAACATAGAGGTATTAAAATCACGTTTTTGCTAATTTAATGAAGTTTTTTCATATTTATAAATAATAAGAGAAATATAGATAAACTGTAGTGGAGTCTGTTTCTCCATAGAAATAGTAAGAATGAAAACTGCAGCTCTTCAACTTATATAAACAATAAACTGTAAAAATAATTCACTTCTCATTGCCAATGAGTAGTATTGTTGCTAATATTTAATGTAAATAATATGAATATTTTCTCTGTACATTTAAGGGAAAAAAGCTCATATCACATTCCAGAATGTGAGAAAGAGTGGCAATGACTTCCTCATCTTTCTCCACACACACGACTCCTCTCCACACCTAGCAAAGTGTATTTCTTATAGCATGTGCTCATTAAATATCTGATGGATTGTTATATTAAGAAAATAAATTGAGAGGAATAACTGAGCATTTGTGGTTCTTTGGGGAAAAAATGAGATGATAAAAGGATATAGGCCTGTCTCTTCAGTTTCTGGATTAAAAAAACAATAATAATAGCCTTGCTAATTCTGGCAACATAAGTGGATGGGACTACATTATCCCCAAACCATCCTACAATGCTATTCCCCGTGACATTTTTTTCCTTTGTTAGGGAGGGAAAAAAAAACCCCCACAAAACATTTGAATTATGTTTGTCAAAAAGAGCTGGAAAGTACCCCATCTTGCAGTTAAATTAAAATGGTTTATAAGGAGATAACCACATAAATGTTATGGTTCAAAACGACATTTTAAAATTAGCTTGCAATATTTTTATGTTAGCTTAAAATTAAATGTTATAAAGAGTGTATTACTTAGAAGCAATGTTAGTTTCTTTCCTTCTTAGAATTTTCTTTTCTATAATATTACTAGTTTTTCAAATATTTATCAATAAATTTCCATTTAAAGATCTAAAACTAAGTCTCAAAAGCAACAGCAATACCTATTGAGTTATATTAAAATTAAAATACAGCAATCTACAGTTAGATTTAGGCATGCGTGAATAGTGGTGTCAAACAATTAATAGGCAATATATTATGTATGAGCTTATAATTCTGAGTAACTAGAAAACAGAAAGTTAAAAAATTTCCCAAACAAAAAGTGAAACCATCCCTTCATTATTAATGATTCACAAAATAGTTACCAACTTTTACTTAGTCTACCTCTCTATCTAGATGAAGATACAGAAATATCACCATGACAGTTACATTTATGTCAACTTGGAGGGGGTTTTGATCACATTAACACGTAAGTCAGCAAACTTTGAGTAAAGTAGATTTCCCTCCATAATATGGGCTCATCTAATCAGCTGAAGGCTTGAATTAAAAAAAAAATATATTATTTGACTCCTTGAGCAGAGCAAGAAGGAGTTCTCCAGGAGATTGTCTTCAGAAGTCATGGGCACCATTAGCTCTCCTGAGTATCCAGCCTTCCGGCCTCCACTGCTGAGTTTGGACTCGCCAGCCAACACAATTGTGTAAACCAATTCCTTATAATAAATATTGATTCACTCTCTCTGGATGAGCCTGACTATGGTTCTAGAGGTTCTGTCTCTATCAATTCTGTCTCTCTGGATAACTCTTACTAATACAATCCCCCAAATCAGTTTGACTGAAATTATGTATCTTTATACAGGCATCATCTCTGACCTTATAGTACCAGCATAAATGATTGCAACATGAAAAAGAAAATAAATCACAATGCCATAAAGTGAAATGTCTAGATAAATTTCTTTGATCAAAAATTTTATTTCTCAGTTTATGGATACCATCTTAAAAAAACAAAAGCAAACAAACAAACAAAAAGCCTTGACGTTCAGAATAAAGCAGGTCACATCACTTCTGCATCATAAAGAATTTTGTGCCACACTAAGCTGGTTTATTTTGTTCCAAATTTGATTTTAAGAAATTTCAGTTATAACATGTATTAGTCTGGGTATAACAGGCTATATTGTGTTAGCAAGCAACTCTATAGCTTAATAGTTTATGAAAAGACAATTTATTTATCTTATGCTAAATGCCCATTGCAAAATGAATGCATCTCTGCTCTAAGTTTATCCTCCCTCTAAGTTCACACTGACGGAGCAGAATCTCTGGGAGAATTGCTTGGCAGAGGGAGTAAAACGATAAGGTTAAGTGTGAGTTGCTTTTAAAGCTTTAGGAGTGACACATATCAGCACCACACAAATATCACTGGCCAGAATGATTTCCAAGACCTCTTAGGATTTCAAACTCCAAGGATATATAATTTTCTTTCTTTCTGGGTGGATCATCACAAATCACAATGACTAAGTCTGAGATAATTGGGCAGGAATGGAAGCATAATCCTTCTGCACAGAGAACCCTGCAAATTACACTGCCAACATTGACATTGATAGGGTGCAGCAGGATAATCCCTCCTCAGGAAGAGCAGCAAGTGTTTTGAGCAACAATACAATGTAACACATGTTTGGTGTCAGTCTAGTAGATAGAACCACACACATTGTCAACAGAGAGGTAACAGAAAGTGATATTTTTGATTCACTAGAAAAATAGTTTTAAACAAGAGCTGTAACAACAACAAAAAACTGCCCAATAGGAGTGTGAGTTTTTCAGGTGATAATTAACATCTTGTCTCTAAAATATTCAAATATGCACCCAAAAATGACACCTCAAACAACATTACATTGACGTATGCTGGAATCAATAACTTCTAATTCTCATACTATGTCAAGAGCATGTATTTCTCATATGAAGTACTTCTTTGTTCTTGAAAAGCTTGGAAAGAAGAATGAGATGGAGAAGAAAGACTTGAAAAAATGAGTAAGTAGGAAGAAAAATAAATCAAAAGAAAAATCTGGATTTAGAAATATAACCCCTTATTAGTACTATTTTTTTTCCTCACAAAAAAAACAGTGATGCAGATTAAAAGAAGAATAAACATTTGTTTAAAAGAATACAATTTGGATAGTATTGCAGTCAAAACTTTTAGTTTAAAAACACAAAAGAGAATCAACAGATACTATTTAGGTAAATTAAAATTTTCTTTTATAGTGAAATAGTATCATGATTTCCATTTTTAAAGCAATAGTTAATGAAATTTTTGTGAAATACAGTATTTTTCTTAGAAATTATATAAAGCTTTTTTTGTGGGAAGAAGAAGAATCTCTTCTTTTTCTGATGGCTAATCTTACTGATATAATTCAAAATGGTTTTACATGAGACAAGACACTTGAGAAAGTGCATATATTTTTAAGTGATACAGATTTGAGTTAAAATCTTAATTCAGAATAGGAGCTGGTAATTATGGGCTAACAGTTGCCATCTCTAGATCTTAATATCATGAATAAAATGGTGATAACAATTATATTTCAATCATATTATGTATATATTTTATCATATTTTATCACAACTTTTGTCACTTAAGTTTTTCTTCAGCCTTACAAACATTTAAAACTATGAAGGGGAAAATTTTCACAAGAAATAATTTGGATTATTTTAGCTGAAAATACTATTACTTGATTTATTGTCTTTCTTAAAAAGTGTTTGCTTTATATGTGCTTGTACAAATGAAGATTTTATAGATTTGCTAATTAAAATAGTGAAGTAAGTTAAGAAAACACATTGAGATTTCTAGGAACATATACAGGGGTCTTGTACTTACTTACAATGTAAGTTAACCATATTCTCTTTCTCTAATCTGATATAAATTGAAAGCTGAAGTGCCATTTTTTCTATATCATTTTTTTTCTTACAATCATTTAGTTAGTAGTGATAGATGGGGCATTTGCTTGTCGTGAATAGCATGCTATACATCTATTTTAATGAATTTTAGCCATCAACTTAATTGATAGCTTCAAACAGTGGGATAGATTTATTCCTACAATGAATAAAACTACAGAACATTTGCAGCCTGTATAAATTATGTTAACACTTCTATTGCCTCTCCATTTTCAGCCTAATATACTGCTAATTTTAAAAGAAATCAATCAAACAATATATAATATATCACTATACCATAGTTTCTGTTTAAGCAGAGTAAAAATATTTTTTCTGTAATGCTTTAAAACTATGTGTTAAATGATTTTGCCAGGAGCGTTCACTGAACCATGAAGCTTTTGACTTGCCTGATGTATATCTCTGTGAGCTCCCTTTATCATTTTTTACTTTAGACTATTTGTCTTTCCCTGGCATCTCACCTGTACAAGCAAGATGTCTCTATTATAATAATTTATTATGTGGAGTTTTGGAAACTGCGTCTCTTAATTAGAAAAAATTCTAATTCCATGTAGTTTATTATAAAGAGTAAAATACAGAGAAGTGATGATCAAATATTGATTTTGGAGAGTTTATATATGTAAAACTTCTCTGAGATAAGTGGAAACTCCTAGGTCAAATATCATAGAACTCAGTACGCTTCAAGGGATGTGGCAATTATATAAGGAAACACATGGCTCAAAACATAATAAATAATTTTTATGTTTTAATATTTTGCTATATTACTAAGTTGTACGATTTTTACTTTTACTGCATTACTAAAAAATGCATGTTTTAATTATATTAAACTAAATATTACAGAAAATTGGGATTGTAATTGAATATTTCTTTTGTTTATTAGAATTAACATGCTGCATAGAGGTAGATGATTCATAGATAAAAATTGTAATCACTTGTAATTTACCACAATATTTGGTCTAGATAATATCATATTATATTATCTTATGATCCTTTATTATTTTCTTAAGTAAAATGATATAGCTTTGTTTTCCTTTTAGTAGTACCATTTTCTTTTGGTGAAACTGCACAAAAATTTAAGAAGTGAATGTTTTGCTTTATTTTCATTTTAATATGATTTTAAAGAAATTAAGAAACAGGGAAATCATGAGGTGATGCTGTAGACCTGTTAACACTGTACTATAAAATTAAGAAACATTTTAATAAAACAGAATTTAATTATATTAATTTCTACAGTTATAGAAAAGAGGGGATCAAAACTGTTACCCACTGGAGGACAGCAATACAAATAAGATCTAAACATAAGTTGTAATGTTCACTGGGTTAGGCAAAATCCAAGACGTCCACATTATTACACATGATACGATAAAATGATTTCTTTTTAGATGCTCTGAACATATATTAATGACCCATTGGACTTGGTGGTGATGATTTAAAGAGGAGATCAGTCAACATGGTTGAGCTTCTCGTATCTCCAGGCATAATCTGCTATACAGGTGCACATACAGGGTAGCCAGAAAGTTGAATGCAGGACAGGGATTCTTACCAATTACGTACAATGAAGCAAGAAAATGACAAATGCTGTATGCAAGGCAGTTATTTTATTGTTGGAAAATGGAACTTAAGGTGGGTCATTAAAGAAGTGAAACTGGACAGTGACGATGCTAGGTACAAAGATGGGATATACCACCTGAGGCATTGTAACAGATCATTCCCAGACTTATTGCCATTAAATAGTCAGGTACTATTCCTATCACTCAGAACATTGAAAAGGGCAGAGTGGGGATCCCTTGTATAAATTCTATTGTCTCTATGGTGTCAGGCTGAAGAATCAAGGACCAAGAACTGGAATCAACTGAAGTTTCACGCACGCACTTGTCTGGTCTGTTGTCTGGGGGCCTCAGTTTCATTCTTCAAGGGCCTCTTGACTGTAGAGATAGTTTGGGTTTTCTTTCAGCGTAAAACCTGGATCTAAAGACAAGTGCCCCAAGACAAAAAGCCAGGCAGAAGTCCTATGTAACCTTTTATGATACAACTTTGGAAGTCATGCAGCATCGCTTCTACCACTTTTTTTTTTTTTTTTTTTTTTTGCTTTTTTTCAGGACTTTACTTCTTTAGAGCAACTTTAAGTTCACAGAAAAATTGAGAGAAATGTATATAGGGATTTCCTGCATAATCCCCCATTATCAACATCCCCCTTCAGAGTGTACCTCTGTTACAACTGATGAACCTATATTGACACATTACAATCACCAAAAGTCCACAGTTTACATTAAAGTTCACGCTTCCTAAAATAACCTTATACAAAACTTGGTTTTGTCTCAGTTGAGTGCCTGTGTATTCAGTGAGGTTTCTGTAGCCTTTTTCATCAAAATTCCCATTTCTGCCACCAGTTTTTGACTTCTCAACTTTTCATTTGGGTCCCTGCTCCCTGGTAACTGTCCTCTGTCAGGCCGCATGGAATATTTCCTTGTATATCTGCAGCTTATTATCCAGCCAGAAATAAAAAGAGATCCCTAAGTGAATATTTAGAGAGCCTTGTCTGAATAGCATCTTGCTTGCTAGTAACCTAACACCACAAACTGAAGCCACGTGAGCAGCCCTGAAACTCAAGTTCTTTGTTTCCAGCTCAGTGATACCATTGTGTTTTGTTCCTAAACTACAATCTGAAAGGTAAACTCAGGTATAAAGCCAAGATATACAGATTGTTCAACATGCTTTGTTTCCTTCTTTCAGGCATCAAATTCCAATATTACCCATTAAATAACACTGGAAAATAGCTGACCCATGTATATTCCCTAGTTTTTATATTCGTTTTTACTGGGATATATATTCCTGTTCTGGTCACTCCATCTTGGCTAGCTAGAGGATCCATTTTTAAAACAATATTAACAAACTAGGGGATAGCCTTTTTTAGAACAGTGCTAATATAGTAAAGACAAAAAATCTGAAAGGAATGATCTTTCTTGGACTTGGAAATGTCCAAGTAAAATCATCAACAGAGTGTGTTAATATATTGCTCACATTTAGATATATGTGGGATGTATAATTAGAGAAAATACGGTGGAATTTTATTAATGATATCATCATAAGAATATTTTATCATGACCCACAGATCTTGGCTTTATACCTGAGTTTACATTTCATTATAGTAATATTCAGCATGTTTGATGAGAATGCAGTTATATTCTCAAGTTTTTGAAACTTTGTACATTTTTCCCTAATTTAATAATCTAAATGTGTGAAAGGAATCAGATTGCAGAAAGAACATTAAAATAATGTTATATTTATCTAAATACTGATTTCCTTTCAATCACTTCAACCAGACTAAATTCTCTGATGACAGTGATAGTGCCTTAGTTGTCTCTCTATCTCTTTTTCCAAATATAAAGACTGGAAGACAAAGGTTTGGATAATGGATCAATGTATTAATAGAAAGAAAAATCAAAATAGAAGTGATATCAGAAACCATGTTATGATCACATGAACATGGGTTTTAAGATTGCAATAATATAATAAATATATTACTGTCAGGTGGAAAGTAGAGAGTAAGTGAATATATAATTTTAAATTAAAAGTATGACTGTGTTAATACCATTGTTAGTAGTATTTTTAGAGGGTAATTTCATCAAAGGAAAGAAAGACAATAGTCAGGCTAATCAATACTAGGTCAGACTCAGTGAATCCAAGATTGACTTCTCCACACCTACCTTACTGTACACTGAGAAAATTTTCAGACATACATTGTCTTGTAACTGGTCATGGGTTTTGATATAATAATTTTAATTATAACTAGAAAAGGAATGGATGGAATAAATTGAAGAGATACAGTGTTGTTTTTTTTTAAATCCAGATATTCCCAAGAACCAGAGTCAGAATTCTCAAAACTATTAAGCTAAGTACCACAATAATGAACGTTCAAACTCAGAATATTCTCAGAAACCTTTCGGCAAATGCTTGTTTGTCAATTATATTGTACTCTGCACCAGGCATTCAATTTTAATTCTAGGAGTGTACTGCTTTGAAATAAAAATCATGTTGAGAAAGCGATTAAGTGTTTAATTCTACTTAATATTAGCTCATATAGGATTTCTAAAAGGAGAGTAGAAAAATAATGAAAGTATTTTGACATTTATATATAGAACTTAGGTTATTTAATTTTGAATAAAACAGGTGGGAGTTAATTGAGGGCAAACATGAGCCTGAGTATACATAAAATTAAATTTTGAATAAATTATTACAAGAAAAAATTAACTGTGATTGACATGTGAAGATAAAATCAAATACCAAAAATTCACACCATATTCAGGAGCTAAGGATTAAAAAAAAAAAAGTAGAAATTAGAAATATATGGATAACATAAGAGTAATTAACAATTTAATAAAATGACATTTTATAGAGTGCTTTGAAATTTGATTTTAGAGCAAAATGTTATGTGAAATATATATGAGACTCCTCAGGTAGTATAAATCATTTTTTACCTCAACATTAAGTAATTAAACTACAACTCAAATTATTACTTGAGACTATCTGAAAATTCACCTTGAAAGTAATATGTCTTTGATTTTGTAATGGTCATTTCCTTTGTTCTCTTATCTTCAAAGATTTTTTAGTTTTGAATAAAAGCAGATGCCTAACCTTTTCTTTCTTTGGTAATAGATTTGTATTGGTGTCTATTTTAAAGGTAAGGTACTCACTGATGAAATCTGGAACCATAATTCGTCGTGTAAGGACTGAATGTGTTAGGAATTTCCTCTAGTGCTACTTTTACAGAATGCTGTGATATGCTAGTTTGAAATGTGCTTTGACATGAAGATGTTTCAAAATTGCGCTGAATGAATGCTCAAGGAATCTCATATATATATAAATATTCTAAATAAGTAAATATAAATAATATATGCTTAGGAATAACTGATCATAGTGGATCTTTAAAGAAACAGTCTGGACAATTTTATACATACAGAGAAAACCTGAAAATGTTACATTAGATGATTAAGATGCCAATATTATTATTTGGGGACTCTTTATTCAGAGAAATTTAATTGTATTTAAAATTCTACACATTCCTAAATTTTGTGCAGTTCTTACTTTGTTCTCACCTTTTATTTTGTCCTTTATTATAATTGCAGGCTTCCCTTTGTTATGACCTTTTGAAAACTTAAAATGGAAGTTCAATTAGATTACCAACCAAGACATTTATCCTTATTAACAAAAAGTCAGCTGAAATAATCTTGTCATTTGAATTCTCAAGAATTCTAAAACAAATACTTTTTAAAATTTTTCAACATTTTCAATTTTAGCTTGATTACCTCCAACAATACACACAGTAACAGATCGGAGGGCACAACATTATGCAAAATGTAGCAACAAGTCATATCATGTGGATTTTATGTTTGCATGTGGAGTACATAATTTTGCACACAGGATTTTCCACCAAATAAATCAATGAATCTAACTTTCAAGACTGATAGTGCCAAACTTCCTAAATACTAATGGATGCTGAGTATAGTGAGCTGGAAACTAGATGCTCAATATTAATTATGTTAAAAATGGACCTGTGTACCACCAAATTAATAAAGTCAGCAGTCTTGGTATATCTATCTTCTCATTGTTTATACAATAGCATTAAATTGAAGAACCTATGTAAAATCTTTAATTTGATATATTTATTTTAATAAAATATTTTAAAAATATATGAATGTTCTTTAAAATATAAAACAGTCAACTCTACTTTTTGCTCCCTTATTCCTCAATCAATCAATGTGTAAACACCATTTTTACTAATTCCAAAATATTTTATCAAAACATTTACTTTGTTTCTACCTACAAGGACATGACAGACTACGATTATATGAGTACTTGGAACAATTGGCATTTAATAGTATTCTTTTAGTAATAAGGTGCATAACCCCAATTTAAAATAGATTAATTAAAGTATAAGTTGGAAGGATTGTAGGATATCAAGAAAAATCTGTTTCATTCTGTTGATTGTTTCCTTTGCTGTGCAGAAGCTTTTTAGTTTGATGTGGTCCCACTTGTCTAATTTTGTTTTTGGTGTCGTATCCAAGAAATCATTTCCAAGCCTAATGCCAAGAAACTTTCCCCAGATGATTTCTTCTAGGAGTTTTACAGTTTCTGATCTTGCATTTAAATCTAATCCACTTTGAGTTGTTTTTGTGTGTGTGTGTGTATAGGGAAAGAAAAAAGTCCAATTTCTTTTTCTTTTTTTGCATGTGATATCCAGTTTCCCCAACATACTTGTTGAAGAGACTGTCCTTTTTCTATATTGTATTCTTGACATCCTAAGAGTCATCATTCGACCCCACAATTCCACTTCTGAGTATATATCCAGAAGAATTGAAATCAGGACCTAGAAGAGGTATATGCACTCCCATGTTCACTGCAGCATTATTTACAGTAGTTAAGCTATGAGAACAAATCTAAGTGGCCACCAACTGATGAATGAAGAAAACATTATCTATATGCATATATGTGTGTATATATTTATATATATATGAATCTTATTTAGCCTTTAAAAAAGAAGGAATCCTGCAATATATTATAACTTGGATAAACCTGGAGAACATCATGCTAAGTGAAATAAGCCAATCACAAAAGGACACAAACTGCATGGTTCCACTTATATGAAGAATCTAAAGTAGTCAAACTCAGAAACAGAGAGTAAAATGGTGTTGGCAGGGGTTGGGGTGGAGGAAAGTGTTGCTATTCAAAGGATACAGAGTTTTAAATATGCAAGATGAATAAGTTCTAGAGATCTGCTATGCAACGCTGTACCTATAGTTAACAGTACTGTCCTGTGTATCCAAATTTTTGTTGAGGAGAGATTTCATATCAAGTGTTTCTACCACAATAATATTAAAAAAAAACAGTGATTGATTATATGAAATATTATGGAGCAACTTAAAATAATGTAACAAACTTATATTTAATTACCTGAAAAGTATTTCTGAAATCTCATAATCTAAAGAAATAAAAGTATAACTATACCTGTAACAAAATCTGTTTTTCAAATAAAAAAATAAAAGTAGAGTAGATGTTATTGAGAAGTCATTGTCTTATGTGTTCACTGTCAGTCCCTCAGTGTTCTCTTTGTTTCATAACCTGCTTCACTCAAAATAAATTTTCAGTTGCCAGTCAGAATAATTACTCTACAACGTAAATGTCATTATAATGCATCCATGCTTGAAGTTATTTCTGCTTATAATTAATTTTAAACTTGGCTTGACACACCTACCCTCCCTTGAATTGCTGCATCTTCTACCACATCACACTATTGTGTAAGCCATATGAAACTGCACTCTTGGAGGAATTTTCTACACTCTCCCTGTGTTCTTTCTGAACACACTATGCTTTCGATATGAATCAGTTTTGTAAGACACTTTGCCCTTTGGCCACAATTTCACTTGGATAAAACCTTCCTGAAAAATATGATATGCATTGTTTCCCTAATATGTACTTTCAAATGTTACTTTTTATAATACATTTAAAACCCCAATTGTAATTGCATATTTAACTGTCTTTCTCTTCTGCCAGATTGTAAATTCCTCAATGAAGGTGGAGGAAAGCCCCTGTGATTCCTAAAAGAATGTTGCATAGAAACCCAATAGTATTACTCCCATCTGTGAAATGACACAATACAGAATCTGAGACAGTAATTTTAGCTAACCTTCCTGAAGAACTCAGATAGAGTCTAAATGAAAGAGAGTCTGAGAAAGTCTTGTTTAAAGCTTCCAGTCTCAAGCTGTACAGAGACAGTCTAGGTATAGAATAGTCAATGCAGGCCTGAGAGTCATTGAGTAAATAGGTGGTAGAGAAGTAAGAATACAAAAACAGTTAAAATCAAGACAATAGACATAAAACATCTTGGAATTTTCAGTAAAGGGAAAACAGTCAAAATACATTGGTTGGGTAAAATAGTGTCATTTACCACAGCATTATGACAGCGGTTTATGTTTCTAATGATAACCTTTGGCCATCAAGGCAAATAATAATCATATTAGTACAGTAAATTAAAAATCTTGACCTTTAATAATATTTAGCTCATAAATGTTTAGATTTAAGTTTGTTTAAAATTTTCCTAGGTTCCTCATGAAGTACTTCAATTTTCTGGAAATCAAAACTAGCATGGTAAACAATATCTAAACATTTCTAGGTAATTTCAATTTTAGAGTTAAGGAACATCTTCCATAGAAATCAATAAGACAGAGGGGAAGGTATAGCTCAGTGGTAGAGTGCATGCTTAACATGCACGAAGTCCTGGGTTCAATCCCCAGTACCTCCATTAAGAATAAATAAATAAATGAATCAAATCACCTCCTCCCCCCAAAAATCCAAAACAAAACAAAAAATAAAAAAAGAAATCAATAAGAGAAGGACAATTTACCAAGTGTTATTTTCAGTATGAATGTGTGTTTTAATTTAATCATTTTTCTTTAACTGATCACTGGATTCCCCCTACTCTTTGTTAATTAGAAGGAGAATGTTGGTTGATGCTTTGACTAGCTGTTGTGCCAAATAAAAATTAAACTCAGTTATTTACAAACCAGATAATGTGAAAAAGCAAAGAGATTATTCAAATTTAATATTGCAAAATAATACGATTTATTTGTGATTAGTCAAAAAAAGTTTAACTCTTAACAAGTGATAACTGACTTCATTGAGTTTCTACTTAGCTTTGTTTATGAGAGCGGGATCAGAAGTTTTCAAACTAAGAGTGTACAGGAAAACTTTCATAAAGAGTGTTCCATAGAACATCGGTCCATGCATTTTTAAATAGTGTTGTGCAGAGCAGATTTATGATTTGCAAAATAGAAATATGATGAGTAAAACAATACTAAAGAAGTGTGTTTATAACTTCTCAAACTGTTCATCAAGTAGTGTGCTTTTTGATCACAGGATCCATTTTTCAGGGCACTCCTCTTAGATTAACATTTCATGAAATATACTGTAAAACATATTGTTACATTTATTTAGTTAGGGAACCATCATAAAAAGCTAAGCAAAAAAATTTTAAACAGAACATTCTTCCCTCCTTATTCTCCAACAACAACAAAGACAAAAAGATAAGGTTAAAAAGTACATCCTTATCCTACAATTATGGAAAATCAGACTCTGTCAATTATATCCTATGATGTAGAAAATATGTTTTGTTTTATAGTTTATGTAATCTGCTTGATCCTATTTTTTTCCAATCTATCATTTTGACTTTGTTCTTCAAAATAAAATCAACTATAATTGAATTGATTACCTCTTCCTTAAACAAAATAAAACACAGTTGGAGAGGACTTGAAGATCAAATAACTAACACACTATGAATATAAACAAAATATGTAATTAAAACTAAAAGGTCACTCCCTTGCATTTTAATATTAGACAACGCTTATTTCTGTGTGCTTTTCTCCAGTTTTAATGAGATATAATTGACATATGACATTGTGTAAGCTGAAGGTGTACAATGTGTTCATTTGATACATATATATCACAAAGTGATTACCACCACAGCATTAGCCTCATGACACATATATACTTGACACATATATACTTGAAAGCTGTCAACATTTGTATAACACCATGTACTAGGTACAGCCCTAAGTACTTCTCACTAAGTTTTCACAACAATCCTATGGAGTTATATTATGATAATCTCTTTATTTTAGAGTTGAGGAAAGAAGCTGATTAAAGTAAGGTCATCTGCTAAGATCACACAGTAAGTACATGGCATGGCCACATTTGAAAGTACGTAGTCTGCCTCCAGAGTCCATATCCTCCAACCTTCCTTGTAAAGCTTAATAATGAGGAGCAATGACTTTATACATTCATAGTACTTTTGTTTGGGCTTCTATGGATCAACAAATTATATTTCATTTTTTATAGAAAACAGTATTTTGGGGAAAAGATAGCCATTGGCATAACTAATTTTATTAATTACCTTAAAATAATTGTTTCCTTGCTGCATAGAGGATAACATTATCTTTAGATGGGGAGAAAAAAAGACAGTTTAACACAAAAATAGATCTATTCAAGGAAGAGCAAGTTTGCCTTCGCAGTGGCAATAAATTAATATCAAACACTCACTTTATTGCTTATAAAATGATAACAAATAAAATAACAATGACCATGGACTTTTATATAACTCATCGCTATATTTTATAAGTATACATTATGCACAACATGTGCATACCAATTATAGGCGCTTAAATGAACGTTATTTAATAAGATCATTCTTCCTGTATTTTACTTTTCCGTTTAAATACTTGATTATTTTATTAATAGTAAGCATGGACAACACCATTAATTAATATTCTCTTATTCAAACCTTTCTCATGATTTTCAGTCTTTTTCTCACTACTACATAAAAAGAAGTGTCATCCATTCAAACACTACAGAGACAAAAATGTGAGAAATATAGACAGTGTGATATTTATACAACAGTTAAAACTGCTATCTTCACAGAAAGAAAATATTGTTTTGACTTGCAAACTGAGAAAAAGTAAGTAGGGATGTCAGTACTGGAGAATAAACGTAGACTGTAGATGTCATGTTCTTACATCGTCACTGTTCTGGCCATAATTACACTTTAAAGTGAAACTTGTGGATAAAGAATATTTGAAGATAGTGTAAACTAGAATGACCGTAACACATTCTCAGGCAAAATGACTGTATATATTTTTCTAATATTTGATCACCGTTAATGAACTCCCCATGAAAGTTACGGTTTTGAGAAATTGGTAAAAACCATACTTCTAAGAAAAAAGAGACTGAAGTACCTACACAGCATACCAGAAACCAAACTGAGTAAGTTGTCTTTCCTAAAGTTGTTTCTCTAAGATTAATCTTCTTAGAGAACAATGAATTATTTATTTGAGCATTTTCTACCATAGGTGGGGAGAGGAAGAGAAATATACATTATTTCTGCTACCCTCTCTTTTTTATTGATATTATGTTCTCACTCATAAGTACCCTGTGTATAAACAGATGACTATTGCTGCTCAAATCTATGGAGTATATAGTGAGAACCAAAATTCTCATTATTGTGTCATTTCAATTATTATTTTTCAAAACCATGTGCAGATTTATCACTACATCTCTATGAAAGAAGAAGTCACACTATACCTCTGAAATCTAGATCATTTAATGACATATTTTCAGTATTTATCATGCAAATATATCAACTAATAGAAGTTAAGAACTTTTATCTTGCTGTACCCACTGGTGAAGTAAAACGTTAAAAATAACTAGTCACCGATTTTGTCCTAATGCTCCTTAATAAACAGAGACAAGGGTTATAGGGTTATTCATCAGCTTTATATGATACTGGGCAGAAGATCCCTTCAACTGCCAAATACTGAATAGCAGTGCAAAATGCATTTACCGATATTTTCCAAGAAAATAATTATGTGTAGGAGAGAAAAGGATAGGAACAAAGAACACTTTGTCACCTTTAAAATTATACAGGATGAAAAATATAACCTGAAATATGATTTTGTAAGACTGAAATGGATAATTTAAAATGTAAATAGATCTATGAAAGTCTAATAAGATGTAAGAGAGAGTGGACAAGGAATAATACACCTGGACAGAAGCAATACTCTGCATAGTGTGCTTTGTATCAAATGAAGACCCTATATGTCTACAAATGCTGACAGCAGTTGACCCAGAAAAACAACCCAAACCTGAAATAATTTTCTAAGTCAGTATTTTGTGAAAACCACAAAAGACATAATCTGACAATTATTATATTAACAATTTAGAAGGAGAACTATATATTTCCAACTAGCATAATTATGCACTCCAAAATATAACTTAGGGTACGATGAAAACCCTTTCTTAGTAATGGTAGGTTAATTGTCTCTGCTCTTACTCTGGGGCTAGCTCTTCCTTATTTATCTATTTTTCCCTTTATTTCAAGAGAATTTTGCTCTTCTGATGATTTTCTGCATGTACCATGCTGTTCTTTCATGTGCCCTTCTGCCTTGGAATGGTTAGTTACATCATCCTGATAATATTGTCAGAAAATTCTTAAGTGTCTGTGTGAACATATTTTAAACTTGCTTTAAACTACTGTGTCTTTATCAATGATATGCTCAAGAGGATTTCTATGCTCCCATTTACTTTGAAGAATTTTTTTTCTTTTTACCGTTAGCTACTTATTAATAACGAATAACTTCTTATTCTGTTTAGGCTATCTTACATCTGTAAATGTCTCAATGTGAATTATGCTTCCAGAACAAGTTGCAACGATATTCAGCCTAATTAAAATTCTGCTCTATTGTAGCTGTGGGTAGGATGTTATAAATCTGTTTTTCTTGGGATGAAAAATAATAATGCCTGGTCTGTGTTGGCACTGGATAGCTTACATGTATAAGAGAATCACTGATGCCCCAGGATTTTGTTTTGTTACCTTAAAAAAAAAAAAAAAATTAAACATCCCTCTCAGACTGAAGTAGTCATTAAAGTTTATCTTTTTGCTCCAACTTGATGATAGCAATAAAAGTTGGAAAGAGAGAATTCTATTGTCCTTGAACACACAAATCAGTGGACATAATCAGAAGGAACTGTAATTTTTGCTTTTCAACACTTTTAATGATTCTAAAAATCTAAGTTTAAATGATACGATTAAAATTACATGCAATTTTGTCTCTCACTCATCCATCTTTGCTAATGCTTCTGACAAAGACACTCATGCTCATAACTAAGTACTTAGTAATAGGACAGTGTTTGTCCAATAGACTAATACAGCTGGGAATGGATAACTTATTCATGATAAAACATTTTCCAAGGCAAATATCTTTCTTATCTGTGATTCTAGATCTAAAGCATAAACATATGTACAAGAAAATAGAGCTTGTCTAATCTCAGAAAACGGCAAACTGGATGGTGGTGATGATTCCACCTCCAGAACAAGTATGGAATCAACAGCATCACTGAGCACTCACAATGGCAGCAATGTGGAACGTTGAGTGTCATGAGGAAGGGCTGCAACAGTGACGGGGAGGGTTTCACAGAACTTATATCTCAGTTTGAACACTTTCCATGAGACAGACTTATAACTGAATTATTTCCCTTTTATTTAATCAGTTTTGATGCATGTTAAGTGAGATTAAATATACCTGCTTCTATGTGTTGAAGCTGTATTATTGAAATTAAGTAAAGTCTAAAATGCCTATTTACCAGTCATGGTTACTTTTCTTAATTGAAGTCCAGGGAACTAGTAGATTTTAGAAATGAAAATTGTCCACTCATTTTTTATATTAACTTTTTTTAAGTGAGACAGGGTACAATTATATTTTCTTGTTAGCTACAAGATTGTCCGTGAGTCATTATAATTCCTGAATTTATATAACAATGCATCCATAAATGTTTCAACTAAAACTAGAGAAATCATATCATGCATAACTCCATGTTAATATAGTTAATGGTAAAATCATTCTATTTAAAACAACTTTACATGTGATTAAAATAACCATTTCAAAGCCATAAAGTTTAAAACTAAATTCATTTCGCTCATGCCCAGAAGGCAGTCACAGTTCATCACATATTTGATGAAAGCTGTATTTGCACATTAACTATTTCATTTTTCCTAACAAAAAAGCCATGTTGGGGGAAACAAAAACCTCTAGGTGTGAGAATCTTGGAATTCCAGCTGTTCATAAAGGTAAGCCTGTGCAGTCTGGAAGTTTCAATTGTTTCAAAAGTCTCCAATCACATTTTTCCTGTATTATTTTCTGGACATTTTATGATACAGCAGTAATAATCAGGTCTTCTTCATTATATGGGTCAAAATGACTAAAATTTTTTATTTTTCTTTATGTTACATGAGACAATTAACTTTTCCAAAAATGAAAATAGCAAGAGAATGAATGAAAAGGCAAAACAAGAGGTTTTGAGTAACCAGAGAGAACAGTCTATCCTCCACTGATATGACTGGGTCTCTCTGCATCAGAATGGAATGATTGCTTTAATGTTTTGATGGTCATTGCTTAATTTTACATGGAATATTTTTTTATATAACACATTTGCATGATTGAATCATCCAGTAAAAATTCTCACTTTTCTTCCTGTGCTCCAACAATTCTGGAATTTCCACAGATAACTATATTTGTTTCTTACCTGTCATTCCAAAGTATCTTTAAAAATTCTTGCATTTTATGTATATATACTTTCCTTCCTTTTTTTATACCCAAAGTAGTGTACTATATAAACACTCCTCTGTTTCTTGCTTTCTCACTTAATATATTTTAGTCTATTTTCATATAAGTGCACAGAGAGCTTCCTCATTGATTAAAGCAGCACGTTATAACATTATTTGTTATACTGTAAATTATTTCAACACTCTCTTGTGGAAAGGCATTTTAGATTATTTTATGTAATTATTGTTTTCGCTTTTACAATGCTGCAATTAATGACCTTAGAAAAGTATATACAAAAGGTATTTCTCAGTTGAGTCAAAAGTGAATCCATTTGTAATTTTAATATTGAAATTGTAATTATAATGAAACTAATGTATCCTCCTTACAGATACAATAGTTTGCACTTCCACAAGCATTATAAGAGAATGCCTGTTTCCCAACAGCCACATTAACAGAGCATATTGTCATTTGTTTCAGGCCAAAATGGCCTAACAGGGACCAGATATACTTCCAGAAACAAGTCTTGTTCCAGCTTTCCTTTGATTAGTGTTAGCATGACTTCCAGTTTTCAGCTTCCTTTAAACCTATAAGACCCTATATTTACAATGATATTTGAAGTGAATTTTTCATAGGTGGAATGCAGTGGGTTTTGTTTCAGTTGTCCATTTTCCACCATCAACAAAAAAGATGCTTCAAGGGAAGAGGAATTAGTGATGATACGTCAGTGAGATGCTGCTTACATTGTAGTATATGTTCTATCTTGAAAAATAGCATGTAACATATGTACTGTCATAGAGGAAATGGAATTGTAACCTATGGTTCACCATTTATGTAACTATTTTAATATGCTATCTCCTATTCTGCTCTGGGACATTTCAAAGCAAATTAATTCTGTTATCCCTTACATCTTATTCTCTTTTGTATTTATTCCACTTTTTACATTGTGACCTATGGCAATATTGTTAAAAACAAATTGTCGGGCTCTGTGATATATTCCTAGTGCTGTAGTCTCCCTCTCCCCTTCCTAATAGTAGTCTCATTTCAACAGGGGACGTGGAGATGAAGGGGCAGATTTGTTACCCTCAGATATTTTCAATTTCTACACATGTAACATCTTAGGTAAAGTTGGCAGGGGAGCATGAAATCCAATATAACCCCGTCTATTATAAAACACTGTTTTTCACAAGGGTGTCTGTTTTTAATTGCTAAGTTCAGGCAACTCAGATCCATTGTTGGGGTGAGAAACACTTTTAACACAATTCATGAAGTTTGCAAACTTTTAACCTCTATTTGTTTTCTTTCTTGAATTAATTAAGGGAAAATTCTTAGTTGGAAGATTAATATTTTTATTATTTAGAAATAACACACTTCTATTTGAAGATTTCAGATTTGAGTAAAAAAAGATAATAAAGAATTGAAAGTTTGGGCAAGTATTAATAAAGTAGTGCATTTCTGTCTTTCTTGGGACCATGTTATTAACACTGTACATCATTTAATCCCCAGGTATTAGAGAAAATTTTTTTAGAGAAAGATGTCCATTTAAACTGACTGGAAATATCTGACATATAATCTACAATTAATTTAAGTTGAATATTAGAAGTCAGCTTCCACCAAAGTGTCATAGAATGACAGAGATTTTTCACAAATATTCAGTTTACACTGAATACATTTGACAATGATACATTGTCAAAATTATAGATAATGTATTATTATTATTGTACAAGTATCTCAAGTTTTACTATTTACATAGAATATTTTCCATATGATATACAATATTTATTAATATATTATTATAATATATCATATTCTGGTTAATTGTGATTAAAATAACTTTTTACTTAAGGAACACTATGTTACTCCTTTACGACAAAGAAGTACAGGTTATAAATTATGCTGAGAAATATTAGCACTTTGCCTACAATAGCTGTGGAAATATATTTATGTATTGTTTGCTTGATTCTTTAGGCTTGATTTTCATGTCCACTTTAATTCTTTAGCCCATTAATATTTTTAATCCATACCCATATAAAATAATTATACTTTTCTGCTCACTGGCTTAAAAGAAAAAATAGTAAAATACCACTTAAATTGATAGCTATAATGCCATAGTCTGGCCAGCCTGTGCCTAAGCGTCACTAGTTTTGAGGATCAGTTACCACCTAAGAAAATTCATTCCATTTTGTGCCATCTGGTAGCAATGCCTACCTCATGCCTTAACACACACTTTTTAAAAAAATAGAGATCATTTTAGTTAGCTCTGGCATGCATGCCTTTGCCCTCCAAGTTTATTCCTAAGAACAAAGAAGAAATACCAACATTTAGCATGTTTCTCCCACATGAGCCATTTTTTTCTCTTTTATCTTGTTGTTGTTTGCTCTTAAACATAATCATTTACTCTAAGCATCTTTAATCAAGTAACTAAGTTTGTCCCCATATTTCAGTTGTGGCCTGTATCAAACAGACTAGTATTGCGTCGGTTTTCAGTTCTAAAACATACAACAGCTGATTAAGCTGTAAAGTCTATAGTAATCCCCTTGGACTTTTTTCTGAGAAATGAGTAAGTTTTTATTAAATAGTCATAGTTTCACTAATATTTCAGATAAAGAATATCAAAAATTTACCTGTTATTATAAGTTTATTCCCTAAACTTTAAACTTTGTACTGAAAATATTTATTTTATTTTACTTTGCATTGTCAGATAGGGCTCTCAGTAGAGATATGGAACAAAACAAAAAGCCCAGAAAATATGAACCTTAATTAAATAAATTAAATGTATCAATCATTAATAAAATGACTCTTCTAATCTAAACTATAGTATGTTATATTATAAAAATAACATACATTCATTTATATGTTCATTTATGACATGAAATAACCTAAAGACATATTTAATCTTAACTGTATTTTGAGTCAATCAAATTATGTAGGCATTTTAATCATCATATAGTTTGATCACACTGTATTAAAAACTAATTTAATTTTCTTCAGTATCTACAATAAAACTTGTATCCTAACAGCAATGAGGAATGGTTAAAATATTTTCTGCAAGGAGTGATAACACTACATTGGATGAGAATAAATCATCAAATTCGTCAATTATAAAGTGTGAAAACTTATGCCATTATATTTATTATTGCCATCAACTTACTATTAATATTATGGTTGTCATTATTTAGTGAACCACCACTGAATCTACTGTTAGAATAAAATAGCAGAGATAGTGTATACGGCTAGGAACAATTACCTCAATGGAGAGATTTTTAATTCTTAAGAGACTTTAAGACAAGGGTCCTAATGAATCCACTTGGAGGGGCCAGGTTGTTAATGAAAGTAAATGAAAGAGACAAGGTCCGTGACAAGCTGGAAATCACATTTGTATTCTAAAGGACCCAACTAATGCTTGGCTGCATCCTGTCACTTCCACTGCACGATGTCGGCCAATTATAGTCACATCTTACCATCTTTTAAGAGATGCCAGAAACTTATTATTTTTTCTAACTTCATCTATCCTCATTTTAATGTCTCAAATTATTAAAATAAACAAACAAACACTGTATGGGCCACAGAAAATTATATTTGGAGCAGTCTACTTGGCCAGTTTCCATGGTGTAAAGCTTCTGACGTGGCAGCTTGAATCTATCAATGTATGTCACTGAACATGGAGCTGAGAAGAGTTTCATGCATATACACTTTGCCTTCAGGACACCACTCCCAAAGGCACAGATTGCCATCTTAGCTTTAAGAAGCTTTATGAACAGCCACAAGTACCAGGAAGTCTATTAAAGGGGGCCTGTCTGTGTATCCTTACCTTTGGGAACATGGTAACTTCCACTTTACTCTCTCTAACCTCCTAATCTTCTGACATATCCTTTAGTTCAGATTTGCTTCTTGCCTTTCTGTATGTGCTGCTGCACTCCTGCCTTCCTACCAGCTCCACATTTTGTGTTTATGGTGATTAGTATCAGTTCGTTTCTCTAGGCCACTTTTACCCAAAGGTTTCCTGTGTTTGGTTCCCTTTGCCACCCACCAACATATTCAAGACAGCCCTGCCTCTCTTCTAGTCCCAAGCCCAGGGCCAGAGTCTTCTGAACTTTGCTCAGGAAAGGACAATAGAAAACATACACAATTTTCCACTGAAACACAATTCTTGTCATGATCAAACTGGAATAAACGCCATAAGAAAGGTATGCTTAGTGTTATGAAAATGTGAAAAGGGACAGCTAGATGTGTCTGAGCAGTGGTTGATAAAGGAAGAAGACATTCTAGGAAGAAGTTGGGTGATCAGCATCTTCAAGAAAAAGAGTATTAATATTAGTCCACATGATGCATCATTAAATGCACCTTCCTCGTTCACTGACATTACAGCAATTGTAACTTATCTCAAATCCCAATTCCATTATGGGAAAAAATGTTTAGCACAAACACACATGCATGTACATCCCCACCCCCAGCCCCACATACCATGAGAGACATTCAACTTGTCATTCTGACCTAACTACACATAATAAACTAAACAAACTAAAAATCAACAACTCTGCTTAGATAATCTGTTAGAGAATTGAGGTCATAAGAAAAGCTACATGCTCCTTACATGCCTAAACAGAAAATAGAAGTCTAGAAGTTTTAATAAAACCCATGGGAAGCAAGTGACTTTTATTTAAAAAAAAATAATAATTATAAAAAAAATTTTTAAAAATAGCATACACTATGAACAATTTTAACATATAAGGCACTGATGTGAAAAAATATAATTATAACACAATGGTAAGCAAAACACAGTGTTATGAATATATATATAATTTCTACAATAATAAAAAATAAATAGCCATTAGGAAAAAATACAGTCAAGTATATGAATAGGCATCTCACAGAAAATGAAACCTAAATACTCAATAACATACAAAAATTCTAAAGTAAGAAGTGATCAGAGAAATAAAGATTTAAAAATAAAATGCATTTCTAATAAATCAAAGTGAGAAAAATAAACATCAGATATACTTGGTATTGATGAGAAAATGTAGAATCAGGAATTCCCTAACAATGATAGTGTAAATTTACATTGTAAATGACACTATAAACATAAATCTGTCAATACCACATAGTGTTAAGGATTTCCAACATACAACCCACCAATATTTATTTCTAAGCAAAGTTTTTTATATTAACTCACAAATGTCCAAGGTAATAGGTTCAATGATGTTTACTGTAACTTTGATATTTACTATAAAAAATGGCACTAATCTGAATAACCATCAAGAGGAGAATAAGTAAACAAAACGTGATACTGTCATTTTACAATCGGCAAGTCACTTCTGTCAAAGACCACTAGTACCTTGCCTGTAGCTGAACAAGATGGGTCTACCTCTCATTGCAGCTAGGCAAATCTCACTGTGGGGAACTGGGGGGTGTCTAGTAAGAAGGCATGAAAAGGAAATCCTATTTGATTTGGATCGTTTAAATGATTTGGGGGAGGGTTCAATGAAACTAAGCTTTGTCCTCTATCGAAAGCTGTTAGAAAGCAGAATTAATTCCATGATTTAACATCTTAATGAATCTTATCTAGAAGGAGAGGATTACCATGAGACTGAAAATACAGGCAAAGCAGCAGCAGCCACTCATGTTAGCTGGGATAGGGGTATAGGTGGTGTTTTTGTAATTTGTAATAAAAAATTGTTTATTGCCTGTTCCTGCATTTGACAGACTTTGCCTTATTTCACCACAGTTATAGTGAGTTCTTAATTGATGTTAATGTTCTATGAAGTTACTAACATTTAAAAGCTCTGAGTGCTAGGCCAGCTCCTGGATGTCTGCTTTTATCTTCCTCACATGAAATAAAATATGGAAGCTAAAATAAATGAGAAGTACACACATCAGCTTCTATTTATTGTTGCCCCTCCTCCTCTTGTAATTTCAACTCCTGTTGTTTTGAAAATTCTGTGTCTGGGTACACTATCTCCCTGCTATAATTAGCTGCTCCCAATCTTGCTGATTTCAATTAATTTCCAATAACCTTGATTTTTGGTTTCTTTTCTCTCATGTTTGAAAACAAAAAAAAAGTGCTTTAATGTTTAATGATCAAGCCTAAGCTAGTAAATATATAGCGCTGACTTTGGGTGGTGGGTTAGTAATAATGTGATGATCGTTTTTATTTGAAATTAATTTGAGAAACACCATAGATCTATCTTGGGTCCTTTGATTGGTTGTATAATGAATATCTTAGCAGATGGTAAGAAATTTTGACTTAATTAAACATATTAAGAATAATTAAATGACTTTGACTTTGAAAATGATATTGCTCTTGTCTTCAGTAACTCTCATAAACCACATAAATTAATTGATTAATAGGGAAGGAGGTAGCCCAACTGTATATACACAATTCAGCAATTATGAATGTCCATGGTTGTGCCTTGAATTTTTACCCCCACCACACACAATTTTTCCAAGTTTAAGAACGTTGATAAACATATTGAATCGTTGCCAGTATTAGAAAATACCAAAGGAGGCAGAGATTTAGCAATGTCTAGTCTACAATTATTTCTTACTGCTTATTTTACTTACTTATCTTCTAGCACCCAATCCCTAGATGCATAAAAATGTCATCCTTAGTGAGTTAAACCTGTATAGTGGACATGGCTGTGATTTACTAGCACTGATACTGTAAAAACTATTAATATAATGTTCTCTTTTTGTATTTTCAAATGCATGACAATATCCTTTATCTACTCAAAGTATCAATCTTCTTGGGAGTAGCTAAGTGTTTGCTACAGAAGGGGAATTCATAAGAACATCAAGGTAAAACACAATTTCAGAATTTAAAAATTAACATAAATATTTCCATTCACAACAAAGTAGTGTCTTCTCAAAAGACAGTAACAATGTCTTTCTCACTCCATTATTATATCGACTACCTGACTTGCTTCTGAGTTTTGGGCAACTACACATGACTTTTATAAACTTGAAATATGGCTAGCACAAATTAGTATGTCTTATAAGTATAAAATGTGAAATTTGAAGTATCTAATATAAAAAGTATATAAAATGCCTCATTAATGTTTTAAATATGTCAAAACGTTAATTTGGGGGATTGGCTTATATAAAATATACTACTAAAATAAACTTTACCTGTTGTCAATGTGTCTATCAAACTTAAAATTACATTATTGATCTCATTGTATTTTTATTTAACAGCACTTGTCCAGACTACAGAGAACTTTTATAAGGAAGATACAGATGTAGAAAGGAAGTGAAAGAAACCAGAACTTGGAGTAACTGAGATGAATAAATTCTCAGTTGGTATAACTGAACTGAAGAAGAGAAGGAGAAATTGAACAGCAGGGTTTAGGGAAAATACAGAAATAAAAACACAAATGAATACCCATATCCCTTCCTACTAACATTTAAATTCTATATTAGAAAGAGAATGAATATGACAGTCATGAAGAAAAGTCTGCATTGCCTTGACACTAAAGGCAGACAAAGATACCACAAGATCAGAAATGAAAGCACAATATCCCAGCTGCAGGTAGAGACAAAAACCTTTAGCAAAATACTAGCAAGTAAATCCTACAGAATGTTAAAAGGATTATTCACCACGACAAATAAGAACACATCACAGGAATGTACGGTTGGTTCTACACAGGAAAATCAATCAATGTAGCACATTAATAGAATAAAAATAAAAAATAAAAGACTTGTACATCTCGATTGACATGGAAAAAAAATGGACAAAATCCAACACTTTCATAATAAAATCACCCTGTAAACCCTGAATAAAAAGGAACTTTCTCAGTATGGAAAGAGCACTTAGGGAAAACCCCACAACTAAATGTACTCAGTGACGAAAGAATGAAAACTTTCCCCCTAAAATAAGTAACAGGACAAACATGGCACTTTCACCACCGCCGTCCAGTACTCTACTGGAATTTCAAGCAGGAGCAACTGGGCAAGAAAATAAGTTAATTAATAAATGGCATTCAAATTGCAAAGGAAGAATTAAACCTACATCTTAAGAAACTGAAAAAAAGAAGAGGTAACTAAACTAAAGTTAAAAAAGAGGGAAATAATAAAGGTTAGAGTAGAAAATAACAAAACCCAGAAGTTATGACCTACACACTAGGAAAAACAAAACAAAACAAAATCTTTCAGAAGTTTGGAAGTGTTCTCTTGTTCTCGCCTATGCTTTCTTGGGAAGAATTTGATAAGAATTGTTATTGATTCTTTCAATGTTCGGTAAAATTCACTGGTAAATTAATTTGGTCTTGGATTTTTTTTTCCCCCTTTGAGGTTATAATAGCTAATTTAGTCTTTTTCTGTTAAACATTACATCTGGTCATCTGGTCACTTACAGAAGCAATTTGTGTTGCCTGCACCTTTTTTTTTTCCCCTGGTGTAAAAGTCATAATTTCAGGTTTCTGTGCAAGTTTCAAATTTTTGTTGGAAACTGGACATTTTAATTAGTGTTTTGTTGCAACTCTAGATACTGATCCCCATTCCTGTCCCCAGGGTTTGTTATTGTTTTTTTGCTTATTTGTTTTTCAGTGACTAGGTAGATTGTTTTAGTGAAGTCTGTTTATTCCTCCCTCACAACGTGGACCCTTTGATGTTGTTCTGCTGGGTGAAACAGCTTCAGAAATGCCTCCAGTCTCCTGGGATGCCAATGGTATTGATAGGGCTTTCCTTCTCTCTTTCTCTGACCACATTCCGCTGTTAAATGCCCTTAATGGTGGGCAGATTACTCAACTGTTTTCAGCAATGCCCTGGAGCATAAATTCCTCTACAAACCAACTCAATTAAGTTTTGGCTGTCCTGAAGGGTTAGTTTCTGAGGCCCCTTGTTGATATCTATTTTGACTCCAGGATTTCTCCCCGCAGCAGTGTCATTACCTGATTCTACCCTGCAATCTAGCCAGTTTAATGTCTGGACTGTATCTTCATTAAGTCCATGAATCTCATCCCAGTTGCCTTGTGCCATTCCACGGTTTTTCAGCACTTTATGCTTAAATTTCCCCATATTCTGTGAGAAATAAAGGCAGTTGCTTTGGAAAGAGATTAGGAACTATGTATTTTAGGGTGTGCCTCTTCCCCTAGGCAAAATCTGAGCCTGGGCTCTGGAGCTTGGGGTGGGGACTATGTCAGGCTACTTTCTGAGTGGCACCTACTCTGTCGATTACGAACCGAGTTTGGGTAGAGGGTAGGACTACTGTACTAAGGTCCTCTCGACTTGCCTCTCCCAGTTTGGAAAGGTCACCATGTGATCTGGGGCAAGGGCAATTGAGGCTTTGTACTGGCATGTGCTAAGCCTCCGTTCCATGAATGTCACCATTCATAAAAAAGAAAACTCTACCACTCAACCATACTAACCTGTGACTTAGCCTCAGCAACAAGTACCTAGGGATGGATGAGAAGTGCTGAAGTCCTGCACCTCCCAGAATAAAAGCCTTCTTGTTATGGTAACGACAGGCCAGTCAAGAAACAAGCACCACTCGGAGGGTTGGAGTACTCAGATGTATTACACCGGCGGGCTCAGAGGGGCTTCTGCTCCGAAGCTCTGAGCACCTCCAAGACGTGCGCATGAGGTTTTATAGGGTAAAGTACAAGCTTGGGGTATTCGGCCAGTAGGCATGGAACAGCTTTAGCAGCATTATCATCACAAAGGTGGAGGCGGGGAGGCAGCAAACCAACATTCCAAAGCCAGATATGTATCTTTGAAAACCCAGCTGGCTAGCAAAAAACATGAACAGCAAACCAACACTAATTAACTTAGATTTACAAGTTAGTCCAGCAGAACTCAGATCAGTATTCCAATACTTAGATTTGTGAGTTATCTTGTTAGCCCAGCTCAGCCTCTCCTTCACATTCCTAGACTTGTGAGTTATCTTGTTAGACCAGCCCGGCTTTTCCTTCACATTCTGACTGGAAGCTGGGGGAAAGGGAGCCCTGTGTTCTTGGCTGAAGCATTCTGGAGTGGAGTCTCTGATGCTCTGATTTGGGAGGGTGGAGAGAAGTGGTTTGGATTCAAATACCCTAGTTGCGTTTCTTACAAATTGTAATAGATTTAAATAAATAGATGTTTCTTTCTTTGCTCCTTTTCCTTAGGACCGCTTCCAGAAGCTTTAAATGGTTACGTTTCTTTTGTTGTTATTGTTGTTGGTTTTAGATTTTTTTTTTCAGAGCAGTTTTAAGTTCATAGCTCAGAAAGTACAGAATTTCCCATAAACGGCCTTTCCCCTCACAGGCACACCCTCCTCCTCTATCAACATCCTATACCACAGTGGTGCCTTTGTTATAATCAATGAAACTTCACTACACATTATTATCATCCAAAGTCCTTAGTTTAAATTAGAGTTCACTCTACATTCTACAGGTTTGGATGAGCGTATAATGACATGTATCCTCTAATATAATATCTTACGGAGTAGTTTTACTGCCCTACATTTCCCCTGTGTTTTGCTAATTTATCCCTCTCTCCTGCCTAATCTCTGGCAACCAATGAAGTGATCTTTCTAGTGCCTCCATAGTTTTGCCTTTTACAAGATAATGTATAGTTTGAAACATACATTATGTTGTCATTTAAGATTGGTTCAACTTAATAATGTGCATTTAAGCTTCCTCAATATCTTTTCATGACTTACAGCTCATTTATTTTTAGCACTGAATAATATTTCATTATCTGGACTTCCCACACTTTATTTATATATTCACTTACTGGAGAATATCTTGATTACTTCCATGTTTTGCCAATTATGAACTGCTGAAAACATCCATGTGCAAGTTTTGTGTGAACATGTTTTCATCTCCTTTGGGTAAATATCAAGGCTTATGATTGCTGGATTATACTATAAGAGTATGTTTAGTTTTGTAAGAAACTTCCAAACTGTAAGGTGGCTGTATCATTTTGCATTCCTCCCAGTGTGGAATGAGAATTTCTGTAGCTCCACGTCTCTGCCATCAATGTCATCAGTGTTCTGGATTTAGGCCATTTCTAAGAGATGTATGGTGGTAACTCACTGTTGTTTTAATTTCCAATTATCTAATGACATAAGATGTTGACCATCTTTTCATATGTTTATTTATCATCTCTCTATATTCTTTGGTGAGGTGTCTGTTCAGTTCTTTTCTCATTTTTAATCAGGTTCTTTGTCTTCTCATTTTAGAGTTTTAAGAGTTTTTTGTATATTGTGAGTAACAGTCCCTTATTAGATACTTTTTACAAATTTTTTCTCCCAGTCTCTGGCTTGTCTTATTATTTTTCTGACAATGTTTTTCATTCAGCAGAAGTTTTTAATTTTGATCAAATGGTTGTTTTTTTAAAAATAATTTTTACCACTTTTGCTCAAGATGGGGTGGAGTTCCTTAGGCTGTCATGCCAGAAGTCAGTCTCTGAGATATTCTTTATAGCTCATAAAATTAAAGATTATGGAAACAGTGGACTATATTTTATAGCAGAAGAAAATCCATTAGTTATATGTATATAAAAATTTATTACATATCCACATATTTTGAGGCTTAAGAGATATAAAATTATCTGTTAAAAAGTCACATCCTTCTAGACTCCAAACCCAAATTTGTCTGGGGGAAGCAGTGAGAAATTTAAATAGAGAGGATCAAAGCTTAATGAGAAGTAAATTAGGAGAAGGGTATAGCTCAGTGGTAGAGTGTGTGCTTAGCATACATGAAATCCTGGGTTCACTCTCCAGTACCTCCATTAAAAAATAAATAAATAAACATAATTACTTTCTTTTCTATATTTCTTTTTCTGCAAAACATAGATATTCCTTTAAAAATGGTGTCTCTCAAACATATTACATATAACAGGATCATGACTATTTTGAAGCATGGATCCAGAGATAGGTCTTCCAGTCTGTGTAACTGTGCCTTCTGCCAGCAAGAAGGGAACATCTAAGATCAATTTCTTTAATAGTAGATATAATCTTCAGTGACTATTAGTCTAAAGAAAAAGATTAAAAAGCCTAACTACTTCCAATTTTCTTCTCCCTCAAAGTAAATCTGGAAGAGTTCCCTATATAAAACATAGAGAATGACATTGAAATTATCAATTTACTAAAAAAAAAAAAAAAAGTTCTGTTCTTTCAGTTAACTTAATGTCATATTGCATTTACTATATATTTTAAAGATTTCCATTTTAAAATTATTTTCAATAGTAGTTGGAAAATACCTACCTTAAATTTTGTTTCTGTTATATTTTCTTGTTTAGATGAATATTACATTCAATTATTTTCTTGTTAATTTTTTACCACTGAATACAAGTACAACAATTAATATATGGTATGCATGCATATATTTGCAATTTTAATTGATTATATTCTTAATACTATGATTTGATTTTTTTATAACTTAATTCTTGGTATTATGGATTTTACATGCTTTATAATGCCTTGATTGTATTTAATTAGATTTATTCAAATTTTCCCACCTTGTTGGTCAATTAGGAAAATTCCAATTTATTGTTATTACAAACACTTCTTATAAATTCTTGTAGATCTTTTCATTCACATAATTGTTTCTTAAGGATATCTTTCTGAAGTGCTATTTCTTGTTAATTTTCAAAGCTTTTGATATTCATTACCACATTGCCTTCCAGAAAGGTCATACCAATTTATATTCTCATATTAATATAGTGGGAAGAAGACATTTTTTATGTTTTTAATTGGGAGGATAATTGGCAAATGCTTTCTATAGTTCAAAGGAAGGGAAGTAGCCTATAATTCTAAATTAATGCGAAAATATAAGTGGATGTTATAGCTTCTGTATGATTACTATAGGATTGCTTCCCCCTATACACCAGGGGATGAAGATTAGGAATAAGCCTAAAATTCATGTAGTCCCACTCCTTCAGTTTTTCTTATGAGAATGGTAAATTAATATAGAGATTCACTCCAGAAAAGGTAGTTTTTATAGTATTCTGTAGTAAAATATTGTTCAAAAAATATAAAGTTTCAGTTATGCCAAATGAATAAATCCTAAAGGTCTGCTGCACGACATACTGCCTGTGGTTAACAATACTGTCTTCTACCTTAAAGCATTTGATAAGAGGGTAGATCATATTTTATGCATTGTTATTACACAAAAGGTGGGAAAGAGGCAAGAGAAAACTTTTAAAAGTGATGGATATCTTCATTAATTTGATTGTGATGATGCTTTCATAGGTTTATGCATATGTCCAAACTCATCAAGTTGTATTAAATATGTGCAGCTTTTTGTATATCAACTATACCTCAGTAAAGATGCTAAAAATAAAGTTTACATGTGGGAAAAATCAAATTTTGTACCTCTATATCTAATTTGATGGACAGTAGCTATATAAGCTAACCTCCTTTCCTGCTCAAAAAAGCATATGGGAATGCCAATGTATGCTCAGTGAAGCTTTTATATAATATCATTGACTCCACTGAAATTATACAATTACATACACATATGTATATATTATATATATATATATACACACATATATTAAGGTGTCTGTGAAACTTTACATACATTGTGATCTTTGACAACCTGCTGCTTAGTCTTAAGACAGATTAGACAGATTTATCATAACAAAAGATTGTTCATGGGCTTTATCACTGCTGACAACACTAAAATACTATTTCTTCAAGATTACGGTAGTTTTTGCCAATTGTTGTCTTGACATATCTGGTTGTAGTTGATTTGTTTAAATTTGATCTCATACTCAGTTTAGTAACTTGCATTTCTTCAGTTTATTTTTACACATATTCTATTGTATATATATTTGCATACTAATGTAGAACAACATTACATAAAACATGAAATCAATGTATTTGAAATATATCAATCAACTTTATTATAATAAAATAATTTTTCTAAGTTCAGAGCACTAAGTAAAAAGTGACACACTTTATCATATTAGAGAGGTAAAGAGTCTGAGCTCTGGAAATGTATCTTTGTGACTCAGAGAAAATCATCAATTTAATGCCTTGTAAATTGGTATATAATGTGTAAGCATGTATCTATGAGTATGTGTAAAATTTTTGATATAAATACAGATATATACACATCAATTTCTATCAAGGCTTTATGAGACAATATTTGCGAAATATTTAGCATGTCTGGTACAAAACAAGGGGTCAGTAAAGTTTGTTATCATTTTCATGACAATATTTTCATATTCTCTGAATATCCTTTATCATAAAAATATTTATCATAAACCGTAAAACACATCATATATAATATTTTGTAATAAAAGTATAATGTTTCTTAGCACTGTGATGAGCAATACTAGAGACATCCATTAATTCTTATTTGTATTTGCTATTATGTATATTAAATAAAACCAAAAGGATATTTATTTAAATTTGGCACTTTTTACCTCCTTTTCTAAATTTAGGAAAAATCTTTTGTCAAATACCACAATCTATAAATAGTTAAAAAACTTTTTTTTTTTAACTAACAAAGGGAGTTAAAGTGATTCAATATATTTGAGAACAGAAAATAAGGGCTGAACAAATGTGGCACAGAATGGCTCTGACGTGTATATTATCTTACCTGGAATCATTTCATTATGAGGTCTGAAAAAAATACCTGTTCTTTGGGACTGAGTGAATATAGCTCTAATTTCAGCCTCTAATTTCAGGTTCTCATACATAATTACTCTCTCTGTGAGTGTAGAGTGGAGGGTTTTCTGTTACCTTGGGTATGAGCTTTAATTTAAATCCTCGGATTTCCAAAATTCTAATTTAAACTTCAGAGCAGCACATCTATGATCAGATTGTTCTCTTGCAAATGGGGTTGATAATTTGTGAATCCCAAATGGAACAAATCATTTAGCTGAACTCAAAGAGCCAGTTAGTCAATGCTTTAGGTTTTTTTTTTTTTTTTCCTTTCTTTTGCAAAATGAAAGAAGAACTTAAATACTATTCTGAGAACCTAATCAAGAGGAACTACAGAGTTACTCTGGAATTATATGCCCAGTGGCAATTCAAATCCACCCCTTTGGAGAAATATTAATAAGTTAAGTTAAAGAAATGGCAAAATGAGACAGTCTGAAAAACTTACTGTCATGTAGCTTATTTTTCATGATTTATATTGAAGACAAAAGACCTTTCATCTGCAGACTATATCACACAAGTTAGAATCCATTGCTTCTCAAGCAGGGAAGAATCCTCTACCATTTATATCCAATTCTTAAGGCTACCTAAAATGTCAGACATCAAAAATTACCAGCTCTTTGCAACTGTCATCTTTCTTTCTCTGTTCTTCATTCCTGAGGAGCCACTGGTCCTAAAATTGATGAGAAGAGCAATCTAACCAGATATAGAAAAGCAGGAAGATATTCTTCCTTTAAAATAAAAATAATCAGTATCTTCCTGAGAGAAACAAAACAAACAAAACAAACAAAAAAAACTCACTTGACAAGCAGAAGGAGAGTCCAGGAGTGTTAAGGAAGATCACAATCAAGAGGCCGTCTGCAAGAGGCCGTCTGCAAGACCTCAGAAGAGAAGCAAGGAGGGGCATTCTTATGCCCCTGTGGTAGATGTTAGCTGCATAAAGATAGCAAGAGAGACGTATGACCCTAATCTTAGCTTATCTCGCCTGGTGATATAGTTTAGGACTTTACTATTCACAATAGAAAGTTGTTGCACAGAGTGAATCTTTTCTGAAGATGAATAGTTCTTCTCACAAACATTAATCTGGTCAATATGAAGTCGGCTACATTCTCAACTGCTTTAGCGCCAGAAATGGTTTAAGTGGTAGCCCAGATGTTGAAAATATTAAAAATGTGTATTCATTTTGTTCATCCTGAAATTATAAGCCGAGGTGCATAGTTAGGAGCATAGGAAGAAGAAAAGCAAGAGTTTAAGCAGAGTGGATGCGCAATGAAGTAGCATAAAATGATGGCTACACGTGGACAGAAGGGAGGATTTGTAATCAAGGTTTATCTTGATTATCCTATTGTCAATAGGCTCAAGAAATGGCTCTTGAATTACAAATATGGTAGAAAAATAGATTTTTGGTTTGGATATTTTCCTCTGAAGCCTGGAGCTCAATTAAATTCTGTCTTGTAATTTGTTTTGGTGTGGCCATGATTAACTTTAATGGATAAAATGGAGTTACAGGTTTAAGATATGTATCAGGAAGTATAAATGAAACAAACGAAGTGTTATGGCTTCATTTCTATTCTCAATAGGAAGTGGGGTGATTCTGCCAGCTTGCATGTATTTGGTTATTCCAGGTAAACAATCAAATAAAATACTTTGGTAGATTTGATGACACAAAATGATGAAGACAAATGTATATCAGATAAGCCCAAACAGGCAGACCTTGAAAGTCCAATTAATTATATAAAAGCATTAACATCTAAGTAGAGTAAGATCTCTGGGTGAGTGAAACAAAAGCAAGAAGCATAAAAGACAAGGTGTGGTGGAAAATTTTTACCAAATATGTAAATTTTTATCAATATGTAAATGTAGAATTTTAAACAGGTATAAACCCTCTGAAAAGGAATTAACAGCGTTAATGAAAGCGATAAAGGTTAAGTGGTCTCTCTGCCTCCGTCAATGCACCCTTTCCCACCTCAGTGGGGGTGTTATGGAAACTTACGTAGAATTCCACACATTACCTATGTCTCATAAACCCCACATGGTTGAGGCTGCAGCAGACACAAAAGGTGTTAAAAATTCAAAGTTTTAGTTTCTAAGTCCAATGTTAGACATAAAGTCATATATTTCTTACAATAAATTCTACCAAGTGAGAAAATGAAGAAAAATGACAGGAGAAGGAGGAGGAGGAGTTATTTAGAAAAAGCTCTCCCTGTGATGATATTTTCATCATTATCTACTTCAGATTAAGTAAGAATGAAGAACATATCATTATGTTCCAACAAAATTTATCATGTGACAAAGAAAATTAAATGAAAGAAAAAGTATGTTTCAGTTATTTTGCCATCAAATATAAATAATGATAAGAAGTTGGTAAAACTTTTATTTTCCTTAAATGACAAGGAATAATCAATCCTCTGTTATTATAAGCAATAAATATCATACATTTGGCCACATAGGCTCAAAGTTATTTTGACAAATGAATCAATTCCTTTATAATTAAACAAGCTCAAAAAGTCTACACAACCTAAATATAGTCAATACTTCAGATATTGAATTTTAGAGATTTTTTTTTTCCTTATGATGAGAGGAAGTTACATTGTATCTTCTGTATTTACATTTGTGAGAAGTAAGAAACTGGAACTGAATTTGAAAATTGGAATTTTATGTAGCATGTTGTAAACTGAATGCTAAGAACTTAGCTAATATATTGTTAAGACTGCCTGCTTCCAAAATGAATCATTTTGATTTTTAACCTTTTACTTTGGTTCTGGGGAAGAGGGGCCAGATTCTAAATGTGATTGAAATATGAGTACCAATAAAGTAAACCCTGACTGAGCATTTACTATAATCCAGATGCTATACTAAGTCTCTCATCTACTTTTTTTTTAAAATTTGAGATAAAAGTTCCATTGAAAAGACTATGTAAAACATATCTTTAATTTTAAAAATAATTATAAAGCAAAGATCTATCCATCTCACAAATAAAATATTTCTACTTCTCATTCCAACTCTAGAATTAACAGAATCCTGAAAGTTTTGGAAACACTAGTAATAGCTTTATACCTAAATACACAGTCCAAAGCAATAGTTGCTGTTTGCTGTTATCTTCAGCCCCTCTTTTTGGCTTAATAATATTTTCCAAGTTTCATTTTCTGCTTTTCTTGCTCTTTTGCCATCATCTGAATACCACTTCATTGTTGCAGAAAGTACATGCAAATTTTTTGTTTCTTTGAAAGATTGTTTTTCAGCTTCTGTTCTGCCCTCAATCTGTAATGACTCTGCTGTGATCATCAAATCTCTCTTGAAGCATGATTTCTGTCTTTAAGAATTTCTTGTAGTGGTACACACACCTTGGTGTCTTCAACTTTAATAATGCTGTCATGACATTATGTTAACTCTTAGCTGCCTTCCCCATTTCTTTGCTGTTAGTCATAGTAAAAATCTTAAAATATTTATTTGTATTTATTAATCCAAATGCAAATTCTTTGCTTCCTAGTGTGTCTTTAGCTTAATCAAAATTACCTTTTATCTGCATCTGTTCCATTAGAACTGCTGTGGTCAAGAAAAATCCTACCTTAAATTCTTGAAGATATTCTCCTGTTATTTTCTGAAGAGTTTATTGTATTTCCTCCTACCTTAAATCAGCAATTTTCTTCTAATTAAGCTTTGTGAATAGTGTGAGGAAAAGTTTTCATTAAAAAAATGGATTTCCAATTACCAAGTTTCACTGTTATTAAATGACTATTTGTCCACTGCTCACAGGTGCAAAATATTTTTAATAAAGTAACTGTTCATAAATATTTAAGACTATTTCACACATCTCTCTTTTGTATTGTTTTTCTGTTGATCTGTATTTATATCGATATGACTCAATTGCTAAAGTTCTTAATGTTGTGATATTTAAAAATGTAATTCTATTTTTTTCTTATTTTTATTTTGATAGACTTATTCATTTTGTTTTTTCATATTACTCAGAGACAATTTGACAATTTACTACATCATGCTAAATTAATTTAGATTGGGATTAAATTAAATTTATAGATCAATTTATGGAAAATGTATATAGGATTGTAATAGAGTTTCCGAATCCAGGAATATGGTAAAATATGCCAACTGTTTATGTCTTCTAGAATTAATATCTGCAGTGTAGTATAATTTTTTTATATGGGGATCTTACACATATATTTAGATTTATTTATTTTGTTAGAGTTCAGTATTTGCTATTTTGATGTTATATACACATAATTTATAAATTGAATGTGAAAAATCATTGTTTTTGATATCTAGAAGTATAATTTTATATTGACTTTGTATCTATCTACTCAAAATAAGTTCACTAATTTCAATGCCAATAATAAATATTTTATAACTATGTTTGTAATAAGTGTGATTTTATTTGTTTTACCTTCACTGTACTGTCAGAGAATATTGTTGAATTGCAGTAATAGTGAACACAGACTTTTTTGTGTCTTACTGAATTGAAAGAGAATCACATTGAATATTTTGCTATTTCCTATATTTACTATAGGGTGTTTTCTTTAATACTGTGTGTAAATATCTTTAATCAGATTAATGAAATTCTCTTCTGATTTTGGTTTGCAATTTTTTTAAGTACAATTGGATAATGGGTTTAATTAAATGCTTACCTTCTACTTTGAGCTGATCATATGGTTTATATCTCATACTGTGATATATTGGTAATATTTTATTTGTTGATTTTTACATATGAAACAAACTTACAGTATCTGAAATTAGCCTACCTTCACTGTCACAAACTGTGACATGAAAACGCATAGTCTCATAATGGTCTACAAGGCCCTACAGTATCTGCAGGTTTATTAACTCCATGACTTCATCTCTGACTAGCTTTTCTCTGGCTCAGCAGGCTTCAGTCACTGGGCCTCCTCCTTGCTCCTCAGACACACTCAGGGCTTTGCAAAGTGTTGTTTCCTTTGTCTAGAATGATTTTCCCCTAAATATCCACAGCCTCACCTTTAACAATTCTTTTCTCAAATAACACATTCCCAGTGAACACTACCCTGACTACCTTAACAAATATTATAGCTGACATTCACCCTTATGCTTCCAAACTTTCATTACAATTACATAATTATGTATTATGTCTAATGTCTGTCTGAGTAATAAAAATACCCAAATAGCATGGATTTGATAATTTCTTGGCTCATATTAATTGATTTAACCCATAAAATCATCCACATTTTATTTGCAGAAACCCAAGTGAAAGGAATTTAAGCCATTTACCCACAATCGCTTAACTATGAGTTTCAGAGGCAGGATTCAAACACCAGCTCTCTGTTTATTGCCTGAATTCTTACTGTATATTGCCTCTGGATTGGGTCACACATAAATAAGCACAACAAGGTAAGGGATTGTGACTTGTTATTTAATGGCTTATCCCCATCACTCATTCAACAATAGCTGATACACTGTGGAAACTGAGTAAATACTTGTTTATTTAAACTGAGTGCTTGATATAAAACACCTAGAATAAAGTCAAGAGATATTTTAGGGTTCACTAAGAAAATGAAAAGTTTAAAACTACTGAAAGAGCAGACTTGAGGGAAGGCCGTATCATTCAGGACGCATATGTGGTTGAAACTCTTTTTTGTAATGATCAGTTTGAGCAGTCTGTGTCTGATCATTACATTAAAAAATGATCAATATATAAAGAAAAGTTAATAATTAATTTTTTCATAAACCCTGAATAAAAAATTAAAACACACTATGAAGAAAGCAGTAGATGAATCAAATTATAAATTATTTGAGAACTCTCAAAACTGTCAGAACATCGTGGAAATTTTTATAGTCCTTTTTACAGCCTCTGTCATTTTTTATTTATGTCAAATTTATAATTTAAATAATGTAAAATCTATATTGATTTTGAAAACTTTGAATTAGTTAATTTTCCTTCTTATCTTTATATATAATTAATTCATAATCTAAACATGTGCCAAATATATTTACACAAAAACAGAATCATATTTGAAACAGAGTTAATTCTTTTGGACAAATATTTATTATAAAGAGAATAAATTTCAAGATTTATTGTATAATATATTGTATAGGGAATGCTATTTTAACTCATTTCAACTTCCCTAATCACCACTCACCATCCACTGAAAGGAAATAACTTTTATAGTAACATCTTCTAAATTATATATTTCAAAATAACATGTTATATATTATAAGCTAAAGAAAGTAGAAATAAAAGTGGGTAAGACATATGAGGACAAAAAAAAGTTCCACCCTTATTATGCAAAAAAGTCTTCGTTGTAATCTTAGTATGCATTTACAAAGGTATCCAGGCACAAGTAGGAAAGCACAAAGATTATATGAGTTACAGGCAATTTTAATAATGAAGGAGGTGAGAAGAGAAAGACAGAGAAGTGCCTATCAGCTAGTTTGTGCTACACAACTATCAACCACAAGCTTTCAACGGCATGAAACAATAAACATTTATTTCAAATGTACACGTGGCTGTCAGGGGCAGAACAACTTTGCTAAACCTGTCTTCTTCCATCCCAACACTAATCTGGAGGAATAGCAGCTACCCAGGGGAAGCTTTTCTCCTGGCAATGACAGAGGCACAAAAGTGCACTAACAAATTTTCAACTCCTGCTTTAAATAATTTTTTTTGTCATAAACGGGTGTTGAATTGCCTCAAATTATTTTTCTACATAATTAAGTTTGTTAAATTATTTTTCTGCTGATTTATTTTCTACTGTTTAATGACTTTCCAGACCTGGTATAAACTCAAATTCAACATGATAAGAGTATCCTTCCTTATACGTTGCTGCTCGCCATTTGCTAATATTTTGCTTTTAATTTTCGTATCATATCACATAAGTGAGATAGGCTTACAGATTTCATTTTCTTTACTATACTTTATTGAGTTTGGTGTCAAGCTTATACAATCTTCATAAAATGCACTGGGAGTATCTGAATAGCATAGAATTCTGATTTAGCAAAGTTAAGAGCAATACAGAGAATGTGTCAAATTACCCATTTAAGGATTTATTTTTATTTCAAAATTTAGGATATTATCTAATACTATCCACAGGATTTGTATGAAGGGTGTACTAGAATTATAAACTTAAGAACATAATTTACCTTTAACATCAGAAAGGGCAACAAGCACACACTTATAATGTGGCTAATGCTACAAGCAAGACTGACTGATTATATTCTAACCTCTTCTCTCCCCTTGGCTCTCAGGATTTGTAATATATATAGCATATACATGTACATACATATATTAAAATTTATCTCTAAATATCATTTGTTGTATAAAATGTGTATAAAATATGTGTACCTGTGTATACATATATGTGTAAAATTCCAATAAAGACTTCCCATATGGAAACCCTAGTAAAACCTATTCTACAGTGACAAAAAGCCACTAGTCACAGTTGCCTAGGAGAGGGGTAGAGAGATTAACTACAAAGGACAGAAGTTAACTTTTTTGGTGATAAAAATATTCTATATCTTTATTGAGGTTGTTATTATAGATATTTGTTAAAAACTCATCAAACTCCAAAGAAAATAGGTACACTTTATTATTTCTAAGTTATACTGCGATAAAGTTGATTAAAAATGGAAAAAAAGTTTCCTTTTTTGAGTTTATTAACTAGTAATTTACCAGAAGTTCTAGTCAATCTAGTAACCCTATTCTTCAAACATACTGTCACATGTGTAGCATGTGTTAGAAGGAATGTAAGAAGGTGGCATTGATTACAGATGTCCTTTTTCACAGTAATTATTATTACAAGACATTTCTAGTTAGCATTGATTAATGCATTTTATTTGGCCAAATTTACACTCAAGGCATTTGATAATCGCTGAATTTAATAAGATTAATTTTAGTAGTGTATCATGAAACTGTTGGAAATATCACTTCATGCTGGGAAGGTGGCTTGTCTTCCACACAATTTACTAGCATATTCTGAAACTTGGTCATACTGATATTGAAAAAAAATTCCAAAGAAAAAACAAATACCCTTTATTTTACAATCTTGTCTCACTTTTTGGCCTTCAGCAGCAATTGATTGACTTGCAAAACTAGTTACCATCCACCAGGTAATGTACCAGCTTTCTATACAGTATAGGTAATGTCACTGAAGACAAGCAGGTGGTTTCAGAATAAGTATTAAAATTTATGTATGATTAAAATGTAAAGACTGTATAAAGCTAATTATCTTTGAAATGTAAGGCATACATTTAATAACTCTTAATAAAACTGGTGCTCTAGAGATTTATCAGTGAGTCTACAGTGCAAATTAGCAGTAAAGGAGGACAGTAGGCCAGGCTACATGTCATGCTATGTGGGTAAACAGGACTTCTCAGAAGAGCTGAAAATCCCACACAGAAAACTTATTCTTAATGCTTTAGGCTGCTCTTTAAAATTAGAGGTCAGCAATCTTTTTCAGTAAAGAGCCAGATAGTAAACATTGTAGGCTTTGCAGGCCACACTGAATCTGTCATGCTCCTCAACTTTGCCACTGTTAGTGCGAAAGCAGTCCAAACATTAATTTATTTTCACTTTCCTTCCAGGACTTATTTTCTATCCCCTTTTGTATGTTTGTTTCAGTTACATCGATTTTCTTCTCAAACAAGAGAGCTAGTCGTAAACAAATGAGTGTGCCTGTGTTCCAATAAGAACTTGGTGAGAAAGGCAGGAGTCTGGCTGGGATTGACATACAGATTATACTGACTCCTGTTCTAAATTTTCATTGGAAAACTAATGAAACTCACCTATTCTATAGGGCTGATACACTTTATGCTTGCCTCACATAAATTTAGGACTATTTAGAGATTATATTTTTAATACCAGTGCTAATATGTCAATGATGGTATAACTGTAAAAGCTATTTTCTATTCCCCATTAGTAAAATAAGTTCAGAAGTGAGTTAAAATACAATTAATTATGTTTTATGAAACTTGTTGGAGTGTTTTAGATTATAGCACTAACTGAGCAGTGTTGAAATCTCTGAGGTGGACCTCGAAATATGGTACACCTCAATTTCAACCAAGTTCTTCACATTTAAAAAATAAATCAATGAAGTAAGATAGAAACCAAAATGTCAAATATATTTCTAACAGAGGGCAGTTCAAAGGTCAGAGTCAAACTGTCCTGCTAAATAAATCTCAGAACTTAAGCATATTTATCCACTCTATAAAGAGGTGCTTGACCTTATGGGTCTCTGCCCTTTAGGAGAAGAAAGCAGAGCTGCTCTGTACATCAACTTCAGAAGGTCTGAGTCAAGATAAACCTGCACAGTGACTCCTCCCAAACTTGACTGGTCATTCACTTCACCTCCCATGATCGGAGTGACTACAGTATAAAGGAAGACTGAAGCATTTTCCACCAACAAATAGATCATGTCTCTTAGAGAATTTACATTTAGTAGAGCTATTTTACCAATACATCTAACTTGCTTCTTCTGACAAGTAAACATTATTTTCATTATCTTAACTTCAAAGACTATTGCTTGATATTTACATGTTCTGCCCATTTTTCAAAAATCATTACTCTTTAGTGGATTCTAAATACTTTTTTTCAATTATTGCAGTTATAGTCACTAGGCGCATCAGTACCACTTTAGTGATTATACTACTACTAATTGTAAAGAACTCATTTGAGATTTATGCAGACTAATACTTATTTCTCTAAAATATTCTACTGTAATGTGGAATTAGTTGAGTTCTGCTGATTTCAGCAGTTCTGGAGGGCTGCCAAAACCTAGGTTTTTTTGTTGTTGTTAACTGTGTTAAATAATATTTCCCTTTTACAAATTATGAAATTTTATTGCTAAACTAAGCATATTACGACTGTCAGAAATGATGAATGAAACCTCCCAATTTTATGCTAATATGTGGATTAGACAAATAAAATTGTCCCACACTGTGTCTCTAGCTGTAACTTTATAAATGTAATGTATATACAGACTATGTATAAAAGAGTGTCATTACTTTTATTACTTTTTTCTCCAGTTTAAAAAGAAAACAAAATTGAAATAAACACATACAATAATAAGACAGAATCAGTCTCTGAAGGAAAATGCTTGGAAGTAACTTAAAGGAGTTTTTGTTTGCATGTATGCAGGTATATATACATTTTTGGCCTAAATAAATTAAAACTAGGTATTAATTGAATGAAAAAAGTTAAATTGTAATACAAAAGTGTTATGAATAATGTGCATGAAAATGATGGGATATTTTCTTTATGAATCACAGTGTTTATATAAAAGGAACGATTTCAAAATTTGAATAGTATTTTTCTCAAAAATTTGCCTCTGACTTTTGTCTCTGGTCAAAACCTGTTTTATTCTTTTTCCCCTGAACATACATATTTAGTAAACAGTATTTAAAATATAGAGTGATAGGAAGATATATAGAAAGCTCTCTTGTCAATAAATTATCGGAAATAGAATTGTTTTCATTTCTCAGTGATATTTTCAGTTCAAGGTAGTATGACTTTAGCATGGGAGAAGCCACTTGTGATGTCGTTTTATGTCACTAAAACACAACTTAGCACAGTAGAACTCTCCCTCTGTGATTTCATTTGGATTTGTGATAAATGTTCCTTGTACTTGTTTTGGGCCTTGCATTGTTTCCTATTTTGAATAATAATTTAAATATTGTGCTTCACTTTACTGAGCTCAGTAGATACTGTGCCTTTTTACAAATTGGTTTGCCGCAATCCTGCATTGAACAAGACAGTCAGCGGCATTTTTCCAATAGCATTTGTTTACTTTGTGTCTCTGTGTCACATTTTGGTAATTCTCACCAAATTACAAATTTTTTCATTATTATTTTACTTGTTATGGTGATCTGTGATCTGTGCTCTTTGAGGTTACTATCACAAAAAAAATCTTAACTCACTAAAGCATCAGATGATGGTTAGCATTTTTTTAGTAAGTATTTTTAACTTAAGGTATGTTCTTTTTTTTAGACATAATGCTATTGCACACTTCATAGGCCACAGTATAGTGTGAACATAACTTTTACATGTAATGAGAAACCAAAAAATTTGTGTGATTCTCTTTATTGTGATGTTCATTTTATTATGGTGGTGTGGAACTGAGCCTGCTATAGCTCTGAGATGTGCCTGTACTCAGCTGTCTTAATCTACACTGTATGTAGCAGTTTATTCAGATCATTAAAAAAAAAAACAAAAAACTTCAGAGGCCTCTCTGCATTGTGCCAAACCCCAAAACCATTTCTATATTGTGTTTCTTTCATTCGATGGTACCTTTCATAAATGTGAAGTTAAAAGACTCAGTGCTAGTTAATTAATTTTAATTCTTTCATTGAATTCTGTTGGTTAGATATTACAATATGTATTTATTCAACAACTGTTGATGGACATTTAATCTATTTCAAATTTTCTCTATTATAAACTATGCTACAATAACACATAAGTCTAGTGGTCACTTGTACATTTTTCTAGAGAATACATACAGAAATAAAATCCTCAGATAAAAGAGTAAGTTTATTTGATTGTAATTAACCTTGTCAAATATTAGCCAAATTCATCAATCTTTCTATTAAATTTTTGCTTTTGTGACTTGTCAGGAAGCTTTCCTACTCATATGCCATATAGCTTGTCTTCTAGTTTTTTTCCTTTTACATTTAAGTTTTACCTCAATATTATTGTAACCCGTCAAAATCTATTCTATTTGTGGAATACTGAATGAATCTAAGTTTATTTTTCTTTATGTATCACCATTTGTCTAAGCTACTGACAAATTTTACATTTGTTATATAACATTTCCACACACGTTTTTCTGATTCTGAGCTTGTTAATCTCACTCACTTATTCAATTGTCTAGCCTAAGACTAATAATAATAGTGATAATAATAATATAATAATTCAACCTAGTACTTTTTACTGTGTCAGATACTGTCCTAAACACTATATACTTAATCATTAAATCTTATAACCATCCTCTCAGGTAAGTACTTTATTACCCCCATTTATCAGAAGAGGAGCAGAGAGTTTAAATAATTTGCCTACATCATATATGCACGGTAGAGTCAGGTTTTAACCCAGACATTTGGCTCCAGAGTTTGAGACTTTAACATTCAGCTACCCTGCTTGGCTGGTACGCTGTCTGTAAGAGACACTGCTACGTGTTACCAAGACCCAATCCATTCTCCTCTTGGGCATACTACTAACCTCTAATTTTTCAGCCTTCCTTTTAACGAAGTATGGCTGTGTGATTGTGCTCTGCCCAATGGACAGTGAAAATAGTGATGTGTGTTGTTCTGATTGGCTCATAAGAGCTTTCACATACAAACTCGTCTTTCCCTGCTTATTATCAAGATGCAGAGGATCTAGTAGAGGATTATGAGATCCTACAGGGTAGAATATTGTAAGATGCATTGAGACTGGTCTCTGAATCACAGTGTGGAACACAGATGCCGAGCAATTGTTCTGAAGTGTTAGGTGGGCGGGAAATACGATTCTAGAAGTGCACTGTTCCCATACAGTAGCTGCTAGCTACATTGGCTATGACTGTGGGGGCACATTCTTGGGTTAATAAGCTGTAGGGTTGCAATGCAGAAAACTGCTGCTCTTTGTCTTGCTGGAAATGGCAAGACATGCCTAGCTTATCTTAGGTGTAAGTTGTTAGCTGTAGGGCTGCTTCTGCTTCTTGGAAAACCATTACCTTTTGCCCTTGCTGAAAACAGCAGGGCATTCTTCACTTATCTAGTTAGATCTTGATCTTTATAGGGTCTTTGTGCCTGCCTGGTTCCCATTATCGATTGTATAAACATTGTAAACTTCTCCTTAAACATATAGATTAAGACTAATGTTTCTTTCTTTCACAAAACTGTTGACCGGCATACTTGCATGTACACCATACCCCATACACATTCCAGTGATGTGTTTTACCTTAATCTGTTGTTTGACTACTCTTAATAAATATAAGAGTTTTGGAGGGGCTCGGGGAGTTGCATTTGGTCTCTGGCTCCTTCTCACTCTCTTGATTTGATAAAGTCTCGAGTGATTCATTCTTATGTGGTGGGTCTTTGAATATGACATTTAAATTTAAATAAATTTAAAATTTTAGTCACACAGCCAAATTAGCACCAGTTCAAGTGCTCAGTAGGTGCGTATGGTTATCATCATGATTATCATAATGGACGTCACATATACAAAATATTCTCTTAAAAACAGAAAGTTGTGCTGAAGAGTTCTATTCCAAAGTGTTAACCTACTGAGATTTTGAAGACTATCACAACATTCAAATTACTTTGACAAAAATTTTACTATAAATACTAATTTTTTCATTAATCTTGAAATCTTATAAGTGATATCACCTTGTACATTTCATTCTTCAAAATATTTTTAGATTTTATTTTCTCACTACCTTATGATACTAATTTAAAATCCCAACCAATATTTCATGTCTTCACTGGCACTTGTTACTGTAAGTCATTTAAAATTTAGCCTTTACGGTCATGTTATCAAAATGAGAGTTTCTTTTGTATCTATAGATAACTCATGAGGCAGATATTTTTTCATATGTTCATTAAAACATTTTGAAATCCTCTTTTGTGAAGTGCCTAATTTAATTTCCCATTCAGGTCTTCACTGTTTCTTATTAATGTGTAGCATGTCTTTATACATCTGTTATGAATCCTTTTCAGTTAATATATTTCATACTGAAAGGTTAGAAAAATCTAGACAAAATTCTTATTTTATGTAAGTAAACTTCTTACTTTATCTTTATTATCATCTTAAAAATAACCATAATTTAAAAATCAAGTTCCAATTATTGACGTTGCTGACTGTCATCTCACCATCTATTCATCTGTCTGTCCTCCACTAACTCTTCACAACCAAAGACATTCTGTCTCCTAAGTTTTGGCTTTTACAGAATATCATATAGTTGGAAATATCCAATATGTAGTATTTTTATATTGGCTTTTTTACTTAGTAATATGAATTCAAGCTTCTTCCATGTCTTTTCATAAATTGATAGCATATTCCTTCATCATCTGATGGACAATTCTGCCGATATGATAATGTTGGATACATGTCATTATACATTTGTTTGTCATTTTATAGGTTTAGATAAATGTATAGTGAAATTTGTCTATCATTATAATATCACATGAACTACTTTTTCTGCCCTAAAAATCCTCTGTGCTCTGCCTATTTATTCTCCCACTCCCTCTCAAACGCTGGCAAGTACTTATCTTCTGGCTGTCTCCACAGTTTTGCGTTTTTTAAAAGATCATACAGTTTAAATCATTGTTGGTGAGGATTTGGAGAAATTGAAACCGTCATCCATTGCTGGTGGGAATGTAAAATGATGTCACTATTTTGGAAAACAGTTTGATAGTTCCTCAAAATGCTCAACATAGAATTACCATAAAACCCAGAAATTCTACTCCTAAGGGTAACCAAGAGTAATGAAAACATGTATCAACATTCAAAAATTTCACATGGATGTTCAGAATAGCACTATTCATCATAGCTTAAAGGTGGAAACTAGACAGATGTCAACCAACTGATGAAAGAGTCAGTAAAATTTAGTATAGTCATACAATGGATTATTCATCAGTAAAAGAAATGAAGTGGTGATACATGATACAGCATGGATGTACGGTGAGAATTTCATGCTAAGTAACAGAAATTAGTCATAAAAGACCCATTGAATGATTCCATTTATATGAAATTTCCTTAATAGACAAATTCATAGAGACAGAAAGTAAACTGTTGTTTGTTAATGAATTCTGATACAATGGAGGTTCTTCTACAGTGATAAAAAGTTCTAAAATTAGATAATGATGATGTTTGCACAACTCTGTGAATATACTAGAACCACTGAATTATACATTTTAAAAAAGTAAAATGTATGGTGTATAATTCTACCCAGTAAGTTGTTATAACAAAAAATATCACACTGCTATGCATATCTTTACATGTCTTTTGGTGCACAGGTATATTTATTTCTTCTGGCATGTGCTTCTTGGTAAAATGTCTTGGCTTGCTCTTAACTATATCATGGCATACTTTTACTATCTTGTGCACATAAAGGAAACCCCATGTATATTTTGGCTCTCATGTGGGAGGTAAGGAGCATTATATGATATTAAGTTCTCATTATAGCTCCAATAGACTGAAAAGAACAAAGAAAATACATTTAGTGAAGACGATTTACAGAAAAAAAGATAAATTAGGAGTGGCTATTCCTAAGAATATAGTCAAATTATTAACTAATAAATAAAAGGCTGAAAGAGGAAGAGTGACTAATGTTATAGGAAATAAACATAAAATGACTTTCAAATATACTTATTATGTACTCAAATTGCAAGCATTTCAAACTGTTTTTTCTAACATTATCTCCTCCTAGAAAAATATTCAAGCAGGGATTTTCTAACTAAATTTTCCTGTTTGTGTTTCTTGATAGAAATATTGAAGGAAAAACAACTAGTGCAAATATATTTTAAAATATCTACATACTAAACATATTTAACTTTTGACTTCTTATCATTAAAAATAACTAGATATTTAATTGATGATGCAGTGCAAAATATAAAAAAAAAAGATAGTAACACTTATGTAGTGCCTACTATGGATAATCTTGAGCATTTTACATAATTAGTTGATTTAAGACTTGGGTGATACAATTGCCAGATGCTGAAAATGTGACAGAGAAACATTAAACATCTAGCTTATGCTATATAAATATAGGGCTCCTGACTCAAGTTCACACTCTTTAATTGTAAGTTCTATCTGAAAGGACAAAGCATCAGTACATAAATTAATGCAGATGCTACCTATGCCTTGAATAAAGCTAAGCCTAACTTCAGAAGTGAAATCCCCATAGCACAACTGTTTGGTCATCTTTAAAATCAGTTTTCTTGGGTCAAACATAGTCTGTTTTCTAACTGTCGAAGGTAAAATTGCAAGTCAAGTACTTCATTCACATTTATATGCTCTGAATTTGCTTTGTGCTTCTCTGAATTGAATCTTATTTTAATGTTTGGTATCAGTCAAATTCTGTAAAGCATAAGAAGTGGATTTCTTTCCAGTAATTTCTCCCACTACTATCCTACAATCCAGCCATAACTGATTATCATTTTCCTGGCTTTGTGGTAGAGTTTATTAACTTCCGTATCTATTGAAATCTTTAGAGTCAAAGATAAAGAGGCTTTATTCCAGAATATGTGAATATAAGTGAATTCTGCTAGCAGTGAAACTGTGTCCATCCTAATATTTTTTTCTCAAAAATTATGATACATTTTCTCTGCTGCATGTTCCAACTTTGTGGAGGGATTATGAGCTTCTTTATAGCTTTATAGCAGGGGTATTTTCTAACAATCTCTGTGTCCCCCATCTCCACAACTCTCAGGTGTCACAGTAGCTACATGAATGTAGCTATTTTGTGTAGCAACACCAGATTCCACTGAAGGAAATTTCTGTTGGGTAATGTTCCATGAACTGATTATATTTTCCATATTCAAAGTATGTGATCTTTGTCAGTGGAAAAATACATACATAAATATGTGCTGTATTACACAATACTTTATGGCTTAACCAAAATGAGATTAGGTGATTATAAATCAAGTTCCTTTATAGATCGCTGATATTAAATGACAAATGACATGCTATTTTAAAAAACAGTTTTCCAACTTTGGAGTATGTATGAAATTTGTTCCATGTATCAGAGAGAATGAGTAAATAATTGATTGTAAAATTTTGGAATTCTAGGGTTGAGGACACCATCTCCTGTCTTTTTTCCACTAGGAAAATTGTAATGATTTCCTTTATTTAGTAGCAACATGCTTGTACTAGTGAGAATTTACCTAACTGTTTATTCAATAGTTGAAAATATTCCAACTGAATAAGATTGAACTTATCTTTACTTACCAGGCTGTCACTAAGTTGGATAAGATCAATATAGTATTACAACTACTTAAAAATGGCTAAACTCTGATGTTACAGAATTTATTTCCCTGAAAACTCAAATGCAGGAAAAATATATTTTAAATAATGTTTCCAAAATAATATGCACCACTATTTCTTTTTTACTTGAATTTACTTTGGGAGAGTTAAAATAAGATCTGATAGACCAATCTGAGAGTTTTAGCCTTGCTAGGCAGTAATAACAGCATAAGTAGTAACTGTAAGATTAAATTGATTGACTTCTTCATTCAGCCAAATATTTAGTGAACATCTTCCATCCCTTCAGTTTCATCTTCTACCCCAAAACAACTGATGTTAACAGTTTATAAGTCCTCTTCTTGACTCTTGTCCATGCTATACAGAAATATTTATTTACATAAGATAGATAATATTTTTGAAATGTTATCTTGTTAGATAGTTAGATAACTGGGGATACTGGGCAGACAGGTTGGGGAGAGGGAGGATGGTCTGGAAGATGGCATTATTTCTAAATAAGTGCCAGCAAGAAACCAGTTAAAACCCAACAGCCACAACTGTGAGGTAGCCGAAAGGACTTCACTGGACAGACACAATGCTCGTTGTATTACAATTAACATTGTGGTTTAGGCTCCCCCATGGGTCTTCCTGTGTAAACCATGGGTAAGAATATGCACAAAAGGGGCCAAACATGACTAAGCATTCCACGGACAAGAGCCGTCAATCAGTCAAGAGACCACCTCTAAGCAAGGGTGTAAGAGAAAGGGGAGACAAAACTGCTGCTTGTCCTCCCTTGGATCAGCTCGCCTCCCATTCTTGGAGTGCATTTTTCCTTTTTTAAATAAATTTTTTAAAATCTTTTGCTACATAACATACCACCTCCCAACTGAGAATTTATCTTTTGGGTATGACAAGAACTGGGGTCTTTACCTTTTGGGGTAATAATCTGGCCTCTAGTAATGCAACAAGGAAAACCATATTTTGCCTGGGAGTTTAGGTCTGCCTTGCAATTTCCACATTTCTTACACCCTTATGAGAATGCAGAAATAAAGACAAATTATTTGAGAACCCAATTTGAGATATTAAGGACTACCCATATTTTATACAGATGTCCTTTACCTACATTTTCTAATATGCTAGCTATCAGTATCTGTGGCTGTTGAACACTGAAATATGACTAATCTGAATTGAAATCTTAAACTTCATATATTTTGAATTAAGTAATATACTTCTAAATAGTCATGGTTTTTTAAATAAAAGAAATCTCAGGGTAATTTATAAATTTTTTGAACTAAATCACACTGAACAAAAAAATAACCAAATCTGTGGGACTTAGCTAAAGCAGTATTTATAGAGAAATGTAGAGCTTTAAAAGCTTTTATTTAAAAAAGAATGTCTAGAATCAATTAGCTATCATAGTAAGCTAGAAAAGGAAGCACAAACTAAACTTAAAGTCAGTAGAAAACAATTTTTTCTATTGCCTACCATTTACATTGAGGCAACCTACCTGTATTTTAGTTTAATACATCCTTGAAACTAGTTTTATACATTTCATAACACATTTCACAATCTTATTTAAATGTGACTGAAATGCACAGCAGCAGAAAAAATTTTCAAGACATTTATTTTTCTTTTACCACTATTTTAATGAGATCAATCCTGCTGGAGATAAGCATTTAAAGTTTTATGACACTGTAAGTTGTTCAGTTTGGGAAACTCTACACTAGCATGGAGAGAGCTAATTTGAACATATGAACAGACACTTTTAATACACAGGAAAATGACTAAATAGTGGTTACATGAAGGAAGAAAATCTGGAAAATAAATCCCCAAAGAATGTGAATACAGTGGTTGCACTAGTGTATTAGCCCAACATTATTAGATTCCATATTTCTCGTGACCATGATTCAAAATGTAAGAGATGAAAATTAGAATTAGAATAGCATTTTTCAGATAAAATGTCACATTTACTGGTATTAAAGTGACCGATGATGAAACCTGAAGTCTTCACTTCCCACTAAACCACTATGTTGTTCAAGGTAGAAATATGTAGAATTTGCATTAAGTGAAAAAATATTATGGACATTGATGAATTCTGGAATCACAGTATATGCAGAAAAAAATAGCTCTTTTGGAAGAACATAGTCTGGGCCAATGTGTGGTCTCTTGCATTTGGGATTAAGGGTTGTTAGCAGCTGGGAAGATACCATATGGTTGAGTAATCCAAAGATGTTTCAAGAAGAAAAGAAATCTAGGCCAGTATCAGAAGCATCTCTTAACCTTAAGAGTGAAAAAGTCTTATTAACAAATAACCTTGGCCATCTCTTGCTCTATACCATATACAATATGCATTTGATCTCTTTCATGGTACAGAATATCAGTTTTTTTTGTCTATTTGAGTGTAAACACAACCTTAGACTTCTATACAACCAGAAAATAGGCAAATTATTGACTCTACAATACTTACTTCAGTATACTTTGAATGAATCCATAAGGATACTTGGGAATAAACCAAGAGGCTGATCCTTTGGCAAACTGTTCTTAACAATGAACTCACGGGAGTACACTAAAAAGTAAACCTAAGATTCTCATATCATGATATGTTATCTGTTTTCTGTTCATGTGAGAAAAAGGACATTTAAGTAAGACAGGAAATAATTACCTGAGCGACTATCGGAAAACCACTGGATGCTCATGAACATTTTCTTTAAAGAGAGTGAGAAAAGATACCTTTTGAGTTGCTTGGTTCTTCCATCTCTGCTGTCAGGGAGGGTTCCTAGATATCTAGTCAATTTATAATTCCTAAAGTTTAATCATAGTACCACTCTGGCCATTACTTAGAGAAAGAAGAAATTGGGAACTGCTCATTATTTTCCACTATCTTAAACAATACGACGTGACTTTAAAGTAATGTTTTAACAGTATGGAGATTCCTCAAAGGACTAGGAATAGACTTACCATATGACCCAGGAATCCCGCTCCTGGGCTTATATCCAGAAGGAACTCTACTTCAGGATGACACATGCACCCCAATGTTCATAGCAGCATTATTCGCAATAGCCAAGACATGGAAACAGCCTAAATGTCCATCAACAGATGACTGGATAAAGAAGAAGCAGTATATTTATACAATGGAATACTACTCAGCCATAAAAACTGACAACATAATGCCATTTGCAGCAACATGGATGCTCCAGGAAAATGTCATTCTAAGTTAAGTAAGCCAGAAAGACAAAGAAAAATACCATATGAGATCGCTCATATGTGGAATCTAAAACAAAAAACAAACAAACAAACAAAAAAGCATAAATACAGAATAGAAATAGACTCATAGACATAGAATACAGACTTGTGGTTGCCAAGGGGGTAGGGGGGTGGGAAGAGACAGACTGGGATTTCAAAATGTAGAATAGAGAAACAAGATTATACTGTATAGCACAGGGAAATATACACAAGATCTGATGGTAGCTCACAGAGAAAGGAATGTGACAATGAATATATATATGTTCATGTGTAATTGAAAAATTGTGCTCTACACTGGAATTTGACACAACATTGTAAAATGATTATAAATCAATAAAAAATGTTAAAAAAATAAAGTAATGTTTTGAATCATGTGTTAATAAATTTTGCAATACAGTGATAATTGTTACAATAAAAGTAAGTATGGAGTGCCATGGGGAAAGCAAAAGACAGCATTAATCCCATTCTGGTAAGAATTAGGGTAAGTAGTTGGGTGAGGGATAATAATTGGATTTACAAATGAAAGAGGATGACACTTCAAGAGAAAATGCATTCGTGCAAAGATCTACTGTTAAGAGGGAAAACTGATTCCAAATGTCTGAAGCACAGAAGGTCTGGATAAGGGTGATGAAGAAAAGCCTGTATATTGGTTTGAAATAAAGCTGGAACAATAATCAGCTTTGTATAATATGCTGAGGGGTCTTATACCGTAGGCAGCGAGAAACATTTGAAAGGTTAATATGGAATTGATGACACACAATTAGGTGTTTTGTTTTGTTTTGTTTTGTTTTAGATTTGTAAGTGAAGGATTAACAGCTGTTTCTGTGCCCTTTCCTAGCCTCAAGAATGCCTACAACTTTGACCTATGGTTGAATTCTTCTTGTATAAATAACAAGGAATTTATAAGAGGGTGGACATATAAGACTGAAAATATTTGAGGCTCTAGTCAAGGACTATTTTCTAAAGATCAAGCATGTGTGCCTTTTTATAAAGATAATTTATTTGGTAGGAAACGAACAGAACTGAGAATAAGATGCATCTGAACTAAAGAATAAGAATTAATCCACCACCCCTGGAGGGGAGAATGACTAGCTTATTATGAGAGATGAAAAGAACCCCCAAAATGATGACTTCTTTGGGCTGAAATAGTTTGTGTTTACCCAGCCCAGTCATGCGTTAGTACGCATGCCCCAATCTGGAGTGACTGGGTAATCAAAGCTGTGTCTAAAACTGGAAGACATGGGCACTCTTCTCTGCTATTTACTGCTCTGAAAATGATGTTGTTTATCTTGCATTATTCAAAAATAAACTTGTGGCTGGGAGAAGCCTACTGTTTCTCAAGGGTTTGTTAATCCAAACCCAAGTCCACTGCTGTGGTAGAGCAGAGTAGACATCGCAAAATCTGTTTACCTGATATATTCAACTGAAGGCACGCTAGAGGTTGGAAGTCTTGTTTAGAAGTCTGAGCTCTCTGCTGGTAGTTGGGGGTAACAGAACAAAAGATGTATGTAAAATAAAGGCAGTGAGGATGAAGGGGACAAGACAGATTCCAGAGAGGTTTAGAACATAGATGCAATAAGACTTGAAGATTAATGTCACATTAAGAATGAAGGATAAGAAAGAATGTAAAATAACTTCTGAGTTTCTGTCTTAAACCACTAAGTAGGAGACACATAATGAAAAATAAGGGTAGGGAAGAAGATGATGAATTTTTTCCTATGCTTCTAGACATATACCAAGAAGAGGTCTGTTGGAATTAATAGCAATTGGTTGTTTCATTTGAAGAATTTAATTAAACACAAATCAAGCCTCTTTTATCTTGCTAATATCATAAAGAAGTAAATTTTAGTGTTGCTCCAACTGATATTTTATTGTCCATTAGAGCCCTTACCTTGAATGGATAAAATGTATTATTTAGTATTCCCATAGATTTATTGCATTTTCTCATCTCACTGTCATTGATCAATTTTTAATAAACTGGTGAACATCTTCTTGGGTACCTAGCTCAAATCAGCTCTTTTAATCTACAAGACTGTCATGTTACACACCTCCAAATAAACTTCTCATCTTTGAGTTCTCAATCTGTAACCCAAGTAATAAGAGTAAAATTTATTTGGAGTTTTTCTTGTGCCAGGCAATGTGCTAAGATATACATTATACAAATATATCTCAGGTGTATGTTTGTGAATCAATCTATCTATCTATCTATCTATCTATCTATCTATCTATCTAATCTTTTACATACTCTTTCTATGGCACTTAACTCTTCCTACTTTCAATTCTGTGTCTCTGTATGTCTGTGTATGTTCACATATCTTAACATGTGTATAGGATTATAAAATTTCTAAGATATAGTCAATATCTGACTTAATATTTATGCCCCTTAAAATGCTTTTTCAGTGGCTTTCAAAACATTTTGGATTGAATAAATGGCTGAGTGAGTGAATGATGAAAATGATGAATCTTCTATCAGTGTAATACAGACAGGAAAAAAAAGCCTTGTATATTGTACTCACTAGATATCTGAATGGGAAATTGTTGGGAAATTGTTAAGAAAACATCATACAAATCGGTTTGGCTTTGGCTCCGTAGAAGGTCTATATATGTTTATAATCACTACAAAATCATCCTCAGGTAAATTATTCAACATAATCTCGTAATTATCATAAATAAACTGGAAGTGATTTACTATATTTAGGCATATATCCTGATTCTAAACCGATAAATGCTGAAACCTTTCCAAGAGGATAAATGTCTAAAATGTAGATATGTGTACCTATGCTAAAGAAATATAAAGATTTATAAATATATTCTTAATCTAAAAAATCCTCAATTATACATAAAGGGAAGGAGCAGACAAATGATATTTTGTACAATGTTGTCATGCAAAGCCATAATTTTAAACAGAAAATTTGCAACATCAATTATATAAAGTTATGTGCTACCCAATAGAACTTTCTCTGATGACAAAATGTTCAATATATATGTTATCCCATGTAATAACAGCCAGCTCCAATGTGTTACTGAGCACTTGAAAAGTAGCTAGCAACACAGAACTGAATTTTTACTCTAAGTCCTCTTAATTAAGTTTAATTTAAATATCCACATGCAACTAATGGTTATAAAATAAGAAAGCAAAGCAAGGATTGCTAAATTCTACTCAGTCAGGACTTCATGTACAAGCTCGCATCTTCTAAAATATATTACATATAACTTGTATAAAAATGAATCATCACTTTCAGCTTTTTATAATAAGAAATTGCCACAGGGATCCACAAAAGCCTATTATTGGAAAAAACAAATGTAGATGTACTGCCATATTAATTAGTGTTTAAGGGTGTTAAGAAACAACAAACAAACAAAAAGATAATAAGGATATGAAAAGCTACTTGTCGGAACTACCCAGGGAACAAGAACTCTTTCTACTTTGATGGCCAAATTTGACAACATTTCTATGAGCCTGCCAAGAATAGTTTTCTTAAAGACCAAATTATCCAATTAAAATATACTACATGGAATTTTGTTAATATGATTATTTTAAAAACAGACATAACCTTCATTTGTTTAAAAAATATAAATCACATTTATCATCTTTCCATTTCCAGTTATTTTCCTTGGTTTTTAACATTTACTTCTAAGAAGCAAATCAAAATTTACTATTATTTTGCCCCTGGTATATAGATAATTTGGAAAATGTTTCCAAATTAGTCTGTCTTCAACATGCTCTGATTCGGATTTTTTAAATGAGCATTTCTGTTGAAAGTTTGCATGATGTAATGCAATCCTTTCTGGTTAGACATCTGGGTAAATTTACTTAGTCTAATTTTCAGGAGATTGTAGATATACACATTTTCTAGCTCTATGTAACCAATGTCAAATTGTTTTAAAATGCTCTCATACAGGTCCATAAAGTAAATAAAAATACAATCACACTGATTATAACATCAGGGATGTAGCAAATACTTTGAAAATAGAGACAAAGGGCAAAGCACAAATAATGAAAAGAGATATAGCTAAATTTACTGAAAATCATTAGTTGCCCTAAGCATAAATTCTGAAATCTAAAAATTAATTCATTGTCTTTGACCAGTCTGTGAAAACTGGAATCAAAGTGAATCATGAAGATATTAGTTTCTAATAAAAAGACTCACATAATATCAACTGAGGAAACAGAGGGTTTTCTTTATCTAAATACTGATGAGAATTGATTTGGTACTTTATATCTTCAATGGTAGATGTATGGATGTCTTTAACACACTCTTTCATTACTTTGACCCTGTACAAAAAAGACAAAAGCTAAATGCACATTCATCAAAATATTAACTTAAAATTTTGCTTCTAAAAGTAATCAGATCACAAGAAAATTTTATACCTGAGTATACATTAATGTTATTAGACTGGGGTTTTATGAATAAATAAGAATTGCACCAAATAAGTACCATAAGGTAGAAACTAAGCATTTCCCAGAGGTAAAAATTAAATAAAGTGTGTGTGTATATACATATCTATTTGTGTATATATGTGTATCTAGATAGATAGATAGATAAATAAATAGATAGACAGATACAGATATGTTCTTTTTAATATTTAATTGTCTGTTTGTCCGTTTCAAGACATTAGACATCAGCAGAAGCAACCAGGATTTGGAAGGAAAGGATCACAAACAAGGTGCCAACAGTGAAACATACAGAAGTGAGATGACATCTTGTCCACTGGCAGCTGCATTTTTCCTAAGACATTTGTCGAGTCTGTACTCTGTACAAGAGGCTGAGGATCGGAGTCCCCATAGTTGAGGGCCAATATGAACATATACATAGAAACAAGCAAAGATTTGAGAGGTTTTGTGAAACAATATTAGAAACTACAAGATTGAGGATCTTGATGAGAAAAGCAGGACAGAGAACTCAGTCAGTCACTGGCTCTGTTTTCCCACAAGACACAGGCTGCAACCAGAAGCCATCCAAGGGAAAAGAGCAAAATATTAAATAGAAATCTTTTCTTAAAAGCAGAACAGAAATTTTCGAACTCCTCCAATCCTAGGATTTAAGGTAGCTCAGAAGGAACCCCAGTGAACATGAAGGATTCACAGAATTTCTGAAGGTTACAGTTGAGGTAAAACAGAGGTATAGGTAGACTATGCCTTACTCTCCTCCATGTATTCCCTAAAGAATTAAGGGGATGAATTTACTCTACTTGCTTAGCAGACAACAGTGTAAACTCTTGAGGGAGAAATATAACATCATCTAGAAAAAAATAAAAATACAAAATAAGTAAATAAATAGATATGCTTTATACAGAGGTAAAACATTATATATCCCAGAGACATTCAAAAAATATAAAGAGAATATTATAAAAATTTTTGTCTATAACCTTAATAATCTAGTTGAAATGGACAGATTCCCTGACATTCACATATTATCAAAATCGACACAAGCTGAAACAGAAAAACTGAATAGCTCTATACCAAAAAAATTAAACTTGGTATTAAAAATCTCTTCAAAAATAAAAATCTAGGCCCAGATGGTTTCACCTTCAAATTCTACCAAATGTATAATTTTAGGATAATAGTCATACAAAAACTTTTTTTCCTTAGATACTAAAAGAAGACAAATTTTCAATTATTTTTAAAAGACCACAATATTCCTGATGCCAAACTAGATTAGGAAGTTATACAGAGAAAAATAGAGACTGGTATCCGTTCTGAATATGGCGGCAAGAACCTTTTAAAAATATTGCAAATGGAATTCACAAGAACAGAACCATGAGAAGTCCAGGTTACTCAATGGAATTTCCTGTAGATCATTATGAGGAGCCAGAAGGTGATCTCTTAGCATTACAGAGTCATGAGGTGTTTTGTCTGTGATGGAGTGGAGAAAAGTAGCCAGGTTAAGATTATTACAATGTAAGAATGTTTATGTGAGGGGCACTTAACTAGAGGACTTTACAGGAGGTGAGGTGGCTGGCTGAGAAACGCTGAGTGTTAATGAAAATTCAGGAGAGCTTCTACTGTATGACGTGCAAAAATTTAATAATGAGATTCCACAACGATTTTCTTGGTGGTCCTAACCAAAAAGGCAGTGGCTTTAATGACTCTAAGGCATAGGGTTATTCTTATGTCTCAGGATCCAGTTCCTGGCTGTAATACTCTATGGGTTAATGATGGCCTTGTGTTTCTGAGTGAGTGCCCCAAGGATATTTCCTTCCTTTTTTAACAAACACACAAAAAAAGGAAATCTGATAATTGGGAAGCCCAAGGAAAGGTGGGCTTACCAAATTCTCCTTTAAGGCCCTGAAGGCTATGCATTCATTTCTTTCAAATGTGACCTTAATAGGTTTCCAAAATCTGTGCATTTATCCTCCAACATAAGACACCACACTCAGGAAAAGTTCCTTTCTGACTTTAGGAACAAAAAGCCACTGAAACTAGAAAATTTCAGCCTTGGTCAGTGATGCTTTCAGAAAAAAGTACTCATCAATAAACATAAGAAAAGCAAGCACTCAGCATCATTGGTAATCAGGGAAATAGAAATCAAATTGCACTGTTATGTCACAACACACAGACCGCCATGGGTAAAATGAAAACTATAATGTCATTTTTTGACAAGGATGTGAAGAAACCGGTACACACATTGAGAGTGAAATTTTCATTTTTTTATATTAACTTTGAAAAATATCAGCATCTGCTGAAGTTTTACATACACCTGTGATTCAGCAATTCCATTCCTAGCAATACATAGCAGGAAGTCATATTAATCTTCACTAAATATATGTTTACTTTTATAAGCAACTAACAAAATGTTTTCCAGAGTGACTGTGCGGATTTACATTCCCATCAGCAATGTACTAGTGACCCCATGACTGTGCATCCTCACCAGCGTTTCATGTTAGCACTAATTTTAATTTAGCTACTCTGATATACATATAATGATATTTCATTGTGGTTTTAATTTTCATTTCTCTAGTGGTCAGTAATGTTTAATGTATTTTTATGTTCTCATTTATTCTCTGTATATTCCATTTGATGAAGTGTCAGCACATCTTGCTCACTTCTTAAATGGGATTGTTTGTTTTTTTTAATGTTGAGTTTTTAGAGTTATTTATATATTGTTATTACTAGTCCTCTGCTAGACATATTATTTGCAAATATTTTCTCCTAGTCTGTAATTTGTCTTTCCATCCTAACAGGTCCCCGTTACAGAGCAAAATTTTTAATTTCCATGAATTTGACTTATCAATTTTCCTTTTATGTTTCATGGTTTTTGGTCAAATCTAAGCAATCTTTGCCAAGATTTAGATTTTAAAGATTTTCTTTTTTTTTTCCTATAAGTTTTATAGTTTTATGTTGAAGACCATGATCCATTTTGTCCATTTCTATATAAACTGGGTGCTTTAGGTAAAGGTTCATTATTTGATTGTTGCTGTCCAGTTGTTCTAGTACCATTTATTAACATGGCTATTCCTTCTTCATTGAATTGCTTTGTCAAAAAAAAAAAATTGGGCATATTTTATGGATCTATGTCTGCATTCTCTATTGCAATTTCATTTTTAATTGTCAGGAACTGAAATCAATTCAAATTTCCATGAGCCAAATTTGATTGATCGAATAAAGGGCGGTATATACATAGAGTGGAGTTTCATAAAGTTATAAGAATATCAAAATTATTACTGCATATACACATACACACATACACACACTCACAGTGGATGAATTTCAAACAGTACTGAGCAAAAGGATCCAGTTTAGAAAACAAGTCATATGTATTCCTCTTTACATAAGATTCAAAGTGGTCAAACTAATTTATGGTGTTAGAATTCAGAATGACAATTACATTTGTCATGGAAAAGTGACTGAGAAGGATCACAAAGGGGCTTCTGACTTACGAATAATGTTCTATTTCTTGATGCATCAAGAAATAATGTTCTATGTCTTGATGTTTAGCCTAGTGTGTTTACTTTGGGAACATTTTCCTAATTGTACATTTTTGATCTGTGCAATTTCTATATGCTAGCTATATTTCAATTTTTCAATTAAAATGAGTAAAAATATCTAATCTCTTTCATTCTTTGATCAGTTTGAGTGGAGAGAATGTATACTTTTCATGTACATGTAACATGTTCTGGAGGGACTTAGAATCCTGCTCACCCTGTACATTACTCAATAGATTGTAGAAATGTCTCACTGATATCCTACAAATCCAATTTTTTCATGATTTGCAACACTGAGACCAATTTCTTCATATTTTATATTACTTAAATACTGGATATGATATTATGAAAATCAGGAATTAACTTTATATACTCAAATTGCTTGAAAATAGAAAGACATTTTTTATTTAGTGGAATTAAATCTATATTTTAAAGAATTTTGGGGAATTTCTGACACATAATCAGTGCAATGTATGAGTAGAATATACAAATAGAACAAAAAGTGAAAATGCAAACATGCAAAGCAGAACTTGACCTTTTTTTCAATATATATTTTAAGAAATTCAATGTAATTGAATTATAATGGTGTAGCAATACACTTCAGGAGATAGGTCACTCTCTTTTAGTCTCCTGTAATTTCTATAACATTGCAAAACACAAATGAATCATAGGAACATGTCACACAGAGAGGAGAATAAATCCTTGTTTTGAGGAATTTAAGGCGGGATCTTTAAAGAGGAATCCATGATTCTCCAAAAAATTCTCCTTATTCTAATCTTTCTCCAACTTTTAGGAAACATTATACATAACCTACAGGAGTTGATGCAGAATATATTTTCCTCATCTTTAGAATTTTATTTCACACATGTAACATGCCTCACCTGAAATAATGTGTCACTATATGTTTATCTCTATAATATAATTTATTTGTATGGTTTTATTAGTTGGTAGTACTTATTCCCATTTCACATTATTATGTAAAATATTAATTCCCTCTGCATTCTTCCTCCTTCAGTTTTTCTTTCTTTTTTTTTTTTTTTTGACATAAAAGCTGTAAATTTCTCATGACTAATAGCTACTCTATTACACAAAGATCCTGTTCAAAGCTCTGAAATACCCATAGTGATTTTTCATTAATCTCTTGAGCAAATCTCAGATTCCCTCAGTTTCTGTTGGGTATGTTCATGGATATTGTGGTTCATTCAGTAATAGAAGAAAGAAAAAATAAACTGGCAAATAAAGGATAGAGGAATTTTTTTTCTATATAAATAATTAAAAGACAGTGTGATGGAAGCCGCATGGTTAACAGGGATATAGAGAACTAGTAGCCAATAGAGTTGAAGTGACAGATCTTCAGACAGACCATAAAGGTCTAATAAGCAATTCTAGCTTAAATTAAGGAATTAGAAGTGAAATAAACAGTACACTAAGTAACTTGATAACATCACTCAGGATGAATTAAAGAAGTAAAGATTAGGTTTTCAAATGTTTCTTAGGATGTACTACATTTGACAAGAAAATAAAAAGTAAAGTTTAAGCCTGTCAGTCCACAGTGAAAAGATCCAATTTGCATGAATGATTGGAAGAGTATCAAAAACAATTTGCAACTAAGATATAGGGGCAATGACTAGGATTATGATGGACTTGTAAGCCAAGGTCATTGGAATAATGATTATGTACTGGTAAATTTTTTAAACTAAATTAAGGAATTTAGGAAGATAAGCTGGATTTGGGGATAGGAAATGATAAGTTTTATATTGGATAATTGCATACATTTTAAAAAAGGCAACATCTGTTCACAATATTCAATCACTACTTATGTTTGACTCTGGATGTTCTACTTATTTTTTTCCTATTCATTATCAGTCATAGAGAGTGAATGGGGCCTTATCTGGCACATCAACACCCTGATGCAGAGGTAGGGGACCGTTTTGCAATGTTTGTCAAAATTCAGGTTAAGATCTGTTAATGGATCAAGATTTGCACGTCTAAAAATGTAGTGAATGGGATGGGATATAATAAAATAGATAATAAAGTATCAGAATGTAGCCCAAGTAGTAAGGATAATAACGTGTGTGTGTATGCGTGTGTGTGTTTGTGTGCGTGTGTGTGTGTGCGTGTGTGTGTGTGCGTGTGTGTGTTTGTGTTCGTGTGTGTGTGTGTGTGTGTGTGTGTGTGTGCTGGATCATTATATAAAAGGAATTTATTTTTTACTATGGATCGTTTGAAAAAGGATGAAAGCCACTGGAATAGGGAATACATAAAGCACCCTGTGGAGGCAGATGTCCTGGGTTTGAATCCTAGATTCATCAATGTCAAGTATGTTGCACTGGCATTTTACCTGAAATCTATGAAATAAATGAAAAATCAAATGATATTATAATTTATAACACCTTCATAGATTTGCTGGAATGATCAAATGAGTAAATATTCATTCAGGGCTTATAATGATGTGGAAAACAATGAATCAAGTCAGAGGTATCCTCTCCTTGTGTAACATGCAGTGAAGAGCACTGACCATTCAACAGTCATTAGTAAGTCACATTTTTTATTGCAAATGCCAGGGAAGTCCCCAGCTTTAACATGATAGCTGCTAAAGGAGTGTCAGACTCTGGAAGTAAATCTTTAGACAGTTGTATAATCCACAGGACTATAGTTAGAGTGGGGCTACAGCTAACGTGGCCACAGTGCTGGGATTTAAAGGCCTTTCAATTCCTTTCATTTTTCTTATTCTCAGAGGAGGCAGGTTTCTAAGCTAACTGGTCAGAGTCACTTGTATTACAGTGTTTGAAAAATGCTCTTTGGCTCCAGTAAGTCTTTGTTGGAGATCAATTGAAAATTGAAGTGATTAACATGTGATCAGCAGTACATGTGGTTTTTTATTAGTTGATATTCAGGACTTTGTAATATCTAGTTCACTAGGGAAAATTATGTAATCACAATATTTCTATTCACAAAAGCCATCAGAAAAAAAAAAACTGTGATTCTTTCCAAAGTGTCTGTTTTTTAAAAATGCTTAATTTAATAAAACATAAATTTTAATTTTAAAAATCAATGACTATTATAGCATTGCTATTTTACACAGATTTTAAAATAACTATTCCTATTTTTTTCCACAATAATATTAAGCTAAAAATTTTCACAGTTCTCTTTCCCATGCCCTTTGGACTTTTTAGTTGATGCCTAGTTTGTCTATTAGTATCTTCCAACCTCTTCTTCTTCCTCAGATACAATTCAAGCATTGTTTTTTTCCCTCACCATATCACCTTTAACTTCTCCATCCCAAGTTTTACTTAAGGGTCATTTGCCAACCCAAATTTAAAGCATTGCATTCAAAATACAAAGTAAATACAACAATACTTTAAATAATGCTGGTGAATCAATTACTTAAGCTGATATCATTGTATGGAAGACAAGAAAAGAACATGTTAAGTATTATATATTTTTCTAAACTTTTTATAAGCATTATTTCCTACAAAGTAGGTATAGTTAAAAGATAATAAAATAGCATCTATAGTAAAACTGTCATAAAGTAATTGTGCTGTTTGCAGACAGTTCTGTCCTTTTTTTATTGGTGTTTTATTTACATAGAATTTGACAACCAACATGAGTAAACATTCTGAAAACTCAGGTAGCAATAACAGTGAGACCATCTTTGTAAATATTAGTATATCTTAACCAGTAACTTTCTTTGAAAAAAAAATTCCTTGACATTTCAAAGTAATAGCTGCAACTATGCAATCCATTAAAATTAACTCTCACATATGTCGACTCAGTGTGTATAATTAATAGACTATTTAATTTTATTCCACTGGGGCAATGGACATAAATTGGAGAGCATAGGGAGCCATCTTTGTACTTCTCTTGCAGCTGTTAAACTTTCTGTACTTCTGTACTTCAGTTTCCTCATCTACAAAACAGGGATGAGAGAAGTCCCAAGCCCAAGTTGATAAATGCTAATCATTCAGAATAAGGCCAGATATATAAGCCATAAATGCTAACCATCTGCTTATTAACTATTCAAAGATTAATATCACAAAACACTGAAAACCCAGAATCTATGACATTTTCATAACTCAATGTTATTTAATAAAACTCCCTTTCCTGGAGAAGCAAATTTAACAATTCTGGCTTATTTCCTTTCAAAATTTTACACTTAAGATATTATTAATAGTTTTATTATTAAGGAATGTTCTTTCAAAAGCACAATGTTTAGAGACTATATATCTCAATGTGTAATACAGAAAAATATCCAGGCTTTAATTATCAAACTTTACTATGCAAAAGTATTATTGAAACACATGCAGATTTCTACCCCATAAATTCTGAGTGGATGTAAATATTAACCAAGGGTTATAGAAGATTTTGATATAGGCAGATCTAGAAAAACCCCATACAATAAAAAAGCTATTTCCCTAAAAGTTGTCCCCATATTTCTTGTTTATGATGAATGGTATATACACTGATTTGATTTCATATGTAAACTCAAATAGTAAACATAAAGCCATCCGCCTATATTAAAAATATGGCTAAGAAAACTAAATACTCAAAAAGAATTTAAAGCAGACAAAATATTTCAAAGTTTTTTTTCTTGCTGATAAAGGCTTCCAGTTGCAAAATTAAAGAGAGAAAAATAATGATCAAATGAGAAGAGTATGTGCAGAATGATTATCTTATTAAAAATGATAACTACCTACATTCTTTCAATTGTATAAGTAACAAAAAGCGGAAAAGGTTAAGACTGATGAAGTGAATGCAACAAGGAGGAAGTTTACAGGTGGACTATCAGAATATTTTAACAATATTTTGTCTACTGAAATATTTAGGTGAGGAAGAATTATCTGCATGAAATTCTTACCTGAGATTTAATTAAGATTCCTAATGCTGAAAAGTTGACTGTCTTATCATGGATTACAGAATTTAAGATTTTTAATAAATAATATAGATTCATTAACAAAGATCTGAGGCAGCACACACAAATACTAGGTTGTTGGATACTGAGAAAAGAAAAACAAGGAAGTCCTAAAACTGAGAAATGAACAAACTGTGTGCTTTCCTTCATTGTTTGCAGTTTGGGGGGAAAAAAACCACTGGTGATGGTGTCTTGAAAAACAGAAGCTGTTGCTTGGTACTCTGCTTATGATCTCTGTGTGACAGACACCATTCCCTGCCTTCATGCTTGTCGGCCCTATTGGATCCTACTGACAAGAGGTGAAATCCTGTTACTCCAATTTCAGACACAGATGTAACCTTCCCATTTGCTTCTTCAATGTTTATTTTGCCTCCAGACTGGTATTCCACACACCTGGCCTTTGTCACCACCGAGCCCCAGACCTCCTGTGTAAAATTCAATATGGACCTGAGACTTGTAAGAACTTGAAAATTGAAAATGCAAAGGTTTTTTTTCTCTGTAAGATTAAAATTATGTAAGTATCCTTGAACCCCTTTATTTCCCTCACCTTCCTGCCTTATTTGCTGGCAAGTTTAAATGTTTTGGTATATGG